>NC_053393.1:24801102-25416102 GCF_905171765.1 Bufo bufo
TACCTGACCGGTTTTTAAATGCTGGTCCGGGTTTTGGCAGCACCTGGCTGTCCTTAAATAGGAAGCTGGGCTCAGAAGCCATGTCTCTGTGTTAGGATATGGGAGCCGTGTGTCTGGATGAAGGTTTGCTACCTGTTTGGCGCTGCTATGCGCAAGGACTCTGAGGTAGAATTGCTGCATGGTGTGAATTACCACCAACACCGCAAGGTGACTTTTTGTTTGAATATGACTGCTTGTTTTGTCACTTGCCTAAAGTGTGAATAAAACACTGAACTGTTTGCTCCAAATAACTTGTTGCCCTTAAAACTCTGGCAGGCAAACTCAACTCTGCTACATCTGTTGCTCTCTGACTCTGCTGTACTGACAGGCTTGCTGTATAACGTAGCTTCTTCTGTATTCTGCAACTTCTCTCTTTGTAGTCGGTCTCTTAATTATGCCAGGGAACTCTCCTCCTGACTTCTAAAGGCTTTAAGCTGTGGCCTCCACATCCAGCAGAGCTGACGGTACTATGGCTGGCTTGGCTTGGCCTGGGAACGTCCAGCAGACACGTGCCCAGCACACCCTCCTTCCCCTAGCAGGGAGTAAGCTAGACTAACTAAAACTGATCCCATTAGAGACAGTAGCGTGGTAAAGAAGTGGTAATGCCACTCTGGGGCGTTACATATGTGTAAAGGCTGTATTAGACACCCTGATGCTGCAAACGATTGTTGGGAGGGATGCGTTCCATCCCGGCAATCGGCAGATAGCTATCAGAGGACACCAGTGCTATTACATGCAGTGATCTCCTCCGCAGCATGGGGAGGAGCGATCACTATGCCATCGCTCGTTCCCATGCAGGACAGAGGTGTGTCGGCAGCAGATCGTGATTACACAGCACAATCTGCCGCCGGCATTCCAGATCTTTCAGCATGCTGAAAGATCTTGACTGCACGATGAACGAGTGTTAACTTGTTCATTGGGCATTTAGAGGCAGTATTAGACTGCCAGATGATAGCTAACAAGTATTCATAGGAACGCTCGTTAGCGATTATCAGGCAGAAAATTTGGCAGTCTAATATACCCTTTAGTTTCTTGAAAAATGTCCCAGTAAGGACTCCTGCACACAACCATTTTTTGCGGTTCACAAATCGGATACAGACTAAAACTACAGTGAGGCCTAAAAGGAATGAAACGTCACATGGGTAAATAAAGGACAACACTATTAACTTGTACTGTGCTGCAGTTTTTTCTTTTTAGATTGATTTGATTTAGATAGATAGACAGATGGATAGATAGACAGATAGATAGATAGATAGATAGATAGATAGATAGATAGATAGATAGATAGATAGATAGATAGATAGATAGATAGATATAGATAGATAGATAGATAGATAGTTATGGAATAGATAGATAAATAGATTTTTTTTCTCTCCTTCCTTTACCTAGTCAGACAATAATTGCAGTCTTATCTTTGGTCGCACAATCCTGGAATTGGTGGAGATGAGAATAGTTGGAGTCTTCATCACTTCCAGTTATTGTGTTGAGCGTGCTCTCATTTGTTTTCGCTGCAGACTTATTCATTGTAGGCCTCTTCATACCTCTTGGCTCAGATGCTGACGCTCTGACAGATGTCTGACCTTTTTATTTTCCCACCAGCACAGTTATAGAGTTAAAACTCCATTATATTTACTTTAACTTTCTATCCATACACTTCCTCTGCCAAGCAAAAGATTATCATACCGCGGAAAAAAGTGCTGCAGCAGCAAGAACCCGCCGGGCCTAGGTTGTTTTCATTGTTGGTGTGCTCTGGTTGGAGCAGGTAGGGAAACGTATTGTCTTGTGTTTGCTTTTTTGGAGTTTGGAGATGTGAAGTCAGAAGGTGGCAACGCAAGGAAGGTGTTTTTTTTTTGTACTCAATGCGTAAGGGGAAATAAAACGACAATAGCACCATGGGAATGTGCTGACATTTGCAATACAGTATACCGGAGGGTCAGCACGCTTCTTTGTGCCGCTCTCTCAATGTACAAGGAATCTCAGGATCCATGGATACAGGGAGGAAGCAGGCAAAAGAGACCTCTAGAACTGGAGGGAAGACAGCTCACAATTAATGGGGTTGTGTTATTTTAATGCTGCAGTTGTTAAATATGTTATTGTCTTCATTATAATGGCACCCCCTGATGTTTAATTTGAGGGGGTCGCACATGCTCAGTTCCATTCTTCAACTGCCACGAGTTGTATTGACTGTTAGAGAGAAGTGAAAGTTACACGGAGAGAGCTAAGCAGAAAGGGCATGGCCCTGAGCAGTGATAGGGAGAGAGTGGCAGCAGAAAGGACACATCCTAAGCTGTCTTAGGAAGAGAGCTGCAGAAAAAAGGTCACCCCCCCTATAGAAAGGGCATACACCTGAGCTGTAATAGGCAGAGAGCTGCAGTAGAAAGGACATGTCCCCTGAGCCATGACAAAAAATCTGCAGCAGAAAGGACACGACCCTGAGATGCTAGCCTAAAGAAAATCTAGCAGTGTATTGCTTGGGCACTGTGGTGTATTGTGTGGCCCCTGCTACATATTGTTTGAGCACTACAGTATCTGTGTGGTCCCTGCTGCAGTGGGCGCTGCTGTGTATCGTGTAGATACTGCGGTGTATCGTGTAGATACTGATGTGTATATTATGTGAACACTGCTTTATATTGTATGAGTTTGCTGTTTATTGTGTAGATATTGCTGTATATTGTATGGGCATTGATATGTACTGTGTAGGTAATGCTGTGTATTGTGTGGACACTTCTACATATCGTATGAGCATTAATTTATATTGCATTAGCGCTTCTGCAAGGTCGTATTTACAACAAGGTACATAAGGGCAAGTGCCTAGGGCGTCAGGGAGGAGGGGGTGGTACTTCACAGAGAACACTAATGATTTATGTTGTTTCTTTCACCTTATGGCTGCTTCTCAGCGCTCATCAGCACCTCTCACTAACTTTTGTTTATTGTACAAGCAAGTCAGGAGGTTTAACCCTCACACTGCTTTCTTACAGCTAATGTACAGTGAGGAACAGAAGTATTTGAAAACCCTGCGATTTAGCAAGTTCTCCCTCTTAGAAATCATGGAGGGGTCTGAAATTTTACATTGTAGGTGCATTCCCACTCTGAGAGACAGAATAAAAAAAAAATATCAGGAAATCACATTGTATGTTTTTAATGAAACTATTTGTCTTGCACTGATGAACATAAGTATTTGAACACCTGAGAAACCGCAAGAATTCTGACTGTTACTGTGACTTAAAAAGTCCACCTTTACTTCACTCATTAATCTAACTTAGTAGCACTTGTCTGAGCTCTTTAAAGAGTCAAAGACATCTGTCCACCCCACAGTCAGTCAGACGCTAACTACTACAATGGGCAAGACCAAAGAGCTGTCAAAAGACACTAGAGACAAAATTGTGGACCTCCACAAGGCTGGAAAGGGCTGCGGGGCAATTGCCAAGCAGCTTGGTGATAATAGATCAACTGTTGGAGCAATTGTTAGAAAATGGAAGAGGTTAAAGATGACTGTCAGTCTCCCTTGAACTGGGGCTCCATGCAAGATCTTACCTCGTGAGGTATCACTGATGATCAGAAAGGTGAGGAATCAGCCCAGAACGACAAGGGAGGAGCTGGTCAATGACATGAAGAGAGCTGCGTCACGGCGTGGTGTGGGACAGGAACTCTACACCAAACACAAGAGGGAGGGAGAAGGTACCAGGCCTGCAAACTAGGGAAAGGGGAAAGGTCACCACCTAATAAAATCCCAACCTGAGCCCTGACTGCTAACAGAATGAACAGACCCCGATGGTAGGACTGTTCATCCGCAGGAACCTAAGCCTGGCTTACCCTAGAAGGCACTGAAGATAGTGATTGGGCCACAGATGACCTGTTCCTTCCAGCTGAAGGAACAAGAGTCTGCCTCAGGTCTGGTACCAAGAGACAGGAAAATAAACACAATACAAAAAGTAAAGACACTTAACTCCAGGTAAATGGAAAGCAGGAACTCAGCCGAGATCCAGACACCAAACGATCCACAACCAGAATGAGCTATCTACCGCATAGTCAGAAGGGTGGCGTCAGACTATAAAGGGTAGAAGTGATGACCACTGAGCAGCAGCTGAGACAAGGGAAGTGGTTATTAACCCTATGAACACTGAATCAAGAGAAATACAATTTATTTTCTCTTAGGATCTGTAACACCTGCCTCACATGATCCTGATGAGTCATCCAGATATACAACAACAAATCTCCCCACCAGATGATGAAAGATGTCATTGACAAAGTGTTGAAAAACCGCTGGAGCATTGGTTAACCCAAAAGGCATGACCAGATTCTCAAAATGACCCTCAGGGGTATTAAAGGCCGTCTTCCATTCATCCCCCTCTTTGATCCTTACCAAATTATATGCCCCCCTCAGATCCAATTTAGAGAACACCTTGGCACCGACAATTTGATTAAACAAATCCGGAATCAAAGGAAGGGGGTAAGGATCACGGACGGTAATACAGTTGAGCTCACGGAAGTCCAGACATGGTCTGAGGGTACAATCTTTTTCTACACATAGAAAAACCCAGCATCCACTGGGGATTTGGATGGTCTTATATGACCCTTTGCCAAGCTCTCGGTCATATACTATCACATAGCCTTTCTTTCGGGCTCCGAAAGATTATACAACTGAGATTTGGGCAGTTTAGCTCCAGGAATAAGATTGACGGAACATTCATACTCCCGATGCGGGGGTAACTCCTGGTTACCACTTTCAGAAAACACTTCGGAAAATTTGGAAATGAATGAGGGTAGTTTTAGTGGTGACCACAGAGAAAGACGTATTAAGACAGTTGTCCATGCAAAAATCACTCCAATCGAGAATCTGTCTCGCTTGCCAGTCAATGGTAGGGTTATGTTTGCTTAACCATGGCAATCCCAAAACCATCGAAGCAGGCAGGCCCTCCAACACATAACATGAGATAGATTACTGATGGAAATCACCCACTCTTAAATTAATGTCATTTACCACCTGCGACAGGCATTTTTGGATAAGAGGTGCAGAATCAATTGCAAAGACAGAAATGCTTCTCTAGTGCACTAGTAGTCAACCCATGAATACGAACAAACTGTCCATCAATCAGGTTAACCCCTTCCCGACTGTCGATAAATACCTCGATTTCCCCAGTTTTCGACTCTAGCGCCACCTCGGCAGACAGGAGAAATCAGGTACTACCAGTAAATGACAAAAGTAAGTTTTCTTGCTCCCCACCCACACCACCAATAGTAATTTGGGGATTAAGCTTTTTTTGTTTTGTTTACACCTTGACGCTGAATGTACGCACAAATATTTACGAAATGTCCCTTTTTTCCACAACAAAACCAGACTCCCTTCATATGACCAGAGCTCTTACCAGCAGTCCCAGGAGTAGCTCCCCCCAACTGCATAGGTTCATCACAAGGCACAACCACAGGTGTCTCTTTACCACCTTATTTGAGAGGAAGCCACCACCTTATTTGACAGTACATCCTGAGGGTGAGGACCCTTAGATCTCCCCCTCAGGCGTCTATCCAGACGTATAGCATGGGACATAGCTGCTTCCAATGACTCAGGTTTTTCATGAAAGGCCAAGAGTCCTGCAGCCTCTCAGATAGACCCTGACAGAACTGGCTACGGAGAGCAGGATCATTCCACTCCGTATCCGTAGACCATCTCCTAAATTCAAAGCAATAGATTTCCGCGGAGTGCTCTCCCTGCCGTAAACCACGCAACTTGGTCTCAGCCTGAGAGATCCGAGCCGGGTCATCATAAATAAGACCCAATGCTCTAAAAAATTTATCTACGGACTGGAGGGACGGTGATCTGGTCGGCAGATAAAAATCCCAAGACTGTGCATCATCCTTAGGCTTATTGCACACGAACGTATTTTTTTGCGGTCCGCAAAAACGGGTCCCGTTTTTCCGTGATCCGTGACCGTTTTTTCATCCGTGGGTCTTCCCTGATTTTTGGAGGATCCACGGACATGAAAAAAAAGTCGTTTTGGTGTCCGCCTGGCCGTGCGGAGCCAAACGGATCCGTCCTGAATTACAATGCAAGTCAATGGGGACGGATCCGTTTGACGTTGACACAATATGGTGCAATTTCAAACGGATCCGTCCCCCATTGACTTTCAATGTAAAGTCAGGAGTTAATATACCATCGGATCAGAGTTTTCTCCAATCCGATGGTATATTTTAACTTGAAGCGTCCCCATCACCATGGGAACGCCTCTATGTTAGAATATACCGTCGGATTTGAGTTACATTGTGAAACTCAAATCCGACAGTATATTCTAACACAGAGGCGTTCCCATGGTGATGGGGACGCTTCAGGTTAGAATATACTAAAAGAACTGTGTACATGACTGCCCCCTGCTGCCTGGCAGGTGCTGCCAGGCAGCAGGGGGCAGACCCCCCCCCGCCCCCCCCTGTAGTTAACACATTGGTGGCCAGTGTGGCCGCCCCCCCCCTCCCTCCCCTGTAGTTAACTCATTGGTGGCCAGTGCGGCCGGCCCCCCCCCTCCCCTGTAGTTAACTCATTGGTGGCCAGTCGGCCCCCCCCCTCCCCTGTAGTTAACTCATTGGTGGCCAGTGCGGCCAGCCCCCCTCCCTCCCCTGTAGTTAACTCGTTGGTGGCCAGTGGGCCCCCCCCCTCCCTCCCTCCCCTGTAGTTAACTCGTTGGTGGCCAGTGGGCCTTCTCCCCTCCCTTCCTCCCCTCCTAATTAAAATCTCCCCCCTATCATTGGTGGCAGCGGAGTGTACCGATCGGAGTCCCAGTTTAATCGCTGGGGCTCCGATCGGTAACCATGGCAACCAGGACGCTACTGCAGTCCCGGTTGCCATGGTTACTTAGCAATTTGTAGAACCATTATACTTACCTGTGAGCTGCGATGTCTGCGTCCGGCCGGGAGCTCATCCTACTGGTAAGTGACATGACCTGTCACTTACCAGTAGGAGGATCTCCCGGCCGGACGCAGACATCGCAGCTCACAGGTAAGTATAATGGTTCTACAAATTGCTAAGTAACCATGGCAACCGGGACTGCAGTAGCGTCCTGGTTGCCATGGTTACCGATCGGAGCCTCAGCGATTAAACTGGGACTCCGATCGGTACACTCCGCTGCCACCAATGATAGGGGGGGGGAGATTTTAATTAGGAGGGGGAGGGAGGGGAGAGGGCCCACTGGCCACCAACAAGTTAACTACAGGGGAGGGAGGGGGGCCCACTGGCCACCAACGAGTTAACTACAGGGGAGGGAGGGGGGCCCACTGGCCACCAACGAGTTAACTACAGGGGAGGGGGGGCCGGCCGCACTGGCCACCAATGTGTTAACTACAGGGGGGGGGGGGGCCCACTGGCCACTAATGTGTTTACTACAAGGGAGGGAGGGGGCCGGCCGCACTGGCCACCAATGTGTTAACTACAGGGGGGGGTCCACTGGCCACTAATGTGTTAACTACAGGGGGGGGGCTTCCCCCTGCTGCCTGGCAGCACCTGCCAGGCAGCAGGGGGCAGTCATGTACACAGTTCTTTTAGTATATTCTAACCTGAAGCGTCCCCATCACCATGGGGACGCCTCTGTGTTAGAATATACTGTCGGTTCTGAGTTTTCACAAAGTGAAAACTCAGCTATGAAAAAGCTTTTATGCAGACG
Organism: Bufo bufo; assembly: GCF_905171765.1. Classification (NCBI taxonomy): domain Eukaryota; kingdom Metazoa; phylum Chordata; class Amphibia; order Anura; family Bufonidae; genus Bufo; species Bufo bufo. Next base: position 24,808,788 of record NC_053393.1, read on the forward strand.
GATCTTCGGATCCGTCTGTATAAAAAGTAACCTACGGCCACGGATCACGGACACGGATGCCAATCTTGTGTGCATCCGTGTTCTTTCACGGACCCATTGACTTGAATGGGTCCGTGAACCGTTGGCCGTGAAAAAAATAGGACAGGAAACACGGCCAGGAAACACGGATCACGGATGCGGCTGCAAAACGGTGCATTTTCCGTTTTTTCCACGGACCCATTGAAAGTCAATGGGTCCGAGAAAAAAAACGGAAAACGGCACAACGGCCACGGGTGCACACAACGGTCGTGTGCAGGAGGCCTAAAGCAAATAAACGATCATACCCACACGTTGACACTCATCCCCAGAAGAGTATGGACGCAGCTTAAAGTACAACTTACACGATTCCCTGAACCAAATGAAATTGTCACTACCCCCAGAAAATCTGTCCGGGAGGACAACCTTAGGTTCAGGACAGGCCTGGTACCCACCATCGGAACCAGCCATCTGTGGTCTCTGAATCCGTAATACTGTCGCACTGAGGTCAGCTACCTCCAATGACAGTCCCTGCAGCTGTTCAACCAGTGCAGACATAGGATCCATAGCTGCACTGACCTGAACGAAAATTGTGTTTTTTTTGGTCGTCAGATAATGTCACAGCATGGCGTGGGAGAGGGAACTTCATACCAAACACAAGAGGGAGGGAGAAGGTACCAGATGCCTCAGGTCTGGTACCAAGAGACAGGGAAATAAAACACAATACAAAAAAGTAAAGACACTTAACTCTGGGTAAATGGAAAGCAGGAACTCAGCCGAAATCCAGACACCAAAGGATCCACAACCAGAATGAGCTATCTACCACATAGTCAGAAGGGTGGCGTCAGACTATAAAGGGTAGAAGTGAGGACCACTGAGCAACAGCTGAGACAAGGGAAGTGGTTATTAACCCTATGTACACTGAATCAAGAGAAATCAAGGAGACTGTTAGATTCCTCCACGCTCAGCCAGTCTCCCTGATCTCCTGACATCAGTCACCTGAGGAGCTGGGACCACAGTTTCAAAGGTCACTGTCGGTAGAACACTACGCTGTCATGGTTTCAAATCATGCATTGCATGGAAGGTTCCCCTGCTCAAGTCATCACATGTCCCGTCTGACGTTTGCCAATGACCATCTGGATGATCCAGAGGAGGCATGGGGGAAAGTCATGTGGTCAGATGAGACCAAAGTACAGGGTGGGCCATTTATATGGATACACCTTAAAAAAATGGGAATGGTTGGTGATATTAACTTCCTGTTTGTGGCACATTAGTATATGTGAGGGGGGGAAACTTTTCAAGATGGGTGGTGACCATGGCGGCCATTTTGAAGTCGGCCATTTTGAATCCAACTTTAGTTTTTTCAATAGGAAGAGGGTCATGTGACACATCAAACTTATTGGGAATTTCACACGAAAAACAATGGTGTGCTTGGTTTTAACGTAATCATTCTTTCATGAGTTATTTACAAGTTTCTCTTTGTTTACAGCCATTGACATGTCGCCGAGGTTAACACGTGAGGAGCGGATAGAAATTGTGTTGATGTCTGGTAAACGCAGTAACCGGGTCATTGCAGCAGATTTCAATGCAAGACACCCTACGAGACCACCCATCTCCCATGCTACAGTTAGCAAACTGTTTGCTAAGTTTCGTGAAACTGGTTCAGTGTTGGATTTGCCAAAATGTGGGCGCATTAAATCTGTCTCTAATGAAGAAACATCAGTGGCTGTCCTAGCTTCATTCAGCAAGAGCCCACAGCGTAGCACTCGCCGCATGTCACTGGAGAGTGACATTAGTCGAACATCCCTTCGGCGGATATTAGCTACTCACAAATGGCACCCTTACAAACTCCAGCTACTGCAGCATCTCAACGAGGATGACCCAGATCGGCGCACTGAATTTGCAGAATGGGCAAAACAAAAATTGGAACAGGACCCTCAGTTTACGCAGAAGATTTTGTTCAGTGATGAGGCAAACTTTTATGTGAATGGTGAAGTTAACAAACAAAACCACCGCTATTGGTCTGACACTAACCCACATTGGATAGATCACTCCAAGACTGTTGTAACAAAAAAAATGATGGTATGGTGTGGTATATGGGGTACAAAGATAGTGGGGCCATTCTTCATCAATGGAAACCTCAAGGCCACTGGATATGTGAAATTGCTACATGATGATGTGTTTCCCTCTTTATGCACTGAAGCTGGCACGTTCCCTGAGTTTTTCCAGCAAGATGGTGCACCACCACATTATGGGTGTCAGGTCCGAGCATTCCTAGATGAACAGTTTCCTGGAAAGTGGATTGGTCGTCGTAGGCCAGTTAAATGGCCCCCAAGGTCTCCCGATCTGACCCCCTTAGACTTTTATATTTGGGGTCATCTGAAGGCAATTGTCTATGCTGTGAAGATACGAGATGTGCAGCACCTGAAACTACGGATACTGGAAGCATGTGCTAGCATTTCTCCTGCGGTGTTGCTATCAGTGTGTGAAGAGTGGGAGAAGAGGGTTGCATTGACAATCCAACACAATGGGCAGCACATTGAACACATTTTATAAGTGGTCAGAAACTTGTAAATAACTCATGAAAGAATAAAGTTACGTTAAAACCAAGCACACCATTGTTTTTCTTTCGAAATTCCCAATAAGTTTGATGTGTCACATGACCCTCTTCCTATTGAAAAAACAAAAGTTGGATTCAAAATGGCTGACTTCAAAATGGCCACCATGGTCACCACCCATCTTGAAAAGTTTCCCCCCTCACATATACTAATGTGCCACAAACAGGAAGTTAATATCACCAACCATTCCCATTATATTAAGGTGTATCCATATAAATGGCCCACCCTGTAGAACTTTTTGGTCTAAACTTCACTCGTCGTGTTTGGGGGGAAAAGAAGGATGATTTGCATCCCAAAAACACCATCCCTACTGTGAAGCATGGGGGTGGTAACATCATGCTTTGGGGGTGCTTTTCTGCGAAGGGGACAGGACGACTGCACTGTATTAAGGAGAGGATGAATGGGGCCATTTATTGTGAGATTTTGAGCAACAACCTCCTTCCCTCAGTCAGAGCAGTAAAGATAGGTCGTGGCTGGGTCTTCCAACATGACAACGACCCGAAACACGCAGCCAGGATAACCAAGAAGTGGCTCCGTAAAAAGCATATAAAGGTTGTGGAGTGGCTTAGCCAGTCTCCAGACCTAAATCCAATAGAAAATCTTTGGAGGGAGCTGAAACTCAGTGTTGCTCAGCGACAGCCCCGAAAACCTGACAGATCTAGAGGAGATCTGTATGGAGGAGTGGGCCAAAATCCCTGTTGCAGTGTGTGCAAACCTGGTCAAGAACTACAGGAAACGTTTGACCTCTCTAATTGCAAATAAATGCTTCTGTACCAAATATTAACACAGATTTTCTCAGGTGTTCAAATAACTATGTACAGCAGTGCAAGACAAATAAATTCTTAAAAAATCATACAATGTGATTTCCTGAATTATTTTTTAAATTCTGTCTCTCAGAGTAGGAATGCACCTACAATGTGAATTTCAGACCCCTCCATGATTTCTAAGTGAGAGAACTTGCAAAATCGCAGGGTGTTCAAATACTTCTGTTCCTCACTGTAACAATAATCTCTTCAGGGAGGCAGCGTAAGGGTTAAATCCCCTGACTTGCTGCTACCATTAACAAAAGTAAGTGATAAGGAGACATCAAAGCAGTCAGATGAGGAAAAAGGTGAAACCAGCTGTCATATATCTTCTATATAAAAAGAATCTTCATATAAAAGAGAGGATAAAAAAACATAAAAATTATATTATCCTTCGGGCGGACATAAACACGCCTCTAAGTTCTTTTTATCAAGTATCTTAATTTGATTTGTGCAAGCAGTGAAACAAAGGGACAATTGTATATGCAAAAATATATAATCGTTTATTATAAAAACAAAGGATATAAAATCAATACAATTGCAAAACAGATTATGAAGTTACAAAATAATACCCAAAATGTACCACACGGTGGTGCTAACACACCCCTATCTCACCACCACAGTGTGACTTAGTGATTTATGACAATCAGTGTCATACTTTTAACAAACAGATCATATACCAAGAGAAACTTAGGATCTTCTGTTTATCAAACAGGCTATAACAATAAAAAAACGGAATATACAGAAAAATAACTGTTATCCCTTGACTCTGTTTTCCTATGACCAATCAAAAATCTATGATATTAATATGATAAAATATTCAGCTCGGCAATCAGACTATGGAAAATAACTTTCCAAGGGTTTTAGTCCTCTTTTCAAATAATGTCAGATCTTCCATTAACAATATGCATCTTTGCTAAGAGAATAATCAGCATTATGGAGGCACCTAACACTATATATTCCCACAGTATGGGAACTCTTGGCTATATACCGAGAGAAATATCTTATTAATATCACAAGCAGTAAACAAAATATACGTTACCGGGTCAAAGGTAGACAGAGTTCAGATGGGACCAGTTCTGAAGAACTTTCCTAGTAATCCAATAAATAATCCAAGTTTCTTCTGGTAAAGTTTTCTTTTTGTCTTGATTGAATGAATGGATGGATGGATCAATGGATCTCTGGCTCTATGGATCTCCCTTGCTGCTCCGCACACGTGTAATTATTCCCCCCCCCCTTATCTAAGAATCATCCCCTTTAGATTAGGGATTCCCAATCAGGCAAGGTGGGTGTATTCGCATGCTAATAATACAATGATGTCATGTTAACTCCTAATATGGCATAGAACAAATAATGAAATAATATATTGTCCATCTGCCTCCAGATGGCACTGTGGTACTGCAGATGAACATCACAACTTTTAAACATTTAAAACTAAATATCTAATAATACGTTCACATGACCTCCTTAACCTTTTTAATATACATCATTGAGGAAGGTCTTTTCCTGACATTTTTAATTACCTATATCCTGGACTTGTTGGAGTTGGCTGTCTTATCCTATCTTTTTGAAATATAGATTGACTTGATGAAAATTTTATATAACGGCTTTGATGCTTGGCATCGGAACTTGTACATTTCACTTATCTACATCCATGAATAACTATTGTTTTGAAATAACATTTACTCTTCTCAGAAATCCAATTAACATAAACTTACTTCAATGTTTCTGTACCTTCTACAATACCTTCTAAATGATAAATACATGGTATAGCATATATATAAATCGATACATTGTTACACATAGATAACACATTATATGATTTATTGATTAAAATTTGTTGTAAACTAAATATACCATACAGAAATATATATAATATAATTATGAATATATAAATTGAACCTCATACAGCAGGTGTGCCTCAAGGATATGAATCCTTATCATATCATGGCTTATCCGTGAAACAACCTTGTTTCCTTCAGACAGACATGTCTGAGGAAGCTAGTTTACTCCCCATAGATAATCCCATATCTTTAGCAATAACTTTTAAATACAATGTCCGTTTATGTTCACAATTATTTTTATATATACTGAACTTGCCATGAACTCATCTTGGCTTCCTCAGCCACATAACAGAACTTTGGTTCAAATTGATTTCCTCTTAAAGGCAATCAGATGAGCATTCATTTTGGTTATGTCATTAGATAATATTGTATACGTATGAAAATGCACAACAAATCCCCTTTTATTCCAAAATGTTCCATAAAGTGTGAATGTATTTGGAATGTCCAAAAGGGCTTTTCATATGGAATCCTCTAAGGATTGGGTGCGTGAACCTTGCTTGTACCACAACTTGGCCAAAGTATTTTTGAAGAATCTTATCCAACGCACCACTTGGTTGGTTAATAAACTTAACCATCCCAGGATGATGATAAACAATATATAATATGTATGTATTTATTTAATGACCCTTAGTTAGTCCTTAGCATAAGACAATCAGTAGGACATATATATATATATTACTTTATATTATATTGTTAAATGTTATGAAGACAACATGTATCCAGTATATTATATATATTTCTCATTAGGAGAATATTCATCTCTAAAAGAGTGTCTGTAAAGATGTGTGTTTTGTAACAATGAATCACATCTTTGGTGTGACAGGAGGTACTGATATCTCTGTGAGAAAACAAGGCCATTCATATCATTATGGTCCATAAATAAACAGTGTGAGAAACATTCAGAGAGACGCTTAGAGGTCTGTCTCTAATTGCTACAAATGTCAGAATTAATCCCTATAGCTTTGAATTAAAGCTAAAGGTCAAACGTATAGAATACATTTTATTCAGACTTACATAAGTTAACCCTTTATACTATGATGCAAATAGCTTACACAGCAGTGCCATCTAGGTATGAGTAGGTGACATTACAACAGTAGCAAAAGTGCATTCTAGGTAAGGTTATGATGTCACAATTGTTATCAATGGTCACGCCCATCCGACAATGATTGGAAAGTTCCAAACTAGGAAGGTGTGTCTAACTGATAAGTTTGTGGTCATAAACCACACAAAGGAAAAACACAGGGGAGGAAAAAAAGGAGGACAAGTGGAGCTCTCTAGAGGGGTCTATCAAGATGAAAGCCATGGTGATATGGGCTATGATGGACCACCCAGCTTTCCTAGGAGCAGAAGTGAGATTCCTACTAGGACTTGATAAGAGACACAGAAAATTATATTTCATTTTATTAAGACTAATTTGATAGTGTGGGTGAAATTATACCTTCTAGATTGGCAAATAAATTAATTAATTAATCGATCATCTCCATATTGAGATGTAGTCTTAGGATATTGTGAGACTTCATTCTACCTGCAGAAGAATTAAGACTCATAATCTAGCAAAGCATTAAATGATTGCATATATATACAGTACAGACCAAAAGTTTGGACACACCTTCTCATTCAAAGAGTTTTCTTTATTTTCATGACTATGAAAATTGTAGATTCACACTGAAGGCATCTAAACTATGAATTAACACATGGGGAATTATATACCTAACAAACAAGTGTGAAACAACTGAAAATATGTCATATTCTAGGTTCTTTAAAGTAGCCACCTTTTGCTTTGATTACTGCTTTGCACACTCTTGGCATTCTCTTGATGAGCTTCAAGAGGTAGTCCCCTGAAATGGTTTTCACTTCACAGGTGTGCCCTGTCAGGTTTAATAAGTGGGATTTCTTGCCTTATAAATGGGGTTGGGACCATCAGTTGCGTTGAGGAGAAGTCAGGTGGATACACAGCTGATAGTCCTACTGAATAGACTGTTAGAATTTGTATTATGGCAAAAAAAAAGCAGCTAAGTAAAGAAAAACGAGTGGCCATCATTACTTTAAGAAATGAAGGTCAGTCAGTCAGCCGAAAAATTGGGAAAACTTTGAAAGTAAGGGCTATTTGACCATGAAGGAGAGTGATGGGGTGCTGCGCCAGATGACCTGGCCTCTACAGTCACCGGACCTGAACCCAATCGAGATGGTTTGGGGTGAGCTGGACCGCAGAGTGAAGGCAAAAGGGCCAACAATGCTAAGCATCTCTGGGAACTCCTTCAAGACTGTTGGAAGACCATTTCAGGTGACTACCTCTTGAAGCTCATCAAGAGAATGCCAAGAGTGTGCAAAGCAGTAATCAAAGCAAAAGGTGGCTACTTTGAAGAACCTAGAATATGACATATTTTCAGTTGTTTCACACTTGTTTGTTATGTATATAATTCCACATGTGTTAATTCATAGTTTTGATGCCTTCATAGTCATTAAAATAAAGAAAACTCTTTGAATGAGAAGGTGTGTCCAAACTTTTGGTCTGTACTGTATATATATATATATATATATATATATATATATTGTAAGGGATCGTCTCTTATTTGGGGGTCATTCTCACAAGAATCGTCTTCAGGAGAGCAGGTTTTATGTCCAAACAGTGCATTTATTGTGCCTCAGCAAACCAAAACAAACAATACAAAATAAACACCTGCCCAGCTGGGCTCTAACTAAACATGAGGACTCCCTACCTCACTGAAATCCCTGTTCACACACGGGAAGAACATGCGGCTTTTCCTAGCCTAACAATCCAGCACTTCCAGGCTGTAACAAAGTCCAGTACCTTTTAGGGGAGGAATTGTGGCCCAGAAGTCCTCCTGACTCTGGCCTAGCGACCGTCGATTCCAAGACCTCGCAGAGTCCCCCAAAGTTCAGGCTAACACCTAGCCCCGTGGCCCCTCAGCCAGCTCGGCTGAGCCCACTTGTACAGAGCCTTCCCAGGCTTCTGCTGCACACAGACTCTCCAGAGTGAGACACACCCAAGATCCAGTAGCAGGATTAAATCGGATCCCTGGACATGAGCATGCCCTAAGTCCCGGACTGGAACCTGGGGAAACAACACCTCAATGTTCACATTGCCACAATATTGATAGAACATTCTTCGCCAAGCTAAGTGATGGGTTCCCACAGGAAAGACTTGTTTCAAGTCCTTCCCATTTAAGATATGATCTAGCAAAGATCCTAGATCCCTGTTATTTGTCTTAATATTTTTACCAAAGTCATACATGTGAAAATAGTCCAGGATGGGGCGGAAGGATACAGTTATCTCTTCTAAGTTATATCTATGAATGGATTTGCACATTCTGGAAGTCATGTCATGTGTAGTTGGTTAGGAGGGGGCGGAATGTATTTAGCATTCTATATTGATGTCTACAGGGAGTGCAGAATTATTAGGCAAGTTGTATTTTTGAGGATTAATTTTATTATTGAACAACAACCATGTTCTCAATGAACCCAAAAAACTCATTAATATCAAAGCTGAATATTTTTGGAAGTAGTTTTTAGTTTGTTTTTAGTTTTAGCTATTTTAGGGGGATATCTGTGTGTGCAGGTGACTATTACTGTGCATAATTATTAGGCAACTTAACAAAAAACAAATATATACCCATTTCAATTATTTATTTTTACCAGTGAAACCAATATAACATCTCAACATTCACAAATATACATTTCTGACATTCAAAAACAAAACAAAAACAAATCAGTGACCAATATAGCCACCTTTCTTTGCAAGGACACTCAAAAGCCTGCCATCCATGGATTCTGTCAGTGTTTTGATCTGTTCACCATCAACAATGCGTGCAGCAGCAACCACAGCCTCCCAGACACTGTTCAGAGAGGTGTACTGTTTTCCCTCCTTGTAAATCTCACATTTGATGACGGACCACAGGTTCTCTATGGGGTTCAGATCAGGTGAACAAGAAGGCCATGTCATTAGATTTTCTTCTTTTATACCCTTTCTTGCCAGCCACGCTGTGGAGTACTTGGACGCGTGTGATGGAGCATTGTCCTGCATGAAAATCATGTTTTTCTTGAAGGATGCAGACTTCTTCCTGTACCACTGCTTGAAGAAGGTGTCTTCCAGAAACTGGCAGTAGGACTGGGAGTTGAGCTTGACTCCATCCTCAACCCGAAAAGGCCCCACAAGCTCATCTTTGATGATACCAGCCCAAACCAGTACTCCACCTCCACCTTGCTGGCGTCTGAGTCGGACTGGAGCTCTCTGCCCTTTACCAATCCAGCCACGGGCCCATCCATCTGGCCCATCAAGACTCACTCTCATTTCATCAGTCCATAAAACCTTAGAAAAATCAGTCTTGAGATATTTCTTGGCCCAGTCTTGACGTTTCAGTTTGTGTGTCTTGTTCAGTGGTGGTCGTCTTTCAGCCTTTCTTACCTTGGCCATGTCTCTGAGTATTGCACACCTTGTGCTTTTGGGCACTCCAGTGATGTTGCAGCTCTGAAATATGGCCAAACTGGTGGCAAGTGGCATCTTGGCAGCTGCACGCTTGACTTTTCTCAGTTCATGGGCAGTTATTTTGCGCCTTGGTTTTTCCACACGCTTCTTGCGACCCTGTTGACTATTTTGAATGAAACGCTTGATTGTTCGATGATCACGCTTCAGAAGCTTTGCAATTTTAAGAGTGCTGCATCCCTCTGCAAGATATTTCACTATTTTTGACTTTTCTGAGCCTGTCAAGTCCTTCTTTTGACCCATTTTGCCAAAGGAAAGGAAGTTGCCTAATAATTATGCACACCTAATATAGGGTGTTGATGTCATTAGACCACACCCCTTTTCATTACAGAGATGCACATCACCTAATATGCTTAATTGGTAGTAGGCTTTCGAGCCTATACAGCTTGGAGTAAGACAACATGCATAAAGAGGATGATGTGGTCAAAATACTCATTTGCCTAATAATTCTGCACGCAGTGTAGGATTAGACATGCCCATCTTGATATCATGAGGTTTTATCTGAACAGAAGTAATATATATAATTTACCGTATTTTTCACTTTATAAGACGCACCTGATGATAAGACGCACCTAGATATTTGAGGAGGAAAATAAGAAAAAAATATTTTGAACCAAAAGGTGTGCTTTTGGTGGGTTTTGAACTAATGGTTGTCTGTGGATGACACTGTTATGGAGGATCTGTGGATGACGCCCTGTTATGGGGATCTGTGGATGGCACTGTTATGAGGAGTCTGTGGATGGCAGTTTTAAGGGGGATTTGTGAATGGCACTGTTATAGGGGGGGATCTGTGGTGGACAAACTGTTATGGGGGACCTGTGGAGGACACTGTTATGGGGGGGATCTGTGGATGACACTCTTATGGGGGTGGTCTGTGGATCATACACTAGTGTGGGGGATGTGTGAATGACACACATAGCATCTTATGTAATGGTGGTCACTATTCACACAGGACAATATACTGTGACACATATGATACTGTGGCCAGCATAAGATCATCTTATGCTGGTCACAGTATCATATGTGTCACAGTATATTATCCTGTGTGAATAGTGACCCCCATTACACCATTGTCCATCCACTTAAAGCATAGTGTAATGGAGCAGTTTTCATGGTAGGAGGGAATTGAGGCTGGCAACACTGGCGGTGGTGCCCGATGCAGTCACTGTACTGTAATACATCGGGCCCTGCACACAGCAGTTTTCATAAGTAAAGTCATGGTACAGTAATCCTCTTCAAGTAGTGTTTGTACTTTAACCACCTCTGCCCCTATAGCTTAAACACCCTTAAAGACCAGGCCACTTTTTACACTTCTGACCTACACTACTTTCACCGTTTATTGCTCGGTCATGCAACTTACCACCCAAATGACTTTTACCTCCTTTTCTTCTCACTAATAGAGCTTTCATTTGGTGGTATTTCATTGCTGCTGCCATTTTTATTTTTTTTGTTATTAATCGAAATTTAACGATTTTTTTGCAAAAAAATGACATTTTTCACTTTCAGTTGTAAAATTTTGCAAAAAAAACGACATCCATATATAAATTTTTCTCTAAATTTATTGTTCTACACGTCTTTGATAAAAAAAAATGTTTGGGTGAAAAAAAAAATGGTTTGGATAAAAGTTATAGCGTTTACAAACTATGGTACAAAAATGTGAATTTCCGCTTTTTGAAGCAGCTCTGACTTTCTGAGCACCTGTCATGTTTCCTGAGGTTCTACAATGCCCAGACAGTTCAAACACCCCACAAATGACCCCATTTCGGAAAGTAGACACCCTAAGGTATTCGCTGATGGGCATAGTGAGTTCATAGAACTTTTTATTTTTTGTCACAAGTTAGTGGAAAATGATGATTTTTTTTTTCCTTACAAAGTCTCATATTCCACTAACTTGTGACAAAAAATAAAAACTTCTATGAACTCACTATGCCCATCAGCGAATACCTTGGGGTGTCTTCTTTCCAAAATGGGGTCACTTGTGGGGTAGTTATACTGCCCTGGGATTCTAGGGGCCCAAATGTGTGGTAAGTAGTTTGAAATCAAAATGTGTAAAAAATGACCGGTGAAATCCGAAAGGTGCTCTTTGGAATGTGGGCCCCTTTGCCCACCTAGGCTGCAAAAAAGTGCCACACATGTGGTATCGCCGTACTCAGGAGAAGTTGGGGAATGTGTTTTGGGGTGTCATTTTACATATACCCATGCTGGGTGAGATAAATATCTTGGTCAAATGCCAACTTTGTATAAAAAAATGGGAAAAGTTGTCTTTTGCCAAGATATTTCTCTCACCCAGCATGGGTATATGTAAAATGACACCCCAAAACACATTCCCCAACTTCTCCTGAGTATGGAGATACCACATGTGTGACACTTTTTTGCAGCCTAGGTGGGCAAAGGGGCCCATATTCCAAAGAGCACCTTTCGGATTTCACCGGTCATTTTTTACACATTTTGATTTCAAACTACTTACCACACATTTGGGCCCCTAGAATTCCAGGGCAGTATAACTACCCCACAAGTGACCCCATTTTGGAAAGAAGACACCCCAAGGTATTTCGTGATGGGCATAGTGAGTTCATGGAAGTTTTTATTTTTTGTCACAAGTTAGTGAAATATGAGACTTTGTAAGGGGAAAAAAAAAATCATCATTTTCCGCTAACTTGTGACAAAAAATATAAAATTCTAGGAACTCGCCATGCCCCTCACGGAATACCTTGGGGTGTCTTCTTTCCAAAATGGGGTCACTTGTGGGGTAGTTATACTGCCCTGGCATTTTCCAGGGGCCCTAATGTGTGGTAAGTAGGTAAATGACCTGTGAAATCCGAAAGGTGCTCTTTGGAATGTGGGCCCCTTTGCCCACCTAGGCTGCAAAAAAGTGTCACACATGTGGTATCTCCGTACTCAGGAGAAGTTGGGCAATGTGTTTTGGGGTGTCATTTTACATATACCCATGCTGGGTGAGATAAATATCTTAGTCAAATGCCAACTTTGTATAAAAAAATGGGAAAAGTTGTCTTTTGCCAAGATATTTCTCTCACCCAGCATGGGTATATGTAAAATGACACCCCAAAACACATTGCCCAACTTCTCCTGAGTACAGCGATACCACATGTGTGACACTTTTTTGCAGCCTAGGTGGGCAAAGGGGCCCACATTCATTTTATGAGGGCATTTTTAGACATTTGGATCCCAGACTTCTTCTCACGCTTTAGGGCCCCTAGAATGCCAGGGCAGTATAAATACCCCACATGTGACCCCATTTTGGAAAGAAGACACCCCAAGGTATTCAATGAGGGGCATGGCGAGTTCATAGAATGTTTTTTTTTTGGCACAAGTTAGCGGAAATTGATATATATATTTTTTTTCTCACAAAGCCTCCCTTTCCGCTAACTTGGGACAAAAATTTCAATCTTTCATGGACTCAATATGCCCCTCACGGAATACTTTGGGGTGTCTTCTTTCCGAAATGGGGTCACATGTGGGGTATTTATACTGCCCTGGCATTCTAGGGGCCCTAAAGCGTGAGAAGAAGTCTGGAATATAAATGTCTAAAAAATTTTACGCATTTGGATTCCGTGAGGGGTATGGTGAGTTCATGTGAGATTTTATTTTTTGACACAAGTTAGTGGAATATGAGACTTTGTAAGAAAAAAAAAAATAATTTCCGCTAACTTGGGCCAAAAAAATGTCTGAATTGAGCCTTACAGGGGGGTGATCAATGACAGGGGAGTGATCAATGACAGGGGGGTGATCAATGACAGGGGGGTGATCAATGACAGGGGGGTGATCAGGGAGTCTATATGGGGTGATCACCCCCCTGTCATTGATCACCCCCCTATAAGGCTCCATTCAGATGTCCGTATGTGTTTTGCGGATCCGATCCATGTATCAGTGGATCCGTAAAAATCATACGGACATCTGAATGCAGCCTTACAGGGGGGTGATCAATGACAGGGGGTGAACAATGACAGGGGGGTGATCAGGGAGTCTATATGGGGTGATCACCCCCGTCATTGATCACCCCCTGTAAGGCTTCATTCAGACGTCCGTATGCGTTTTGCGGATCCGATCCATCTATCAGTGGATCCGTAAAAATCATACGGACATCTGAATAGAGCCTTACAGGGGGGTGATCAATGACAGGGGCGTGATCAGGGAGTCTATATGGGGTGATCAGGGGTGATCAGGGGTTCATAAGGGGTTAATAAGTGACAAGGGGGGGTGTAGTGGTGTTTGGTGCTACTTTACTGAGCTACCTGTGTCCTCTGGTGGTCGATCCAAACAAAGGGGACCACCAGAGGACCAGGTAGCAGGTATATTAGACGCTGTTATCAAAACAGCGTCTAATATACCTGTTAGGGGTCAAAAAAATCACATCTCCAGCCTGCCAGCGAACGATCGCCGCTGGCAGGCTGGAGATCCACTCGCTTACCTTCCGATCCTGTGAGCGCGCGCCTGTGTGCGCGCGTTCACAGGAAATCTCGCGTCTCGCGAGATGACGCGTATATGCGCAGGGCTGCCACCTCCGGAACGCGATCCTGCGTTAGGCGGTCCGGAGGTGGTTAAACTCAGGCAATTCTCTGTACAACTTACTATGAAAGCGGCAGGCAGGGCGGCAGCATAACCTCGCGATGCTCACTCATTCACACTCCTCCCATTTCATTCATGAAGGCAGAGCAGGTGCGTGAATGAGTGAGCATCGCGAGGTTATGCTGCCGCCCTGCCTGCCGCTTTCATAGTAAGTTGTACAGAGGATTGCCTGAGTTTAAAGTACAAACACTGCTTGAAGAGGATTACTGTACCATGACTTTACTTATGAAAACTGCTGTGTGCGGGGCCCAATGTATTACAGTACAGTGACTGCATCGGGCACCGCCGCCAGTGTTGCCAGCCTCCATCCCCTCCTCACATCCCGCTGATACATCGCAGTGCGGCAGCGATGTATCAGCGCCATCGTAATTTGGTAGCATTTGCTTTATAAGACGCACTGTCATTTTCCACCCACTTTTGGGGGGGAAAGGTGCGTCTAATAAAGCGAAAAATACGGTAGGTTCCTATTTTGATATCCTAACCTAATAATAGCTTTGTTATAATGTGACAAGTTATTTCCACTCACATGTATTGTTAAGTTTGTAATGCTTTATATTAACGCTATATATATTCATTTGCATGTATCATTTTGTTTATTTACTTATATATGTTTATAACCTTGTAACCAATAAACCTGTGTATTATTGTATAATGCAGAACTACATGTTTATCATTAACGTCATCTCACGTCAAAAATAACTTATTTATCTGAGGAAATAGTCAGACTCAGATGTGAATTGTATCGATTAGTTTGTCTACAATTCACCAGGTCATGATTTTAAGAATTTATGACAATTTTTTTTTTTATGGTTAATTATTTTTATGACCATAATTAATAATTCTTAATTTAATTATTACTTCCCGACACAGCCAACTCCGCATCCGTGGTTCCGTGGCTCATCAGAAAAGATACACCATGTCCTATTCTTGTCCGCAATGGCGGACAAGAATAGGCATTTTCTACTATGGTTGCGGCCATGTGCGGTCCACAAATTGCGGACCGCACATGGCTGGTGTCCGTGTTGTGCAAATTGCAGATCCGCAAAGCACTACGGCCATTATCACCAACTAGATCCAAACAAGTGTCCGAACCAAATGTCACAGGAACATATATATATATATATATATATATATATATATATATATATCTCAACCAATTAATATGAGTAAACAACGTTCCAGAATAATCAATGAATATTTATTCATAATAAATAAATATAAAGTCTCATGATGAAAACATACAATTCAGTACTATGTGGTAGGGGATACAAACAAACATGCCACAAAAAAAATGCCTGATCATAATGTGCACTAATCGCCATAATTATTAGCCTAATAGCCGCCACCATCTTAATAAGGAAGGATACCACAAATATAAGACGTGTCCAAACGCTATTAAAAAGAGGAGAACATATGCACCTTCAAACCAAAGCTGGATACACAAAAAGTAATGCTATTAAACTTCCTACAACCCAGTACTCTCTTCACCTGAATAAGAGGGGTGACATTGCAATACAGGCTATCAAATATTATTAGAAAAGCATACCTAAAGTGCTGCAGTGCAAGTGGCAAGGTTCCTCAACGCGCATTTCGCGTTCTACTGTATGCTTCGTCAGGAGGAGTGGTTTGTGTGGGGATATTAAAAAAGGGGAGCCTGAACCAATCAAAAATGAACTATAGGGACATGTGCTATATAGATAACCTACACCCTCTACGACGCATGGTGGAACCTCCCCCAGCCAGATCCTGTATACTTCCACCTGTCCCACCGAGCGCCCATGCCGGAGAGAGAAGCCAAGCGTGATCTGACACTGACTGACGTTGCCAGCGTGTCGTCTCTATGGGGACCGGAGAAAGCATCCTGGTGGTGAGATCACCATGAGTGCTGGCGACATATGAATATATGGGGCATCAATAAATCAAAGATGGTCATTAAGTGAGGGAAGAGGCATCAGTGCATTATATAATAATTCTCCAAACCAATAAATGTGTAAACACATAATATAAAAAAACACATTCATTGCCCTAATAAACAAATATTAAAGTGCATAGTGCCATAAACTTTGCAAAGCCAATCGTGCTACATAATAAAACTACATAAATATTCCTTATACATCAATTAAACAGTGATATTAATAAAACACAACAATCAATACATCTGTGTACTATATTAAACGCACCATAATCTAAATTATTAGAATAAAGTGCATACGTGCATGTAAGTGCATGTTAGGTGCAGATAAACAAAAATATTTTTAATTGAAATCCTCTTCAACTATTAAAATCTCAAAGACAATCTGTCATGATCCAGCCCAATGATCTTCTTTCTTTCTAATCAATGTCCATCCCAAGGTCTTATCATCACTATGGCTCCACCAGAATTTCTCTATCTTAATTCCATAATCTAAACAAAAAAATAAAAATAAAAAAATAAAAAAAATATTTAATGCATAAAGACATACAGAGATTAAAAACATGATTAAAAACACTATAGTTGTAAAATCAACTATTCTCCAAAAAATTAAGATACAACAAAAAGGCACTAAAGCCCAAATGTACATTTAACCCTTTGGGTGCCAAAGTACCCAATCTAAATATCCACCTACTTTCTAGTTGGGCCAGGCTCTTTCCTTTGTCACCTCCTCTTGCTCCAAAATTAACTTTATCAATGCCCTTGAAACGTAATAGATTTGGATTACTTTTATGGAACTTTTTAAAGTGTTGTGGAATTGTTTTCAAATGATCCCAATCGTCTTCATCCATCCCTTTTTCAAAGTCTCTGACATGTTCTCTTACTCTCTTCCTTAATTCCCTCATTATGAGGCCAATATAGATCTTTTCACACGGACATGAAGCATAATAAATTACTCCTGTCGAAGAGCATGAAATATATTTTCTAATCTCATACGTTCTTTGCTTATCAATATCCATAAAGGTAGTGGACCGGTCTATATTTCTACATGCTTTACAAGACCCACATGGATAAGACCCGATTTTTTGTGTCCCTTCTTTATTTTCATCCTCCTGTATGTAATGGCTATGAACCAACATATCCTTCAAATTTCTCGATCTTTTAGCTGTCAAAAGAGGTCTCTCTGTGATTAGTGGCTTCAATTTATTATCAGGCCTCAATGTCTCCCAGTGTTTTGTCAGGATTTCATTTATCTGTGTCCATTGTTTGTTATAGTTCGTAATGGCCGTCTGAATGGGCCCTTAAACTGACACCAAGGCAGTAAAGCTCTAGCAGCAGTCACAGAGTAAAGGTGGTCATACGACTAGCCAGAGTTAGGGTTTGTTTAGATAAGAGATGTAAAACTAGTTTGTGCTCCGGCCTGTGAACATGGACTGCTCACAGATGATGTTTGTTTTTCTTTCAGAACCACTATGATTCTTGACTGAATAAATCAGAGCTGGATGGGGCATGCTAGGATTTTTGATTGATAGAGATGCCTTCAGACTTGTGCATTGAGTTAATATTTTACTGGCAGCTGTGTAAGGGTATATGTAGATGAGATGTTTTTAATCACACAATTGCATGGTGGCACAGGTTCCCGAAGCTCCCATAAATAAGACACCAAACACTAAATAACAGCCATTTATAAATTTATTTATGGATTAGTATAGGCCACAATGTTCGTTATTTACTGAATTAATCAACTTACCATTCACATATAAATAACTTTTTGTCCACTCAAACTTTTGAGCGACTTACCCACTAAGCCATGTACTCTACATGGCATCTCCCAAACATCGCAGGCCTGATTCTATTATGTTCTGAAAACCTACGTTTACAATATAATTTCCAATGTCAGACAAAACTCGGAGTCAGAAGAGTAGAGTCCTTTTACAAATCCTTCCATTTCAATATGTCTGTATGAACTAAAACCTGAATTAAAAAAGAATAAAAAAAGAATTTTTCTAAATGTTTATTCACTTTTTTTTTCAGATTTTTCCCCCCATAAAACGCAAGTCCTTATGAGAGCAAATCAACCTGGGGTTCATTTCAGAAAAGGTAAGTATGGTTTTAGGAAAAGTAGAACTTAGGTTTAACCAAATTGAAATTTAAATTCCGAAATTAAACCCAGTGAGTTAACTCTACCTATATCATTTTCACCTATGTGTATTATTAATATATCTGGACCAGGTAAGTTTCTCATTATTACGTTACGTTCGAATAGTAAGTCCTTCAATCTTAAGTCCATTTTTCCATTCCAGTAAATTCTAATCTTGGGATTGAGTCCTAAAGTTGATGGATAGTTACGTTTAACTGCCCGCTTTTTTGATCCAACCACAACAGAGTTTCCAACAATCCATATAGTACGGGTTAAGCCTAAAAAAGATTAAGAATACTAAGCTACTAGCAAATCAGGTCGCACATATACTTTGAATCTATTAGATTTCCATCTACCAATGTTTTTTATGATGTTTGTGTCTAGCTTGAATTGGGCTGCGAAAGTGACTGCTCCAATTCGAAAGGAGTGTGAGGAGAATTTAAGGTTGGAGTAGCCCAATTGGTTAATGCATTTTTTTAGAATTAAATTAAATTGAAACTTAGTGACTAGAGAAAAGTCAAGGTGTATGAACAAAGACCCTGGTACTTTCGGTCTGAGAGTTATCCACTGTTTTATAGCTAAAACCAGGCAAATTAATGTATTGATATGAGAATTTATAGTTATCCAATTACCTTTTTTAAATTGGTCAGTTTTTTACTTTATGAAAATGTTTTGTTGTGATTTATTAAGATTATGTCAGATATAAGAATAGGTGAAGTTTCTTTTTTCTTTGCTGCAGCTATTTTGCTAATCCTAAGAGCAGCGAAGAAAGCCATAATGAAGACTGTTTTAAGAGATGAGATTCGAATTGACAAAAGCAAATGAAAGGTAAACAATTGAATAAACTAATTAAATTATCTAAAGAAAGTGGTCTGGTTCTTTCTTTTGTAGTGGACTTCCTTTTTATGCCTTTCAAAATTTGTTTTATGAAAAAATTAGATCTAATGGAGTCTAGACTGTTTATTTTGAGGAAGTAGGAAATTTCTTCTAGAATCTTATAAATGGAATTGAAACATGTTTATTGTATTGTATTTAAACTTATCTATGGCGTAGATGTCGCAAAATGGTGTCCACATTTTCAAAGCTGAGGAGTATGAAGTCCATGTATTTTCGGCTAAAGAATTTCGTATGAGGTCTCTCATTAGATTTAAATATATCCCAAAGATGAGGTGGGCATGGGGAGTTCTCTGTTGCAGCATCTGGAACCAATTTCCTGAAGAGATCCAGGTTTTGGCGGGATAGAGAATCTGCTAATAAATTACTTTTACCATCAATGTATTTGGCTTTGATCCTAATATTATTGAACAGGCAAAATAAAACCAATTCTCTTAGTAGTTTAATAACCGATTCGGATTTAAAAGAGAGGCAATTTAAGGCAAATACAACACCTTTATTATCTGAAAAGATAAGAATTCTTTTATTCTGGAAATGTGATTTCCAAATGTTCAAAGCCACTAAGACTGAAAAGAGTTCTATAAAAACCTCATTTTTTGTTAGACCATTGGTTTCCCATTCTTTTGGCCAGACTTCTGCTGACCACATGGATTGAAAATTAGCACCGTAACCAATAGACATAGCAGCATCAGTAGCAAAGTTTAAAGCTTCCTCATCAATAAATTCCTGCTGCCATATCGTGTGGCCATTAAAATTAAACAAAAATTCCTTCCAGATTCTAAGGTCTTCTATTTGTTGTTTATTTAAACGGATGTGAGAAAAGGGGGACGTTTTCCCTTTAGTGGCCAATGTATAGGCGTTTTGAAAAAACCCTACCCATCGGAATCACTCTGGAAATAAAATTCAATGAGCCTAGTAATGATTGCAGATCTTTTAAAGTAGTTTTCTTTTTTGACAATATTATTGGAAATGGCAATTCTTGTATTATAAATCTTTTCAAAGGGGATACTAAATTGCATATTAATCGTGTTGATGTAGATACCCCAAAAAATTTAATTACTAGTGGGAAGGACAGTCTTTTCCTCAGCAAGTGGTATGTTGAATTCTTTTGCCATGTTTATAAATTTCTTAAGTAGGAAAAGACAATTTGCTCTTTCCAATGAAAAGAAAGAAATGGATGACTTTACCGGTACACGAGGGTTGTTCTAAGACCCACTGTAAGAAGGTTGAAAAAGCATCAAAATAGAAACAGGATAAAGTGAAGCCTATGGGCAGCGCCTTGTCAATGAAATAAGATCCTTCAAAATGAAATCCTAATGAGTTAAAACCTTTTGGGTGGATAGGTAATAGACGAAAGTTTTTGCTAAACGTGCATTAGGACCAATTTTCATTTAAAATCTTTAGTGCAGAGTCGAAAGAAGCATAAGATACAGAGGCAATGTTTTTATCAATTTGATAATTTTATGAATTTTTTGATGGATAAGAAAGGTGGTGGATTAAACGAAAAAATTATATTCTTTTTTGGGTACAAGACCAATGGGGGATAAACGAAAATTAATAAATGTGGGGGCCGAAAAGGGGCCAGCTACCCTACCTTGTTCAATTTCTTAGGATTCATTTTTACAGATTCAAGGTTTTTCAACCCAATTACATCCAACACCTTTGCACGAAAAAACCTTGTGAGAAAAGTGTAACATTTCAGCTGTCTGTCTGGATAAAAGCTTATCCATGGGGTTAAAACATTTGAACACCGGATGGGACCATTTGTGACGGTACTTACAGTTGTTTGTCCATTTGCACTGGTTTTCATTAAAGGCAAAACAGATGCATACGTTTTTTTTGCCTTCCTCTGGATCAACTTGCAGGATAACAGGCCAAACTGGATGGACAAATGTCTTTTTTCAGCCTTATAAACTATGTTACTATGTTACTATAAGATTAAGCCATTGACCCACATCTTTAGTGCCCCATTGTTGTCACGATCAGTGTGGAGGAAAAACTCCACACTAAACACAGGAGGGAAAGGGAACAGTAACTGGGCCTGGAAACTAGGGAAGGAACAGGTCACCTCCTAAACAACCCTAATCCGGGCCCTAACTACCTATCAATATGAATAGACCTTGAAGGTAGGAATATTCATATGCTGTATACCTAGGCCCTTATATCCCTATAAAGCCCTGGAATGAGGTTAGGACCAGAGACAACCCATTCCTCCCCAGATGGACGAATGGAAGTCTCTGTCTCAGGCCCAAATACAAACAACAGGGAATATAACAAACACAAAACAATAAGAAAGGACAAAGAAAACTGGCAACTCCAGAAGCACCACAGAGTACAACCAACCAGCTAGTAAGAAGGCAGGAAGAAAATCTATGAATCGCATCTCCAAGAGTGAGAAGCGGCTACTTATAGGAAAAGTAAATTACCAACAAGCAACACCTGAAGCAAGGGGTGTGGCATTCACCAAAACACAGACGCAATAAGATCCACAGTGAACTTGTCAATTTAACCCATGAGTTGCCAGTCTCTCTGATCTTCTGATACCTGCCACGGGAATGTCCATGACTGTATCCCCCTTCTACGGGTGACCTCCGGGCACCCAGGACCGACCTTATCCGGGTGAGATCTATGAAAGGCATTCACTAAACGATTGGCATTAACTTCGGATGCCGGCACCCACATCCTCTCCTCTGGTCCATAACCTTTCCAGTGGACAAGATATTGAAGGGATCCACAGAGAACTCGAGAGTCAACTATTTTTGCAATCTCGAATTCCAAATTACCATTCACTATGACAGGAGCGGGTGGCAAGGATGATGGCTGTAAAGGTTCCACATATTTTTTCAACAAAGACCTATGGAACACATTATGAATTTTCAGGGCCTGAGGAAGCTCAAGATGAAAAGCTACAGGATTAATAATGTCCGTGATCTTATATGGGCCGATAAACCTTGGACCCAACTTCCTGGAAGGTACAAACCGGATTTCAAAAAAGTTGGGACACTATACAAATCGTGAATAAAAACTGAATGCAATGATGTGGAGGTGCCAACTTCTAATATTTTATTCAGAATAGAACATAAATCACAGAACAAAAGTTTAAACTGAGAAAATGTACCATTTTAAGGGAAAAATATGTTAAATCAGAATTTCATGGTGTCAACAAATCCCCAAAAAGTTGGGACAAGGCCATTTTCACCACTGTGTGGCATCTCCCCTTCTTCTTACAACACTCAACAGACGTCTGGGGACCGAGGAGACCAGTTTCTCAAGTTTAGAAATAGGAATGCTCTCCCATTCTTGTCTAATACAGGCCTCTAACTGTTCAATCGTCTTGGGCCTTCTTTGTTGCACCTTCCTCTTTATGATGCGCCAAATAATCTCTATAGGTGAAAGATCTGGACTGCAGAATGGCCATTTCAGTATCCGGATCCTTCTCCTACGCAGCCATGATGTTGTGATTGATGCAGAATGTGGTCTGGCATTATCTTGTTGAAAAATGCAGGGTCTTCCCTGAAAGAGATGACGTCTGGATGGGAGCATATGTTGTTCTAGAACCTGAATATATTTTTCTGCATTGATGGTGCCTTTCCAGACATGCAAGCTGCCCATGCCACACGCACTCATGCAACCCCATACCATCAGAGATGCAGGCTTCTGAACTGAGCGTTGATAACAACTTGGGTTGTCCTTGTCCTCTTTGGTCCGGATGACATGGCGTCCCAGATTTCCAAAAAGAACTTCGAATCGTGACTCATCTGACCACAGAACAGTCTTCCATTTTGCCACACTCCATTTTAAATGATCCCTGGCCCAGTGAAAACGCCTGAGCTTGTGGATCTTGCTTAGAAATGGCTTCTTCTTTGCAATGTAGAGTTTCAGCTGGCAACGGCGGATGGCACGGTGGATTGTGTTCACTGACAATGGTTTCTGGAAGTATTCCTGAGCCCATTCTGTGATTTCCTTTACAGTAGCATTCCTGTTTGTGGTGCAGTGTCGTTTAAGGGCCCGGAGATCACGGGCATCCAGTATGGTTTTACGGCCTTGACCCTTACGCACAGATATTGTTCCAGATTCTCTGAATCTTCGGATGATGTTATGCACAGTTGATGATGATAGATGCAAAGTCTTTGCAATTTTTCGCTGGGTAACACCTTTCTGATATTGCTCCACTATCTTTCTGCGCAACATTGTGGGAATTGGTGATCCTCTACCCATCTTGGCTTCTGAGAGACACTGCCACTCTGAGAAGCTCTTTTTATACCCAATCATGTTGCCAATTGACCTAATTAGTGTTAATTGGTCTTCCAGCTCTTCGTTATGCTCAAATTTACTTTTTCCAGCCTCTTATTGCTACTTGTCCCAACTTTTTGGGGATTTGTTGACACCGTGAAAATTGGAATCAACGTATTTTTCCTTTAAAATGATACATTTACTCGGATTAAATGTTTGATCTGTCATCTACGTTCTATTACAAATAAAATATTGACATTTGCCATCTCCACATCATTGCATTCAGTTTTTATTCACAATTTGTTTAGTGTCCCAACTTTTTTGGAATCCGGTTTGTACCTTTAACTTAATGTTTATTGTGGACAGCCACACAGAATCACCCACACTTACGTCCGGACCATTCATACGTTTACTGTCAGCCACACCATTTATATTTGTTGCCCATATTTTTCAAGTTATTTAGAATTTTTCGCCATATCTATGACAGTGATGATGAAAAACGTTCTTCCTTGGAGAAACCAGAAGTATTAGAACCAGAAAATGTGCCAAACTGCGGGTGAAATCTATAGGCCCCAAAAAACGTTGACTCAACAGTGGACTCCTGACTACGATTGTTTATGGCAAACTCTGCCAAAGACAAAAAAGAAGACCACTCCTCCTGGTTCTCAGATACAAAACATCTCAAGTAAGTCTCCAGACTATGATTAATGCGCTCCGTCTGTCCGTTCGACTGAGGATGAAAAGCCAAAGAAGAGGACAGTTGAATTCCCAGACACGTACAGAACACCTTCCAGAATCTGGAAACAAACTGAGTCCCACGATCTGAGACCACGTCAGAGGGAATGCCATGAAGTTACACAATGTTGTCAACAAATACCTGTACAAGAGTTTTAGCATTAGGTAGGCCTGGTAATGCAATAAAATGTACCATTTTACTAAAGCGATCAACTACCACCAGAATAACTGTCTTTCCTGAAGAAGTAGGTATATCAGTGATAAAGTCCATGGATACATGAGTCCATGGTCTGGACGGAATGGGTAACGGAAGTAAAGATCCAGAAGGTCGAGTATGTGTCACCTTGGCACGGTAGAGGGCAGATATCACCACCCCTTTAGACAGTATGGGACTCAGGTTTTCAAAATCACCACCTCCAGGGAAACTATGTGACAAGGCGTCCATCTTGACATTCTTAATCCCAGGACGATAGGTGACAATGAAATTGAATCTGGGGAAAAACAGGGCCCATCTGGCTTGTCTTGGGTTCAGTCATTTCGCCGACTCCAAATAAGACAGATTTTTGTCAGTGAATACCGTGATCGGATGAATCGCCCCTTCCAACCAATGACGCTGTAACGGCATACAAGGCAATGCTGCAAACTCCCGAACGGAACCTCACGAATAGCTGCTAGCAGACGAATAGGAAACGCACCCAAGCGGCTTACACTGCTAGCAATCAGTCTCTAACAGCATACAGTGAATCCCCCCAAGAACGAGACGAGGCTCCGTGTTGAGGGTCAAGCAGTGGTCACCCAGAGCTGTGCGTTTTATTGATCTTATATAACATTGGTACACATTAGTACCACCCACAGGGTTTTGTAAAAACAACCAATAACCACGTACAATACAGTAAAACACTCCCACACAAAATCCTCCCCTCTGCCTGTGATATAATTATGGTACAATGGGTTGATGTAATTATCACAGGCAGGATAATACACAATGTCCTCTGTCCTGGAGACAACCGAGGAGTAATTCAATTATCTCTCAGGACAAAGGGAAATCGCCAATACACATGTGGAGACAATATGACAGACATCACCACTCAAACATACAATGTCCCACCCATTACAGTAACATAGACATTTAACATATCCCAAAATGGCACGAATTAGACCAGGGGTTCAAAAGTTAGTAAAAGTCCTTTGTGAACAAAGGAAGCATGGCTGATGAGAGGGCCCATAATCCTGGGGCAAGAGGCTGGCAACCAGGCCCATTCCAAAACCCAGTGGCGAGGTTAGTTTCGCCACAGACGCCATTCCTCAAAAGCCAATTTAATGGCCAGCAACTCTGTTACCCACATCATAATTTTTCTCAGTGGGGGATAGTTTTTTGAGAAAAATGCACATGGTCGCCATTTACCAGGTGATGGGCCCTGTGACAAAATTGCTCCTACCCCCACCTCATGTGCGTCCACTTCCACAATAAACGGTTGTGACACATCTGGCTGCACCAATATGGGAGCAGAGGAGAAGCATTCCTTAATCGCATTAAAGGCTTGCAATGCTAAATCAGACCATACAGAGACATTCGTCCCTTTATTAGTCATGTCCGTTAAGGGTTTTACTATTGTCGAATAATTCTTAATACATTTTCGGTAATAGTTGGTGAATCCTAAAAACCGCATAAGAGCCTTCAGATTTTCTGGTCGATCCCAGTCCAATACAGCACGGACTTTCTCAGGATCCATTCGAAAACCCGAAGATGACAGCAGGTAGCCCAAGAACTGCACCTCGTGTACTGCAAAAACACATTTCTCTAATTTTGCGAACAATTTATTATCTGTAACACCTGTCTCACATGATTCTGATGCGTTTCCATGTCAGGAGAATAAATAAGAATGTCATCCAAATACACAATCTCAAACCTCCCCACTAGGTGATGAAAGATGTCATTCACAAAATGTTGGAAGATCGCCAAGGCATTGGTCAACCCGAAAGACATGACCAGGTTCTCAAAGTGTAGTATTAAAAGCCGTCTTCCATTCATTCCCTTCCTTGATCCTAACCAGATTATATGCCCCCCTTAAGTCCAACTTGGAGAACACCTTGGCACCAATAATGTGGTTAAACAAATTGGGAATCAAAAGAAGAGGGTAAGGATCACGGATAGTAATCTGACTGAGTTCACCAAAATCCAGACATGGCTGATGACCACCATCTTTGCTTTTTTACAAAAAAGAACCCTGCAGCCATTGGAGACTAGGAAGGTCTTATGTGCCCTTTCTTCAAACTCTCGGCAACAGTGGCGTGCCCAGGGTGTTTGGCACCCGGGGCGGGTAATTTATCTGGCACCCCTCCCCCAATACTTGACCACATACCTCTTACATCCAGGGACATCTCCTGTCATGTAGACATTCTCTTTCCTCTTCTCCTCCATTAGACCACCATGAGAAATTCTTTCAGCCACAACTCGTCTCTACAGAGTTTGTAACACAGACGCGTTAGATTTCTAGGCCTGCTGGCAACCCCGTCACAGCCGGCACCTGGGGCGCAACGCCCCCCCCCCCCCCCCCCCCCCGGGCACGCCACCACTGCCTGAAGGTAAATCCTGACATCCACTCTCAGAAAACACATCAGCAAACTCGGATATAAAAGAGGGTACAGCCTTAGTAGTAACCACAGAAAAGGATGTATTGAGACAATTATCAATGCAATAGTCCCCCCAATCCAGAATCTGCCTAGCTTGCCAATCGATAGTTGGATTATGCTTGGCAAGCCACGGTATACCCAGAACCATAGGTGCAGGGAGACCTTCCAAGACAAAAGCTGAGATAACTTCTTGATGAAAGTCACCCACTCTTAATCTGCTATCATGCAAAATTTGTGACAAGCACCTCTGAGTAAGAGGGGCAGAATCAATAGCAAATACAGGAATGTCTTTTTTTAATGTACTTGGTGATAACCCGTGCATGCGGACAAACTGAGCATCAATCAGGTTCACCCTGGCCCCGCTGTCGATAAATACTTCAATTCCCACAGTTTTTTACTCTAGAGCCACCTCGGCAGTCAGGAGAAATCAGGTACTACCAGCAAAGGACAAATGCACATTCTCTGACTCCCCACTCACACCTCCCTTTTTGTTTCTCTTTTTGCTGCTGAATGCTTGGACATATATTGACAAAATGTCCGCTTTGACCGAAAAAAAAAAAAAAAACATACTCCCTGCTTGCAACTCAGAGTCCCAGAGTCGCATCCCCTAATTGCATGGGTTCATCCCCAGGTATAAGCTAAGGAGTCTCTTCACCCAAAGAGTCAAAGGAATACGATACGTTATGTAATAGAACATCCTGAGAGAGTGGGCCCTTAGATCTCTCTTTCAGGCGTCTATCAATAGGTACAGCCAAAGACTCAGGATTCTCATGAAAGGCCAAAGCGTCCTTCAGCCTCTAAGATAATCCCTGACAAAACTGGCTACGGAGAGCTGGAGCGTTCCACTCAGTATCTGTAGCCCACCTCCTAAATTCGGAACAATAGATCTCCACCGAACCCTCTCCCTGATGCAGGCCGCGTAATTTAGTCTCGGCCAGGGAGGTTCGGTCCGGGTCATCATAGATGAGACATAAAGCTCCGAAAAATGCATCTACTGATTGGAGAGACTGTGATCCGGTCGGCAGAGAAAAAGCCCAAGACTGGGCTTCCCCTTTAAGCAACAAAATAATCACACCCACTCTCTGGCTCTCGTCCCCAGATGAGTGTGGACGCAACTTAAAGGGGTTAGCCACTTTCTTGCGATTGTTGACTAAAGTGTAAATGAGATGATTCTATGACACTTTACTAATATAGGCTTTGTTGAAATTCTGCACCATTTTCTATATTTCATAAGGTAGACAAAGTCTTTTGTGCTGTCCACACAGAGGTCTTGTCCATAAAATTGCTGCTGATGGAGGGTTATGTGACCAGGCAAATCACCTCCATGGGATGTCTCCGCCATTCAAACACACTGCGTCTGCCAGCTACACTTTTTCTGTTTGAAATTTAGTGCAGGTGCAGTGTGTTTGAATGGAGGAGACATCACTTTTGGGTATTTTGCCTGGTCACATGACCTTTCACCAGCAGCCATTTTATGGACAAGACCTCTGTGTGGACAGTACAAAAGACGTTGTGTACCTTGAAAAATACAGCAAATGGTGCAGAATTTCAACAAAAGCTATATTAGTAAGTGTGATATAATTTTCACCTTAAGGACCAGGCCATTTTTTGCAAATCTGACCAGTGTCACTTTATGTGGTGATAACTTTAAAACGCTTTGACCTATCCAGGCCATTCTGAGATAGTTTTTTTTCTTCACATATTGTACTTCATGACACTGGTTAAATGGAGTAAAAAAAAATCTTTTTTATTTATAAAAAATACCAAATTTAGTAACATAGTACATAAGGCCAGAAAAAATACATCTGTCCATCCAGTTCGGCCTGTCATCCTGCAAGTTGATCCAGAGGAAGGCAAAAAAAAACCTGTGAGGTAGAAGCCAATTTTCCCCACTTTAGGGGATTAAAAAATTCCTTCCTTCCCGACTCCAATCAGAATAACTCCCTAGATGAACGACCCCTCTCTAGTAGCTATAGCCTGTAATATTATTACAATCCAGAAATACACTGCGTGCAGAATTATTAGGCAAATTAGTATTTTGACCACATCATCCTCTTTATGCATGTTGTCTTACTCCAAGCTGTATAGGCTCGAAAGCCTACTACCAATTAAGCATATTAGGTGATGTGCATCTCTGTAATGAGAAGGGGTGTGGTCTAATGACATCAACACCCTATATCAGGTGTACATAATTATTAGGCAACTTCCTTTCCTTTGGCAAAATGGGTCAAAAGAAGGACTTGACAGGCTCAGAAAAGTCAAAAATAGTGAGATATCTTGCAAAGGGATGCAGCACTCTTAAAATTGCAAAGCTTCTGAAGCGTGATCATCGAACAATCAAGCGTTTCATTCAAAATAGTCAACAGGGTCGCAAGAAGCGTGTGGAAAAACCAAGGCGCAAAATAACTGCCCATGAACTGAGAAAAGTCAAGCGTGCAGCTGCCAAGATGCCACTTGCCACCAGTTTGGCCATATTTCAGAGCTGCAACATCACTGGAGTGCCCAAAAGCACAAGGTGTGCAATACTCAGAGACATGGCCAAGGTAAGAAAGGCTGAAAGACGACCACCACTGAACAAGACACACAAGCTGAAACGTCAAGACTGATTTTTCTAAGGTTTTATGGACTGATGAAATGAGAGTGAGTCTTGTTGGGGCAGATGGATGGGCCCGTGGCTGGATTGGTAAAGGGCAGAGAGCTCCAGTCCGACTCAGACGCCAGCAAGGTGGAGGTGGAGTACTTGTTTGGGCTGGTATCATCAAAGATGAGCTTGTGGGGCCTTTTCGGGTTGAGGATGGAGTCAAGCTCAACTCCCAGTCCTACTGCCAGTTTCTGGAAGACACCTTTTTCAAGCAGTGGTACAGGAAGAAGTCTGCATCCTTCAAGAAAAACATGATTTTCATGCAGGACAATGCTCCATCACACGCGTCCAAGTACTCCACAGCGTGGCTGGCAAGAAAGGGTATAAAAGAAGAAAATCTAATGACATGGCCTCCTTGTTCACCTGATCTGAACCCCATTGAGAACCTGTGGTCCATCATCAAATGTGAGATTTACAAGGAGGGAAAACAGTACACCTCTCTGAACAGTGTCTGGGAGGCTGTGGTTGCTGCTGCACGCAATGTTGATGGTGAACAGATCAAAACACTGACAGAATCCATGGATGGCAGGCTTTTGAGTGTCCTTGCAAAGAAAGGTGGCTATATTGGTCACTGATTTGTTTTTGTTTTGTTTTTGAATGTCAGAAATGTATATTTGTGAATGTTGAGATGTTATATTGGTTTCACTGGTAAAAATAAATAATTGAAATGGGTATATATTTGTTTTTTGTTAAGTTGCCTAATAATCATGCACAGTAATAGTCACCTGCACACACAGATATCCCCCTAAAATAGCTAAAACTAAAAACAAACTAAAATCTACTTCCAAAAATATTCAGCTTTGATATTAATGAGTTTTTTGGGTTCATTGAGAACATGGTTGTTGTTCAATAATAAAATTAATCCTCAAAAATACAACTTGCCTAATAATTCTGCACTCCCTGTACATCCAGGCCTCTCTTGAATTACTTTATTGTACTCACGATCACCACCTCCTCAGGCAGAGAGTTCCATAGTCTCACTGCTCTTACCGTAAAGAATCATCTTCTATGTTTGTGTACAAACCTTCTTTCCTCCAGACGCAGAGGATGTCCCCTCGTCACAGTCATAGTCCTGGGGATAAATAGATGATGGGAGAGATCTCTGTACTGACCCCTGATATATTTATACATAGTAATTAGATCTCCCCTCAGTCGTCTTTTTTCTAAAGTGAATAACCCTAATTTTGATAATCTTTCAGGGTACTGTAGTTGCCCCATTCTAGTTATTACTTTAGTTGCCCTCCTCTGGACCCTCTCCAGCTCTGCTATGTCTGCCTTGTTCACAGGAGCCCAGAACTGTACACAGTACTCCATGTGTGGTCTGACTAGCGATTTGTAAAGTGGTAGGACTATGTTCTTATCACAGGCATCTATGCCCCTTCTGATGCAACCCATTATCTTATTGTCCTTGGCAGCAGCTGCCTGACACTGTTTTTTGCAGCTCAGTTTGCTGTTTATTAAAATTCCTAGATCCTTTTCCATGTCAGTGTTACCGAGTGTTTTATCATTTAGTATGTACGGGTGACTTGCATTATTCCTTCCTATGTGCATAACTTTACATTTGTCAGTGTTAAACCTCATCTGCCACTTATCTGCCCAAGCCTCCAATCTATCCAGATCCCTCTGTAGTAGTATACTGTCCTCTTCAGTGTTAATTACTTTACACAGTTTAGTGTCATCTGCGAAAATTGATATTTTACTATGCAAGCCTTCTACAAGATCATTAATAAATATATTGAAGAGAATAGGGCCCAATACTGACCCCTGAGGTACCCCACTAGTGACAGTGACCCAATATGTACCGTTAATAACCACCCTCTGTTTTCTATCACTCAGCCAGTTACCCACATACAGACATTTTCTCCCAGTCCGAGCATTCTCATTTTATATACTAACCTTTTATGCGGTACAGTGTCAAATACTTTGGAGAAGTCCAGATATACGACATCCATTGATTCGCCGATGTCAAGTCTAGAACTTACCTCCTCATAGAAACTGATTAAATTAGTTTGGCATGACCGATCCCTCATGAAGCCATGCTGATATGGCGTTATTTGCTTATTTCCGTTGAGATGCTCTAAGATAGCATCTCTTAGAAAACCTTCAAACAGTTTACCCACAACAGATGTTAAACTTACCGGCCTATAGTTTCCAGGCTCTGTTTTTGGACCCTTTTTGAATATTGGCACCACATTTGCTCTGCGCCAATCCTGTGGGACATTCCCTGTCAGTATAGAGTCTGCAAATATCAGAAATAAGGGTCTGGCTATGACATAACTTAATTCCCTTAGGATACGGGGGTGTATGCCACCCGGTCCTGGCGATTTGTCTATTTTAATATTTTTAAGTCGCTGTTGTACTTCTTCCTGGGTCAGACAGGACACTTTTAATAGGGAATTTATTTTTACATTCAGCATTTCATCTGACAGTTTATTTTCCTCAGTGAGTACATTGGAGAAAAAAATATTTAACAGCTTTTCTTTCTCCTCGTCGCTCTCTGCGACTCCCCCCTCATTACTCTTTAAAGGGCCGACACCTTGAGATTTATACTTTTTAACATTTATATAATTGAAGAACATTTTAGGGTTGGTTTTACTCTCGTTGGGAATTAATCTCTCGGTCTCTAGTTTGGCCGCTTTTATTTGTTTTTTACATGTTCTATTTTTTTCCTTATAGTTTTTCAATGCTTCCATGCTACCCTCCTGTTTTAGTGATTTATATGCTTTCTTTTTGTCATTTATTACTTTCTTTACAGTTCTATTTATCCACATTGGTTTCTTTTTGTTCCTTAACCTTTTATTCCCATACAGTATGCACCTCTCACAATGAGATTTTAGGATGATTTTAAAGATATCCCATTTTGTGGCTGTATTTTTATTTTTGAGGACTTTGTCCCAGTTAGTTAGGCCTATGGCCTCTCTTAGTTGGCTAAATTTAGCTTTTTTGAAGTTTGGTATTTTTGTTCCTCCCTGTAGAAACGCTCTTTTGAATGATAATTGGAAGGTTATTACTTTATGGTCACTATTTCCCAGGTGTCCCCCAACCGGCACATCTGTTGTTCTGTCAGGCCTATTGGTTAATACTAAGTCCAGTATGGCCGTCCCTCTAGTCGGGTCCTGAACCAGTTGGGAGAGGTAATTGTCTTTGGTTATTGCCAAGAACCTGTTTCCTTTATGAGACATACAAGTTTCAGTTTCCCACTCTATATCTGGGTAGTTGAAGTCCCCCATAATAAGCACCTCATTATGATTTGCCGCCTTGTCTATCTCGTTTAGTAGTAGATTTTCTGTGGACTCTGGTATATTAGGGGGTTTATAGTAAACTCCTATTAGTAATTTATTATTGCTTTTAGCTCCATGTATCTCTACCCACAGTGACTCCACATGTTCATGTCCCTCACTTATATATTTACGGAGTGTGGGCTTTAGACAGGACTTTTCATAAAGGCATACCCCCCCCCCCCCCTCCGGTTTTGACGATCCTTTCTAAACAGACTGTAACCTTGTACATTAACTGCCCAGTCATAGCTATCATCCAGCCATGTTTCCGTTATTCCCACTATGTCATAGTCCTCCTCACACATTACTAATTCCAGTTCCCCAGTTTTATTAGTAAGGCTTCTGGCATTAGTATACATACATTTGAGAGGTTTATGTATATTTTTTACCCTACATCTTTCCTTCTGAACTGTTCTAGTCCCTCCTTCCATTCCTCCCCCAGTCCCACTACCTTGCCCCCGGTCTCTATCTGCACTATCTTCCCCTCCTATAATGTAATTTCCCTCCCCCCCAGTCCCTAGTTTAAACACTCCTCCAACCTTCTAGCCATCTTTCTCCCCAACACAGCTGCCCCTTCCCCCATGAGGTGCAGACCGTCCCTACGATAGAGCCTGTATCCGACAGAGAAGTCGGCCCAGTTCTCCAGGAACCCAAACCCCTCCTTCCTACACCAGTTCTTGAGCCACTTGTTAATCTCCCTAATCTCCCGCTGCCTTTCTTGTGTGGCCCGTGGTACAGGTAGTATTTCGGAAAATTCTCCAGCCCCTCCCAGTAATCAATCCGCGATGTTACCAAAAATTTTGAAAAATTAGCAAATTTCCAAGTTTCAATTTCTCTACTTCTATAATACATAGTAATACCTACAGAAATAGTTATTACTTTACATTCCCCATATGTCTACTTCATGTTTGGATCATTTTGGGAATGACATTTTATTTTTTGGTGAGGTTACAAGGCTTAGAAGTTTAGAAGCAAATCTTGAAATTTTTCAGAAATTTTCAAAAACCCACTTTTTAAGGACCAGTTTAGGTCCGAAGTCAATTTGTGAGGCTTACATAATAGAAACCAACCCTAACCCCAAAATGACCCCATTCTAGAAACTACACCTGTCAAGGCATTCAAAACTGATTTTACAAACTTTGTTAACCCTTTAGGTGTTCCACAAGAATTAATGAAAAATAGAGATAAAATTTTACTTTTGGCAGATTTTCCATTTTAATATTTTTTTTTTCCAGTTGCAAAGCAAGGGTTAACAGCCAAACAAAACTCAATATTTATGGCCCTGATTCTGTAGTTTACAGAAACGCCCCATATGTGGTCGTAAACTGCTGTACGGGCACACGGCAGTGCACAGAAGGAAAGGAATGCCATACGGTTTTTGGAAGGCAGATTTTGCTGGACTGTTTTTTTGACACCATGTCCCATTTGAAGCCCCCCTGATGCACCCCTAGAGTAGAAACTCCAAAAAATTTACCCCATTTTAGAAACTACACCCCTCAAGGTATTCAAAACTGATTTTACAAACTTTGTTAACCCTTTAGGTGTTCCACAAGAATTAATAGGAAAATAGAGATAACATTTCGAAATTTAACTTTTTTTGGCAGATTTTCCATTTTAATATTTTTTTTTTACAGTTACAAAGCAAGGGTTAACAGCCAAACAAAACTCAATATTTATGGCCCTGATTCTGTAGTTTACAGAAACACCCTATATGTGGTCGTAAACTGCTGTACGGGCACACGGCAGTGCAAAGAAGGAAAGGAATGCCATACGGTTTTTGGAAGGCAGATTTTGCTGGACTGGTTTTTTGACACCATGTCCCAGTTGAAGCCCCCCTGATGCACCCCTAGAGTAGAAACTCCAAAAAGTGACCCCATTTTAGAAACTACGGGATAGGGTGGCAGTTTTTTTGGTACTATTTTAGGGTACATATGATTTTTGGTTATTTACAACATTCATCTGACAGGTTAGATCATGTGGTATTTTTATAGAGCAGGTTGTCACGGATGCGACAATACCAGATATGCCAACTTTTTTTATTGTTTGTTTCAGTTTTACATAACAAAGCTTTTTTTTTTTTTAGGATTCTTTAGTGTCTCCACATTCTGAAAGCCATAGTTTTATTTATTTTTTGGGCAACTGTCTTGTGTAGGGGCTCATTTTTTTCAGGATGAGATGATGGTTTGATTCGCACTATTTTTGGGTGCGTATGACTTTTTGATCGCTTGTTATTACACTATTTGTGATGTAAGGTGACACAAAATGGTTCCTTTAGCACAGTTTTAATTTTTTATATTTTACGGTGTTCATCTGAGGGGTTAGGTCATGTAATATGTTTATAGGGCCGGTCGATATGGACGCGGCGATACCTAATAATATGTCAACTTTTTTTTTTCCCCACTTTTTACCAATCTTTTTTTCACTTTATTTGGGGGAAATGTTTGTTTTTTACTTGCAACTTTAAATTTTTTGGGGGGAAAACTTTATTTTTTCACCTTTTTTTTCACTTTATTTTTTGTCCCACTTTTGGACTTTAACTTTTAGGGGTCTGATCCCCTTTACAATGCATTCCAATACTTCTGTATTGGAATGCATTGGCTGTATGAGTAATACAGTGTGTATTACTCATACAGCTTCCTGCCTGTGAAATCCAGGGGGCTGTATCTCAGTGGCTCTTCACCGGAAGGCAGCGCTGATGCCTAAGGAAGGCATTGCGCTGCCTTCAATGCCATCGGGTCCCCATTACAACAGCACGGGGACCCGATGGCACAGCCGACCGCCTGCCGGAACGACCCTTAACCGACGCAAACCGCAGGTCTGAATTGACACAGGACCCCATGTGTCCCCAAGAGGTTAAAGTACCATTTGCACGCTTCCCTGAACCGAATAAAATTATCACTCCGCCTTGAGAATCTATCCGGGAGAGCAACTTTAGGTTCAGGACATGTCAGGTAACCACTACTAGGAGCAGCCAATAGTGGTCTCTGCATCTGTGAGACAGACGTGCAGAGGTCATCCACCTCCAGAGACAGCCCCTGTAGCTGTCCGGTCAGTGCAGCGATAACATCTATGGCTGAACTGATACAGACAACAAAATGACGGTTAT
The DNA here is from genome assembly GCF_905171765.1 of Bufo bufo. Lineage (NCBI taxonomy): Eukaryota > Metazoa > Chordata > Amphibia > Anura > Bufonidae > Bufo > Bufo bufo. The sequence continues at coordinate 24,844,732 of NC_053393.1, forward strand.
TGGGCGGTTTATAATGTCACGATCAGTGTGGAGGAAAAAAAAACACTAAACAGGAGGGAAGGGGAACAGTAACTGGGCCTGGAAACTAGGGAAGGAACAGGTCACCTCCTAAACAACCCTAATCTGGACCTAACTACCTATCAATATGAACAGACCTTGAAGGTAGGAATATCCATATGCAGGATACCTAGGCCCTTATATCCCTATAAGGCCCTGGAATGAGTTTAGGACCAGAGACAACCCTTTCCTCCCCAGATGGACTAATGGAAGTCTCTGTCTCAGGCCCAGATACAAACAACAGGGAATATAACAAACACAAAACAATAAGAAAAGATAAGACTTATCTGAAAGGAAAACTGGCAACTCCAGAAGCACCACAGAGTACAACCGACCAGCTAGTTAGAAGGCAGGAAGAACATCTATAAACCGCACCTCCAAGAGTGAGAAGCGGCTACTTATGGTAAAAGTAAATTTCCAACAAGCAACACCTGAAGCAAGGGCTGTGGCATTCACCAAAACACAGACACAATAAGATCCACAGTGAACTTGTCAATTTAACCCACGAGTTGCCAGTCTCTCCGATTTCCTGGTACCTGCCACGGGAACGTCCGTGACAATTGTAGATTAGGGTAAACCGCTGATTTTTGTCTAAACATTTCGTCATTTGCATTCCAAGCATTACCCCCGAAATTTCAGTAAGCCTCTAGTATGGAATCTATATGATAGAAAAGTCTGCTACATAGTTCAGGGTGCTTTTCTCCAAGAACTGCAGAATAAATGGGAAATATTTGGATCCAGTTGAATATAGATTTATTTTTTGTATTTTTTTACTTTTTATCATTCTTGGACTCTTTTGAAGATGGAAGGAGAGAATAAATGTCGATAAATTCTCTCTTCCATATCTTCTCCTTAAAGGGATTCTGTCATCAGAAATGAGCCCTATAAGCTAAACATATGGCGATGTCCCTTGTAAAACACAGAATCCTAAAGTGAGTTTATCAAATGCCCCTGTGGCTCTATATTCCTAAAAAAGTGGTTTATATCACCTGTCAATCACTTAAAAATGTGTCCAAGGGGACGTCTCATGGTGAAAGGTGCCCAGCTGCAGCCATGTCGGTTAGGTGCCCAGCGCCGCCTTCTCAGCTGAAATCGCCGCCCTCCCTTTCATGCGATCCGCCTACATCACGTCATCACTGCCTCTCTAACCACCGCTCGCTTCATCCAGATCCCGCGAGCTTTGAACCAGGCTGTAGGAGGTTGGATGGCTGGGATGGGCAGTCAGTGGAGGTTCGAGTAAAGTGCGCCAGCTGGCGCATGCGCACTTCGCTATACGAGGCTGCTGCCAGTAGTCCGCACGGGCGCATCAGGATATACCTAGTGCGCACGCGCGGGATCTGGATGAAGCGAGCGGTGGTTAGAGAGGCAGTGATGACTGTGAGGTCACTGCTGTATATTGTGTGGTCTCTGCTGTATACTGTGTGGTCACTGCTGTATATTGTGTGATCACTGCTGTATATTGTGAGGTCACTGTAGTATACTGTGAGGGTACTACTGTATACTATGTGGTCACTACTGTGTATTGTATGGGTACTTCTGTATACTGTGTGGGTACTGCTGTATATTGTATGGTCACTGCTGTATATTGTATGGTCACTGCTGTATACTGTGTGGTCACTGCTGTATACTGTGTGGTCACTGCTGTATATTGTATGGGTACTGCTGTATATTGTATGGTCACTGCTGTATACTGTGTGGTCACTGCTGTATACTGTGTAGTCCACTGCTGTATATTGTATGGGTACTTCTGTATACTGTGTAGTCATTGCTGTGTATTATGTGAGGTACGCTCACTCAGATATCAAGCAGTTTCTGGTTCTGAGGATGTTCTAGACTCTTCCAGACCAGTGGAACTCCCTCCCAATCATCTTCCCAATCCCCGATTGGCCTCATACTTATGATCTATTCCAGGCCATAATTAGCACTGACATGGGCTCTGTGCTCCCCTCCGCTCGCAGCCAGGCCGCAGCTATCACTTGACACCGGACACTATTTGAGGTGTTTTTGGCTGATGCGACCTGTCGATGGATGAATGACTCCCTGAGGCAGCTTTAGAATCATCAGTTCATGGGGAATATTTTTTTTGGCCCATATCGCTCTGAATTTATGAGAATGACTTGGCAGAGCGACTTATTAATCTGTGAATCGGGAGGTGATTAGCGTTATATTAAGTAACAACCAGATGACCCCTCAGGATGTGTTTTTGGGTCTCCTCTGCAGCAGCCACATGGACAGTGATGGCTTTTCCATGTTTTTTGGGCACAGTCACTGCTGATCCATCCAGTATTGTCCCGTAGGTGTTGTCGTTGGCCGTCAAGACAATGTCACGGACAGCTGTTGTATTCCTCGCATCTGAAAATCACAGGACATGTTTCTATTAACTCTGCATTAAGCCGTTTCCTCTGCAGAGTCGTCGAGTATGTGCTAGATTTTCATTGTATTCGATGTGGAAATGGCTCAGAGCCGATGTATGTCTCGCAGGCGATGCTTTCTCACAGCGATGGCTAGAGTTTTCTTCATTGTGCTTGGGGAAGAGATTCTTAAAGAGCTTGTCCAGGATTAGAAAAACATGGCTGCTTTTTTCTAAAAACAACACCACCTCTGTCAATAGGGCACGTGCGGTATTGCAGTTCATCCTCATTCACATCAATGAAGCTGAGCTGCAATACCAAACACAACCAGTCAATTAAAAATCCACGGGTGATCCCGAGGCAGAAATTCTGTACAGGCCTAAAACTTCTCACAGCTAAGAGTTTGCTAGAATTGTATTGAGTGTAGATGATTCTCTGTGGACCCCAGGCTGATACATTTTACCTGCACTTGATACATTGTAGCAATCAGGGCAGTTCCTGCTGATGTGTTGAGCTCACAGAGGATTGTTTAGAGTGGATACAATTGTGGCAGACCCTCAGTTGTGATGGGTTCTCTCAGCTAACCCTTTGAAATGCCACATGTTCATCATTCATATACTAGAAAATTAAATCGTCAAGTAGTTAACCCAGTGGTGCACCTACCATAGAGGCAGACCCCACACAACTGGAGAAGGGGGAGCCCAGCACTGAACTGCTTCTCAGTTCCTGACATAGATTAAGGGCATTTTCCTGCTTCTGCCACTAGGGGGCGCTCAGTACATAGCGATTCTACAGCTTCCATTGACTGCAGCGGTGATTATAACTTCTGATTCACTTAGTCCCCCCTAGTGGTGGCCGCAGGCAGTTAGTTTTGTAATGCATGAGGGGTGAGGGGGGGGGGGGGGGTAGGCAGAGGCTTTAGAACAATAAGGGGGTTGATTTATCAATCTACCCCCAGACTGGATCCCAGAGGAAGAGGGAGCATAGCCCTGCTCCTGACATCACATCAGGGCATTTACCTAGAGCTGCCACTAGGGGGAGCTTAGTACATAGCGATTCTACAGGTTCCATTGACTGCAATATAACTATAAATTCCAGTTCATTGAGCTCCCCCTAGTGGTGGCTGCAGGCAGTTAGTTTTGTAATATGTGAGGGGGGTTAGGTAGGTAGAGGCTGTAGAGCAGGTTGGGGGTAGATATATCAATGTATTTAGGCCAGGTGTCTGGTAAAGTGGGTGAGAGCGGGCACAATTTATTAAGAAATTCCTTCATATATTTAAAAATATCGTATTTTTTTTTAGGAAACTCATCGGGATGGGCTCATAGTAAATGTTGCTATGAGGTCTGTTTACGCCCTTGAATTAACCCATTGTATTAAAAAGGCACCATAATTCAGACTCGTTTCGCACACACATCCTGTTGCCCATCAGTCCCGGTGTTCTTCCACTTTTCTATACCCGGACAAAAGTCTATACCCGGAAGTGATGTAGCTGCACCGGAAGTCACGTGGATGCGTTGGAATCAGCTGGAGGAGGGGGGTGTGCGCGCTGCTCAAGCGCATTCGGCTAAAGTATAGTAATCTGACAGAACGGCCCTGCATTTTCCCAGCCCTCCATTTCTTTACTATCCATCTCTTTCTTTACTATCCATCTCTTTCTTTACCATCCATCTCTTTCTTTACCATCCATTTCTTTCTTTACTATCAATGGCGGCATAGAGCTAGTTTTAGCAAATGCCGAGCGCAGCGAGGCCGAGCCCGATGCGTGGCGAGCGAAGCGAGCCCGCGAGAGTACAAATTAATGTAGATTACGGGCTCGCGGCGTTCTGCCAGATTACTATACTTTAGCCGAATGCCCTTGCGCAGCGCGCACACCCCCTCCTCCAGATGATTCCAACGCGTCCACGTGACTTCCGGTGCAGCTACATCACTTCCGGGTATAGACTTTTGTCCGGGTATAGAAAAGTGGCAGAACACCGGCAGACACCATTCCTTATATTCACATGTCCTGCTCAGCAGAACGTGCAGAGAAAATACAAGGTCAGGACAGGAAAAATTAAGATTCCACTTATGTCTCATTAGGGATTTGGCGTCAGCGGTTGGTGGCCGCGGTTCGCCCGCTGATAGATGTCACCACATGAAATTGTCACCAGTGCAGAATGATGTAATCAAGAGCTGGAGGGCTCTTGATTACATCATTATGCGCTCATTCAGACTTGCGTATTACAGATGCATATTAACCCTTCATTGAAATAAACATTGCAAATACTCTTAGCTCTAGTCACATTTCCATTTTACATAGGGATGTTTTTAGGTGTTTTTTTCCCAATATAAATCATGTTAGTTTTGTAATATGTAAGGGTGGTTAGGTAGGTAGAGGCTTTAGAGCAGGTTAGGGGTAGATATATCAATGTATTTAGGCCATGTGTCTGGTAAAGTGGGTGAGAGCTAGAGACGGCCTTGCGGTTCGCCCGGCGGTCAATTCGCGGCGAACTTCGTTCATAATTCGACGAACATATGGCGATGTCCGCCGGCGCCATATTCTTTTGCATTGTGCCGAACTTTGACCCATGACACATCCATCAGGTGGGACAGGACAGCCAATTGAGACATTTCAGCACATGGACACACCCCCTACCCTATAAATAAACCCGATCTGGCCGCCATTTTATATTCAGTCTTTTGCCAGTGTAGGGAGAGGTTGCTGTGTGGAGCAGGAACAGACTGTTAGAGACACCAAACGCTAGCTAATAGGGCCACAAAAGTCCTTTTAAGTACTGGTATAGGTGTGCTATCGATAGGTGTGATATAGAGGGGTGTGATATACTTATAATATACTTTCTAACATAGAAAGTATATTATGGTGCATTTGTATTGTGCAGCAGTTTTGTGCAGTTCTGCTGCGATACTGCAGCTATACAGAAGGACAAACGCTATTGGAATAACTAATTGCAACTGGTGTGATATACCAATTGCCCCCCCCCCCCCCAAAAAAATACGGATTGAGGCAGGGGTGGGATATACCTATAATATAGTTTCTATATAGTGCACTTGCATTGTGCAGCAGTTGTGTGCGGTTCTGCAGCAATACCGCAGCTATACAGAGGGACAAACGCTATTGGAACAACTAATTGCAACTGGTGTGATATACCAGTTGCCCCCCAAAAAACTGATTGAGGCAGGGGTGTGATATACCTATAATATAATTTCTGTATAGTGTATTTGTATTGTGCTGCAGTTGTGTGCGGTTCTGCTCAGATACCGCAGCTATACAGCTAGGTGTGAAATACCTGTTGTCCCCCAAAAAAAAATTATTATGGGGTTTGATATACCTGCTTTCAGCAAATAATAATTAAGGGGTTCTATATACCTGCTTCCACAAATACTGCTCTTCTATAGGGACTTTGTCAAAGGGTCATTTTGAAAATGACAGGCAGAGGAAGGGGCAGGCCATTCCGCAGGGGTGGTACTGGTCGGGTAGGTGCACCAGGCCGGAGCCTAAGTGGGAAGTTGGAGAAGGTGCGTGCCAGGACGCACCAGAGTTGGTTGAGTTGCTCACTCAGCCTTCCGCTTCTGCACCCTCCTCATCCTCTGTATCCGCACCCTCCTCACTCTCTGCTGTGTGCACCCCCAAAGACACCACCACCATCATAGCCCCTCCACTCAAGTCAGAGGAATTATTTTCCCATCCATTCCCAGACCTTACCGATGCGCAGCCATTCTTGTCATCGGATGAGGAAGAGGAGGTAGCAACGGCACATGGCTCCGCAGTGTGGGCTTTTTTTAACAAGTCCGATGCTGACAATAGTGTTGCCATCTGCAGCCTGTGCTGTCAATGCATAAGTCGCGGTAAGCCCAACACTCACCTAGTGACGACCACCTTAAGAAGGCACCTGGCCTCCCATCACCGAGCCCAATGGGAGCAACACCGTCAGAACCCACAAAGCCACACTCCCGGCGCTCCACGTCCTGCCTCTTCTCCTTCTTCTCTCTCCTCCCATTTGTCCTCCACTCCACCTTCCACTGTGCCATCGTCGCGTTCATCTGGCAAAAAGGCAGGCTTCCATTGCCCAAATGTTCGAACGTAAAAAGTTGATGACGCCGGATAACTCTCTTGCCCAACGGCTGATCGCCGGCTTGTCGGAACTGCTAGCCTGCAAACTACTGCCATATAAACTGGTGGACTCAGAGGCCTTTAGAAAATTTGTGGCCATTGGCACACCGCAATGGAAGGTCCCCGGAAGGAAATATTTCTCCCAGAAGGGCATCCCAGAGCTATATGGCCATGTTCAGTGGCAAATGAATGTATCTCTGGCACACAGTGTCGGTGCCAAGATACATCTGACCACAGACACGTGGTCTAGCAAACACGGGCAGGGAAGGTGCATAACTTTTACTGCCCGCTGGGTGAATCTTCTGACGGCTGTCAAGCATGCAAACCCGCGGATTGCATGCAGGCCTGCCTCTTCTTCTCCTCCTCCATCCTCCGTCTCCTCCTCGGCTGAGTCCTCCTTTTCCACTGCTACCGCCTCTTCCGCTGCACCCCCCCCCCCAGCTCCCCAGAACCTATTTGACGTGCCAGGTTGTGCTGCGGCTGTTGTGCCTGAAAGCCAAGAGCCACACCGGTCCTGCACTCCTTTCACGTCTCCGGTCACAGGCTGATCAGTGGCTAACCCCGCTCAATTTGACAGTTGGTAAAGTGCTGTGCGACAACGGTGCCAATCTGCTGAGCGCGCTGAAACAGGGCAAAATGACACACGTGCCATGCATGGCACACGTCCTGAACTTAGTCATGCAGCGATTCGTTGCCAAATACCCCAGCATAGAGGCAGGGCAGAATGCTGGATGCAGAGTGCTATCACATTTGTATTTTCCGTTTAAATACTACCTGTTATGTGCCATAATGACCGCCATAAAATTCAGGGAGTGTTGGACCCACATGCATGTTGGATCCACTCTGCCTTTTTCCATTTTTTGTGCCAAAATAGCCACCATTACAAGGGATGCAGGTACCAACATGCATGCTGAGCCCACTCTATACCCTTCCTGGTGCTAGACAGCTTCCAATGAGTGTCCTGTCCGAAAGGGCATTTAGCGCAGCAGGGGGGTTCATGACCAATAAGCGAACTCACCTAGCTCACGACAGTGTGGACTACCTCACATTTCAAAAACCGAATGAGGCATGGATCTCGGAGGAATTCAACACCTGTGACGACCACGTTTAACTTAATTTCACTTATTATCATTTGTGGTTTATTCAAGAGAGGGGATTTCATTAGCCATGTTTTTAATCCAATTTAATATTTTTTGTTCTTTTAAACATATGTATTTGACATGTTATACAAATGGAAAAATAAAGTCCAGGGTTAGGTGGCACTACGGCAAACTGTTCGCTTCACTACTGGTCACATGGAGAAAACAGGGGTCGCGGTCTGTCGCAATCTGATGGTGCACAACTTGTCAAGTGCAAAAATGATTTCACAAATAGAAATAAATAAGCTGCACTCACCATTCGATGCAAATATTTCTTTTATACTGGGTACAGAGAGGGGGATGACAAAACAGTGCTATCACAGCAACATGGCGACGGCCGTTTCGCGTATCATCGCTTCATCTGGCCAATACTGACAACCCCTTGACGCAAATGACATCATCTTTTATGCGGCACACGCGCTAACTTAAGTGCGTCATATTGGTGTGGGCTGTCGCATATCATTGCGAATACAGGCCACGTCAGCAACGGGGGTGTACATCAATGTTACAAAATAAGATGTTCGTGAAATAAAAGCAATAAAAGACATACATATAATATTGAATCATCACAAAAAGACACTCATGTCAAGTTTTTCATTCAATCCCAGAGGACCCGTGGCATTTGAGCTCAAAATCCATCTACCTTCTTTTCTTAATAGTTCCCGTCGGGAAATATATGTATGTCTTTTATTGCTTTTATTGTTTCACGAACGTCTTATTTTGTAACATTTATTTAAAGAGACAGGGGGCACACCAGATAATACAAGGAGTGCAAAAGGGTGGTGAAAAAATAATGCAACAAATCACCTGACCCAAGAAAGAGTCAAAAAGACCCACCCCATAGATGCACATCCAACAATAAATCAATAGTATGAATATATGAAGTTTATTAGACACACCAACAAACACACATTAAAAATTTGTATACAAATTAAACAAAGTGCGGTATGCAATAAAATATATGTAACCGACACACACAGATCCACTGAGTGTCCACTAAGTAGGGACATAAAATAGTAACCAGCTATATAAAAACTCCAATAAACAGCATGAAGAAAATGCAAGATAAGGTAAGGCCACTGAATCAATGAATAAAGGCAGACCGGAGCCAAAACCTACATGAACAGCTGGTGCATATGCATATTTGTTCTTATGTATTCATATTGGTGTTATTATTAATCTTGCATAATCTCTTTTCATCATGTCATATTTATTTCATGAATAATTTTATGTATGTTTTTGTTTGTATATAATCGTAATTATGCATCAACTACTCCTTTTTGGCCCTTGTTATATATGTGCACATTGATATATATATATATTTATATATATATATATATATCATCTGTATCTTTTGCATCCTTGCATGTCCAATGTTCAACATTCTATATTGCCAGATAGTGTGCACTCACTTCTTGCAATTGCGGCTACCCAGATTGTCTAACATACCCGCCTCTCCCCCCCCCCCCCCCGTCTAGTTTGGTGTGCTGTCCCCGGTTTTCTAACCCGACTGTGGAATACATTGTGAGTTCCACTTATGCTTGTGGAGCGCACTATGTGTTCCACCGCAGCCTTCCACTTCCGGTCATGTGTTACCCTGCACATCCGGTTCACGATCCTCGCTGAGGCTCTTCAGCTCCTTACTGCCCATCACATCAGTAGGTCTGATTTACCTATTTTTGCGGCTGCCATGCATGCCCTATTTCTATGTATACCTCCGCAATACATTTGTATTTACTTCACCAGACTTTATTGTCTACTCTTCCATGTGTGCAACACAGCAGTGATCGGGCCGGTGGAACGCATATGCGTTCCATCTGCCGATCATGTGATCCCCTCACTTCCGGTTTCCGGTTGATGGCTGTGTTTGACATGCTGCCGCACCGCCTCCATTACTTTCGCTGCACAGGTGAACATTATTGTATTTTATTGACTACTCCATATAATGTGACACTTCAACATTCAGCTCTTTACCCCTGAGGAAGCCGGACTGTTCCGGCGATACGCGTTGGGCGTTTCTCATGTTTCCAGGTCCACTGCACCAGCTCTTCATGTAGGTTTTGACTCCTGATATTTGACCCCATTCCGGTCTGCCTTTATTCATTGATTCAGTGGCCTTACCTTATCTTGCATTTTCTTCATGCTGTTTATTGGAGTTTTTATATAGCTGGTTGATATTTTATGTCCCTACTTAGTGGACACTCAGTGGATCTGTGTGTGTCGGTTACATATATTTTATTGCATACCGCACTTTGTTTCATTTGTATACAAATTTTTAATGTGTGTTTGTTGGTGTGTCTAATAAACTTCATATATTCATACTATTGATTTATTGTTGGATGTGCATCTATGGGGTGGGTCTTTTTGACTCTTTCTTGGGTCAGGTGATTTATTTTGTAACATTGATGTACACCCCCGTTGCTGACGTGGCCTGTATTCGCAATGACATGCGACAGCCCACGCCAACATGACGCGCTTAAGTTATCGCGTGTGGCGCATAATAGATGATGTCATTTGCGTCGAGGGGTTGTCAGTATTGGCCAGATGAAGCGGTGATACGCGAAACGGCCGTCGCCATGTTCCTGTGATTGCACTGTTTTGTCATCCCCCTCTCTGTACCCAGTATAAAAGAAATATTCGCATCGAATGGTGAGTGCCGCTTATTTATTTCTATTTGTGGAATGTATTTGACATGTATTTGTACTGGCCTGCAGTAAAATTGATATCCAATAACCATCTAATATACTTTCAACCACATAATCACTTGATGTTTTCTGTCCGGTGAATGCCTAATGCTTTGGGCCGGTACTCCCGTAGCCTAAAATAAAAAATTTCTAGGCTCCAGCAGGCCACATTTTTGAGAGTTTCCATTTAAGACGCATAAAAATGAACCCCTGATTAAAATACATATTTTTTGTGGGAATTTTTGCCATTGCTTCCCCTCTGGTATGTCACTGTCCATGTTGTAGGACGATTTGTGCACTTCTAGTAAGTATTTGGTGGCTGCAAATATGACTTGAAGGTTTTTCAGGTTCGCCTGCCATTAAAGTGAATGGGGCCCATCGCAAACTTGCGGTTCGGGAGCATTTGAACATTTGAGTTCGTCCATCACTAGTGAGAGCGGGCACAATTTATTAAGAGATTCCTTCACTTATTTAAAAATATCGTAAATTTTTTTTAGGAAACTCATCAGGATGGGCTCATAGTAAATGTTTCTATGAGGTCGAATTTAAAAATGTATTTTGAGTGTCTGTGTAGGTCATCATCCATATTTCTGCAAAAACATAAAAAAATCTGTAAATCCTCTAAAAATCTAGAAATCCGGTTGATAAATGGAAAACAGTACAGTGTGAATGAGCGCCATGGCTGGAGCAGGATATTCTCTGACGTTATGTGGGAGGATTCAAGAACTCCTTTTACTTACAGGGTTTTCTGGTACTTTAATATTCAATATTCAATGGAAAGGGTCCGACACCCGTACCCCTGCCGATCACCCGTACCCCCACCGATCAGCTGTTTCGGGCATCCACCAGCAGGAACAATACAGTGGACGAAGCTGGAACCAGAAAGCTCCATCCACTGTGAGTAGCTCAAATCCCGTTCACCTTAATGGGAGCTAAGCTGCAGTACCCCAGCACGACCACTACGTGGTATATGGAGCCTTCTGCTTCTGGCTCTGTCCACTGTATAATATCCAGCATCGGCAGCTGTCTGAATCAACTGATTTGCAAGGGTATGGGTGTAGGACCCCTTGAATGATCTGCTAATGATGACCTATCCTTAGGACACAACATCAATATTGAAGTGCCAAAAAAGCCGTTTAGAAGGGTTGGCTGAGATTACGTAAAACTTCTGATTTTTGCTTTTCCTAGAAAGAGCGCCACTCCTGTCCATGTCAGGCATTGCACTTTGGCCCCATTCACTTGTACAGCATTGTGGCAGTTTTATGCAGAAACTATCTGCTGGAATTATTATGGGGGCTTTGCGGTTGACTGGCAGTATTACAGGAGCCCTGGCAATGGGGCCATTATGGGGCATTGGGTTTGTGTCACAGTTATAAGGCTGCTGTGATATAGTACTGTCACTCCATCATTATTATAGGAAACTGTTAAGAGGGCGCTGTTATAAGGAGGCACTTTGGTTGTTATAAGGAGGCACTTTGGTTGTTATAAGGAGGCACTTTGGTTGTTATAAGGAGGCACTTTGGTTGTTATAAGGAGGCACTTTGGTTGTTATAAGGAGGCACTTTGGTTGTTATAAGGAGGCACTTTGGTTGTTATAAGGAGGCACTTTGGTTGTTATAAGGAGGCACTTTGGTTGTTATAAGGAGGCACTTTGGTTGTTATAAGGAGGCACTTTGGTTGTTATAAGGAGGCACTTTGGTTGTTATAAGGAGGCACTTTGGTTGTTATAAGGAGGCACTTTGGTTGTTATAAGGAGGCACTTTGGTTGGCTAATATGGGAGCAGTGGTTGACAGTATTATAGGCCAAATAAAGAAAAGAAAACAGGTGTGCACTCCTTCTAGTTTTGCATATAAGGTTCATTATTTAATAGAAATATATAAAATAAAAAAAATTATACATATACAATCCCCCAAATAATAATAAAAAATATATACACTTCATTCACAAATATGGTACATAATACTGTAAAATAGAGAGTGAATATATATTAATTCCAATACATGATTGCAGGGAAAAAAAATATATATATAAAAATAAATGGAAGTAGGTATATATATATTAGGTTACTGCCACTCAATATTTAGTAGTATTCAACACAGGTTCATAGCAGTAATTCCCTATTATATAAATAGCCAGACTTTTCAATCATATACAAATACCGCAGGTAAAAAAGCTAATTCATGTCTATTGACTCTCATAACAATCATTCCACATTATTCCATAACCACAAAGTTCCTTTGTGGTGGATAGCGCTGAATTACTTGGCAAGTCCAGCACATGTATCTTGCCTAATTCGTAGAGCAAGAGATCAGTTGATCATTATCAGCGTATTGAATATGAATGTCCCACTGCAGTCTCTGGATAGAAACAAACAGCAGAGCAAATAACAGGCTGGACGCACGTGTCTTATCTGACTTAGGCTTTGAGTTGCGAAACTTCAAGCGGTGATTGATATTCAGTTGTAATGCGCTTTTTCTCCCAGCAATGGCGAGTTTGCTCCAAGACGAGTGTTGCTTTATACACCTTGGGTCCGGAGCATAAAGTTGTGTATAGGTATATTGCCATACGCGTTTCGGGGCACTAGCTTCTTCTTCAGTGGCTTAGTGGAGTGGTCAGTGGTGGTCGTGCTTGCACAATATAGGAAAAAGCACTAGCCTATGTGCGCTCCCATGGTCCCGGCCACCAGAGAGGCTGGCGCTTTTTCCTATAGTGTGCAAGCATGACCACCACTGATGGATTGCAGGGTGGTCTGTAACCATGGAAACGAGCAATGTATAATGTGATGGAAAAATGAATCCAGCCAGAAAAGGAGGCAATATGGATAATAACAATACATTAGTAAGTGCCTTGTATTAACTTCCTCTACATGAAGTGAGAGAACCCCTTTAATGTGTTCTATGTAATGTTGTTCTCTGCAGGGGGGGCACTCACATATAGTTGCCTCCTCCTCCACTATAAAGGCCTAATAGCCCCTTTCTATGCTGATTTGGAATAGTATGAGTTTTAGAGCTGTGCATGAAGGACGTTAGACCAGAGTAAATGGCAGGTAGCACAGGTATATAGCATTATGAATGCACACTTCTGGCACACGTGCAGCATCCTCGCACTGACATGTGTATCTCAGCTGCATATCAGCCCATACACCATCTCCTAGGAGGCGAGCCGCTCATGTCTTGTACTAGAGCCAGAATATTACATAAATACGCCCTTTCTGCCACTGCGTTTATCCTTAAAAGGCTTGTCTCCAACCCGAAAGTGAGATGAAGTAGAGATGGTGTTGGGTGGGAGAGTCACTCACTTTATGAAAAGCCCACTGGTTCCAGTACCTACCAGACCCGAGCTGATGACAAGCTGTTCCAATCCACTTGACCATAGTAGCCAATCACTGGCCTTAGTCACATGTGCAAAATGGCAAGTCACCGCAGAGGCCTAGAGGTCTAACGCCATCTTACACACACACGACCGCTAAAGCCAAAGGCTGCTTTCCACTCTATTCATCTCTATGGGACTGCCGGAGATAACAGAGGGCAAGCACAGGGAACTATATCACAAGACGCCATGGACAGCAGCACCCAAGCACAGGGCACCAGCAACAGGCACCAAGGACAACAGCACCACATCATAGGACACCAGCAACAGCATCACCCAATCACAGGGCACCTGGAACAGCAGCACTATAACATAGGACACCAGGGACAGAAACACTAAACCACAAGACACCAGGGACAGCATCACCCAATTCCAGGACACCAGGGACAGTGGCTCCAAACCACAGAACATCAGGGACAGCAGCACCAAACCATAGAACACCAGGTACAGCCTCACAGGTCGCCAGCAACAAATCACAGGACACCAGGTACAATGGCAACAAACAGCAGCACCCAATACAGAACACAGCACACCAGGGACAGTGTCACCAAACCACAGAACATAAGGAACAGCAGCACCATATCATAGGACAGTGATGCCCAACCTACAGCCCGCGGGCCACATCTGGCCCGCGAGGCTGAGTCATGTGGCCCGCACAGTGATGGAGCTTGCGCATAGTGGAAGATGAAGGGACACGCATGGGCGGCTGCAGTATCCCAGTACTGACACGATCAGCTATGCCCACCTGTGCTCGGACGCACGGCAGCAAAGGTTTACTGCCTTCAGTGGGAAGAAAGCTGGCGGACTCAGGCCACGACTCACGCTCCCAACCCCCTTCCCCACGGGAAACACTGCACACGTGAGAGCTATCAGATCCTGACCGCGCTACGTGTACTCCGAGGAAGCGACCCCAGCGCAATACAGAGTAGGTGGAAAAAAGCCTCGGCCAGCAGAGCGCATCCATTGTGTGGCGCATCCATTGACGAGGCTCCATTGGCCACAAAGCCCTACACTGGAGCAGGCCTGGCTGCCGCTAACGGCACGATAGCCTCTGTCCCATATCCGCACTGCACCTCGCCATGTACATACAGGTTACTGGGAGGGTTACACTCTGATCTGCCCCAAAATAACCTCCATGTATCCCAGTGACTGGCTTGTAACCGTGATGACACCCATAAGGGGATAGCAGGTCCTATCCTTACAGGCTGGATATCAGGACCCAAATCTGTGCCCCTTGTGAAACCTGTCATTGATCTGCAGCTGGAGAATATGGTGTGCAGCAGGCAGATGGGTTGCCCACAGCATAAACTAATGCGGGGCAGTGCACTTTGTCCCATCTATGCCCCATGGTTTCATGCCAAATCTGGTCCAATTAGAGTGGTGTTCATTGGTCTTGGTTAGAATTGTGACACTGGTAGCGGTGGTCTGTGCTGTGGCTGGCAGTAGAGAGAGTGGCCCCTTCACAGTAGTAATGCTCAAATGTGCCCCCTTCACAGTAGTAATGCTCACATGTGGCCCCATCACAGTAGTAATGCTCAAATGTGCCCCCTTCACAGTAGTAATGCTCAAATGTGCCCCCTTCACAGTAGTAATGCTCAAATGTGCCCCCTTCACAGTAGTAATGCTCAAATGTGCCCCCTTCACAGTAGTAATGCTCAAATGTGCCCCCTTCACAGTAGTAATGCTCACATGTGCCCCCTTCACAGTAGTAATGTTGCAAGAAAAAGTATGTGAACCCTTTGGAATGATATGAATTTCTGCACAAATTGGTCATAAAATGTGATCTGATCTTCATCTACAGTCATGTGAAAAAATTAGGACACCCTTTGAAAGCATGTGGTTTTTTGTAACATTTTTAATAAATGGTTATTTCATCTCCGTTTCAACAATACAGAGAGATTAAAGTAATCCAACTAAACAAAGAAAACTGAAGAAAAGTCTTTTCAAGATCTTCTGTAAATGTCATTCTACAAAAATGCCTATTCTAACTGAGGAAAAAGATAGGACACCCTCACATGTATTCCCTCTTAAATTGGCTCAGATCTCACACAGGTATATCACACCAGGTGCACATAATTAGTAGATCGTTACTCTGCATGTTGAATGAGGCTTGCCCTATTTAAACCTCAGACATTTAGTTTGGTGTGCTCCTGACTGTTGAAGTGAGAGTGAGCACCATGGTGAGAGCAAAAGAGCTGTCAGAGGACTTCAGAAAAAAGATTGTAGCAGCCTATGAGTCTGGGAAGGGATTTAAAAAGATCTCAAAAGATTTTGAAATCAGCCATTCCACTGTCCGGAAGATAGTCTACAAGTGGAGGGCTTTCAAAACAACTGCCAACATGCCCAGGACTGGTCGCCCCAGCAAGTTCACCCCAAGAGCAGACCGCAAGATGCTAAAAGAGGTATCCAAAAACCCTAAAGTGTCATCTCGAGAACTACAGCAGGCTCTGGCTACTGTTGATGTAGAAGTACATGCCTCTACAATCAGAAAGAGACTGTACAAGTTTAACTTGCATGGGAGGTGTGCAAGGAGGAAACCTTTGCTTTCCAAGAGAAACATCGAGGCCAGACTGACATTTGCCAGCGATAAAGTTGACAAAGACCAGGACTTCTGGAATAATGTTCTTTGGACAGATGAGTCCAAAATTGAATTATTTGGACACAACAGCAGAGGACATGTTTGGCGTAAACCAAACACAGCATTCCAAGAAAAGAACCTCATACCAACTGTGAAGCATGGAGGTGGAAGTGTCATGGTTTGGGGCTGCTTTGCTGCAGCAGGACCTGGTCAGCTCACCATCATAGAATCCACGATGAATTCTACTGTGTATCAGAAGGTGCTTGAAGAACATGTGAGACCATCAGTTAGAAAATTAAAGCTGAAGCGGAACTGGACCATGCAACATGACAATGACCCAAAACATACTAGTAAATCAACCAAAGATTGGCTGAAAAAGAAGAAATGGAGAGTCCTGGAATGGCCAAGTCAAAGTCCAGATTTGAATCCCATTGAGATGCTGTGGGGTGACTTGAAAAGGGCTGTACGTGCAAGAAACCCCTCAAACATCTCACAGCTGAAAAAGTTCTGCATTGAGGAGTGGGGTAAAATTTCCTCAGACCGATGTCGAAGACTGGTAGATGGCTACAAGAACCGTCTCACTGCAGTTATTTCAGCCAAAGGAGGTAACACTCGCTATTAGGGGCAAGGGTGTCCTATCTTTTTCCTCAGTTAGAATAGGCATTTTTGTAGAATGACATTTACAGAAGATCTTGAAAAGACTTTTCTTCAGTTTTCTTTGTTTAGTCGGATTAGTTTAATCTCTCTGTATTGTTGAAACGGAGATGAAATAACCATTTATTAAAAATGTTACAAAAAACCACATGCTTTCAAAGGGTGTCCTAATTTTTTCACATGACTGTAAGTCACAACAATAGACAATCACAGTCTGCTTAAACTAATAACACACAAAGAGTTAAATGTTACCATGTTTTTATTGAACACACCATGTAAACATTCACAGTGCAGGTGGAAAAAGTATGTGAACCCTTGGATTTAATAACTGGTTGAACCTCCTTTAGGAGCAATAACTTCAACCAAACGTTTCCTGTAGTTGCAGATCAGACGTGCACAACGGTCAGGAGTAATTCTTGACCATTCCTCTTTACAGAACTGTTTCAGTTCAGCAATATTCTTGGGATGTCTGGTGTGAATCTCTTTCTTGAGGTCATGCCACAGCATCTCAATCGGGTTGAGGTCAGGACTCTGACTGGGCCACTCCAGAAGGCGTATTTTCTTCTGTTTAAGCCATTATGTTGTTGATTTACTTCTATGCTTCGGGTCGTTGTCCTGTTGCAACACCCAGCTTCTGTTGAGCTTCAGCTGGTGCACAAATGGCCTTAAGTTCTCCTGCAAAATGTCTTGATAAACTTGGGAATTCATTTTTCCTTCGATGATAGCAATCCGTCCAGGCCCTGACGCAGCAAAGCAGCCCCAAACCATGATACCCCCACCACCATACTTCACAGTTGGGATGAGGTTTTGATGTTTGTGTGCTGTGCCTCTTTTTCTCCACACATAGTGTGCCAGTACTGCTGTGGAACATCCAGGTGCTCTTGTGCAAACTGTAAAAGTGCAGCAATCTTTTTTTTGGACAGCAGTGGCTTCCTCTGTTGTATCCTCCCATGAAATCCATTCTTGTTTAGTGTTTTACATATCGTAGATTCGCTAACATGGATGTTAGCATATGCCAGAGACTTTTGTAAGTCTTTAGCTGACCCTCTAGGATTCTTCTTCACCTCATTGAGAAGTCTGCGCTGTGCTCTTGCAGTCATCTTTACAGGACGGCCACTCCTAGGGAGAGTAGCAGCAGTGCTGAACTTTCTCCATTTATAGACAATTTGTATTACGGTGGACTGATGAACAGCAAGGCTTTTGGAGATACTTTTATAACCCTTTCCACCTTTATGCAAGTCAACAATTCTTAATCGTAGGTCTTCTGAGAGCTCTTTTGTGCGAGGAATCATTTACATCAGGCAATGCTTCTTGTGAAAAGCAAACCCAGAACTGGTGTGTGTTTTTTATAGGGCAGGGCAGCTGTAACCAACACCTCCAATCTCATCTCATTGATTGGACTCCAGTTGGCTAACACCTCACTCCTGTTAGCTCCTAGAGATGTCATTAGTCTAGGGGTTCACATACTTTTGCACCTGCACTGTGAATGTTTACATGGTGTGTTCAATAAAAACATGGTAACATTTAATTATTTGTATGTTATTAGTTTAAGCAGACTGTGATTGTCTATTGTTGTGACTTAGATGAAGATCAGATCACATTTTATGACCAATTTGTGCAGAAATCCATATTATTCCAAAGGGTTCACATACTTTTTCTTGCAACTGTATGTCATATATATATATAAATTATGTTGCTAAATATATTTGAAATATATTTCTCTTCCATATGGGATGTGCCCCCTTCACAGTAATAATGCTCAAATGTGCCCCCTTCACAGTAATAATGCTCAAATGTGCCCCCTTCACAGTAGTAATGCTCACATGTGCCCCTTTCACAGTAATCATGCTCACATGTGCCCCCTTCACAGTAGTAATGCTCAAATGTGCCCCCTTCACAGTAGTAATGCTCACATGTGCCCCTTTCACAGTAATAATGCTCACATGTGCCCCCTTCACAGTAATCATGCTCACATGTGCCCCCTTCACAGTAGTAATGCTGAAATGTGCCGCCTTCACAGTAGTAATGCTCACATATGCCCCCTTCACAGTAGTAATGCTCACATATCCCCCCCTTCACAGTAGTAATGCTCAAATGTGCCCCTTTCACAGTAGTAATGCTCACATGTGCCCCCTTCACAATAATAATGCTCAAATGTGCCCCCTTCACAGTAGTAATGCTCACATGTGCCCCCTTCACAGCAGTGATGCTCACATGTGCCCCCTTTACAGTAGTAATGCTCAAATGTGCCCCCTTCACAGAAATAATGCTCACATGTGCCCTCTTCACAGTAGTAATGCTCACATGTGCCCCCTTCATGGTAAAAATGCCCAGATGTGCCCCTTCACAGAAAAAATGCCCAGATATTTGCCCCTTTACAGCAGTAATGCTCACATGTGCTCCTCACAGTGTTTGCATTTCTTTCTGGTAAAGCTACCTGGTTCTGGCCTGCAAAATTTACAGCATGTCTAGTGCGGCCCTCAGACGAAAAATGGTTGGGCACCAGTGTCATAGGACACCAGGGGCAGTGGCACTAAACCACAGGACATCAGGGACAGCATCACTCAATCATAGGACACCAGCAACAAATCAAAAGACCCCAAAGACAACAGCACCGCATCATAGGACACCAGCGACTGCATCACCCAATCACAGGACACCTGGGACAGCAGCACCATATCATAGGACACCAGGCACAGTGGCACCACATCACAGGACACCAGGGACAGCAACACTAAACCACAAGACACCAGGATGAGAAGCACCCAATCACAGGGCACTAGTAACAAATCGCAAGACACCAGGTACAATGGCACCAAACCAGGGACAGTGTCACCAAACCACAGAACACAGCAGCCTTAAACTACAGGACACCAGGGACAAAGGTATGACACAGGTCACCACAGACAACAACACTAAATCACAGGACACCAGTAACAAATCACAGGACACCAGGGACAGCAGCACTAAATCACAGGACACCAGGGACAATGGCAACAAACCACAGGATACCAGGAACAGTGTCACCAAACAAGACCTGGAATTAGGGCCCCAGACCTTGAAACATATACTATATTGGACCTGCTACAACAGAAAGACTCTGTTCTTTGATTTAATGAATGTCCAGAGCTCAGGGACTCAGAGGCCACAGACCTGAGAAGTTTGGCCGCGTCGACCTTTGTGTCACCTCCTTAACTGGGATAGTGAAAACCAAAATAAAAAAAGATTATCTTCTGCTACTTGCAGAGCGGCCTTAATCCTAATCAGAAGCTAACAACGTGTTCCTATGGCAACAGTCACACCGGCCGCCGCTTTAAGGGGCAATATTCTTTGTTTCCTCGCATTTTCCACATTCTGCCGCTCATTAATCTATGATTAACAAAGATCCTGGAGGCAGAGAGGGATTTACCATCCACCTTCCAACTTCAGCCCATATCAGGGAACAAGTCAGGTTTAGTTTACCTGAAATGGACAGAAAAGAACTTTCTAATTTCTTCCAAATGTATCTCCTTCATTTAAACGGTGTGTATACTTTTGTAACCACTTTTTATTGTTCTATTCTATATAAAATCTGAAATTAGAAAACTTTGCAGATTGTTTTTCATTAAAACTACCGTTTTGAGTATACAGCTCTTACACAGACCCATGGTAACAGACTACAAAAAAAACTTGTGTAGCCTGACCCTGCAGTCACAAGTCAGTGGAGTAAGCCAGAGAAGCATAGATCTGCATAGGAGCTGTTGACATAAAACAGATAAGGGCTATTGGCATACTTAATTTATTTGGCACATTAGATGCATCAGAGCAATGAAAAGGATAGTTGCAAAAGTTTACACACCCTTGATCTTTGTAAAAAAAAAAAAAAACACACACAAACATCAGAACATTTTGGTAAAATAGTTTATGAATTTAAAGGGGTTAAGTTGGAGACAGGTAGCTGTCGTTAATGGTTGTCACACAGCAGTGGAGGAGATCAAAAAGTCAAGTAGGGCTAAAAAAAGAACCATCCACATCAAGAACTACATCCTGCCTGGCTTCAGTAGTGACATTTATAGGTATAATAAGGGACATTAACGTGGACGTGATTCAGTAGTGCAGCTTCAGGTTTTGGAATACATGGGAGTTGTGGCCCGCAGTCTAGGGTCGTGTCACACTGGTACCAGATCTGTGTTTTCTGTGCTTTCCTAGGATCCTGAACGACAAAAACTGCTACTGCAAAACTTCTGCTTAGGATTCTAAGCAGGTCCAAGAGGTGGGACCCATAACTATCTGACACTGATGGCATAACCTAGCCATATGCCATCAATGTCTGAGATCAGACAACCCCTTTAAACACTTTGAGGACATGCGACTTCTGGGCCATAGGGTACAGTGAGTGTTACAGTGGTAAGCCGAATGGAGGTAGTAGTCGTACTTACTTTTCTTCAGCTCCCTGGGCCAGCGTGCAGTGGAAGGGAGGTCAGCACTAATTCCTCTGGGGCACTCTCTGTTGCAGGAAACACCAGCCAGATGTTTGTTGAGGTGCCCTTGATGGTAGTAGGTATGCTTAGGGTGCTTTGGTGGCTGGGCGCCTGTGTTGTTCGTGATGCCAGCACTGTAAGATACAAATGTTGGTGTCAAGGTCTTACCTTGTCCTCATGGTGGCGCCATTTTGGACATGTGCAGACTGCAGTCTCTTATAACCTCTGAGTGCATCATCACTTGCCTGCTGCCTGGGCGTTCGCACAGTGATGATGTGGCAACACCTGACTATATCAGTCTACTCAGGCTTCAGGTTCATTGCCCTTGCGTTTGTTCTCCAAGGTGCATCTCTTGCAGTCTGAACTCCTTGTGTGTTACTGTGTATGATCCGGTCTGGCTGACGTTTCCTCTGGCTCTCGGATCGGAAGACGTACCCGCTTTGGACGACTACCCGCTTTGGACTTGACCCCGGCTTGGACGCCTACCCGCTTTGGACCTGATTCCGGCTTGGACGACTAACTGAATTGGACTTGACTGGCTTCTTCCTAACCTCGCTGTCCCTGAATGAATGTTTATTTATGTTCCTTTAAATAAACGACTTTATTTTACCTGCGTTTGCATGTGGTCTGGTTTCCTGGCTCCCGAGACAGTTGGTGATGGAAGAGATGGAGTCGGTGGTAATAAAAAAGTTTAACGTTTACTTAAATCAAATGCCTCAGGACCGTTGGTACAGTTCATCAATACAGTGCACTTATATGGCATAAAGGAGGATTGAGAAATTAGTTTAGCTGTAATCCTTACAGCAGGTCTGGCAATTTTCAATTTAGGAGTTTTCCTAATGCTGTTACTTTACAGGCAAGACAAAAGTTCTCTACTTAGATAGTTCCACTTTAAGTCCAATCTCTAGCACTCAGGTATGGAATATAATGGTTTCCTTACTTTATATTGAGCAATCCAATAAGGGCGTTCTCCCTCATGGCAGGCAAACTCTCTGCTACATTATTTTATGCAGGATGCTCTCCTGAAGTATTCAGGTTCACTATGTCCCAGAATGCATGTAGTGAAAAAGGATAATTAGGTGCCATTTAATCATACGGCTGTGTCCAGGTACTGTAAAGTCTCTCCCGGTCAATGGTGCTTATGAAGTCCATTGGCTAATTTTAGCTCTAATCTTCACTAGTCTTTCTCTGTATTCGTAAATAGACTCACTTGTCTGTGCTTGGTCAGCCCTCTCCAGGCTTGATCAGGGCCCAGAGGGTGAAAAGGCAGCTACATCTTGGACTGAGCCTGCTCCTCCATACGCTTTCTTCTCCTCTCTGCTTCCTACATTACTCCCTTCTGCTTCAGCACTTCCTCCACACTGGGTCAGCAAACCCCAAGCTATATATAGTATGTGGCGCCAGCACCAGAAGTCGCAGCGGGTGGCTGCGCGCTCTATGTATAAAGATAGTGCTGTTTCTTAATGGTAGCTTTCTGGGTTTGCCTTGCAACCCTTTTTGGCTCACTCAGGGATCCGTAGCTTCTTCTCCTCAGCTGTTTCTTGTCCAGCACTCCCAACCTCCTTATATTCCACTCTCCCACTTCTCTGGTTGCCAGATATAGAGCTTCCTGCCTGGACTTCTATACTGACCCACTGGAGCTGAGTAGCTGAGATTCCTGGTTGTTGTTCCAGAGCATTACCCTCCGGATCCCTCTTGGGCCTTGGTGGTCTGCTGTTGTCGCCCACCTGGGATTATATGTTTGTCTGTATTGTCTGTCCGCTCCTTGGTGTTTTCCTTTAGTGTTAGTGGTGCGGACTAGTGTTCCCACCGCCCTATTCACTACATAGGGCTCATCTTAGGGAAAGCCAGGGTTTAGGCACGTGATCGGCGTACGGGTGAGGAACCCGTCTAGGGACGTCAGGGCAGTCAGGTGCCAGCCTCAAGGTGAGTCAGGGGTCACCACCTTTCCCTCTCCCTTGGACAGGGCCTTCCCTTTTCCCTCCCCTTGCGTCACGTATGTGATCGGCACGCCGGTCATGACACAATGCCAGCCTGAACTTAGGAATTACAATACATTAAACACATATACTGAAATTTAAGGGGACCACTTATACACACATAAGTGGGATGCTGCAGACACGCCAATTTTCAGTTTTTGCGTTTCCGTTTTTTACTCCTTGCCTTCCTAGAGCTATAATTTTTTTTAGTTTTCCATTCACATAGCCAGGTTTTACAGGACAAGTTGCACTTTCTAATGGCACCACTTAACATTGCATACAATGTAGTGTGAAGTTGGAAAAAGATTCCAAATGAGGTGGAATTGGAAAACAGTTTTATGAAGTTTGTTTCTACGGCATTTCGTATGCGATAAAACTGAGTTGTGCCCTTCATTCTTTCACACTCGCGTTTGGTGCGGATCCGTTTGTATTATCTTTAACATAGCCAAAATGGATCCGTCTTGAACACCATTGAAAGTCAATGGGGGACGGATCCGTTTTCTATTGTGCCATGTTGTGTAAGTAAAAACGGATCCGTCCCCATTGACTTACATTGTGTGTCAGGACGGATCAGTTTAGCTCAGGTTCGTCAGACGAACACCAAAACGCTGCAAGCAGCGTTTTGGTGTCTGCCTCCAAAGCGGAATGGAGGCGGAACTGAGCCAAACTGATGCCTTCTGAGCGGATCCTTATCCATTCAGAATGCATTAAGGGCAAAACTGATCCGTTTTGGACCGCTTGTGAGATCCCTGAACGGATCTCACAAACGGAAACCAAAACGCCAGTGTGAAAGTAGCCTTATAAAGTTTTTCTTGTGTTTTAATACAAAAAAAAAAAAAAATACTTTGGAAAAACTTTTTCTTTTCATCACCATATTCTGACCCCATAACTTTTTTATTTCTACATCTACAGAGCTGTGTGTGGACTCATTTTTTACAGGGCGATCTGCACTTTTCATTGGGATGTGTATGACATTTTGATCAGTTTTCATTCAATTGTTTTGGGGGAGGGGGAGGTGAAGCAATGAAAATAGGGTATGGCAAATTGGCCATTTTGAATTTTTTTTGTTATGCCGCTCACCATATGGGATAAATATTGTTATATTTTAATAGGATGAAGATTTTTGGACGTAGTGATGCCCATGATGTTTATTTTTTACTGTTCATTTATTTATATCATGGGGAAAGGGGGTGATGTTATTTTTTTTATTGACTTTTTTAAACTATTTTTTTACACTTTTTAAAAGTTCTCTTAGGAAACTTGAACAAGCAATTAGCATTGTTGTCTATCAGAAATTTGTAATGTTCCTGTGGAGCCCTGCCACAAGGAGGATCTCCATAGGAACATAGTTTCAGCAGGACCAGGCCTGCTACAGGGGATCAACAGTTCCCTTGACTGCTCTAGTAGGAGATGTTCCAGCCCCAGGAATGCAGTTCTTCCAGGTTTTCAGCGTTCAGATGCCATTGTCACATTTGACCATGCCATCTGAGGAGTTAATGTCTGCGATCAGTGTTATTGCGATCAAAGACATTCATCTAGGTGTCTCTTGTGTGAAACAGCAGGCACCCGCAACTATGGCGCTCGCTCTGCTCCGGAACTGGAACCATGTTTAAAGAGATGACGTCGTCAAGGGGTTGATAAACCCAACAGATTTCAAAAAGGAAATAACATCAGCAGAAGAACTTTCAAGAGCTTCACTAAATTGGATTTCCATGGTCGAGGAGTACACACAAGCCTAAAATCAGCATGCACATTGCGGGGCGTCAGCTGGAGTGGTGTATTGCAGATTGTCACTGGACTCTCGAGCAGTGGAAATGTGTTGAGTGATGAATCTCCTCTCACCCCGTCTGCCAGTCTGATGGATGAATCTGGGTTTAGCGGACGCCTGAAGAATGTTACCTACCCAAATGCCCATAGTTATCAGGAGGGTCAGGTGGCCATACAGTGTTGCAGGTCGTATAGTGGAGGAAAGATGGAAGAGAGTAACATATGATATGGTTTCTTCATTGTCTGTGACCAGACTGGAGACGTATCACAGCTGTGTTCTAATGGAGAAGAACTAAAAGACCCAGACTACTATAGACTCCAACAGACGGTGCAGCTAGTCCACAGTCAGTACGAGAATATGACGATAGAGACAAGTTTTCATATCGTATTTGACTGGAGTCCAGCTCAATAATTAGGCTAATAAATATTATTCAATGGACGCTGAAAATTGTGTTCCACTCTATAATTGTTATTCCTAACACACCTTCGTGTCAGGACATAATAGATGGTAGCTGGCGGCAGGCACCTGCGCCGGGTGAGTCACGGCAACTCAGATGCACATTAGGGTTGTGTCTGTGGCAGTGACATATCAGTCAGTGATGGAATGTTGGTGGAGAATCATGCGGTTCCCAGTCGTGCTGCACATTACTCTACGACCTGCAGCCCTTAGCCAAGCGTGCCACAGGCCCATGGGCCGTTAACCCATTTACTGCTGGTGACTTCCGTTATTACATGCTGTCGTGTGCGGTGTGACTATAATACCGGTTCTTTTGGTTTTGAGCTGCCAGGGGCGTGATCACAAAGATAAACATGATGTAAGACGGTTCTGCTAACATCAGCTCATCGTCCTGGCTAGGTGTTCCCTGACACAAGACATCTACACAAATATTAAGAGCAGGTTAATGGGCTGCAGTCCAAAATGCCGCAGGACTCCTCCTTAAAGGAGCACACCAGTTGTAAACAAGATTTTAAAGCTATTTTACAGGTTAATTTTGGTAATATTTAGCAGATTTTCAAAATTCACTTTGCTCATATCATACTCTAGTCACATTTAAAGCTGCATTTAAAATTCCCCTGTTACAGGGGTGCAGCGGTCCAAAACATAGACATGGCTACGCAGTTGAGCAATGATGTTGCAGACAGAAGGTAAAAAAATATTAAATATTTGTTTTTTATAGCTAATCAGCACGAAATCACCTTACATCAGTCAAAGCAGAGACCCCTTCAAAAGGAAGATCAAACCCCATGGGTCGGCTCTTCCTTTTGGAGGATTCTCTGGTTTGGCCGTAATGAGACAATCTGCATACTTTTTCTATGGTGCAGTTGTAAACCGTGTATCGGGGTGGGCTCCCCAGCATACAGTGAAGTCATGAACGAGGAAAGCATCCCCAACACCGGCTGTTGCCAAAACAGAATTTTACTTAAATGTGGCAATAAACACAACCACACATGTTGAGAACATACAATAAATTTACATACACCCAGCCCGAAGGCTGAGACCCTTGTGCTGCACAGCACGGTGCCCTCCGATGGATGAAGGAAGAAAGTGTCATAATTTACCTACTGACGAGCACAACTAAACTGCCACACCTTACCTGTTATTACCCTAAAAACAAGAACCACTGTATGGGTGCGAGTTACGGGCTATCCTGCGGTGCAGCACAACAGCTTACAATCTTACCAAGTTCTGCAGTATTCCCCCTCCCATACCTTGTCCTGTAGCAGGTGCCTGAGTATTCCTCCTGAGCAAAATCGCCAGCCTGGCTTGAGTTTGTGAGTCTGGACAGAATCAGGGTCTTGGACATGATCAGCTTCACTTAGCTGCAGCTCTGGTCGCGGAGGGATGCTCTCACACCTGGATGCCGTCAGAGTCTCTGCTTACACAGTTCCTTAGTTTCACCTGGCCCCAAGATGGCTGCTCTATCCTTCTTTCCAGACTCTGTGTAAACCTCTCTCATGAGTAGATGTGCAGTTTGTAGCTGCGTTTAGGAAACAGCGGCATCTTATGGCCGAACAGCAGAATGTCAGTCCAGAACATTTAATTTAATCTACACAAACAGTGTTCAGACAAGGAGAGCTGTTTCCCCATATCACATGCCACCCCACTAAAGGTTGTCTTCCTCGGCAACCCCCCCCCCTATGCAAACTCATCCTGGGCATAGCGTTGTGGGGGCACACCAGCATTGGGCCCGTTGACCTTCATAGAGTGATAGGCTCAGAAGCACTGGGGACATCAGGCACATTTAATTTGAGAGGAGCTGCTGACCACTTAACACTTTCCCTAGGTGGAAAACTTGCCACGGCTGGAGCCTCTGTGGGTACCAGGGCAGGGACAACCCACCATTCACCCTACTCTAAGGGGATTTCCTCTGTACTCTAAGCAGGAGGAGGCATCTCCTCCACGCACACTGGCTCATCAAAATTACAATGCCTCAACACATTACAGTGCAAGTTTCATGAGGGCCCCCCAGTCCCTATTGGCTCTACCTCATAGACCAAGATGGCAGGGTCTACCCTCCTCTTCACTATGGGACCACTTCTCACCGCGCATCCAACTTCCCAGATGGCCGCTTGGCTTTGACCATCACTCGATCACCCGGGGCATACTCATCCCTCTGGGCTGGTCTTGGGTTAGAGTGTATGACTTGTCTCAGGCGCTCCCCCACAACCTTGTGGATCGCTCTCAGTCGGCAGCGGTGCTCTTGCACTCATGCGGTGGTATTTCTCGGTGGTTTCTCTATCGGATCGGGCATGTGGAGATCTTCAATCTCCCGTCCGGCTCTCCCAAACATGAGCATATGTGGGGAATATCCGGTGGTACTGTGTACCCTGTTGTTATAGGCCCACATCAGTTCAGGTAGGTACACGGGCCAACAAGCCTTTTGGCTGTCCTCCAGAGTCTACAGCATCTGGAGAAAGGTGCAGTTGAACCCTGGGGGTGATATGGGGTGGTGCTGGAACGTTCGATCCCATACAGTTGGTACAGCTCATTCATTAAAGTACCCTGAAAACATGCCCCCTGGTCCGAATGTATCCTCCGTGGACACCCGAACACCTGTATAAAGTGTTTGAAGACCGCTTTAGCGGCCGACTCTGCTGTCTAGTCTCTGGTGGGTACAGCCACTGCATAGTTTGTGAAATGATTGGTCATGACTAAACAGTACCCAATCTGTACATAATCGATCATAAGGATCTCTAGGGGTCCTGAGGTCTGGATGGCCTGGACAGGAGCCCGCTGTTCAGTACTCTTGGGATCCGTCCTTTCACACTTGCGGCAGGACGGATCCGACAGGCTGTTCACCCTGTCGGATCCGTCCTTCCGCTATTTCGCAGTGCCGCCGGACCGACGCTCCTTCTTCATTGACTATAATGGGGACGGGGCGGAGCTCCGGCGCAGTACGACAGTTCGCGGTGAGAGGCCGCCGGACTAAAAAGTCCGGATATGCAGGACTTTTAGTCCGGTGGCCTTTCGCCGTGCTGCGCCGGAGCTCCGAAATAGCGGAAGCACGGATCCGACAGGGTGAACAGCCTGTCGGATCCGTCCTGCCACAAGTGTGAAAGTAGCCTTACTCAGCCCACAGGGCCGACACTTAAGACATGCCTCGGCCACCATGTCTGCCAAATCTGGACAGTATATCAGCCGTTGGAGCCACTTGAACGTTTTATCGCTCCCAAAATGGGCACCCCTCTCATGGGCTTACCGGGCAGCCTCTGGTCCCAATGTCATAGGGATGACAATCTGTCGCCGGTACTGCAACTGATTGCAAGTATATGGTCTGACACAAGAGGCCCTGGGTAACAGTTAGCTTATCCCACTGTCTCAACAAATTTTGGCCCTCTGGAGTCAGACAGGCCCGCTCTTCTGGCCGAAGCCAGATCTTGGCCCGGACCCACTCTTTCACTTTCCACAGGTCCGGGCAGTCATTCTGGACCCTCTCCCAATCAGCCAACGTCTTTCCCAGCACCATTGGTATCCCGGGCACCACCCCACTTGAATGTGTCACGTCCTGAAACATGGGTAATCGACCAAGGTCAGGAGTTTCAGTGCCCTTTAGCTCCTCATTGGCACTCTGAGCCGACAACCTTACAGGGACTCGGGAGAGTGCATCGGCGTCATCGCTCTCCATACCTGACCGGAACTTGATGCGGTATCGGTACTTAGAAAGGCGAGCCAACCACCTCTGCTCAAGTGCACAGAGCTTGGCATTCTCCAGATGTGCTAACGGGTTGTTGTCCATCATCACAGTCACCTCTGCACCTGTCAGGGACTGAGCAAGGTCAGACAATCCGGATCAGCAACAAGAGAGCCAATGCAAGCAGGCTGGGATAAGAGATAAACGAAGTCCAGGAACGAAGCACAAAGTCAGGAGTTCAAGCAGTGTTCAGGTTGAATGGAAGTTGTGGAGCGTAATCTTCAAAAGGTAATACTAACCACAAAGGCAGAACCCAAAGCTGCAGCAGAGACAGGGAAGCACAGACCACGATCACAGATGAACACGGAACCGTGGCGGTAAGCAGGGGGACAGAGTCGTACAGGACGCTGTTACAGAACCCCCCCTCCTTACGCCCCCTCTTCTTGAGTCCATGGCGAGACAGAAAGCGCTTGATAAGATCCGTAGCATGAATGTTCTCCTGCGGCTCCCAGGACCTCTCTTCTGGAGCAAATCCTTTCCAGTGTACGAGGTAATAGGTCTTCCTGCCCCGCTTCTTGACATCCAGGATGTCCTTGACTTCAAAGACCTCGTCAGTATTTTCAGACACTGGAGTAGGAGTAGAAGGAGCCTTTGAGAAATGGTTAAGGACCACTGGTTTAAGCAAGATACGTGGAAGGCATTGGGAATGCACAGAGAGGAAGTCACACATAACTTGTACATAACCTCGTTGATCCTCTTCAACACTTCAAAGGGTCCAAGAAATCTAGGAGCAAACTAAAAACTGGGGACTCTTAAGCGGATGTTTTTGGAGGAAAGCCATACCTTCTCCCCAGACGAGAACTGGGATGGCCTCCTTCTTCTCTTATCCACATTGGTCTTCATGCGGATCACCGCTTTGTCGATACAGACCTTGGTGTCGCTCCAAATCTTCAAAAAAATCTTCTAAAGGAAGAGTCTGCAGCTGGTACCCCGGAAGATGCAGGAACAGGAAGAGGAATACCAGGGTGTTGACCATAGATGACAAAGAATGGCGAGGATCTAGTAGACTCACTAGTGTGGTTGTTGTAGGAGAATTCTTCCCAGAATATAATCGGATTCACAGAGACTGACAGCACATAGAAAGAGATCAGCTCTGTGTGCCGAACCCCAATTTGAAACTTAAGGGGCACAGTAACCATGAGTACTGGTTCAGGAAGCAGTAGTCCATCTATGGAGGCCACAGACAAAGGCCTCTCCAGTCGGGTGGTGGGAAGCCGATACTGATGGACCAGTGCTTGTTGAATGAAGTTACCGGCTGACCCAGAGTCCATGAATGCTGGCACAGATAACATAACTCCCTTGTGAAAGAGAGTCACTGGAAGTGAAATTTCTGAGAGTACTTCTCCTGGTCTAGGACCACCTCTCCAACTGATCCTAGACAGTAGCGTTTCCCGGCCTCTGGAAGCAGTTATGCACAAAATAGCCCTTGCTTCCACAATATAGACATAGATTATCCGCCTTGCAACTTAGACGTTCTTGTTCATTCAGACAAAGGCGCTCAATTTGCATTGGCTCCTCAGGTGGGATGGACACCAGAGGAAGGACCGGCCTCTGGAAGGATGGAGCCAGACGAGGTGGTCTTCGGGCGTATGTGACCTGCTTAGAGCGTTCCCTGAAATGCACATCAATCCTAGTTGCCAATGTGATCAGATCATTCAGAGTGGACGGGCGGTCGCGGCCAACTAATTTGTCCTTAATTTGGTCTAAAAAGCCCTTCCCAGAACACCGCCTATTGAGCCTCATCATTCAATGTAAGTTCGGCCGCTAAGGTACAAAACTGGATGGCGTACTGACCCACAGATGCGGAACCTTGTCTAAAATGCAGCAGTGCTGAGGCAGCGGAGGACGTGCGAAACGGCTCCTCAAAGATCATTCGGAAGGTAGTCAGGAAAGACTGCAGATTAGTCGTTTCTGGACCTCTACGTTCCCAAATAGGGTTCGCCCAGGCATAGGCCTTATCCGACAGCAGGGACACGATAAAGGCAACCTTGGACCGCTCCAGCGGCACTCTGATCTGGAATCACCGGTGAAGTCATAGCAAGAGCGACTGGCAACCCTGCAGTGGCAGGAGGAGAGACTGCATCCAGGCGAGCAGAAACATTCTGCATGAACTGCATCAATACGTCTTGTCGTTCACTCTGGCGCTTTAATTCCTGTAACAGGTTATGAACGACCAGCGGGGTCCATGGCTTCAGTGTACTAGCATGGAACAGCTGATGTGAACCCACTGTGCCACTGACTAGCAATACTCCACAGGGGCGTGACTAAGCAACTATCTGTATTTCACTATAGCCTCTGATGGTGAGGATAGGCTTGACCTTCGGTAGTTACCAGGGGCTACTCTGGAGCGTAAAAAAGTCAGTGACAGCTGGTCCAGGGAGACCAGGAGGTACCTGCTAAGGTACAGACGTAGTAAACCAGGCAGGGTTGTGACCAGGAGCAACAAGGCAGTAACCGAAGGATGATGAAGAGACGTAGACAGGACGAGCAAAGGGTCAAGGCAGGCGGCACAGGAGCAAGGTCAGACAATCCGGGTCAGCAACAGGAGAGGCGATGCAAGCAGACTGGGATAGGAGATAAGCGAAGTCCAGGAACAAAGCACAAAGTCATGAACACGAGTGGTAAGCAAGCTCTTTAGCACAAGATTAGGACCTTGACACTGAGGCATCTGGCTAGAGGGCTGAGCAACTTAAGTACCTGCAGAAAAGCCAGGATAGGTTAACGAGATCACCTGACACAACTCAGCCCCGCCAGGGAGTGATGCGTACTGCCACAACCGAAGCCTAGTTGAAGCAGTGTTCAGGTTGAATGGAAGTTGTGGAGGGAATCTTCAAAGGTAATACTAACCACACAGGCAGAACCCAAAGCTGCAGCAGAGACAGGGAAGCACAGACCATGATCACAGATGAGCACGGTGCCCGGAACCGCGGCGGTAAGCAGGGGGACAGTGTCGCACAGATGGCGCTGTTACACGCAGCTTCTGGAGAGGATCTCAAAGGAGGCCCCAAACACTACTATGTCGTCCAGGTATATCAATACTGACTCGAAGTTGAGATCTCCCAGACAGTGCTCCATCAACCGCCAGAAGGGCATTGGAAAGGCCGAACGGCATCCGGTTGAACTCGTAGAGTCCCATAGGTAGGATGAAGGCCGTCTTCGCTTTGTCCTTCTTGGCCACCGGTACCTGCCAATACCCATTGGCCAGGTCAAGAGTCGAGAAGAACTTTGCATGACTCAAGGTGGACAACGACTCCTCAATCCACGAAAAGGGGTAGGCATCCCAGACAGTCTGGGCATTCAGCTTCCGATAATCCATGCAGAACCGGAGACTCCCAACTTTCTTCCGCACCAAAACTACTGGAGCAGCCCAAGGACTTTAACTTTCCTGGATCACCCGGTTTTCCAACATGCTGGCCACCATGTCCTTCACCTCCTGGTACATTTTAGGCGGAATTTACCGGTAACGTTCCCTGATCGGTGTAGCATCGCCGGTGTGGATTTCGTGTTCTATGGCGGAAGCACACCCGAAGTCCTCATCATGTCTCGATAACACCTCCTGAAATTCCCTTCTGGGTTGGCTGGTGTGTGGTGGTTCTTTTCCAATACTTCGTCCCCTTCTTTGGCATAGAGTTGATGGTCTAGGTCTCTCAGCACATTCATACTTAGTGTCACATCCATTCCTCTCCGGGACGAATGGTCGACCGGGACGAATGGTCGACCAGCACGACCCCCTTCTTGCCGACGTCTTGCCCAAACAGTCGGACCCGCATCCAGACTATCCTTCGGACTTCTATCTCTCTGTTATTGGCAGCCGTCAGCCTGATGACGCTCCCGTCTTCTGGCTCCATCATATGTCCAAAGTGTCTTTCGAAGAACTCCAGAGGCATAAGGGTGCAATTCGACCTTGTATAAACTAGGCAGCGTACCTTCTGGCCTTCCAACTCGGCTTCCATAATGGGGCTGCTGGCATACAGGTCATGTTCCTCTCGCATAGGGATTAGCTTCTGGTGTACTGCCGCAGGACGCCCAGCTACTGCGGCAGTCGGAAGTTTAACGTCGGCTTGGACTTGATCTGTTCTGGGCACTCTCTGGCCATATGGTCGTACTGTCGACAAGCTCAACAGAGGGGCCCCCTTTTGACGTGCCCCTGCGCCTGAGTTATCCTGGGTGGAGTGGCGTGGGGTGCTTGGGTCATTTCCGGAGGCCGGGGAGATTCTGCCTTCATCTGGGACACTTCCAGCCGAAGTTCTCTCAATTCTGTCCGCAGGGCGTGGACCACATCCTTTAAGGACTCTGAGTCTTCTGACCCGACCAGTTCCCTGTAGCACGGGTACTACTCACTACTCTCACCACCACAGGCATGTGCTCTTCCTCTCTCTCTATGGTGGCTAGGTAGACGCTGTAGAATGTCATATCAGCAGTCATCCAGGTCATCTCTTGCAATTTGTCCTGTAAGAACTTGTTCGAGAGCCCCACTATGAACTGGTCTCGTAGTAGCCGGTCCACCTCCCGAAAGGCTCCCATGGCCTCTGGGTCTCGCCGCTGTATTTCATTTAGTGTCTCCTGTAGGGCATTCGAGTATTGCATCAGGCTCTTGCCCTCTTGCTATGGTCAGTTGAGGAAGTGGCTCCGCAACTGCACTACTTTAGCCCCCTGGGCTCTCTCCAGCAGGAAGAATATTTTCTCTAGAGTGTCTCTCTCGGATTTGGGCCTTATCATCACTGTCCGTCTGACGTCACCCTTTAGACTCCCCAATGCAACCTCTTCCCGCAGTTCGGGGGTCAGATTACACATTCTAACCGCACTTCGCACCCTTTTAGTCCAGGCCTGCAACATCATGTAAAATTTTGACAGATGACGCAACAGCGCTCCCCCCGGGGTATACCCTACTGCTGCGGAAATGGCAGGGGCAAGCTGTATCAGCGGTGTTGGGGCAAGAAGGCCTTGCACTGGCACACCCTGACCCGGGTCCTGGACTGGTGCCATTGGCACCGCCGCCGCGTTCCCGTCCATAACGGTCGCTGTATCCTTCCGACTACGCCAAGATATAAGCCGTGTACCGGGGTGGGCTCCCCAAGAATACAGTGAAGTCACGAATGAGGAAAGCCTGGAACCCCAACACCAAAACTGAATTTTACTTAAATGTGGCAATAAACATAACCACACATGTTGAGAACATACAATAAATGTACATACACCCAGCCCAAAGGCTTACAGCTTACAATCTTACCAAGTTCTACAGCATTCCCCCTCCCATAACTTGTCCTGAAGCAGGTGCCTGAGTATTTCTCCTGAGCAAAAAAACGCCAGCCTGGCTTGAGTTTGTGAGAATTTTATCAGCTCTCCTATGTGAAATGTCACTTTAAGTTATGGATTCCTTGAAATGAACAGTAGTAACACTTGTGGCCTGACACAAACAGAGACCCTTACTAACTACAGGCCTGGTCTCAGTCTCTAGGCGCCAACACTGTAATGAGGTGCGTGCACGATCTTACTGACCCGGGTCTGCTTTGCATCTGCTAGGGACTCTAAACAGAACAAATGTCTCTCTCACAAGATGTGGTACCGCAGTGTATGTGGCTTTGTTCCTCTGCCCTCATCAGGCAGAAATCCTCCTTCCTCTGGATAGAATCAGGGTCTTGGACACAATCAGCTTCACTTAGCTGCAGCTCTTGTCGCGGAGGGATGCTCTCACACCTGGATGGCGTCAGATTCTCTGCTCACACAGTTCCTTAGTTTTACCTCCCTCTAAGATGGCTGCTCTCTCCTTCTCTTCTCTCCAGACGCCATGTAAACCCCACCTCTCTCATGAATATGGAGCTATATGTGCAGTTTGTAGCTGTGTTTAGGAAGCAGCTGCATCTTGTGGCCAAACAGCAGAATGTCAGGTCGCTACCTCTTGAGGAGGATAGGCACACGAGGCAGCTGGTCCAGGCTGACCAGGAGGTACCTGAGAAAGGTACCAGATGTACAGGTGTTGTCAGCAGGACAAGGACAGTCGTTACCAGAAGCAACAGTGCAGGCCCGAAGGATGAGGCAGAGGCGAAGTCAGACAGGCAATAGGCGCCAACACTGTAATGAGGTGCGTGCACGATCTTACTGACCCGGGTCTGCTCTGCATCTGCTAGTGACTCTGAACAGAACAAATGTCTCTCTCACAAGCATGCGGTACCGCAGTGTATGTGGCTTCGTTCCTCTGCCCTCATCAGGCAGAAATCCTCCTTCCTCTGGATAGAATAAGGGTCTTGGACACGATCAGCTTCACTTAGCTGCAGCTCTTATCGCGGAGGGATGCTCTCACACCTGGATGCCGTCAGATTCTCTGCTCACACAGTTCCTTAGTTTCACCTCCCTCTAAGATGGCTGCTCTCTCCTCTTCTCTCCAGACGCCGTGTAAAGCCCACCTCTCTCATGAATATGGAGCTATATGTGCAGTTTGTAGCTGTGTTTAGGAAGCAGCGGCATCTTGTGGCCAAACAGCAGAATGTCAGTCTAGAACATTTAATTTAATCTACACAGTGTTCAGACAAGGGGAGCTGTTTCCCCATCTCACACAGTGCCTGAAAAATAATCTTACACTTTATGGGTCTCTTGAATAAGCTACTGAAAATCAGCAGAATTATAAGTGCAGTTCTTGAGGGGACAGCTAAACCTGCAGCTCCATAAAAGACTGTAAACTAAACCCCAGGATGCCCTGATTGACTTGAAGTAATGATAATTCTGGTTCATCTATTCTTACGACTCTATGTTGCGTTATTCCTCTATTATTCCTACAAGATGTTTATGAATTCATTGCTAGCAATTTGCAGTTAAGGCCTAGCTGGGTGTTACCAGTTCAGGGTGTGTCGCTGCACAGTCTGCCAGGGGCAGTACTGATTGGATAGTGTCAGACTGTGCAGGGACACACCCCCAACTGGTAACACCCACATGGACCTTCATTATAAACTGTTAGTGTCACAAACCAGCGGGTGTGAACCCACTGTGCCACATGTCCTACCTCCTCTAAGGGCGTTGTCTAAGTGAACACCTCAATATTCACAATACCCCTGATGGTGGGGATAGACTTTCCTGAGGGAAACACCAGGTCGCGACCTCTTGAGGAGGATAGGCACACGAGGCAGCTGATCCAGGTTGACCAGGAGGACCTGAGAAAGGTACCAGATGTACAGGCGTTGTCAGCAGGACAAGGACAGTCGTTACCAGAAGCAACAGTGCAGGACCGAAGGATGAGGCAGAGGCGAAGTCAGACAGGCAATAGGTCAGGGCAGGCGGCACAGGTACAGGTCAGGCAATCCGGATCGGCAACAGGAGAGTCAAGGCAAGCAGGCAGGGATCAAACAGGTAGCAGAGTCCAGGACCACAAGCGGCTATCAGGAACCTTAGCAGGACACAAGGACATTGACACTGAGGCATCTAGGAAGGGGGTTGAGCCACTTATATATGTGCAGGAGGGCTAGGATTCGTCTGTGAGGTCGCATGATCCACCCAAAAAACACAGGAAGTGACGCGCGCCGGCCCTGAAGGAAATGCTGCAGGAAACATCAACTATGCTGTGGCCAGGGCTGAAAAGAAACACTGGCAGCAGATCACCGCTGATCACGGCGCCCGGGACCGTGGTGGTAAGCAGGGGAACAGCGGCGCATAGCAGCCGCTGTTACAGTCAGCCAGTTATTAATAACTTTTAATAGGAATAATAGAGGAATGGTACAGTACAGAAAAGATGCCGCAGAATTGTTATTACAAGGGGAATGCAAATAGTTACTAAAACAGACATGTCATATATACCGAGCAAGTGGCGGGGGGAGGGGGTGGGGTAATGGGTTGTGGGATAATGGGGGTGGGGGTCCCAATCCAAAGTTTGCCCTCGGGCCCATAGAACTCTAGTTATGCCACTGCTGAGCTCCCCTGTTCATGAATAAATCTTTGGAATAACGGAATAAAGACTGACATTTACACAGAAAGAGCAGTTGGAGACATGTAGCTGTTGTTAATGGTTGTCACACAGCAGTGGAGGAGATCAAAAAGTCAAGAAGGGCTAAAGAAGAACCATCCACATCAAGAACTACTGTGGCGAAACTAACCTCGCCACTGGGTTTTGGAGGGGCCTGGTTGCCAGCCTCTTGCCCCAGGATTATGGGCCCTCTCATCAGCCCATGCTAAACTAAAACTCCATGGCGATTTGACTGTGTTTGTGGCATCTGAGCGCTGTTTGGATATTTTGAGCGCTCAGATCCAAGCCATCTGGGGATATGTTAAATGTCTATGTTACTGTAATGGTTGGGACATTGTATATTTAAATAGTGATGTCTGTCCTATTGTTCCCATGTGTGTATTGGTGATTTCCCTTTGTCCTGAGAGATAATGGACTTAATCCTCGGTTGTCTCCAGGACAGAAGACATTGTGTATTCTCCTGCCTGTGATAATTACATCAACCCATTGTGTAAGGTAATTGTATCACAGGCAGAGGGGAGGATTTTGTGTGGGAGTGTTTTACTGTATTGTACGTGTTTATTGGTTGTTTTTACAAAACCCTGTGGGTGGTACTAATGTGTACCAATGTTAAATAAGATCAATAAACACACAGCTATGGGTGACCACTGCTTGACCCTCAACACGGAGCCTTGTCTCGTTCTTGGGGGGATTCACTGTATGCTGTTAGAGACTGATTGCTAGGAGTGTAAGCCGCTTGGGTGCGTTTCCTATTCGTCTGCTAGCAGCTATTCGTGAGGTTCCGTTCGGAGTTTGGAGCATTCCCTTGTATGCCGTTACAACTACATCCTGCCTGGCTTCAGTAGTGTCATTTATAGGTATAGGAAGGGACATTGACGTGGACATGATTCAGTAGTGCAGCTTCAGGCTTTGGAATACATGGGAGTTGTGGCCTGCAGTCTAGGGTTTTGTCACACTGGTACCAGATCTGTGTTTTCTGTGCTTTCCTAGGACCCTGCAAAACTGCAAAAACTGCTACTGCAGAACTTCTGCTTAGGACTCTAGCAAAGCTGGGTAACATGAGCGGCCTCATGCGCCCCTGTTATTAGCAGCTGGAGAACTGACAGAGCAGCCGAGACGAGAGATTAATCAAAAAAGGTGTCCATAAAATGTTCCCAAATCATTTCACTGCCTCCTGCATAAAAGCAAATGCAAGCAGATCCCTGGGGGCCCTGGGGCCCACCAGCCACAAGGGAGCTACATATTTTCTGCTGAGAGCACATCCTGCAATGATAAATGACTCTAGCTATATCCCACAAGTTCTCATTAAAAGAAAGGTGACAGAATTCCGCTAAAACTTGTGAAACGTGACAGCGCGTAATGTCCTCTCAAAGTCGACGGAATCTGGAAGGAGCTGTGACTTAGATTTTTTGATACAGTACAATCCCTTTAATCTAGCACCATTATCAAATATTCTTGACTATCGGATAGTCAGAAAAATACAACATGGATTAGTAGTAGGAGATATGACATCACATAAAATGTCATCATTGTCGGCGGAGCTATCTCATATACTGCGACATGTCGGGTTTAGTGTCTTTTGCCGCCTGCACGGCCACCTCTCCATTCAGCACTATGGGACTGACGCAAATAGTCCAGCCAGCATTTGGATACTTTCAGAACTCCCATAGCTGTGAATGGAGGCTGACCGAGCATGTGAGGTGTGCTTCACTTGGGAAGGGAGGGGGCGATTGTGTAGATAAGAGCAGGTCCCAGAGGTGTGACCCATAACTGACACTGATGGCATATCCTAGCCATATGCCATCAATGTCTGAGATCAGACAACCCCTTTAAACCCTTTGAGAACACGACAATTTTCAGTTTTTGCGTTTTCGTTTCTTACTCCCTGCCTTCCCAGAGCCATAACTTTTTTTTATTTTTCCATTCACATAGCTGTATAAGGGCTTGGTTTTTGCAGGACAAGTTGTACTTTCTAATGGTACCACTTAACATTGCATACAATGTAGTGGGAAGCTGGAAAATGATTCCAAATGAGGTGGAATTGGAAAACAGTTTTATGGAGTTTGTTTCTACGGCGTTCCTTATGCGATAAAACTGAGTTGTGCCCTTCATTCTCTGCGTCAGTGTGGTTACAGAGATATCACTTATATCGTTTTTCTTGTGTTTTAATACTTTAAAAAAAGAAAAACTTTGGAAAAACATTCTTTTCATCACCATATTCTGACCCCATAACTATTTTATTTCTACATCTACAGAGCTGTGTGTGGACAATTTTTTTACAGGGAGATCTGCACTTTTCACTGATACAATTTTGGGATGTGTATGACATTTTGATCACTTTCCATAAAAAATTTTTTTGAGGGGGGGTGAAACAATGAAAATATGGCAAATCGGCCATTTTTATTTTTTTTTGTTACGCCGCTCACCCTATGGGATAAATATTGTTATATTTTAATAGGATGGACATTTTTGGACGTAGCGAGGCCCATGATGTTTATTTTTTATTGTTTATTTATTTATATGATGGGGAAAGGGGGTGATTTGATATATATATATTTTTTACTATTTATTTATTTATTTTTGCACTTTTTAAAAGTTCTCCTAGGAAACTTGAACAAGCAATTAGCATTCATGTCAATGAGAAATTCGCAATGTTCCTGTGGAGCGCTGCCACAAGCAGGATCTCCATAGGAACATAGTTGCGCAGCCTTGGATCCTTCAGAAAGACCAGGCCTGCTACAGGGGATGAACAGTTCCCTTGACTGCTCTAGTGGGAGATGTTCCAGCCCCAGGAATGCAGTGCTCCCACGTTTTCAGCATTCAGATGCCATTGTCACATTTGACCATGCCATCTGAGGAGTTAATGTCTGCGATCTGTGTTATTGCCGATCACAGACATTCGTCCAGGTGTCTCTTGTGTGAAACAGCTCCGGAACGGGCACCATGTTTAAAAAGATGACGTTTAGGGGTTGATAAACCCAACAGATTTCAAAATGGAAATTACATCAGAAGAACTTTCAGGAGCTTCACTAAATTGGATTTATATGGTTTAGCAGCTGCACACTAGTGTAAGATCAGCATGCACATTGCGGGGCGTCAGCTGGAGTGGTGTATTGCAGATTGTCACTGGACTCTCGAGCAGTGGAAACGTGTTGAGTAATGAATCTCCTCTCACCCCGTCTGCCAGTCTGATGGATGAATCTAGGTTTAGTGGATGCCTGAAGAATGTTACCTACCCAAATGCCCATAGGTGTGAGGGTCGGGTGGCCATACAGTGTTGCAGGTCGTATAGTGGAGGAAAGATGGAAGAGAGTAACATATGATATGGCTTCTTCATAGTCTGTGACCAGGCTGGAGATGGATCACAGCTGTGTTCTAATGGAGAAGAACAAAAAGACCCAGACTACTATAGACTCCAACAGACGAGGCCAGCTGTGCAGACTAGGCCAGAGTCAGTACGAGAATATGACGACAGAGACAAGTTTTCATATCGTATTTGACTGGAGTCCACAATTAGGCTAATAAATATTATTCAATGGGCGTTGAAAATTGTGTTCCACTCTATAATTCTTATTCCTAACACACCTTCGTGTTAGGACATGAAAGGTGGCAGCAGGCACCTGCGCCGGGTGAGTCACAGCAGCTCAGATACACATTAGGGTTGTGTCTGTGGCAGTGATTCTCTCTCATTGGTGGAGAATCATGCGGTTCCCAGTCGTGCTGCACATTACCCTACGACCTGCAGCCCTCAGCGCAAGCGTG
The DNA here is from genome assembly GCF_905171765.1 of Bufo bufo. Classification (NCBI taxonomy): domain Eukaryota; kingdom Metazoa; phylum Chordata; class Amphibia; order Anura; family Bufonidae; genus Bufo; species Bufo bufo. The sequence goes on from NC_053393.1 coordinate 24,885,788, forward strand.
CCACATGCCCATGGGCCGTTAACCCTTTTAACTGCTGGTGATTTCCGTTATTACATGCTGTCGCGTGTGGTGTGACTAATACCGGTTCTTTTGGTTTAAAACTTGTCAGTCATAGAGCTGCCAGGGGCGTGATCACAAAGATAAACATGATGTAAGAAGGTTCTGCTAACATCAGCTCATCATCCTGGCTAGGTGTGCCCTGACACTAGACGTCTGCACAAAAATTAAAGGCAGGTTTATGGGCTGCAGTCCAAAATGCCTCAGGACTCCTCCTTAAAGGAGCACACCGGTTGTAAACAAGATTTTAAAGCTATTTTACAGGTTAATTTTAGTAATATTTAGCAGATTTGCAAAATTTACTTTGCTCATATCATACTCTAGTCACATTCAAAGCTGCATTTAAAATTCCCCTGTTACAGGGGTGCAGCGGTCCAAAACATAGACATGGCTACGCGGTTTAGCAAAGATGTTGCAGACAGAAGGTAAAAAAAATATATATATATATATATATTTGGTTTTTATAACTAATCAGCACAAAATCAGCTTAGTCTAGTGTTGATCGAGCACCAAAGTGCGTGTGTGCTCTGGCCGAACACATCGGTATGCTCATGTGCTCTACCGAGCACATTGGGAGAACCCTAGGCACCTCCTGCTCGGAAGAGAAGAGGGTGTCTGGTTCACAAATAAAAAGTTAAAAATTTATGGAAAACCCACCAAAATAGTTTGGAAACAGCATTGGGAGGATGTCTGGATGTATCTTGGACTCCCATTACCTATAACATACAATAGACAACCATGCAAAGGCTATATGCCAAAAGCCAGGTATGTGCAAGCCTCCAATCTATCCATGAGACAGATAACAGGCAGCACACCTTACAATGGCAGCCTTGTGAGACATTCCAAACCAGCTCTCATCTGACTGAGAGCCAGTAAGCCTCAAAGTTACTTCATATCTGTTGGATGGCTTGGGTGGACCTGCGCACCTAGATCAATATCATTAGGGTGACAAAAAGTGTTCTGATTGTCCTAACATAATATTCAATAACCGTTCTATACAGTTTTGTCATGTAAACTAATTAGCATAAACATGGGCATATGGGAAAGACATGCGATAAAAATTCGCGATTAGAATATTTGCGATCTACACTGCTCATGAACAGTGCCATCTATTGGTTTCATAGTCTTATGACAAGACTATTAGACTATGAAACCAATAGATGGCACTGTTCATCTTGTTGGGACACTAGTTAGTGGGGCACCCTGTCAAAAGAGTCCACACACCGTGTAGCACTCAGCCTTTTGCACGGAAAATTTTTGATAAAAATTTGCGATTAGAATATTTGCGATCTACACTACTCATGAACAGCGCCATCTATTGGATTAATAGTCTTGTCATAAGACTATGAAACCAATAGATGGTGCTGTTCATGAGTCATTACGAGCAGGGCAATAGTCCTCAGATACACCCTAGCAAGCTTATATTACCGCAGATATAGTGCTAGAAGATGTGTGAATAATAGCAGCAATCCGATTTACACCTCAGTGTTAGCGCAGGCTATTATAGGCTGAGTGCTACACGGTGTGTGGACTCTGTTGAGCAGGGTGCCCCACTTACTAGCGCCCCAACAAGATGAACAGCGCCATCTATTGATTTCATAGTCTTATGACAATACTATTAGTTACATCAGTCAAAGCAGAGACCCCTTCAAAAGGAAGATCAAACCCCATGGGTCTGCTCTTCCTTTTGGAGGATTCTCTGGTTTGGATTACATGAGACAATCTGCATACTTTTTCCATGGTGCAGTGCCTGAAAAATAATCTTACACTTTATGGGTCTCTTGAATAAGCTACTGAAAATCAGCAGAATTATGAGTGCAGCTCTTGAGGGGACAGCTAAACCTGCAGCTCCCTAAAAGACTGTAAACTAAACCCCAGCATGCCCTGATTGACTTGAAGTAATGATAATTCTGGTGCATCCATTCTTACGACTCTATGTTGCGTCATTCCTCTATTATTCTTACAAGATGTTTATGAATTCATTGCTAGCAATTTGCAGTTAAGGCCTAGCTGGGTGTTGCCAGTTCGGGGTGTGTCCCTGCACAGTCTGCCAGGGGCAGAACTGATTGGATAGTGTCAGACTGTGCAGGGACACCCTCTCAACTGGTAACACCCACATGGACCTTCATTATAAACTGTTAGTGTCACAAACCAGCGGGTGTGAACCCACTGTGTCACGTGTCCTACCTCCTCTAAGGGCGTTGTCTAAGTGAACCCCTTGATCTTCACAGTACCCCTGATGGTGGGGATAGACTTTCCTGAGGGAAACACCAGGTCGCTACCTCTTGAGCAGTATAGGCACACGAGGCAGCTGGTCCAGGCGGACCAGGAGGTACCTGAGAAATGTACCAGAGGTACAGGCGTTGTCAGCAGGATGAGTCGTTACCAGAAGCAACAGTGCAGGACCGAAGTATGAGTCAGAAAGGCAATAGGTCAGGGCAGGCGGCACAGGTACAGGTCAGGCAATCCGAATCGGCAACAGGAGAGTCAGGGCAAACAGGTAGGGATCAAACAGGTAGCGGAGTCCAGGAACATAAGCGGCTATCAGGAACCTTAGCAGGACACAAGGACCTTGACACTGAGGCATCTGGGAAGGGGGTTGAGCCACTTATATGTGCAGGAGGGCTAGGATTGGTTGGCAAGGTCACATGATCCAACACAGGAAGTGACGCGCGCCGGCCCTTAAGGAAATGCTGCAGGAAACAAGCAGCAAGCATGCTGTAGCCACGGCTGAAAGGAAGCACTGGCAGCAGATCACCGCTGAACACGGCGCCCAGGACCGCGGTGGTAAGCAGGGGAACAGCGGCGCACAGCACAGTTACAGTTAGCCATTAATTAATAACTTTTAATAGGAATAATAGAGGAATGGCACAGTATTGTAAGAATAGATGCTGCAGTAATGTTATTACAAGGGGAATGCAAATAGTTACTAAAACAGACATGTCAGGAGAGGTGACAGGTGCTCTTTAAATAGGAATTGGCTAGAGTGACAGGATCTATGGGCAGCTGAAAGAGACAGTCAGTATCAAAATCAGGGGCGTAACGACCGGGCCCAGCAGGGGGGAAGTCGCAAGTGCTTTTAGCCAGCTCAGTCCCCCTCCGCTTTGCTTTGCCTATTTAAAAAGTGACTAGTGCGGCTGTGCTGCGCACATCTCCATACATACACCCTTTCTGCTCAATGTCGGCGAGACGCGGCGCTGGAGGTCATGGGTCTCGCAGGAAGACGTGACGATGCTGCCAGTGAGATGGGACAATTGAACGTGAAACAGAGCAGAGGTAAGTATTATTTTTTTTTTAGGTATGCAGACGCTGTGCGACATACTGGCGGCACCCGGCACGGCACTATAAATTGAATTTAGAAAGGGTCAGGGGGAAGGCCACAAAAAGAAAATACAATCTATGCAGAGAGGGTGCCTGGCAAGGGCTGTTCATACTGGGGCATCTGGCAGTGGCCCTATGAACTGAATTTAGAAAGGGGGGCCCACACCAGCTGTATAAGAGGGGGCCACAAAAAAATAAAATCTATACAGAGCGAGAGGGGTGTAGGGGCAGCCAATCATTCAATTATATACAGGGGCCAAATGAAATATATACAGTCTGGGTGGGGGCCAAATGATATATATACAGAGCAAGTGGTGGGGGGAGGAGGTGGGGTAATGGGGTTGCGGGGCCCCAATACAAAGTTTGCCCTGGGGCCCATAGAACTCTAGTTACGCCACTGATCAGAATGCACGGGTAGAATGATGAGCCGAGGACAATGTGAGCGTAGTGACATTGGTCACATCTGACAGAACCTGGATGTGGTACCGTGCAGCAGAGGTAACTGTAGTGGAACAAGCCAGGAATCGGGTCGTGTAGATCATGCAGAACCACGATGCGGCACCGTGGAGTCAGGGGAGCTGGGTCAGAAAAGGGTAGCCACAACTATAAGGGCTCTGGCACGCACACAAACGTATTTTTTTGTCCGCATCCAGTCCGCATTCACTTAAATTGGGCCGCAAAAGATGCGGTCAGCACACCGTGTATTGTCCACATCCGTATGTATGTACCGTGGCATCCGCAAAAATATAGAACATGTCTTATTCTTCTCCGCATTATTCTATTATGGCCCGGACGTTCCATTCTGCATTTTGAACGTTCCGCATTTCCATGTTTTGCGGATCTGCAATTTGCGGCAACGGTTGTGTGCATGAGCCCTAAGGAATCTTTCCCATGATCGAGTTTTCCGCGTGGGTGCAATGCGTGACGTGAACGCATAGCACCCGCACTGAATCCTGACCCATTCATTTCTATGTTCTGCGTTTTTCACGCAGCCCTGGCCCCATAGAAGTGAATGGGGCTTCAGTGAAAAATGCATTGCATCCGGAAGCAAGTGCAGATGCAATCTGTTTTTTACTGATAGTTGCTAGGAGAAGCTGTTTGTAAACCTTCAGTTTTTTATCACGCACATAAAAAACGCATCAAAACACATTGCACCTGCGCTGAAAAAACTGAAAAACTGAACACAATTGCAGACAAAACTGACTGAACTTGCTTGCAAAATGGTGTGAGTTTTACTGAACGCACCCGGAACACATCCGGACCTAATCCGTCCGTGTGAAAGGGGCCTAACTGACACAGAACCGGTATGGGCATAGTTTAGAGGGGGTGGCCCACAAATATTGATCACCTACACAGGAAGAGGGATACATTTATGATCTCAGGGGGTCCAATTACTGGGACCCCCACCAATATCAAGAATAGGGATCCCTGAGTCCAGCGTGTAAATTGATCAGTAGTGTGGATGCGTGACCAGCACTCCTTTCACTTCTATTGGACTAAGATAGCGGAGCGCTGCACTCTGAGATCCTATACACTGTCATTGGCATGGTTAACATGCATGCGCATTACTGCTCTATTCACACTCTTGTTCTCGTGATTAGCGGTCGGACCCCCAGCAATCATAGATTCCTTTCTTGTGGACAGGTAATGTTGTCCTTAGGACAACCCCTTATACCCCGGGCCAGTTTTCACCCTCCTGCCCAGGCCAAATTTTGAAAATCTGACGTGTCACTTTATGTGGTAATAACTTTGGAACACTTTTACGTAGACTACTTTCACATTAGCGTTTTTTGCGGATCCGTCATGGATCTGCCAAAACGATTCCGTTACAATAATACAACCGCATGCATTCGTCATGAACGGATCCGGTTGTATTATGTCTTCTATAGCCATGACGGATCCGTCTTGAACACCATTGAAAGTCAATGGGAGACGGATCTGTTTTCTATTGTGTCAGACTGACTTAGGCCTCTTTCACACGGGCGTCGCGTGTGAGGGCCAGATAAGATGCAGGTGCGTCGCGGGAAAATGCACAATTTTGCTGCGCAAGTGCAAAGCGTTTTAATGCGTTTTGCACGCGCGTGAGAAAAATCGGCATGTTTGGTACCCAAACCCGAACCCGTTCTTCTTCACAGAAGTTCGGGTTAGGTGTTGTGTAGATTTTATTATTTTCCCTTATAACATGGTTATAAAGGAAAATAATAGCATTCTGAATACAGAATGCATAGTAAAATAGCGCTGGAGGGGTTAAAAAATAATAATAACAATTTAACTCACCTCATCCATTTGTTCGCGCAGCCCAGCTTCTCTTCTGTCTTCTTCTTTGATGACCAGAAGAAAAAGGACCTGTGGTGACGTCACTGCGCTCATCACATGGTCCATCACATGATCTATCAACACGGTGGTTAAATTGTTATTATTTTTTAACCCCTCTTTCCCTATTTTACTAAGCATTCTGTATTCAGAATGCTATTATTTTCCCTTATAAACATGTTATAAGGGAAAATAATAATGATCGGGTCCCCATCCCGATCATCTCCTAGCAACCATGCGTGAAAATCGCACCGCATCCGCACTTGCTTGTGGATGCTTGTGATTTTCACGCAGCCCCATTCACTTCTATGGGACCTGCGTTGCGTGAAAAAAAACACAATATAGAGCATACTGCGATTTTCACGCAACGCACAAGTGATGTGTGAAAATCACCACTCATGTGCACAGCCCCACAGAAATGAATGGGTCCGGATTCAGTGCGGGTGCAATGCGTTCACCTCACACATTGCACCCGCGTGGAAATCTCGCCCGTGTGAAAGAGGCCTTACATTGTGTGTCAGGACGGATCCGTCTTGTTCCGCACCACATCGCGGACTTAAAAAACGCTGCTGGGGGACGCAACCAAATCTAACGGAATTCATTCTGGTGACTCTGTTTCGTTCAGTTTTGTCCCCATTGACAGATCTCAATAGCGGAATTTAAAACGCAGATGTGAAAGTAGCCTTATCCAAGCCATTCTGAGATTGTTTTCTCGTGACACATTGTACTTCATGATAGTCATAAATTTGAGTCAATATATTTCACCTTTATTCATGAAAAAAATCCCAAATTTACCAAACATTTTGAAAAATTTGCAATTTTCTAAATTTCAATTTCTCTGCTTTTAAAACAGAAAGTGATACCTCATAAAATATTTTTCTTTAACACATCAAGGGTTAACAGCCAAATAAAACTCAATATTTATTACCCTGATTCTGCAGTTTACAGAAACACCCCATATGTGGTCGTAAACTGCTGTACAGGCACACGGCAGGGCGGAGAAGGAAAGGAGTGCCGTATGGTTTTTGGAAGGCAGATTTTGCTGGACTGGTTTTTAGACACCATGTCCTATTTGAAGCCCCCCTGACGCACCCCTACAATAGAAACTCCCAAAAAATTACCCCATTTTGGAAACTATGGGATAAGGTGACAGCTTTATTGGTACTATTTTGGGGTACATATGATTTTTAATCGCTCTATATTACGTATTTTGTGAGGCAAGGAAACCAAAAAATGGCTGTTCTGGCAGTTTTCATTTTTTGGTCTTTTACAATGTTCAGCCCACAGGTTAGATCTAGGTGCTATTTCTTTGTTTGTTTCAGTTTTACATAATAAACATTTTTGAAAATAAATTATGTTTTTGTGTCTCCATTTTCTGAACGCCATATTTTTTATATTTTTCAGCCGATCGTCTTGTTCAGGGGCTCATTTTTTGCAGGAAGAGTTGACGTTTTTATTGGTACCTTTTTTGGGTACATATGATTTTTTGATCATTCATTATTACACTTTATGGGGCAAGGTGACCAAAGAATTGGTTGTTTTGGTACAGTTTTTATTTATTTATTTTTACAGCGTTCACCTGCGGGATTAGGTCATGTGATATTTTTATTGAGCAGGTCATTACGGATGTAGCAATACCTATTATATATGCTTTTTCATTTTTTTAAGTTTTACACAATAATAGCATTTTTGAAACAAAAAAATAATTATGTTTTAGTGTCTACATAGTCGGGGAGCCGTAGCTTTTTTATTTTTTGACCGATTGTCTTATGTAGGATCTGATTTTTTGCGGGATGAGGTGACAGTTTGATTAATACTATTTTGGGGGGCATATGCCTTTTCGATCGCTTGGTGTTGGTTTGTGATGTTAGGTAAAAAAAAAAATAGCTTTTTTGACACAGTTTTTATTTTTATTTTTTTACGGTGTTAGGGGGTTAGATCATGTGATATTTTTATAGAGCTGGTTGTTACGGACGTGGTGATAACTTATATGTTAATTTTTTTTTTTTGTTTCACTTTAACACAAAAATAGCATTTTTGAAACAAAAAAATTATGTTTTAGTGTCTACTGAGCTATAGTTTTTTTTTTTTTTTTTTGGGCGATTGTCTTATGTAGGGGCTTGTTTTTTCCAGGATGAGGTGACGGTTTTATTGGTACTATTTTGATGGGCGTATGCCTTTTTGATCGCTTGGTGTTGCACTTTTTGTTATGTAAGGTGACAAAAATGATTTTTTTTTACACAGTTTTATTAATTTTTTTACAGTATTTATCAAACGGGGTGGATCATGTGATTTATTTATAGATTATTAATTTTTTTTTTTTTTTAAACTTTATTTCTGTCCCACTCTGGGACTCCCACTTTTGAGGGTCTGATCCCCTCTGCAATGCATTACAATACATCTGTATTGTAGTGCATTGCCTGTTAGTGTATTACACTGAGTCATACACTAACAGTTTGCCTAGGAGACGGACCTGGGGCTTCTTGGCCCCCGTAGAAGGCAGGTCCCGATGCCGTGCAAGGCATTGGGCAGCCTCTGCAATGCAACGGGCTGCCTCGTCACCCATCGGGTCCCTGCCACAGCATGGGCTCCCTCACCTGCTGCAAATACTTTCCATGCCGTGGTCAGCGCTGACCGCGGCATAGAAGGGGTTAATCCACCAGCATTGGCTTGTACAGTGATACTGGCAGATACAGCAGGGGCCCAAATATCAGGAACCGCCGACCCCCTGCAGTGATTGGACGCGCACCGCTCCAGTGCCCGCCCGATCACCATGACGTTATAGTATGTCAAAATGCGGCAAGTCACCTGCCGCCATGACGAACTATTACGTCATGTGTCGGGAAGGGGTTAAAGGGCATCTATCAGCAGATCGGTACTTATGACATTGACTGACCTGTTACATGTGCATTTGGCAGCTCAAGGCATCTGTGTTGGTCCCATGTTCATATGTGTCCGCGTTGCTGAGAACAATGTTTTTATAATATATGCAAATGAGCCTCTAGGAGCAATGGGGGCATTGTCATTACACTAAGAGGCTCTGCCCTCTCTGCAACTTCCCCGCCCTCTGTACTTTGACAGGGCCAGGCAGTATAAACGTCATCACGTCGGGCAATGACGTCTCTTAAAGTCAAAGTGCAGAGGACGCAGCAGTTACAGAGAGGGCAGAGCCTCTAGGTGTAATGGTAATGCCCCCATTGCTCCTAGAGGCTCATTTGCATATATTAAAACATCATATTTCTCAGCAATGCGAGCACATATGAACATGGGACCAACACAGATGCCTTCAGCTACCAAGCGCACATGTAACAGGTCAGACAGTGTCATAGGGACAAATCTGCTGACCGCTGCCCGTTAAACAGGCTGCCCATTGCTTTGACCAGCTGGACAGGGACAGACTACGCACACAATGCCGCGAGTGCAGCCAGATGGAGCCTGCAGAAGAAGTGTCATGGGTGCGACCACGTGGAGCCTCTGAGCCGGGAACCTAATAACTGACACAAGAACCTTGTAGATATTTATTCACCACCTGAAGGATTCTGTACAACGTCTTATGATACAAGAGTATAAATAGTGTAAATCTGATCTGGACAAGATATATAATACGTCAAATATATATATAGACACGTATCCCCAGAATGATTTGGAATAATTCGAGAAAATAACCTTTAAAGGAACAGTACAAAAAATAGAAATAATACATAGTAGCAGCATCTACTGTATATAGTGTCTAACCGAACACTGCGGCTCACTGCCTGTTCTACAGCGCCACCTAATGGTGAGACATGGAAAAACATGATCGGCCAAATAGCACAAAATCATCTAGAAAAGGACATTATTGTTCCAATATTTCAAGGGACGCCCACTCACCGCAGCCAATCACCTCATTGTTTAACTGCAAAACCGTGCAGCCCTTGACTGCTGCAGACAGCGTGACTTGGCCATGAGGTACGGTCCTACTCTCAGGATTTTGGGGTGGGGGAATCTCATGTAAATACGGCATATTCATTGTATGAAAAATAGGTTCTGCAACTTTATCGTTTACAAGCAATACTGTAAGATCTCTGCTTGCTGTCAGAGAATGAGAACAGTCATTGCAGAGACATGACATACAGAGGCTGCAATCCTGTCCTGACCTAGTACTTCACACAGCTGAGGGTCTGGTACAAATGTGTTTGGTCCAGGCAGCGGTCTGTGAGCTAAAATCAGAAGCCTGTGCTGGTGGTTTGTTGCAATGTATCAGTGCAGGTACAATGTATCAGTCTTAGCTCACAGAGGATGATCTGCACTGGATACAACTGCAGCAAAGTAGGTTTTCAGTCTGTAGATATAACCAAGAATGTTTCACCGGAAGCAAGCAGAGATCTTAAACGGGCGATGAATTGAAACACAAAGTATATTAGAAAGCTACAGAATCTCTTTGAACAAGATTTATGTATAGAAAAACTGGCAATCACAGTCAAAGCATCATCACTCATCATCTAGGAGATCCCTGTGCTTAAAGAGAGTCTGTCAGCAGTTCTGACCATGCTAAACTGCTGACAGCACTAGGCTGGGGAGAACAGGACGACCTTTTGTGGAGCTTTATCAGTAGTGTGAATATGAAGTTTCATTCTGCCAGATTCTGTTCCTGCAAGTGTCCAGGAGGCGGAGCTTCACTGTGAAGTGCTCTGTGTATTGAGCTACTTCATAGCCCCTCCCTTCTGCTCTGAGTGACATCTGTAGTGGGCTCCCAGTTGGATGCTATAGCTGTCACTCAGAGCAGAGGGGAGGGGCTGTGAAGAAGCTCAATGCAGAAAGCACCTCACAGTGAAGCTCCTCCTCCTGGACACTTGCAGGAGCAGAACCTGGCAGAATAAAACTTAATATTCACACTAATCCTGAACAGTGATGGTTAGTTCGCAGTGTTCGCCAGCGAACACATGCGGGCTGCCATCTTTAGTAAGGTAGACTCACCCGTCCGGAGATGCACAGGTAAGCCCTTACCTGTGCCTGTGCCGAGAGCCGGTCTGAAATCAAATGCAGTCACCGGGAGCAGGCAGTTCCGAGAACAGCCCGATGAAGGCCCCGGCGGCTGTTCTCAGAACTGCCTGCTCCCGGTAACTGCATTTGATTTCAGACCGGCAGTCACCGGGAGCAGGCATCGCCGGACGGGTGAGTCTACCTTACTAAAGATGGCAGCCCGCATGTGTTCGCTGGCAAGGGGCATAGCTATAGGGAAAGCAGCTGCTTTGGGGCCCTGACCCAGAAGGGGCCCATCCAGGAGGAGGAGGACTAAAGGATTTAGTCAGGGCCCCCTCAACAGTATTACACAATGAAATTATATACAGTGACAGTATAGACAGCTGCCGGTGTAACGTTACATTACCCTACTTCGTGAGATCTCCCTACCTCGTAACTTCCAGAAATGACGTGAGGAGGCGTGCCGGAGTTGTGCCGATCAGCTGGACACCGGGACACTGCGCATGCGCCGGAGAGCCTCACCAGCCTTAGGGTAGAGAAAAATTACGGCCCAGTGCGCAAGCGCGGCTAACTACAGAACATCCATCCGATCTCCACGGGGTAGAGGGATCTGATGGCCATTTTTTCTGTTAAATATATATATATATTTATTTATTTAACAGAAAAAATGCCCATCAGATCCCCCTACCCCCACACTGTGCAGGCGCAGAGATCGGATGGATGTTCTGTAGTTAGCCGCGCTTGCGCACCGGGCCGTAATTTTTCCCTACCCTAAGGCTGGTGAGGCTCTCCGGCGCATGCGCAGTGTCCCGGTGTCCAGCTGAACTCCGCTGTGAGATTTCCCTAAACCGTCGTTTTGCGCATGCGCAGATCGGCACGCCTCCTCACGTCATTTCCGGTGCGACCGGAAGTTACGTGGTAGGGAAATCTCACAAAGTAGGGTAATGTAACGTTACACCGGCCCTGGTCTGAGAGCAATCTTTACTAGCCACAGGAATAGGGGCGGCATGAAAGGAAGGGGTCGCTAAAAAATTACTGTGAGATGGAGCCCCATTCAAAAATTTGCTGTGGGGCCCAGTCCATTCTAGCTACGCCACTGATTAAAGGGGTTGTCCAGGTGTGTAATACCGACGACCTATCCTCAGAATAGGGCATCAATATCGGATCGGCGGGAGTCTGTCACCCCACACCCCTTCAGATCAGCTGTTTGAGATGTCCTCGCAGCTTACCAAGCACAGCGCCATCCATTGGATAATGGCTGTGCTTGGTACTGCAGCCCCATTCACATGAAGAGGCTGCAGCACTTACCAGAGCACCACTGTCTCTTCAAACAGCTGGAGTACCCGTAGTCGGACCCCCAACGATCAGATATTGATGACCTATCCTGAGGATAGATCATCAATATGAAAATCTGACCTACCACAACTATGGAGCCCTAGTACCAAAGTTTTCTCCAGATGCATCAAAGATTAGTTTGCCAGATGTAGTAGTGTGGAGTTTGTCAGGTGCAGTGGAGCTGAATGCAGCAATTAGATGCAGAAGAACTTGGGACCATCAGAAATTATAAGGAGCTGAGCTTGTGAAATGCAGCAAAGCTGAGACCGTCAGAGGCAGCAGAGCTCAATGTGTGATGCACAGCTCAGGTTTTAGGGTACAGCTACATGCACGTCCAAAACACTGCTGGATTTTTTGCACGTTGTAGTCATAGCAAACATGCAATCTGTGCTGCGACCCCATTCATTCCTATGGGAGCCCTGCTACACTGCGATACTTGGGCTCACAAAACCTGTTGCGATCAAAATCGTCATGTAGCTGAACTCTAAAATATACAGTAGTAATGATGAGATGCAGTAGAGCCGAGTTTGAAATCTTTGGATTGCTGGGAAAACGTTTTATACTGGAATTCCCTGTTTATGAACATCCGTTCAGAAATTAGTAAAGGAGTGTTGAATATTAGGGAAACGGAGCAATGAGATGATGATGATGATGATGACGGTTCTCATGTAACAATACTTAAAGCACATTATTTAGTTGCACATTGGACGCCCCACGTGACCCGGCAACCACGAAAAGATCTCTCCAACATGAAGGACTAATAAGTCACCTCTGGACCCCTCTAGTAGTAACCCGCGTCCTTCCTTTCCTTCGTAGAAAACCGGAGGTCGTCCACATTTCAGGGAGACTTTCCGCCATGTGCACTGGAGTCACTTATGCCCCATAACACCAGGCACAGGACCAGTTCAGGTTGTAAAGTAAATCTTAGTGTAGTCCCCCTTCTCTCTGTGGGGGGCAGTAACAGATCCAGTCCAGGTAATGTCCACTCCAGACTCACAGAACGTGCTATGACACACACAAAAAAAACACTCCACGTTCACAATCAGCAGCCATAACTCAGTCATGAGATGTCCTACATGACCTCTCTTCTCCATATTTGCTAGTATAGGGGGGGGTGGGGAGTCAAAAGTCAGGACTCTCCCAGACCTCATCACCCATGACCTATGATATACCCTATTCCTCTCGTCATCTTGACTAAGACATAAGATAAATCAGGGGCCTATTCCTGAGGTGTGACTCTGGCCTCCACCACAGTTAAATCGAAGGACCTTGTTCTTCTTGACTTTGGTTTTTGAAGGACATGGAGACCAGGTTGCATCCACCAAAGCTCCATTGCCTCGGCTTCATTCCACCTTCCATATGGCCACCTTTCCATCTTGATCTCCGGACCCGCTCAGGACGTAGCGGTCCTCTGCTGAACATAAGGACTTCACTACGTCGATGTGTGCGACCAGCTCCTTCTCCACTGTCTTCTTCTCCGCATCCATAACGTAGATCTTCCCTTTCAATTTACCCTGGGAAATTCCCTTGCTGCCGACCCAGATCTATAAAAAAAAAAAGACAGGGGCAGTCTAATTAAAGGGGAACTCCATGTTATTCTACCTGCCCAGCAGCCATCAACCTGACCACAAAGATTTCCTGCAGGGCAGATGAGGCTTCAGATATTTATGACCATCAATGGGCAACCATGGAGTCCTCCAGGGTGAAAAACGTGGCATGCATCAGCTCTCAGAACCCTCTAATAGAGGGGCCGTCGCCAATAGTAGACCACCCCCCATGATGTCCATATACTCTAACCAGTGCTTCCCAACATCTGCATTCCCATTGGCAGGACACTTTTGAACGCCGCCCTGATTGGCCGACAAAACTTAACAGGAAACTCCCACTTTTATGCATATTTACATCAGTCCCGCCCACCTGCAAGCCGTATCACACGACAATCCTACAAGTACATGGGACGGTTGGGTAGTATCCCCTAGCAGAGTATAAAAACAACCCCTTTAAGTTATGCTTTTACTAAAGAAACCATTTTGGAAATATGAAGTGCCTCCATTCTCCATGGGAGAGCCCTGAGACCCGGGTCTAAGACTGATGATGTCACTGCATCTGCACAGCGACATCATTAAAAGGAGCTGTCCAGGATTAGAAAAACATGGCTGCTTCCCATAAACAGGGCTACACAAGTATTGGTGCTCAGCTTCACTGAAGTGAATGGGCCTGAGCTGCAATACTACACACAACCTGAGGACAGGTGTGGCGCTGTTTTTGAAAAAAAATCAGCCATACTTTTTTCCATGTTGAAGATCGGTCCTTGTTACCTGATGTTTCACTCTCAGCATACACGTGATGATGGAGCAGTCCTGCAGAAGGATCCTGTGTGGGGGCTTGGAGAAATCCGTCATGTCGTACACACATATCTCATTGCCGCCTTTACATGACACCCATAGCTGTGACTTCTAAGTGAGAAAAACAGAAGCGGTCAGTGAGCAGTAAATTATACGGTCCGTGCCCCCTATACGCAGTGTCATACGCAGTGCCACACCTCAGGGAAGAGCTGGATGGAGTAGAAGGCAGAGATGATTTTCTGCATGTTCCCCATCAACTCCAGCTTTAAACAGTATTCCTTTCTTTTGTTGGTCACAAGGACCAGATCTTTTGTACCTGTGAAGGGTTAAAAAAAAGAAATACACTTTAATATTTTGCTTTTTTCTGGCACACGGTTCCAAATCCCCTGCACAGATGTAGAATTGCATGATAAAATTCCTGATGCATGGAGCCACCACTAGGGGGAGCTCACTGCAGAAGGATTTATTAATCATGAGATCAATGGGAGTTTTATAAATCAATATACAGTGAGCTCCCCCTAGAGGTGACTGCAGGCAGCCAATTTTTTTTATCTATATCTATGGAGGGGATTTGAGATTTTGTATTCAGAGGAAGTCTTCTAATACTGCTATGGAGCAGGAGCGGCTGCTCAGAGGGGCCCTGGCCCTGCACTACTCACAGTAAAGCAGCAGATCATTGTGCATCTTCATAGACGTTATGTCCTGATACTGGAGCTGGAACTTGTGCTGAATCTTCAAGGTGTTGACGTCCCACACGATGACTTCCCCGTCTGCGCTGCAGGAGTACGCAGCTCTGTGGAGAAAGTAAGACAGAAAGCTGAAGACCGTGCCCAAGTACACCAAAAACATTCCAGCAGTGGAATTATAAAAATGTTCAAAAATGCTCAAATTCATGTAAACCCAACTCAGACCACAAGGGGGCGACTTGTGTCCTGCTCTTGCTGATTGGCTAAAAGTTCTTGCATAAAGTTTGCATGCTCTAAAATCTCTATGCTGCACCTTTTTTTATTTCTGACAGAATCTGCCAAGGAGCCCCCAACGCAGATGTGAACAGGGCCTAAAGTTCTATTCTGGGTGCACTTCCACATAACACAGGCAGGGGGAGCTCCTCCATAAAGAATGTCTCCTTACCTCTTCTGATTGTCGCTGCTGTCCATGACAATGTCCACTAGTTCCCCCTGGTGGTCGTTCAGCTGTTTATTACAGAACATGCTGTGTGTATTGATGATGTAGATCATGGAGTCACTGGATCCGATCCACACCTGACTCTGCTCCACTCCCACCATGCACCTCTAGGGGGAGACACAGGTTTCAGCAGAGTGTTACATACAATAGCTGAAAGATGCATTATCATTTTGGGTTGGGGGAGCAGTAGAAGGTAAGGGAGGGAATGTGTATATAGAAAGGGACACGAGTAAAATACTGTGTTATGCTCTAGTCACATCCAGAGCTGCATTTTCAATTCATTAATTCAACAAGGAATCAATCAGGTCTGTGCTGAACAGCCAAACGGAGATTGTTTAACGCAGGCATGCTCAACCTGCGGCCCTCCAGCTGTTGCAAAACTACAACTCCCAGCATGCCCGAACAGCCTACAGCTATCAGCCTACAGCAGGGCATTGTGGGAGCTGTAGTTTTACAACAGCTGGAGGGCCGCAGGTTGAGCATGCCTGGTTTAATGCAACACGGGAATTCAAGCCTCTGCTGCTGCCCCCTGGTGATTCAGAGTCTACGCACAGCATTGCAGGAGAGGTAGTTTTTGCACCAGGTATGCTATAACACAATGGAAGACAAGAAAATAGTTGGTGCAGCTCTAGATGTGACAGGAGAGGATATGATATATTTTAGAAAATAAATGAAGAATTTGCAAAGTTTACAGTATTTTGTATGTAGCTGTAACTTTAAGATGAGCCTGTCCCGTCATGCTGCTCACCAGTTTCGTGTTGCCCACTTTCAGGCAGTGATGCTGGATGGACCAGGTGGATGCGTTGAATATGACCACTTTTCCCTCGCCCAGGGCGCACCACAGTTTGGGGCAGTCGTCTCTCAGTGAAGCATCGAGTTGTCCTAGCAGAGAAAGGTCATGGGAGATCAGAACTTGGACTCCACCGACTCTATGTCTGATCCCCATGAACACACTGGATGATTTAGGGTGGACTTCCCCTTTAAGAGCAGCCATTCTACCACTAAGGTGTCCAATCTTATGGTTAATACAACATACTTGCCAACAGTTCTGATTGGGACTGTCCTGTGAACTGGGGCACTAAAGAAGCACAATTATGCTAATTCATACAAAAGGGGTGTGGCTTAAAGTTTGTGGGGCTGCAATTTGGGTTCTACCAAGCATGGGCGCCCCTTCTACGCCCTGATTTTAATGCCAAATGTACCTTTAACATACTTGCCAAAAGTCCTGTATTTGCTGGGCCAATCCAGGGAGTTTTATTGGCATTCCCGGGTGGTGAGAGGGGCAGGGTTAGTATGCTTTAAAAAGGGCGTTCACCTCCGGGGGCCTTTTGGGCAGACCCCTCAATGTGACTGGACCTGTAGAGGGCATCATACTTACTTGATCCCTGCTGCTGCGCTTCAGCTCCTTCGATGACCCCCGTCACCGCTGCAGTTCTCCAGTCTCCCCACGTCCGGTTTGACGCAGGACACGTGGACGCTGCAGCTGATGACTGGCCGCAGCAGATACGTGTCCCAGCGACATGACGCATGAGGGACACATTACTGCTGCGGCCATTCATTGGTGACACCGGGAGACCAGAGACCTCCACAGGGGCTGGACCTGAAAGGCCTCCAGGGGTGAAAACTCCATTAAAGATGTGGACCTGAGCAATCTGTGATTAGTTGCTACAGATGTGCTGTCTGACAACCCTATAGAAAAAGCTGTGGTTGTCAGTCAGTGTATCCCTAGCAACCAGTCTGTCAGACAGGAGCTGTTCTACTGCGCTGCCCGGATAATCAGCTTGGCATTACGCGGAGGACATTTTTGCAGGAGACCCTGTCACAGAAGGGAATTTGGCAGAGGGACTCACCAGGTGTGTACAGCAGGACATCGACCGCCTGAGGGACCGTCTCCCCTGCACAAGGGTTAATCCTGTGCTTCAGCGTCTCTGCCGTCGTCATTGGAATCGTGGAAACTATGGATCAATGCAACAGATTATTCCCATGAATCACACGGGGGATCAATATGTTTTGACCTCACAGACCAGATGACAATTATCCTTGAAGGAAAACTCCAACCAAACTTCCTCATCTAGTCCAAAATTCTGTGTTATTTAATTTCATAATAAATCTTTGCAGAGGCCAAGGCTCTGTCTTTCTGATAGAGCTCCAAATCTCCCGCTTATCTTCACACAGGCATAGAGATAAATAATACAATTCTGGCTACCTGCACCCTCCACCAGGGGGAGCTCAATACATATGGATTTATACATAAACATAAATCTGTCTTCTGTAAGCTCTTAAGGTCCCCCTAGTGGTGGCTGCTGGCAACAGCAAACTTGATGTACATGGTCGCCTTTATTAAAAGAATTGTCCAGGTTTAGAAAAAGATGACTGCTTTCTTCCTAAAACAGCACCACACCTGTCCACAGGTTGTGCCTGGTATTGCAGCTCAGTCCAATTTACTTCAATAGAGCTGCAATACCAGATATAAACCATGGACAGGGGTGGCGCTGATTCTGAAAGAAAGCAGCCATGTTTTTCCAATCCAAAATTAGACCTTTACAGAGCGGCACCAAAGAAACAGTCCCCACCTTCATTCCTCATCTTGTCAAAGTAGGACAGTTTGGATGCAGCATAGATGGACTTTGCCGTCTGCAGAGCCCCAACCACAGCGTTCATGAGCAGGACGTTTGTCAGCGCCTCCTGTACGTACTGAGGGTCCTGTGTGAACAGATACAAAGCAGGTCTTATTATCTCACAGACCTGCAGTTATGAGGGCTTGTCTCTATTATCACTATTGGGGTGGGGGTAATTGGGCGAATCTAAGCTGGAGCTCAATGTCAATCTGCTGCTAGTAATATGTTGTCTTGCTGGTGAACATATTTCTTTTCCTACACAAAGCATTATTACAGACAAACAATATGTCAAATATTTAGTCCATTTTGGTCACCACAAGTCTGGGCAACGGGTCTTGTATTTTCTCCCCAGAATAGTCCAGCACCGGAGCTGTAGAAATCATCGTCTCCTTCCCAGTCAGCAAGTAGATGATTTCCCTGCCATTATTCCTATGGCTTTAGGTCAGCGGCAGGGTTGGTTTTAAGGGGCGGCAAATCGGGCAGTTGTCTATTTCCTAGGATATCCCCACGAGAAACCTCAGTGCGGAGCATTTATACCTTCACTGCCCTACACTACCAGGGACATTGTTATTTAGGGATTATATTGGCGGTAATGTATGGGCATTGTATGGAGGTATCATTTGATATTATATAGCAGTATTATTAATGCATTTTATTTGGTATTATTTGGGGACCGTATAGTGATATAATTTAGGAATGGCAGTATTACTTGACCATTGCACAACAGTATCATTTAGGCACTGAATGGAAGTATCATTTGGTGTTATATGGCAGTATGTAGGTACAATAATTTGGGTAAAATGCATATGTGTCTGTGCTGAATTAATGTATCTCAATATCTAATAACTATCTACAGTGTATGTCTCATTTCTCTTTCTTTCTATATATCTAATATCTATCTATCTATCTGTATTTCATATCTATCTATCTCATATCTATCTATTATCTATTATCTATCTATCTATTATCTATCTATCTATTATCTATCTATCTATTATCTCCTATCTATCTATTATCTATCTATCTATCTATCTATCTCCTATCTATCTATTATCTATCTATCTATCTATCTATCTATTATCTATCTATCTATCTATCTATCTATTATCTATCTATCTATTATCTATCTATTATCTCCTATCTATCTATTATCTATCTACTATCTATCTATCTATTATCTATCTATCTACCTATCTCATATCTATCTATCTACCTAATAACTATCAAATTATCTCTCAAATTTCTCTCTCTGCCTCTCTCATATCTATCCATCTGTGCATGTCTGTATCTATCTAGGTCAGGGGAGAACTAACTCTCCTTAGGGAGAGAGCACCTTAATCAGCATGAGGAGACCTATAGGCCATAAATGCTCCTCTGGAATTCTGGGAGGGAAGAGATGCAAATGAGCTCTTAACAAGCTCTTCCTCTGATGCCACCAGATGTAAGGCAGCTTTCCTATAGGTCAATGTTCAGCTCTTAAAATAAGCCTTGAGACATGACTTGGATATTAAATAAGCCAGCACCTCATCTGCAGAAAGCTGATTCGGGGTGATTGCATCATCACCCGGACACAGGCCTCTCACCCAGTCCAGCCACTACTCTCTGCTCTGCACTGATGAGGGGCAATCACCCCGAAACAGCTTTCTGCAGATGAGGTGCTGGCTTATTTAATATGCAAGTCATGTCTCAAGGCTTATTTTAAGAGCTGAACATTGACTTCTAGGATAGCTGCCTTACATCTGGTGGCATTAGAGGCAGAGCTTGTTAAGAGCTCATTTGCATCCCTTCCCTCCCTGTATGTATCTAATAACTATATAATATCTATCTAATGAAATAATGAGAGCAATCTATATGACGAGACCTTGTGACTATCGGCCATGTTTCTCCCAGCCCACATCTCTTTGATCATCAGTTGCCACAGTTCACATTCACTTTTCAGGTTCGCTTCAAAAACGTCCTTCCTTGTGGAGGCTTTAATCCGGAGCGTCTGAATCCTCAGGAGCAGGAAGGCCGACGTGGAGATCTTCACATCCTACATGAAAGGGTACAGATAGATAGATAGACATATATATATATTTACAGATAGAATAAGGATATAAATGAGCGGTTCTGCCTCCTGGAGATGACGCCCAGCACAATACTTGCCTCGATGTTTCTGAAGATAGCGATTTCCTCGTAACTCTGTCTTCCCTCTATCAGGAGGAAGAGGCGTTTCTGGGTCATGGCGATTTTCCCGACGCCGAGGTTGGTTTTGACCGAGCTAGAAAGTTTATACACAAACTCATTCTGATCTAACTTCTCTGCGACCCCAGACGGGAGGTCGACCTCTTCAGCTTCTGCCTCCGTTTCCTTCCAGCAGTTGTAGAAATCTCTGAAGATTTCAGGGTCGATCTGTTTCTGGTAACCTAGGGGCGAGAGTCGGAGGAAGAGCAGTTAGAAATATCTACAAGAACTAGAAGATTGTCGAAAACTCTTAATAGGACAGTGGGTTCACTGCACAGAAACGTTAAGGAACATGTCAGACAACTGCTTAGATGGCAATCCCCTGGAATCCCATGCAATTTCCACAGCGTGCAGATAAGATTCATTAAGTATTGTTTGTAATTGGATTGAAAACTGTCCAGAGAGTTGGGGTCAATGATTCCTATTCAGATTGGTCCCAGGTTATAAGTGGTGACCCCAAGGTTCAATGCTGGGTCCTCTATTATTTAATTTATTTATTAATGATATTGAGGACGGGATTAATAGCACCATCTCTATTTTTGCAGATGACACTAAGCTGTGTAGTCCTGTACGGTCTATGGAAGATGTTCATAAACTACAAGCTGACTTGAACACTCTGAGTGATTGGGCATCAACTTGGCAAATGAGGTTCAATGTGGACAAATGTGAAGTTCTGCATCTTGGTAGTAACAATCTCTGTGCATCTTGTGTCCTAGGAGATGTGACACTGGGGGAGTCACCTGTAGAGAAGTATTTGGGTGTCCTTGTAGATGGTAGATTAAATAACAGCATACAATGTCAATCAGCTGCTTCTAAGGCCACCAGGATATTGTCATGCATTAAACGAGGCATGGACTCGCGGGGCAGGGATGTGATATTACCACTTTACAGAGCGTTGGTGCAGCCTCATCTGGAATACGCAGTCCAGTTCTGGGCACCAGTCCATAGAAAGGACGCCCTGGAGCTGGAGAAAGTACAGAGGAGAGCGACTAAACTGATGAGGGGCCTGGAGGGTCTTAGTTATGAAGAAAGAGTAAAATAATTGAATTTATTTAGTCTTGAGAAGAGACGTCAAAGGGGGGGACATGATTAACCTATACAAATATATACATGGGCCATACAAAAAATACTGTAAAAAACGGTTCCATGTAAAATGCGCTCAAAAGGCAAGGGGGCCCTGCCTCCGACTGGAGACGAAAAAGTTCAGTCTCCAGAAGCGTCAAAGCTTCTTTACTGTAAGAACTGTGGAATAGACTTCCTCAGGACGTGGTCACAGCAGGAACAGGGGACAGTTTTTAAAAGGGTTTAGATCAGTGATGCCCAACCTACGGCCCGCTGCCAATCCGACCCGCGAAGCTGTGTCATGCGGCCCCTGCAGTGACCGGAGGCCTTAGACTTTTCTCTGCTTTTTATCAGCGCAGGGTGCGCTGTGAATGGCACAGACAGCGCAGCGATGCTGCCTGTGCTTGCAATAACCAATAGCAAAGCAAGGAGCTTTGCTATTGGTTAGATTGGACAGGCGCCGGAGCGATACAGCGCCCTGCAGTAGGGGAAGCCAGCAGGAGCTGGAAGGAGGAGGGGCCGGCTCCCGGGGGTGGCTAAAGCAAAGAGTGCCGGGCACGCTGCGCAAGGACCCCGAGAAGCATGACGGCTGAGGAGCTGAAGCCTACAGCCCAGACATCAAGATGGACCTGCAGAAGAAGGCGACAGCGTAGGGTGTAATGTATCGATGTGTGTAATGTATGTAGAGCAGTGTATGATCATCACATACTGCACTACATACATCATACACATGTATACATCACATACTGCACTACATACATCATACACGTGTATACATCACATACTGCACTACATACACATGTATACATCACATACTGCACTACATACACATGTATACATCACATACTGCACTACATACATCATACACGTGTATACATCACATACTGCACTACATACATCATACACGTGTATACATCACATACATCATACACGTGTATACATCACATACTGCACTACATACATCATACACGTGTATACATCACATACTGCACTACATACATCATACATATGTATACATCACATACTGCACTACATACACATGTATACATCACATACTGCACTACATACATCATACACGTGTATACATCACATACTGCACTTCATACACATGTATACATCACATACTGCACTACATACATCATACACATGTATACATCACATACTGCATTATATACATAATACACATGTATACATCACATACTGCATTATATACATCATACACGTGTATACATCACATACTGCACTACATACATCTTACACTTGTATACATCACATACTGCACTACATACATCATACACATGTATACATCACATACTGCACTACATACATCATACACTTGTATACATCACATACTGCACTACATACATCATACACTTGTATACATCACATACTGCACTATATACATCATACACATGTATACATCACATACTGCACTACATACATCATACACATGTATACATCACATACTGCACTACATACATCATACACATGTATACATCACATACTGCACTACATACATCATACACATGTATACATCACATACATCATACACATGTATACATCACATGTCCCCTCACAGTAATAATGGCCAGATATGTGCCCTCTTCACAGCAGTAATGCTCACACGTGCCCTGCCAAAAGAGTTTGCATTTCTTTCTGGCAAAGCTACCTGGTTCTGGCCCGTGAAACTTATAACAAGTCTAGTGCGGCCCTCAGATGGAAAATGGTTGGGCACCCCTGGTTTAGATAAATTCTTAAAAGTAAATTGCTTATGAAAATGTGTAGAAATCTGGGTCTCACTTCCTTCCGGGATTCGCGTCCCCACCTATCCCTTCGTTGAACTTGATGGACTTATGTCTTTTTTCAATCATATTAACTATATGCAAATTAAAATCTCCTCTTTTCTGCTGTGGATTCTCTGTCGGTAAATCCACACTTTATACACTACATGTGCATGCAGCCTTACTGTGCAGAATGGGACATTCCCCAAGTCCCCTGCATGTTAGGCCTGGATCATGTCTGCAGCTAAAAAAAACAATGATAACAATGACATTGGGGGATTGCTACACTAGCACTTAATGTTCTGGAAAGTTCCCAGAAGTTGCACCTATTAGAAACAGTCAGCAATCTTGTCCTTAGAAACACCACTTCCCCTTTTTAACAGCATAGTTGAGCTCCTATATCATAAGGAAGGTGGCATAACTCCAAACATTTGCATTCCCATTTGAGAGACGCTTTTAAGCCCCACCCTGTTAGGAACACCCAATTTTATGCACATTTTCTTAAAACCCATATAGGTTACTAGTGCAAAAACCACAGCAGTCTACAAATAAAAATCACCAAACTCTGTATACACATGGGACATAAA
This sequence comes from Bufo bufo, assembly GCF_905171765.1. Taxonomy (NCBI): domain Eukaryota; kingdom Metazoa; phylum Chordata; class Amphibia; order Anura; family Bufonidae; genus Bufo; species Bufo bufo. The sequence goes on from NC_053393.1 coordinate 24,909,577, forward strand.
TATGGGAAGATTGGAGATTTTTGCTATGCACTCAGTATTCTGCTGGTGCAGTCACTGTGTACATACATTACTTATCCTGTACTGATCCTGAGTTACATCCTGTATTATACTCCAGAGCTGCCCTCACTATTCTGCTGGTGCAGTCACTGTGTACATACATTACTTATCCTGTACTGATCCTGAGTTACATCCTGTATTATACTCCAGAGCTGCACTCACTATTCTGCTGGTGCAGTCACTGTGTACATACATTACATTACTTATCCTGTACTGATCCTGAGTTACATCCTGCATTATACTGCAGAGCTGCAATGCCTCCACCAGCAGAATAGTGAGTGCAGCTCTGAAGTATATCTGTATACGATAACTAATATACAGTATTTGCAAAACGACTAACAGTTTGTGCAGATTCATTCCATACATACAGTATGTGTGTCCAAACTTTTGACCCTACTGTAACCTGTAAAATGCCGTGGACCTTTGCTATTCCTGGGTTGACCCCCCTGGACCCTGGCACTAGTGATGACTCTCCCACTTACCAACAGTCAAAGCATCAAACAAGCGATGTATGGTGTCGGTGTCTCTGACGATTCCAGATTCCTGAATCCTCCGTACAAAGTCTTCCATGTGAAGGTGCGTCTTGGGTAACTCAAACTTCTTGACGCGCTCGTCGGCCCTGGGGACTTCCCTCTCCTTGTCCATGACTTGCCCGATCAGCTTCTTCAGCTCCGGCCTGCAGTCGGCCCTCTTACGCTCCGCTGCCGGGAGGGACAGGGTGACCTTCCTCACCAGCTCCATGGGGAAGATCCGTAGATCTGTTTTATAAAGCTTCTGGAAATCTGACAGAGCGCCCAGCAGTTTCCCCTGCATCAGGCCGACCAGCCCTCGGAGGTAGTAGTATCGCGCCAGCAGAGTGGAGCTCTCGGGCGGCAGCGCTTTTATCTCTTTGCTGAGATAATTAGTGAAATCCGTGTAGTATGTCTGGATGCAGCGAGCGGACAGAGGAAAATCCACTTCAGGGACCCTGAAAGTGTGGACCTCCTTCCCGGTTACATTGTATCCTGTAATGTTAAAAGCAACATTGTATCAAGTGGCTCGTTACAATTAACGATGTGCAGAGCGACCGTATGGCTGCCGTGCTCGTGTTGCGGACTGCAAACAGCGGGTCCGCAAAACACGGGCACCACCAATAGACTTCCGCAACAAACGGCAAAAGATAGGACATGTTCTATCATTTGGGGAGCGGCAGCACATTCAAGTCAATTGGTCCGTACCCGCAATGCGGAGTTCACACGGCCGGTGCCCATATTTTGCGTACCCACTGTTTGTGGTCCAAACATGGGCACGGCAGCCATACTGTCGTGCGAATGGGGCCTCATCCAAGAAAAGGACAATACTGGTTAACAGTAAAGTAAGGAGCAGCACTCAATGCCAAGCAGCTGCTGCAAAAGCCAATACAAATGTAGGGTGTAGAAAAATAGCGAGAATAAAAAAATAATAATAATAAATCGGATGCAGTTTGGGATTCACCTTTGCTGTGCCCATTGCACCCATGAACAAACACGGTTGCTAGGATATGATGCCCTAAAACAGTTTCTATGAGGTTTTCTATAGAATCATTTTCAAATCATATTATAATATATTCCTCTTGAATTACTTCATGTCTTATCCTCCAGTCCCTTTCAGAGCTGCATTTACAAACCGCTGGCTTCTCCTCATCTCTCAAGCTGCAGGCTGGTTTCAAATCCAGAACAGAAGATATGCTGTAATGTATGGTGATTGGACGCAGCATCAGATGTGACTGGAGTATAAAACACAAGAAGTTCCTCACCGTTTTCCTGCTGGGGTCTCCTCAGGGACAGTGGTCCTGCCGGGACGTCGGCCATCTTGATGGTCTGCAGGTTTGGCATGCTGATAACCAGCTTCTTACTAAACATGTACTCCGTTCGGAAACGCTTCAGCTTCTCCGTGGCATGCCGGCGGGGGCTTTCAGAAAACATGGTTGATCTCCTGTAAGCACAAGGCGGGTATGATAGAGCGGCCATGACGAGTCAGAACACAATCTGCACAAGTGTTACCGAGGGCTCAGGTAGACGAGCAATGTCCGTGTTCTGTCCGAGTGTGTAAAAGACATGCACATGCAATCCATGTGCTATCCAGTTCTGTAAAAGATGTGCTTGTGCAGTCCGTGTGCTGTCCGGGTGTGTAAAATACACGCGTGTGCAGTCCGTGTGTGTAAAATACACGCGTGTGCAGTCCGTGTGCTGTCCAGGTGTAGAAAAGGCGTGCACGTGCTGTCCGGGTGTGTAACAGATGTACGTGTGTTGTCCAGGTGTGTAACAGATGTCCGTGTGCTGTCCGTGTGTGTAACAGATGTGTGTGTGCAGTCCATGTGCTGTCCAGGTGTGTAACAGATGTGTGTGCAGTCCGTGTGCCGTCCGTGTGTGTAACAGATGTGTGTGCAGTCCGTGTGCTGTCCAGGTGTGTAACAGATGTGTGTGCAGTCCGTGTGCCGTCCGTGTGTGTAACAGATGTGTGTGCAGTCCGTGTGCTGTCCAGGTGTGTAACAGATGTGTGTGCAGTCCGTGTGCTGTCCAGGTGTGTAACAGATGTGTGTGCAGTCCATGTGCTGTCCAGGTGTGTAACAGATGGGTGTGTGCAGTCCATGTGCCATCTGTGTGTGTAACAGATGTGTGTGTGCAGTCCATGTGCTGTCCAGGTGTGTAACAGATGTGTGTGTGCAGTCCATGTGCCGTCCGTGTGTGTAACAGATGTGTTTGCAGTCCATGTGCCATCTGTGTGTGTAACAGATGTGTGTGTGCAGTCCGTGTGCTGTCCCGGTGTGTAACAGATGTGTGTGCAGTCCGTGTGCTGTCCAGGTGTGTAACAGATGTGTGTGCAGTCCATGTGCTGTCCAGGTGTGTAACAGATGTGTGTGCAGTCCATGTGCTGTCCGTGTGTGTAACAGATGTGTGTGTGCAGTCCATGTGCTGTCCAGGTGTGTAACAGATGTGTGTGCAGTCCGTGTGCTGTCCAGGTGTGTAACAGATGTGTGTGTGCAGTCCATGTGCTGTCCGTGTGTGTAACAGATGTGTGTGTGCAGTCCATGTGCTGTCCAGGTGTGCAACAGATGTGTGTGCAGTCCGTGTGCTGTCCAGGTGTGTAACAGATGTGTGTGCAGTCCGTGTGCCGTCCGTGTGTGTAACAGATGTGTGTGCAGTCCGTGTGCTGTCCAGGTGTGTAACAGATGTGTGTGCAGTCCATGTGCTGTCCAGGTGTGTAACAGATGTGTGTGCAGTCCGTGTGCTGTCCAGGTGTGTAACAGATGTGTGTGCAGTCCGTGTGCTGTCCAGGTGTGTAACAGATGTGTGTGCAGTCCGTGTGCTGTCCAGGTGTGTAACAGATGTGTGTGCAGTCCGTGTGCTGTCCAGGTGTGTAACAGACAGCGCGTGGACTGAACACTGGCCCAATAAAGCTCAGTCATGTCTGAATTTCTTCATGTCCCATCAGTCCTGTGCAGAGAATCACAGCCCGCACTATTTTAGTCTGGTTTTCACGCTAAATGGACAGCACACGGACGCCATCCATCATGTGTGCGTTTTCATGGACGGCTGCCAGGAGACATTAAAAATAAGTGAAATCAGTTTTATTTATGGACGTAAACAAAGAGACGGCAGCTGGAGATGAAATTCATCCAACACGGATGGAAAACGGAAGAATTCGGCCACACAAGTCTGAGGGGTCCGTACTATGTATATTCACTAAAAGTCTTCTAATCTATGAGCAACGAGATCGGACGTTCTAGATCATCAAATGTTCTGGAGAACTGAACGGCCAAAAAACTGTTTATAAAGATTACTGCAAGAACACGGGCTGAGAAATAACATATTATTACATATGTAATATCAGCTCATATCTACCATAGCGGCAGACCATGCGACTGCTATGGGGCCCAGTTAGGATCCTCTCCTCTTCTACTGGAGGTGAAAACTTGGCCAACCTGCGGCTCTCCGGCTGTTGCAAAACTCCAACTCCCAGCATGCCCAGACTGACTACAGCTATCAGCCTACAGCAGGGCATGGTGGGAGTTGTAGTTTTACAAAAGCTGGAGGACCGCAGGTTGAGCATCCCTGCTCTAAAGGAACAACTTTTAGCACATGAAGTAGTGGAAAAATGGCCCAAGGGTCATTGAAAAGAGTTTAGGCGGAAACCCTTCTGTCCTGTGTGGGGGGCCCGGTTTGATCCTTGCTATGGGGCCCTTACTTCTCTATGTACGCCACTGTATCTATCGATCCATCTCTCTCCTATCTATCTATCTATCTATCTAATATCTATCCATCTCACATCTCTCTCTGTCACGGTCTCTCTCTCGCTGTCTGTCTCGATGTAACATCTAATAGATAACTCCCTCAGAACAGAGACCGATGTTGGTTAGTTGCAGTCCTATAAATGACAAACTCAGCTCTGCTACATCTGTACATGCATTATGTGGACATGTTTATCATACAAGAACATTGATCGGTTTACCCGTCGATCTCAGAGGACGTGCTCAGCTCCATACGGGTGTAGTCGTCCATTTTCTTACTAAGCCGAGCTTTCAGAAAGGAGTTGAACGTGTAGGTGTCCAGGACCTGCGGCAGGAGCACACGGTTACTAGGAGGACGCCCCATCACTTGGGATATCATGTGGACGTGCGATGTTCTGCTGATCCAGAACGAGGTGAACCAACCTCCCCAGTAAGGTTCACAACCCTTGTAAACACATCACGTTACTTGCACTGAGATGGGGTCACAGCAATTCTTATACTCCAGTCACATCCAGAGCTGCATTTAGAATTCCCTCTAGTCTCCGGAAAGCTCTCAGGGTTTAAGACCTCAAATTTCCTAGCAGCCCACTGCTGGTACCGTGTCTTCACAGAGGCACATTATCAAAGATGTAGTGTATCCACCGCCACTATACAGAACCTCTCCACCGTCCACAATGCAGCAGGATCTGACAAGCAATGACAACTGGCCAAAGATCGTCTCTGCTCTGGAGGACCTGTCCTGCTTTACACACACATACATATGGACACTGTGTAATGCTTCATTTCACCTGTGGTGGCGCTGCAGGAAACTCAGTCAGGTTTCCCCACTGATTACAGCTGATCGCTCGGAGGTCACAGCAAACAGTCACTTTTGATCAGCTTATTGGGAAGAGTAGGGACTTTCAAAGAGGAGAACCCCTTTAAGGGTTTAATGTAAACAGGATCCAAATTCAGCCATAATTAATATTATAATGTATCTTATTAGAGTTCAGAGCTCCATTTTTTCTGATCCATCTCCAGTGAGCTCCACCTAGTGGTGGCTTAAGGCAGCCACAATTTTATCTTGTAGCTCTGTCTATGCAGGGGATTTCTTCCATCAAATTATACACGGCTCGTTTCCATGGTTATGACCACCCTGCAATCCAGCAGCAGTGGTCATGCTTGCACACTATAGGAAAAAGCGTCAGCCGTGGGAGCGTGCAGAAGTTGGTGCTTTTTCCTATAGTGTTCAAGCATGACCACCGTTGCCGGATTGCAGGGTGACCATGGAAATGAGACGTGTATAATCGGATGGAAAAATGAATCCAGCCAGCAAAGGAAGCAATATGGAGAATCACAATACATTAGTAAGTGGCTCGTATTAACTTCCTCTACATAATCAATGCCACTTGCTGAAGTGAGACAGCCCTTTAAGGTTGGTGGATTTAAAGCACAGCTTTGTATTAACCACCTCCCGTCCGCCCATTGAATATAAACGTCCATTCAGAAATCGCAGCTGCACGCTAATCGTGCAGCTGCTGATCGGGTTGCTCGCCGTCAGTGACAGCGGGGCAACCCTTAGAGAAGGCAGGGACAGTGCCCAGGTGTCCCTGCCTTCTAGATGGCTGTATACACAGCGCTCACTGTGTATGCAGAGCAGGAAGCGCTATGCGCTTCCTGTTCCGGCCCGGCGGTCATGTGATCGCCGGGACCGGAGAGTGCAGGAGCTGTGTGAGGTCTTTCAGAGACCTCGATCAGCCCTGCTCTGAGGCTGTACAGCGCTGTATTGCGCTGTACAGCCTCTCTGGGGGGTGCGTTTCTCCTGTAACTGGGGCTACTATGTCAACCCGTTACAGGAAAAATCAACAGTGAAAAAGAAAAAAAGTGAAGTAAATGTCCCCCGAAGGTCTTGTATGACCTTATGGGGGACGCAAAGTGTAAAATAAAAAAATAAAAAAATAAAGTGTTAAAAAAATTTAAAAAAAAGGTTACACATGTAAAAAAGAAAAAATTCCCCATGTAAGGAATAAAAAAAAAGTTAAAAATAGACAAAATAAAATAGACATATTTGGTATTGCCGCGTCCGTGACGGTCGGCTCTATAAATATATCACATGATCGACCCAGTCCGATAAACACCATAATTTTTTTTTTTTTTAACTCTCAAAAAAGCAATTTTTGTCACCTTACATCACAAAAAGTGCAACACCAAGTGATCAAAAAGCCTTATGTCCCACAAAATGGTACCAATAAAACAGTCACCTCATTCCGCAAAAAAATGAGCCCCTACATAAGAAAATCTCTCAAAAAATAAAAAAAACTATAGCTCTCAGAACATGGAGACACTAAAACATAATTTTTTTTGTTTTAAAAATGATATTATTGTGTTAAAGTGAAATAAATAAAAAAAAGTATACATATTAGGTATCGCCGCGTCCGTAACAACCAGCTCTATAAAAATATCACATGACGTAACCCCTCGGGTGAACACCGTAAAAAAAAAATGCAATTTTTGTCACCTTACATCACAAAAAGTGCAACACCAAGTGATCCAAAAGGCGTATGTCCCACAAAATAGTACCAATAAAACCGTCACCTCATACCGGAAAAAATAAGCCCCTATATAAGAAAATCGCTTGAAAAATAAAAAAAAACTATAGCTCTCAGAACATGGACACATTAAAACATAATTTTTTTGTTTCAAAAATGCTATTATTGTGTAAAACTTAAATAAATAAGAAAAAGTATACATATTAGGTATCGCCACGTCCGTAACGATCTGCTCTATAAAAATGTCACTTGACTGAACCCCTCGGATGAACGCTGTAAAAATAAATAAATAAAAACTGTGCTAAAACAACCAATTTTTTGGTCACCTTGCCCCATAAAGTGTTATAATGAATGATCAAAAAATCATATGTACCCAAAAATAGTACCAACAAAAACTGGCACCTTATCCCCTAGTTTCCAAAATGGGGTCACTTCATAGGAGTTTCTACTGTAAGGGTGCATCAGGGGGCTTCAAATTGGACATGGCATCTAAAAACCATGTGGCGCTCCTTTTCTTCTGCGCCCTGCCGTGTGCCCATACAGCAGTTTATGACACACATGTGGGGTGTTTCTGTAAACCGCAGAATCTGGGTAATAAATATTGAGTTTTGTTTGGCTGTTAACCATCGATATGTTAAAGAAAAAATTGGATAAAAATTGAAAATCTGGCAAAAAAAGTGAAATGTAAAAATTTGATCTCCATTTTCCTTTAATTCTTGTGGAACGCCTAAAGGGTTAACAAAGTTTGTAAAATCGGTTTTAAGTAATTTGAGGGGTGTAGTTTCTACAATGGGGTCATTTATGGGGGTATCCACTATGTAGGCCCCACAAAGTGACTCCAGACCTGAACTGGTCCTTAAAAAGTGGGTTTTGTCAATTTTCTTAAAAATGAGAAGAATTGCTTCTAAATTTCTAAGCCTTCTTACGTCCTAAAAAAATAAAATGACATTTCCAAAATGATGCCAACATAAAGTAGACATATGGGGGATGTTAAGTAATAAATATTTTATGAGGTATCGCTTTCTGTTTAAAAAGCAGAGAAATAGAAATTTAGAAAATTGCTAATGTTTTACAATTTTTGGTAAATTTGGGATTTTTTCATAAATAAAGGTGAAATATATTGACTCAAATTTATGACTATCATGAAGTGCAACGTGTCACGAGAAAACAATCTCTGAATGGCTTAGATAAGTAAAAGCGTTCCAAAGTTATTACCACATAAAGTGAGATATGTCAGATTTGCAAAATTAGGCCTGGTCAGGAAGGGGGCAAATGGCCCAGGTGTGAAGTGGTTAAAAAAACACTATCCCTTAAACGAGGAAGACTCACATTTCTGTAGAAGGCCTGGTCTCCTGGACTTCTGGTCTTCAGAAACTCCCTGCTGTTAAACACCCGGTGCTCATAGTTCAGGTGCGCCTTCACATCTCTGCCAAGCAAGTGGAGAAAAGGAATATTACATAGTTCTACATAGATGGTTACACCACCAGCAGAATAGTGAGTGCAGCTCTAGAGTATATGGATGTAACTCAGGATCAGTACAGGATAAGTAATGTATGTACACAGTGACTCCACCAGCAGAATAGTGAGTGCAGCTCTGGAGTATAATACAGGATGTAACTCAGGATCAGTACAGGATAAGTAATGTATGTACACAGTGACTGCACCAGCAGAATAGTGAGTGCAGCTCTGAAGTAATGAAAGGTGAATATGTTTGTAGGAAGCATGCACAATGCGTGGTTGGCTCTTTTAGTTGCCAGTATGTAACATGGAGTCCATTATAGACAGTAGAGCACATTTTACCTGAAGATGTCCACAATGAGTTGCAATGCGATCTCCTGTATCTCACTGTTGAGGTTCTGCTGCCACAGCCGCCTCCGCAGTCTCTGCTCACCAATGTCCAGGACTGTTGCGCGATGGGACTGCTCCAGGTCATAGTGTAGCTGAAGGTTCTCCATACTGGGAGACAGAAATACAATACACAGTCTGTGATAGAGGCCGGCCATGGAGAAAGCTATGAAATAAATACAGGTAAGATGTAGAAAAAATGATAGATAGATAGATAGATAGATAGATAGATAGATAGATAGATAGGAGATTTCGCAAAAATCACTTACCTGTATATAAAGGTCTCTGCAGCGGCTACCGGCATGTCCGGGACATCACAGACCTCAGACTCAATCTCATTCCCAGAGAAGGAGATGTTGCCATTATCAATATCAATTAATATTAAATCGTCACCTTCCTGATAGAACAATTAAACAGAAACATATGGATAAGGTGGGAAAATGTCACAGGTCCAACCTATAATTCCACTGTGTTGATCAAGAAGAAGGCAAAAAACCTTGAGGTGGAATCCATGTCTCCAAGCCATCTCAGATGCCGTCATCTCAACGGACTATGGCATCTGAGGGGTTAAATGTATATGATCGGCACGACTGCCTATCAATGACATTAGCCCTGGATGTCTGCTGTTTAACACAACAGAAACCCAGCGGCTATGGCTTCCGCTGCACTCAGGAGTGAGCACCATTTTTAAAAAACAGACTTTCACTGTACATGTATGGCAGACGTCATGAAGGGTTATTCCGGTAAGTACAAGTTATTCCCTATCCACAGGATAGATGCAAACCCCAGTAGCTTGACCGTACTATCCAAAATATGAGGATCTGCTTGACCAAACAAACATTAACCCCTTAGTGACCACCCATACATGTTTTAACAGCGGTCACTAAGGGGCCTTAGGCTGGGCCGCCGCTGTTTTACGGCGACCCAGTCTAAGCGCTGCACGGGTCCCCGGCTCTCACATGAGAGCCGCGGCCCTGCTCTAACAGCCTGGACCGGCAGGAGTGCCGATCCGTGCTGTTTAACACTTTACATGCCGTGGGCAATGGCGTCTGCCTCATGTAATATGCTGACAGAGGGAGCGGACGCCCTCTGTCTCCCATCGGCACCCCGCAAATGCAATCGCAGGGTGCCAATGTGTGTGAAGGCTGCCTGGGGTCTGATGTAGGCCCCAGACCAGCCTTCAGTAATTTCCAGCAGGCTGCGCCTCTCGGGCACAGCCTGCTGGTCAATGTCAGAATAGCATTACCATTAAAATGCAATGCACTATAGTGATAGTGCATTGCATTTTAAAAGCAATCAAAAAGCTGTCTGTTATAATCCCCTTGTGGGACTATTAAGTCGTAAAAAAAAGTTAAAAAAAAACGAATTTATTCAATAAAAAAAATCCCATAAAAAAAAAATTATTCTTTTTTTCCATTGAAAATACGCTTTTCAATGAAAAAAAATTGCTAATAAAAATTATCTTACCCATATGTTTGGTATTGCCGCATCCGTAAAGACCCGGACTACATAAATATAATGTAAATTATCCCCTATGGTGAACGCGGTAAAAAAAAAATGTAAAGATAGAATTGCTCATTTATTCTTAGTTGCCACCGGAAAAATGTAATAACAAGCGATCAAAAAGCGACATTTACTCCAACATTATACCAATGAAAAACACAAGTCGTCCTGCAAAAATCAAGCCCTCAAACAACTCCATAGAAAGAAAAATAAAAAGGTTATGGGTCTTGGGAAGTGGCAATGCAAAAACATTTTTTTCTTTTAAAAAAAAAGGTGTTTTATTGCAAACAAGTAGTAAACTGTAAAAAAAAAAAAAAAACAATATGTATTTGGTATCACTGTAATTGTACTGACCCAGAGAATAAAGATACTATGTTATTTATACCAAAAAATGAACGCCGTAAAATTTATAATGTAAAAACGCTGTGGCAGTATTGCTGCTTTTCCCATCTCCATCCCAGAAAGAGTTAATAAAAGTTAATCAGAAAGTTATGTGTACCCCAAAATGGCGCCATTAAAAACTACAACTTGTCCCGCAAAAAACAAGCCCTCATAAAGCTTATATAGACGGAAAAATAAAAAAGTTATAGCTCTTGGAACGTGACGATGAAAAAAGGAAGACAAACGCTTGGTCAGTAAGGCACAAAACAGGCTAGTCACTAAGGGGTTAAAGGATAGGGTATAAGTATCAGATCGTTGGGGGTACTACTGCTGGGACCCCCAACGATCATAAGAATGGGGCCCTGTACCCCCCTGCTGCTACCCTTAAATGACCGGAGCAGCCGGTCGCACATGCGTGGCCGCTCCATTCATTTCTATGGGAGTTCCGGAGACAGCCGAGTACCGCGCTCAGAACTCCCGTAGAAATGAATGGAACGGCCGCGCACATCCGGTCATTTTAGAGGAGCAGCAAGGGGTCTGCAGAGGGTACGGGGCAGCGGTAGTACCCCCACTGATCCGATAGTTATCCCTATCCTGTGGATAGGGGATAACTTGTACCTACCGGAATACCCCTTTATATCTGTGTTTGGCCAAGCGGACCCTCATATTTTGGAGTTTGCAGCCACAATCAGACAGACCACACAGGAAGTGGCACAATCTATGAAACTTTTTATTTCAGTGTGACCACAGAGACCCCGTCTAGTGTAACATTTGTGTAAACCGATTACAGGGATCTCAAGTCTCCCGGACGTTCAGGGAGTCTCCCGCTATTAGATAGCGGCTCCCTGACGCCCGCATGTGAAACAATATATCCCGGAAAGGTTTACTCTAGTGATGTCCGGTTCATAAACGAATCGTTCTTTTGAATGGATTCAGTTCACTGAACCGGAGGAGTCGATTCCTCTGACTGAGCCGATCCGTGTGAAGCCGCTCAGTCAGATAGCAGAGCAGAGAGAGCTGGCAGCAGGGAGGAGCCTAATCTGATCCTAGAGTGGAAGCCAGCCCCTCCCCTCCCCGGCCTTCAACCAATCAGAGCTCAGGCAAGCAGCTCTGAGTCACACACTGTACAGGAGGGAGTCTAAGAATCGAATGAGTCACAGGTTAAAAGAATCTAAAGATCCGACTTAATTAGGCCTAGTTCACCCGAACGTGTGTGACCCGTGCCCGTGCTGCGCTCGCTATGCACGATCGCCGGCCGTAGGTCACCCGCATCAGATCGCGGACCCATTCACTTGAATGGGTCCGCGATCCGGCCGTTCCGCAAAAAGATAGGACATGTTCTATCTTTTTGCGGAACGGAAGTACGGGACGCAACCTCACGGAAGCACTCCGTAGTGCTTCCAAGGGGTCCCGTTCCGTGCGGCCGTTCCGCAATTCCGGATTTGCGGACCCATTGAAGTGAATGGGTCCGCATCCGTGATGCGGAATGCACACGGAACTGTGGCCGTGTATTGCGGCCCGCAATTTGCGGCCCACAATACGGCCACGGATCACACACGTTCGTGTGAACTAGGCCTTAGAAACTCAGTCGATTCTTTGAGTTAAAAGAACCGTGAGTCACTCGAACAGTTTACACTGAGGCTGATGACCGGGCTGCAGCAGTGATAAGGTTAAGGGACAGAAGGCAGTCAGCAGAGAGATAAGAGAAGTGACAGGACAGAGTTTAGATTACAGGTTGAATTAACCCTTTAGGGTCAAATTGGCTTCTCAAGGAGATATATATGTTAAAGGCATCGCTTCTTCTGTCTCATTCAGTAGCCATATAACTATTGAGAGAGATGTATTTTTTTTAAATACATTTACACATTTAACCCTCTATTTTAATTATATTATTTACCCCAGTGTTAAATTCACCCCCCCTGGATGCTTGTTTTTTTTCCTACAGTAGGGTAGATAATTACACACAGGGTTTTAAAGAATAAACTTCCTGACTCAGACCAAGAGCCGAGTCAGCAAGTGAATCGAAGCATCCGAATTGCGCAACCTTAGCTTCGGTTCACTTGCTTCTTGTCAGCTCAGCGAATGAACCGATTCATGTGAAAGATCCGAACTTCCCATCTCTAGTTTACTTGCAGTAAACCTTTCCGGCAACCTGTAGCAGTGTCCCCTTCTCGGCGCGTGTGCACAGTGCAAGAAGAAGCCGATGCCAGCAGTCCGCAACGGCTGAGCCTGTGCGCACGCGCGGGATCTCAAAGCGGGAGGAGGGGGAGGGAGGGAGAGGGAGAGGCGGCACTGAGGAGTAGAAGGCGGCGCTGGGCACGAACGGCGATGCGTGCGGCCGGGCACCATGCATCCACAGACCCCCCCTGCTTGGGCACCTTAATTAAATGATTGACAGGTTAGTAAAACCTGTTTTTCCGCAGATTAAAAAAGAAAACCTCCCTGAAATGAGAAGTGCACCTCCCTGAAATGAGTTTTTGCAGGTTGGGATGTCTGCGATTAGGTTGGGTAACTTTGTACATTTTCTGTCTCTTTCGACACCAAGCAGCCGGGTGCTAGAACATTTCTCAAAATCTTTCTCCTTCTGAAAGTGACCCCTGGGCGTTTCAGAATTAACTCAAACGGTTCAGAATGTTATTTGTGTGGAGTAATAAAATCATGGCTTCATCTATTCTCCGACGTACGATCGGCATCCTCTTTTCTTGAGGTCAGACAATCATTTTGGGTCAGCATTACGTTCTCATTGTGGGTGGAAGACAGACTTTGTTTGGGATAGCCCTTCTGTTGAAATTAGCATTTTGCCATTTTTTCAATTTTATTGGGACACAACCCATCTAGCAGAGAGTTCCTGCAAACTCGGAGACAGAATCTGCTTTCATCACGCCATTGGTACCCATCGATGGGCGCATCAGAGTTCACAGGAGCGTCTACTGTCACACACAAGACCAGCGCCAGGTGTCATGGTGGTGGGGCGCCACTAGCTACCATGGACATTGCCATCTAGTATTCATGGAGGGAACATTGACCAGCCTTCAGCACGTCCAGGACATGATGGAACCAGTCCTAATGCCTTTTTTGACTCAGGAGATGTAGTGTCCAACAAGGTAACGCCGTCACACACTGACTGCGCTACGCAACGTGCTCTTCAGGGTGTCTGGGAGCAACCCTGGCCAGCTCCATCTCCAGATCTCTACCCCATCGAGACTGGAAAGGGCGGCAGATCTTCCACGCAGAGCAGACAACAACCACCTTGGCTGAGCTACGGGCCCAAGTTGTAAGAGCTCCAAATGACCACAGAAGGATCTCCAGCATCACCATGCCAGAGGGTCAGCCTGTATCGCAGCAAGGGGAGAGGCCCCCAGTATTAATGTGACCTCTGCATATACCCAAAATAAAGGGGGCACCACCTTGTGTGATCAGTGACCAAGCCCCACCAGCAGTTTATACTTCGTCTATCTCAGCTCAATCGCATTACATTTTCCAGGTGTTGTTTTTCGATTTTCCGGTAGTGTAATTAGGTCACCCCCTGAGCAATCTATTTTTTCCCAACATGAATCGCCCCACGTTTGATAACTCGACTTCTCCTGGAAACCCCTCATTCCCTTTATATCCTCGGCCACTATGTAACTGCCATTTCCCTTTAAATGCCGTTAGTTTACAGTAGTTTCCACTTATGACACAGCACGTGTTCACAGGTTTACAGGACGGCGAGCATTCCCCTGCCTGTTATCACAGTATTACGGTATACTAAAGGGCGTGCGGTGTAGAGGATGAAGAGGGTGAATCAGCCGAGGTCACTAAACCAACTGAGTCAAGAAACAATTAAACCACAAAATACCAATAACGTGCGTCACGGAAGAGAATGAGAGGGTAGAGCGCAGCCCCGGAGACCGTCTCACCACCAGGAAAAAACTCAATTAGTAACCACTCTGGGTAAGACCTGTCCAACCTGCAATGTGAATGTCTGTCCTGAATACCATTTTCTCTCTTTAATGTAGAATTCTGCATTGTTACATTTCTTAAATTTAGCTGCACAGGGGTTGGAGTGTAAATTTTACTGACCCAGAGATCCAAATTCCCTGCAGAGACATAGAGTGAAATCGTAAAATTCTGCTACCTGCAGCCACCACTAAGGGGAGCTCCAGAGCTTGCACAGTATACAGTGTGCTCCTGAGCTTCCCCTCGTGGTGACTGCAGCAGCTACAATTAACACTATGACTAAACAGGGGATTTGGAGCTCTGTGTCAGGAAAATAAGGTTTTGATAGATATAAGGATATATTAAAAAGCACAGAATTTTGAAATAGTGTTAAAGGTGGAGATTCACCTAAAAATCCAAATTGCTGCTGCCGAGCTGTTGTGGTCAGGGTATGCTAGGAGTTGTAGTCTTCACAAAACTGGAGAGCCACAGGTTGGAGATGACTCCCTAAGGGTGGGTTCACGTTCCGTTTTTCCCATCCGTTTAACGTATACAAAAAACGTATATGTTAAACGGATGCCTCAGACTGAGGCGATACAGAGTTCCAAAAAAAAGTATACGTTTTTTTTACCAGACTCTGCAGGATACAAGAACGTGGTGTGCTGCGTTTTTGCATGCTTTGTTTCTATCGTATACATCAAACAGAGGCATAAAACGTGATGTGAACCCAGCCTTAAAGAGGACCTGTAATCTCTCCTGACGTGTCTGTTTCAGTAACTACTTGCATTTCCCATGCAATAACGATTCTGAAGTATCTGTTCTTATGACTCTATGTTGTGTTGTTCCTCTATTATTCCTGCTAGAAGTTATGAATGAATCACCAGCAGTTTGCAATGAAGACACACCAGGCTATAAGACACACCTAGGACTTGGGGGAGGAAAATAAGAAAAAAATATTTCCCATCAAACCACAGAGCAGACCCCCCCCATTCTTCATCAGACCCTTATCAGACCCCCAATCCTCATCAAACCCTTAAATCAGACCCCAAAATCAGCCCCCCAAGCTCCATCAGCCTCAGCCAGACCCCTCAACCTCTATCAGCCTCAGATCAGACCCCTCCCAGCCTCCATTAGCCTCAGATCAGCCCCCTCCAGCCTCAGAACAGACCCCCCCCAGCCTCCATTAGCCTCAGATTAGCCCCCAGAACCCATCAGACTCAGATCAGACACCAAATCAGCCTCAGATCTGAACAACCCCCCAGCCCCAATCAGCCTCAGGTGGGACCCCACAGCCCCCATCAGCCTCAGATCAGCCCCCATCAGACCCCCAGCCCCAATCAGCCTCAGATCAGACCCACCAGCCCCCATCAGACTCAGATCAGACCCTATCAGCCTCTGATATAACACCCCAGCCCCACTCAGCCTCAGATCAGACCCCCAGCCCCAATCAGCCTCAGATCAGACCCACCAGCCCCCATCAGACTCAGATCAGACCCTATCAGCCTCTGATATAACACCCCAGCCCCACTCAGCCTCAGATGATTCCCAATCAGCCCCCCTAGCCCCCATCAGACTCAGATCAGACCCTACAGGCATCTGATATAACCCCCACAGCCCCCATCAGACTCAGATCAGACCCTATTAGCCTCTGATTGGACCCCCCCAGCCCCCATCAGAAGTTTCAAAAACAAAAAAACATTAAACTTACCTTGCTTTCTCTGGACAGCGCCACATATGCAGGACTCACCGTTCCTTCGCTTCTTCCGGGTCTCACTGTGTACTGTGACCTGTGCACAGAGTCAGATCATACTGCATGCCTACGTGCACTACATCCTGCCACTGTGAACGGCCAGGACACCACAGCGGGACCAGGAAAAAGAGCAGGAAAGGTGAGTACAGCCAGCGACAGCTACCCTCACCTCCCTGTGCCTCCCGCATGCCAATGACCGCTTCCATAATGGAAGCGGTCTTTAGCATTCAGACCATAAGGCGCACCGCCACCTTTCCCCATTTTTGGAGGAAAAAAGTTGCGTCTTATAGTCTGAAAAATACAGCAGTTTGGGGGGGTGTCCTTGCACAGTCTGACAATGGCAGCACTGATTGGAAAGTGTCAGACTGTGCAGGGACACACCCCAAACTGGTAAACATCCATCTGGACCTTAATTGTAAGCTGCTAGTCATTTATTCATAACTTCCAGGAGTAATATTAGAGGAATGGCACAACATAGATTCATAACAATAGATGCTCCAGAATTGTTATTACATGGGGATTGCAAGTAGCTACTAAAACTGACCTGTCAGGAGAGGGGATGGGTCCTCTTTAAGGTGTCCAGTTGGACGTAATGTATTGTGGGAAAATACTGACCTTACAAACTTCCTTGTAGTGATCCAGGTGGCAGCCCATGAGAAAGGACGTGGGCGCCATGATGAAATCCAGCATGTGGTGCGAGAGTATGGGCACAAAAGTGTGCTGCCACTTGATGGGGTGAAGATAGACCATGAAACACTCAGCGAGGAGGGTTAACAGGGCGAAATCTGAAGAGAAGAAGACAATTCTCTGCTCGGTCAGGATACAGGCCATGATCTGAGGAGAGACAGTACATGACGTGAGGTAAGTCCTTGTCATACAATATTAGGGGAGGGGGGGCGTATTAAAGTATGTTAACTGCTGTACAAAAGACGCACATTCTTGCACAAGTAACATAAGTGATGTCGCCAACCGGGTCTGGGGCCCTCTAGCCACCACATGGTCTCTATGGTATGTACGCCCTTTCCAATGGACCCCAAGGCCTCTCTCAATTTACAAATGATGTACGTTTTGGTTGGTGTAAAAAAAAGTTGCAAAGTTTTGCAAAGGTGCAAAATGTGCAATTTTTATTTTATTTAAAGGGAGCAGTTCTTAGCGTGATGGGGCAATCAAAGGCAGGCAAAGATGTGTTATATTATATTAATAGATCAGGAGCATCTTACTCTAATGGACTCTTGACCCCCAGTCTTTATAAATCTGCCCCTCTGTCTCTGGATATCGGACCCTGGGGCATAAAACAGCTGCACATCTGTGTCTAAATGACTTAACTGCAGGAAATCAAGCACTACCTACTATATACAACCGTACGTATCATGTATCTAGTAGGTAGTCCTTCACTCCAGAACCAGAGTTATCCACCCCGCTGGTGCCACTTACCTGCAACACCTGTTTTGGGCTGAAGCAGAGAAATGGCAGGTGAAGATCCAAGTCAATTACTGGGCTTTCGAGATCTTCTCTTGATGGAAAAACAATCTGCAGAGGTTTCATGCTGAACACCTACAGGGAGACCATGGGAGAAAGCAGACAAAAATAATGTAGCTTGTGGTGTGACTAGAGTACAAGATAAATCAGTAGTTACTGAGTGTTATATGTAGATTCAACGAGTACCATGATGCTACCTTTAATGGAAGATTCTCCGGGAAGGTAGGTAGGATGCCTAATGTGTCACCCCCACCCCAAAAAAAATTTAAAAACCCTACAGATGCCCTGTGCTCACGAATATCCATATACACCCCTCATTAATCCAATCAGACATCGCAGTTGGTCATTACCAGATGCAGAGGTCCAGGTGGAGGACATGGAATCAGAGCTAACTTTGCTGCAAACTCCTTAATACGTTCATCAAGATTGACATTCCTGATGGACTTCAGTTGTGGAAGAAGGCTGAAAATGGTGACAGATAAGAAAAAAGGATAATGATCAATGACATGGTTCGTTCCATCATCTGACTGCTGCCGATCCAGCAGCTAAAAACTTCCAACAACCCGCTGCTGGTAGCCACACATTTCTCCTACAGTGACCACTGCAGGAGACATGTGGTACTGCATGCCACCCATGTGATACAAGGTAGACATTAGTCCTCCAGAGCGTGAGGTGACCTCTGCAGTATCCTTCTGCTTTGGCTAATAGGGAGCCTAATAGAAGGGGTTTGAGCAGGAGATTTGCCCCTTTAGCGCCCATCTGCCCTGATTGGGTAAATGGAAAGAGTCATTCATCACATGTGGCCCCACTAGACTACTCACTGAGCTACCTATGCCAGCAGCAATGGAACCTGCCACAATGTTGTAGAATAAACTTGGCGTTGTGTTGGACCCCATGGTGGTTCCCTTTTCAAAGCGCAGAATAGTAATATTTAGAGCACGTAGTATCAAAGTCTTCAAAATACTAAAGGCTTTAAAGGGGTTGTCTCATCATGGACAATGGGGGCATATCGCTAAGATATGCCCCCCATTGTCTTATAGGTGCGGGTCCCACCGCTGGGACCTGCACCTATATTGAGAAGGGAGCCCCACAAGTGAAGGAGGGCGCACTGCGCATGCGCAGCCCGCCCTCCATTCATTTTCTATAAGACAATGGGGGCATATCCTAGCGATATGCCCCGATTGTCCATGATGAGACAACCCCTTTAACATTGTGGCATCCCATACTGTGCGTATGGGCAAGATGAGCAGAGTTAAAACCCAACAGATACTTGATATGATTACATGTAAACCTTGTATTGCAACTGAATTGAACACCGCGGGTTCCCTCTCTTACCATGAGAGACAGTCCTTTAGAGCGTTGTAGTAAGGGTATCTGGATATGACGCAAATGGCAAAAGGTACATAAGCCTCATATGTCTTGTTGCTTCCTATGGAGGAGTCCCAGTAAGCCTGCCCACCAGACAGTCCCAGTGCATCCTGGAGAGACAGAGACTTCTATGTGCACAAGAAGAGCAATGACAAAATAAAGATACAAGTCTAAACAAGGACGGCGTTGCTCCGGTTCACCGAGGACGGAAGCCATAATTATCTTGTCTAATGAATGGATCCTACAGCTATAAACGGCACAGTAATTACAGAGTGCACAGTACAGAGAACTGCTCTACTACAATGGTCCTACCTGAACAGATCGGGAGAACTGAGCAACAACCCCATATGTCCTGTTCCCCAGAACATCTGTAAAGATAAGGAAATGGAAATGCTCCTCTATGGGCTCTAAGGTCACTTGCAGCCCCCCTGTAAAGATAGAGAATAAGAAATGATACATTAGATAAATACAATTCAATAAATGTAACATCTAGTCACAGCCAAAGCTGCATTCAAAATTCCCCAGGATTCCTATGAGCCCATTGGAGGACCCCATGTTTCTCTACTGCTTCTTCATATATATATCTGGGGCCCCAGCATCTGGAACCTAGTAGCCAATATTATATTTAGTAGCCCGGTCACCAGTGCGCGTGTATGGAGGGGTTAAGGCCCCTAGTTTGCCCAGTATAGAGCACTGGAAAAGTCTGTTTCTTGTTTTATGTACGTAACATTATACCATGAAAAAGTTTGTCAATTTCCTAATATACTTTATTGTTACAATTTTTCACCATCTCTGCTGGCAATCACTGAATGGTCACAAGGTTTGCATTCTGATGCTGAAAAGCTATCCTAAACTAATACTTATCATGGCTGAGGGTTTGCTACAATTGTATCTAATGCAGACAATGCTCTGTGAGACATGTATGCAAACTCCATTTTGCCTGCATAGATACATCGTGTGCCGCCTACGTATTGCCCGCATTGGATACAACTGTAGCAAACCCCTCAGCTGTGATAAGCATTTTTTTTATTTTTTTTTGTTTTTTTTTAAAACACATAGAAATGTAATAAGGTATATAGGAGGACGCGTGTGCACCTGGGAAGCAGAGCTGGGGCAATCCAATGAGGTCGATGTCTTTGGGGACGCTGATCTCCTCGGTGGTGGTCTCTCTATGATCCACGTTGTTACCGCTCCCAGACTCCACCTTGGGCCTCTCCTTCTTCTTCCGGAACGATCGCCTCCTCGCCACTCTTTGGTACGAGCTCTGAACTGCAGACGAGCTCTGCGCTTCCTCTTTCGGTACAAAAGGAGGGACGAATACAGAGGTGATCTCCGGTTCAAGTACCTGGAGGCTTCGGATACCTTTCTGGGCAACCTGAGGGCAACAGGAAAAAACAAGGAAGACACCGGTTACAAAATATTTCTACGGAAATTCTTCACCCACTTCCTTTAATTTTATTGTGTAAGGCCTCATGCACACGACCGTTGTGTGCACCCGTGGCCGTTGTTCCGTTTGACGTGATTTTCTGCGGTCCCATTGACTTTCAATGGGTCCGTTGAAAACTCGGCTACTGCACCGTTTTGTCACCCGCGCCCGTGACCCGTGTTTCCTGCCGTGAAAAAAATATAACCTGTCCTATTTTTTTCACGGCTAACGGTTCGCGGCCCCATTCAAGTCAATGGGTCTGTGAAAAATCACGGATGCACACAAGATAGTCATCCGCGTCCGTGATCCGTGTCCGTGAACCGTGTCCGTTTTTCCTATCATTTTCAATGCAAACTTAACTTAGTTTTTTTTTTTCACTTTTCATGTCCGTGGATCCTCCAAAAATCAAGGAAGACCCACGAATGAAAAAACGGTCACGGATCACGGACCAACGGAACCCCGTTTTGCGGACCGTGAAAAAATACTGTCGTGTGCATGAGGCCTAATACTTGAACCCTGGTCAACTAGAAAATCAATCTTCTCTCCAGCTGCGGTTCTCTTGCAGACCGCAGCAGATTTTTCATCTTCTGTGAATTGTGTTCTTCTGGTTCATAAACCTTCCAGCTTGGGTCACTCCTCCACACAGAATGATGCTGGCATCACTAGCTCTCTGGTTCTGGTAGGAATGGCATGCTTAAAAGGGTTTTTCCAGTAAGAAAAATATCGTTGACAGCGAGCATTTCTTGAGACAGAACCAGGGCAGCGTTGGAACAGAACAGCGAGTTGGTGACACCAATTTTTTTTTATTCGGCTGAAACCCCCCTTTAAGCCAGACGCAAGTCAGAAGGTCCAGCAAAATATAAAAGCAGGAAGAAAACCTGCTGCTGTCTGCAAGGAAGAAAACCTGCTGCTGTCTGCAAGGAAGAAAACCTGCTGCTGTCTGCAAGGAAGAAAACCTGCTGCTGTCTGCAAGAGAACTGCACCTCAAGAGATCCGTTTCCTAGGAAGCAGCCTTCACCGCGGATGACTTTGTAGAAGACCTGATCAAGGCCAGACATAAGACATACTATAATGTGCCTGTAGCGGTGCACAACCTTTTCGGGTTGGGGGCCACATTAGAATGATATTGAGGGCCGCAGGTTGTGAATCCCTGCTGTAGGGGATCCTCTACATACCTTTAAATGTGATTTTCGGGACCCAAGGGCAAAGACGATTTCATTGTAATTCCTTTTTTATATAAAGCAATAAAATATATTCCAATTCTAGATTTTTATGGACAAAAATGTAAAATTGCAGGTACTTTTCTCGACATATACAGTTCATTTGACCTGTGAACCCGATGACCAAGCAGTCAGTATATATCAATGGGGTATGGATGGGCACTGCCTATTGTCAGCTCCACTATAATTAGCTGCAATGTCTGTTGAGTCTGAAGTAGTCTTACATCCACGTACTGTCCAATCAGTGGATGAAGCTCTGTCCCTGCACATGCTTTACACTGCAGCTTTGCTCCATTAGAACTCAGCTATGACCAGGGACTCACAATTTTAAACTGCACTGTGTATTTCATAGTGAGGTTGTGGAAATCTGCCTGCAGTCCATCACTGGATTAAGCTGTTGCACTGTCCCTCCTCCCTCATGCTTTACACTGCAGCAGGAATTCCACGCAGACATATTTATATTCTCATGATTTACCCACCAGTAAGAAACTGAATATTTCTGAAGCGCGTGAGACATAAAAATGGTAAGAGATATGTAAAGCGACAGCTCATGTAGGTTTAAGGGGTTAACAGTCGGGTGCGGGAAGCCACCGCAGATGGGCCCCACATGATAACGGATTTACACCAGCAGCTCAGGAAGGCACGACTGTGGTGCCACTAGTCCTGCATGTGTGAGACAAACAGATATGTCCTCCCTCGTGGTCATAGGTAGCATATAAGGGTATCATTCTGCAAATATCCGATCCAAACATTTTCAGGGCATCTCTACCTAAAAAACCAGTCCCCGAGTCGTCTCCTTGTGAATGTACCAGTCATTTATAACCTACGGCAGCCAGTACAGCGGCCACGTGGGGTGGTCACCAAGCTTTTCACATAGGAGCCATGAACAAGGCAGAGTCACATTCCCCTTGTTCTCTCTATGTTACTTCTTAGGCGTGTCTGGGTGTCAGTCTTCACTGCTGTTCTGGCATTCTATTCATGAACGAGAAAGCTCAGGGTGAATGTGTTACAGATCCTGAACAGACAGAAGAGTGTGAGAGAAGACACAAAAACGGGAATATGAAGGGTTGGATGGACATGATATATAATATAAACCCTGCGGTGATCGTCTGATTGAAGAATAGAGGAGAATAAAGGGTAAAGCAGGTGATTTCTTAGAGAAGAGAAGCAGGAACCGGCGCGGTTATGTAAGGTGTGTCCTGACTAATGATCCTTACAAAGGAAGAAAACCACTGGTGCACAGCCGAGTGCACTATTTAAAGGGGTATTCCAGTAATAAGTTATCCCCCATCCACAGAATAAGAGATAGCTGTAAGATTGTGGTGGTCTGACCGCTGGGACCCTCACCAATTACAAGAAGAGGAGTCCTGTGCCCCCTCCATATGTTCGAGCAGGTGCACTGCTTCCCTATCCTTCTCGACTCCCTCAGTCCCGCAGGACACAGGACTCCGGTTCTCGCGGCTGGACCCCTACCGATCCAACAGCTATCCATAGAGATAGGGGAAAACCTGGAAACCAAACGCCCCTTTAAAAAGGGATGTCCCATAAGAACAACGCTTGTCTCTATGCCCTACACCAGGGTACAAGGACGTCATTCATATACAAGCCATGGATCACCCTCTATCATTCATGTATTATATGCATGACCTTCAACCTGAATGGCCGCCATATAATACTATATTTCCCCTACAGCGATCCCAGGTTTTGGGCTGGGGGTGAGGCTCTCGGTCGCCTATGATCAGGAGGCCACGTGCTTCACAGCACCACGCTTCTATCCTTAGGACAGTAGTGACAGCTATGACGGATCCGTTTCTGAATGGATCCCAACTAAACTCGGAAGATCACATTTGACTTTCTACATTCTTACTATAAAAAAAAAAAGTCTGAAAACGTAAATGTGAACACAGCCTTAACTGAGCAGAAGTATGGAAAGGAGACAAACTGGAGTGGGACTGCAGGATCAGACTACACGTCTTTGTTTGTAGTCTGTCACCATGGAAACACATAGCTCTGCAGAGGGACCACCTCCGGTAATACAGTACCAGCCGAGTATTAGAAAATCTCATGTGCACTTTGCTTTTTTCTTCTGTATGGAAATTGGCCTTCTGTGCGTTTTTGAAATCCGCAGCATGTCAATAGTGCGATTTTAGTGCGGATTTCGTCCTTTTCAATGGTGGGGAAAAAAACGCACCAAAAAACGCAAGTAACACATGCAGTTTTTGGTGCAGAAATTCAAAGAAACCTGCACGGAATTCTGTGCGGATTTTCGGCAAGACAGCCGGCATCCGTGTGCAGGTAGCCTTAGGCTCCAGAATAAAGACCAGCAATGAGGAGTGATGCCCTTTACCTCCAGCAGACTGACGCTAGGTATGCAGCTCTGCTCATCTTACACAGAAGTCCCCAGCCTGTCAGCGCTCACCTGCCTTTACCTGGAGCCGACAGGCGAGAGAAGAAAGACTCATTTGCATAAAATAATGAATTACCTTAATGTTTAAAGGATGTGGCCCGATACGGCGCGAGGCTCCTTGGTGCCGCTTACTCTCTAACATAAATCCTTTCATATCCTCACACTTAGGGCTCATGCACATGACTGTATGTATTTTGCGGTCCGCAAAAAACGGATCCGCAAAAAATACGGATGACATCCGTGTGCATTCCTTATTTTGCGGAACAGAACAGCCGGCCCCTAATAGAACAGTCCTATCCTGGTCCGTAATGCGGACAATAATAGGACATGCTCTATTTTTTTTTCCGAAACAGAATGCACACAAAGTAACTTACGCATTTTTTTACGCATTTTTTGCGGACCCATTGAAATGAATGGTTCTGTATACGGTCCTCAAAAAAACAAAAACGGAATGGACATGGAAAGAAAACACGTTCGTGTGCATGAGCCCTTAGCAAGATCTTGGATGGCTGTCAGTGAGTGATTTTTTCCCTGGCCTTCAGCATGTCCTGATTAGGCTTCATGCACATCCGTTTTTTTTTTTTGCGGATCCATTGTAACAATGCCTAAAACGGACAAGAATAGGACATGTACTATTTTTTTTGCGGGGCTACGGAACGGATGTGGACAGTATGAATGGGTCAGCATCCTATCCGCAAAAAAAACGGAACAGAACAAACAACGTTGGTGTGCATGTAGCCTTACACAGATGTCTGAGCAGGATAGGTTTCCTGCCTCTGAATCTTTCCATCCACTGACTGCAAGCAGTTACTGAACATACAGTACAAGCAACAAATCTGTCCCGTCCTGATGTCTATAACCAAGGTGTGAGGCCTGGGAAAGCTGGACCACTATCAACATGGCCGCCGCCAGTACAATGCTCAGAGGCCCCATCACCCGGATCTCCCAGAATTTCTTAGTCTCTCAGTTTTAGGCCGATACCGTCTAACAGGAAATACAAAGTACAAATATTAGTGAGGGGTAATGAAGAATGAAGTCTAAACAGGATCTGCAGGCTACGCAAAGGATTCCTGTGAGCTCCAGTTCATTGTGCACGCGACTGGCAGTGTTGTCATAGTCCCATGATGTGAGCTCTGCACTCATCTCAGCCAGAACATTATATTCCTAAGGGCTCATGCACACCAACGTATTTTTTGTCAGTGTCCGCTCAGTTTTTTTTTGAGGCCCGTATGCAGAACCATTCACTTCAACGGGGCGTCTAAAAAAAATCCATCGAGGCATGGACTCCACCAGAACCTCTGAAGGTGTCCTGCGGTCTCTGGAGCCGCGACCCCCACTGATCGCTGAAACAAATCGGCTTTGATATCCTTAGGTAGTGGGGGGGAGGGTGGGGGTCAGCTGAAGACGGACTCGCGCTCCTATAAGACTGTACATTTCAAACCTTGGCTACATGAACTGGGCAGATAAATACAAGGCCGCACAGCGCCAGGCTAAGCATCCCCCATGCCTCTTCAGTCAGTGGGGGTCTCAGCACCCCCTCACCCACAATCAAAAGTACTGGCATATAAATCCTAGAGCAGGGAGGTCTCCCTTGGGACTACATGGGGCTGCAGGAACTGTACTTCTTTTTCAGCACCACTAGTGTTGTGCCCACACACTGAGACTGCAACCATTAAGCTTAGTGCCCACACACTGGGACTGCAACCATTAAGCTTAGTGCCCACACACTGGAACTGCAACCATTAAGCTTAGTGCCCACACACTGGGACTGCAACCATTAAGCTTAGTGCCCACACACTGGGACTGCAACCATTAAGCTTAGTGCCCACACACTGGGACTGCAACCATTAAGCTTAGTGCCCACACACTGGGACTGCAACCATTAAGCTTAGTGCCCACTGTGTCTGTAACCACCAAGCTTATGTGCCTTCTGTAATTGTTATGCATTTGGGCCCCCTATAAAGCATCTCATTCAAAAGTGTACTCGCCTCCGCCCGCATTTATACCCAATGATAACTAGGTGCCAGAAATTAAAAGGGGTCCAGCTTTTTTATTAAGGGATTGCCTATCCCCAGCATAGGCTACTATTAGGGAGTCTGACACCCCGCACACCCCCGGAGATCAGCTGCCGGATCAGTAATGGACGGTGCTCCATCACTGCAGTACTGCTCCCTGCACTGGGATCGGGCGTGACGGCACCCATATAATGTAGTGTGCGGCGGTATAATACGTAAAGAAGTCGGGGAGCGCAATAAGCTCATGCAACCTGAGGCGAGCATGGTTGCCGAATGAATCATTCAGATGACAGAGTGGGTAATTTTTTCTTTTTGTTTCGCAGGGTTCCTTAAAGAGGACCTGTTACCTCTCTTGACATGTATGTTTTAGTAACTACAGTCGTGGCCAAAAGTTTTGAGAATGACGCAAATATTAGTTTTCACTAAATTTGTTTCAGTTGTTTCTGTGATGTAGTGAAATATAATTACACGCACTTCATACGTTTCAAAGGCTTTTATCGACAATTACATGACATTTATGCAAAGAGTCAGTATTTGCAGTGTTGGCCCTTCTTTTTCAGGACCTCTGCAATCCGACTGGGCATGCTCTCAATCAACTTCTGGGCCAATTCCTGACTGATAGCAACCCATTCTTTCATAATCACTTCTTGGAGTTTGTCAGAATTAGTGGGTTTTTGTTTGTTCACCCGCCTCTTGAGGATTGACCACAAGTTCTCAATGGGATTAAGATCTGGGGAGTTTCCAGGCCATGGACCCAAAATGTCAACGTTTTGGTGTCACGGCTGAGGATGGGGGAAATCCTCAGCCGTGTGAAGCCCGGTGATGTTACGGCTGCTTGGCCATGAAGACAGGATTAGGGAGCAGGTCACCTCCTAAACGCATCCCTAACCTGACCCTGGCTCCTAGCTACATGAGCCAACCTTGATGGTAGGAGGGCCCATGCTCCGGAACCTAAAAGTCCCTGCTAGCCCTTAAGATGACCCTCACCTAGGAGCTGAGTAAGACAAGCCCACTCCTCCTAGACACGGAGGAGCAGGAGTCTCAACGGCCAAGCTGCAGGAAAAGGGGAAACATAAACAGCTCTATGGATATGGCAGGTGAACAAAGAGTTCCACCTACCTGCCACAGCCTTGCTGACTGGATCCCTGTGTTAGCAGGGTGCAGATCACAAACGCATCCCCACACAGGGACCCAGATCCATAGCTGCACAAAATCACATATAAAACATCACACGGACATCACACATAACTAGAAATAACTTAAAGTGACATTATGGTTTTGACATAAAGGTTTATGACCACAGGGGTGGCTCTTACTGGCAGGTAATAAATACATGAGGCTGCTCTCAGCTAAGCATGGCTGAAGCAACCTCCAGGCCTGCAAAAGCAGTGAGGCTTTATAGGCCAAGAAGCCACACCCCACAGTCGGACACACCCAGTGCACACACACACTAGGAAGGAGATTAAGCCTTCCAACACCAGGGAAGGGAAAACACCACTTAAAGGAGATGTGCACACAATAACATAAAAAGGAAGTGCACACATACACACATAACACAAAACCGCATGCACAACGTAGCGAGCTGCAATGGCACAGCTCAGCCTGCTACGCTGCCACATACACACTGTTGCCAGCGGCAACCACAGGTGAGGCAAATACCACAGCCCTCACCTGTGATTGAACACCAAAGAAAACCGCTGACAACCGCATGCGGTTCAGGAGTCACGGTCATAGCCATGGCCGTGACATTTGGTCCCCGAGCCACTTAGTTATCACTTTTGCCTTATGGCACGGTGCTCCATCGTGCTGGAAAATGCATTGTTCTTCACCAAACTGTTGTTGGATTGTTGGAAGAAGTTGCTGTTGGAGGGTGTTTTGGTCCCATTCTTTA
The DNA here is from genome assembly GCF_905171765.1 of Bufo bufo. Classification (NCBI taxonomy): domain Eukaryota; kingdom Metazoa; phylum Chordata; class Amphibia; order Anura; family Bufonidae; genus Bufo; species Bufo bufo. Next base: position 24,937,614 of record NC_053393.1, read on the forward strand.
TTCATGGCTGTGTTTTTGGGCAAAATTGTGAGTGAGCCCACTCCCTTGGATGAGAAGCAACCCCACACATGAATGGTCTCAGGATGCTTTACTGTTGGCATGACACAGGACTGATGGTAGCGCTCACCTTTTCTTCTCCGGACAAGCCTTTTTCCAGATGCCCCAATCGGAAAGAGGCTTCATCGGAGAATATGACTTTGCCCCAGTCCTCAGCAGTCCATTCACCATACTTTCTGCAGAAGATCAATCTGTCCCTGATGTTTTTTTGGAGAGAAGTGGCTTCTTTGCTGCCCTTCTTGACACCAGGCCATCTTCCAAAAGTCTTCGCCTCCCTGTGCGTGCAGATGCGCTCACACCTGCCTGCTGCCATTCCTGAGCAAGCTCTGCACTGGTGGCACTCAGACCCCGTAGCTGAATCCTCTTTAGGAGACGATCCTGGCGCTTGCTGGACTTTCTTGGACGCCCTGAAGCCTTCTTAACAAGAATTGAACCTCTTTCCTTGAAGTTCTTGATGATCCTATAAATTGTTGATTGAGGTGCAATCTTAGTAGCCACAATATCCTTGCCTGTGAAGCCATTTTTATGCAACGCAATGATGGCTGCACGCATTTCTTTGCAGGTCACCATGGTTAACAATGGAAGAACAATGATTTCAAGCATCACCCTCCTTTTAACATGTCAAGTCTGCCATTTTAACCCAATCAGCCTGACATAATGATCTCCAGCCTTGTGCTCGTCAACATTCTCACCTGAGTTAACAAGACGATTACTGAAATGATCTCAGCAGGTCCTTTAATGACAGCAATGAAATGCAGTGGAAAGATTCTTTTGGGATTAAGTTAATTTTCATGGCAAAGAAGGACTATGCAATTCATCTGATCACTTTTCATAACATTCTGGAGTATATGCAAATTGCTATTATAAAAACTTAAGCAGCAACTTTTCCAATTTCCAATATTTATATAATTCTCAAAACTTTTGGCCACGACTGTACAGTGAAGATCCAGCTGGGTGTAACCAGTTGGGGATGTGTCCCTGCATAGTTCGACACTATCCAACCAGAGACACACCCTTGACTGTTAACACCCATCTGGACCTTCAATGCAAATTGCTAGAAATTCATTCAGAAACTTCTAGCAGGAATAATACAGGAATGGCACATCATAGAGTTATAGGAATACACACTCTAGAATTGATGCAAGTAGTTACTAATACAGACAAGTCAGAAGGGATGTGAGGTCCTCTTTATAGAGGTGTCAGATGAAAATTGGTGCCATTTTGACACACAAGAGGATCTATGGCTATCCCTTACACCAAAACGTACATGCAAAAGTGACCACCGATGGGTCTGCACCTCCCATTGTCACTTTTTCAAAAATGGCTGTTGCACAGTAAACAGAAAAAGTCAAATATCTCTATATAAAAGTAGTATAACTACCAAACTGTGACCATCGCTGACTCTATTCCTCATAGGAATGAATAACTAGCATGTAAAACGCGTGGTACATCTTTTCATGTCATGTAATCAACACTGAGCTGCACACATACAGGACATTTTAAAAAAAATTGGAAACCACTCCGGAGAGTAGAACAGGTTTACAGAAGCCGTGTGTGTATTCAGTGAGCGCTATTTGTTTAGTAGGGACGTCTTGTAATACAGTATAGTGGGGAGGGGGTTAGCATGGCAGTATACTGTCGGCAGGAGGGCACTAAGAAGAGACAAGATAGGTACAGGGAACACACCTGGGGTTGGGGTGAAGCTTGCCTGTACAGCTAGTTTACAATGATGCGACCAACGAAAAACACCAATAACCCGATGAAAATGGTTAATTTGCATATGTATCAAATCGGTTTTTATTCACAATAAAAGCACACAGAGCTATGTGGACTGGATATTGCGGATGTGCTAGCGGCCATCTAGCAACCCATGTCCTCAGCTCTATACCCAAAATCCCGGTGACAGGTTCCCTTTAAACAACAAGGCTACAAAAAGAAAACGAAAAAATGTGACACCGCAGCACCGCACTTGGAATGTGGCCAGATAGGTTGTCACTTTCCTCTAAATTTACACAAGGATGCTGAATACACAGGCAGCCGCAGAGAAAGACTGAAGAGAAGTCACATAGGAACACTGTCATAATAGATGACAGGGGCTTTCTAGGATGGCCATCAATACCATATTGGCAGGGGTCCAACACCCTGCACCCCCAATAGTCAGATGTTTAGCTGTAGCCCCGCTGCGGGAGGTCGACACTGAAACTACACAGCTCCACCTACTGTGTAGTGGACAGAGCTGGTTACTGCAGCACTGCCCCCATGGAAGTCACCGGGAACAGTGCTGCAGTAACCAGCATCATCCGCTACACAGTGGATGGAGCTGCAGAGCTCTGATGCTGACTCCCGCCACCAGAGCAAATGCAGAACAGCTGCTCAGCGGGAATGTGAACAACCCGTCAAATTCATATTCCTGTACATAGCGAGCAGTATTATAGTAGTTATATTCTTGTACATAGGAGGCAGTATTATAGTAGTTATATTCTTGTACATAGGAGGCAGTATTATAGTAGTTATATTCTTGTACATAGGAGCAGTATTATAGTAGTTATATTCTTCTACATAGGAGGCAGTATTATAGTAGTTATATTCTTGTACATAGGAGCAGTATTATAGTAGTTATATTCTTGTACATAGGAGCAGTATTATAGTAGTTATATTCTTGTACATAGGAGCAGTATTATAGTAGTTATATTCTTGTACATAGGAGCAGTATTATAGTAGTTATATTCTTGTACATAGAAGCAGTATTATAGTAGTTATATTCTTGTACATAGGAGCAGTATTATAGTAGTTATATTCTTGTACATAGGAGCAGTATTATAGTAGTTATATTCTTGTACATAGGAGCAGTATTATAGTAGTTATATTCTTGTACATAGGAGGCAGTATTATAGTAGTTATATTCTTGTACATAGGAGCAGTATTATAGTAGATATAATCTTGTACATAGGAGCAATATTATATTAGTTATATTCTTGTACATAGGAGCAGTATTATAGTAGATATATTCTTGTACATAGGAGCAGTATTATAGTAGTTATATTCTTGTACATAAGAGCGGTATTATAGTAGTTATAATCTTGTACCTGGGAGCAGTATTATATTAGTTATATTCTTGTACATAGGAGGCAGTATTATAGTAGTTATATTCTTGTACATAGGAGGCAGTATTATAGTAGTTATGTTCTTGTACATAGGAGGCAGTATTATAGTAGTTATATTCTTGTACATAGGAGCAGTATTATAGTAGTTATATTCTTGTACATAGGAGCAGTATTATAGTAGTTATATTCTTGTACATAGGAGCAGTATTATAGTAGTTATATTCTTGTACATAGGAGCAGTATTATAGTAGTCATATTCTTGTACATATGGGGCAGTATTATAGTATTTTCTTGTAATTAGAGAACCATATTATAGGAATTATTCTGAGGCATGATGCAAAGGATATAGAAAATGTGATTTAGTACAGTATTTTAAAGTGAAATTTAAGAAGGTTTACTTTAACTTGGACATTAACTCCTCCATGTACAATGTGTTCTATGTACTTTGCAGGGTGCTTTCTCAAATTCCAGTCAGAGTTGTGATAAATTGTTCCTTTTTTATGGACTTAAAAGACAATTCTAGTCATTATTGTTTCTAAGTCGTGGATCTCCTATGAAATCTCAGAATCAGCTCCTTCAAAGTGTGGACAAGACCCTTGTATCACTAGAATGATTGTCTACCTCTCACACCCTCCATCCTCCTCCCCAAGTTTCCTGTTGTCAGCTGTCAAAACTTAAAAAAAAAAAACACAGATTTTACAATCTATATTTTGTTCCTCTTTTGATTCTGCAGTTTAGAGGTTCTTGGTTATTCTCTCGCTGGCGACCAAGTAGTTAGTGAGATGAATTTGTAAATCTTTGTTATGTCTTCTCTTTATAGGAGTAAACACTGTCCATGAACAGGCCGTGGGGCGAGCACTACAAGGACTAACTGTGCACCTCTTAATCACAGTCACACAGTGCTACGGTATTAACCCCCTCTGTGCTGTGATCTCTATAAACCTTCTCTCACAGAGGACAAAGCTGGAGAAGGAGAGGCTTAATAAGCCCTATACCTGGCGGTCGGCCCCCTCATAACTTCGACAGATGCACCACAGCTTCCTTGCTTTCTTACATTTAGACCATTTTCTACGCCTAAAACCGGCGTAGGAAAATGGTAGGTACTGCCTGCACGTCCCCTTTCCCGCCCGGCCCACTAGTTTAGACCTGCGTTAGCAGTGAAAAGTCACAGACTGTGGCGCAAAGGACCTTTGCACTGCAATCTGCGCCAGAAATACACCTAATTTAGGCGTATTTCTGTTTAATAAATGACCTCCCCCCCCCCAGGTGTCAAGATTTTAAGCCTTAACTGCCCTAGACCACCAGAGATGTTGGCATTAGCTCTTTCACTACCCTAGATCACCAGAGATCTTGGCATTAGCTCTTTCACTACCCTAGATCACCAGAGATGTTGGCATTAGCTCTTTCACTACCCTAGATCACCAGAGATGTTGGCATTAGCTCTTTCACTACCCTAGATCACCAGGGATGTTGGCATTAGCTCTTTTACTACCCTAGATCACCAGAGATGTTGGCATTAGCTCTTTCACTACCCTAGATCACCAGGGATGTTGGCATTAGCTGTTTCACTACCCTAGATCACCAGAGATGTTGGCATTAGCTCTTTCACTACCCTAGATCACCAGAGATGTTGGCATTAGCTGTTTCACTACCCTAGATCACCAGGGATGTTGGCATTAGCTCTTTCACTACCCTAGATCACCAGAGATGTTGGCATTAGCTCTTTCACTACCCTAGATCACCAGAGATGTTGGCATTAGCTCTTTCACTACCCTAGATCACCAGAGATGTTGGCATTAGCTGTTTCACTACCCTAGATCACCAGAGATGTTGGCATTAGCTCTTTCACTACCCTAGATCACCAGAGATGTTGGCATTAGCTCTTTCACTACCCTAGATCACCAGAGATGTTGGCATTAGCTCTTTCACTACCCTAGATCACCAGAGATGTTGGCATTAGCTGTTTCACTACCCTAGATCACCAGAGATGTTGGCATTAGCTCTTTCACTACCCTAGATCACCAGGGATGTTGGCATTAGCTCTTTCACTACCCTAGATCACCAGAGATGTTGGCATTAGCTCTTTCACTACCCTAGATCACCAGAGATGTTGGCATTAGCTCTTTTACTACCCTAGATCACCAGAGATGTTGGCATTAGCTCTTTCACTACCCTAGATCACCAGAGATGTTGGCATTAGCTCTTTCACTACCCTAGATCACCAGGGATGTTGGCATTAGCTCTTTTACTACCCTAGATCACCAGGGATGTTGGCATTAGCTCTTTCACTACCCTAGATCACCAGGGATGTTGGCATTAGCTCTTTCACTACCCTAGATCACCAGAGATGTTGGCATTAGCTGTTTCACTACCCTAGATCACCAGGGATGTTGGCATTAGCTCTTTCACTACCCTAGATCACCAGAGATGTTGGCATTAGCTCTTTCATTACCCTAGATCACCAGAGATGTTGGCATTAGCTGTTTCACTACCCTACATCACCAGAGATGTTGGCATTAGCTCTTTCACTACCCTAGATCACCAGAGATGTTGGCATTAGCTCTTTCACTACCCTAGATCACCAGGGATGTTGGCATTAGCTCTTTTACTACCCTAGATCACCAGGGATGTTGGCATTAGCTCTTTCACTACCCTAGATCACCAGGGATGTTGGCATTAGATCTTTCACTACCCTAGATCACCAGGGATGTTGGCATTATCTCTTTCACTACCCTAGATCACCAGAGATGTTGGCATTAGCTGTTTCACTACCCTAGATCACCAGGGATGTTGGCATTAGCTCTTTCACTACCATAGATCACCAGAGATGTTGGCATTAGCTCTTTCACTACCCTAGATCACCAGAGATGTTGGCATTAGCTGTTTCACTACCCTAGATCACCAGGGATGTTGGCATTAGCTCTTTCACTACCCTAGATCACCAGAGATGTTGGCATTAGCTCTTTCACTACCCTAGATCACCAGAGATGTTGGCATTAACCTTTTACTACCCTAAGCCACAAGGGATGTTGGCAATAACCTTTTACTACCCTAGGCCACAAGGGATGTTGGCATTAACCTTTTACTACTCTAGATCACCAGAGATGTTGGCATTAAAGTGGTTTTCCAGTATTTAAATACTGAAGGCCTAACCTCAGGATAGGCCATAAATATCAGCCAGGTGGGGGTTCGACATCCCACATATGCGCTGTGTCAGGTTGGTGCTGGAAATTATTCATGGCAGTGGCTGCACCGAGATACTGCATCCCAGCTCCCATTCTAATTATTGGGGCTGGGGTGTAGTACACTGGTGCTGGAAACTACACAATGGACAAGCTTTCAGTCCACTGTATATTAGGTGGGAGTGATGGGAGTCAGCCCCCACTGATCAGAATAGGTCGTCAATATCTAAGTACTGGAAAACCCCTTTGATGCTTTCACTACCCTGGACCAGTGGGGATGCTGGCATTGGCTCCTTCACTGTCTAGAACCTCCGTGGAGGATGGCATTAACCCCTTAAAAAAAACACAGACCACCAAGGATGTTTGCATTAAACCCTTCACTAGTCCAGACCACTCGGGATATTGGCATTAGTTCTTTCACCACCGTACACAAAAGAGGAAGGGGTTTTCCCAAGACTACGATATTATTGACCTGACCATAAGTCTGACCCCCCCAACGGATCAGCTGTTACTGGAAGTAAACAATGTACAGGGCCAGAACATTGTAGCTCCATACACCATGTAGTGGCCATTCTGGGGTACTGCAGCTGATACTCCTGTTCAAGTGAAAGGGAGCTGAGCTGCAGTTTCCAAGGACAGCGACTACACAGTGTATGGACCTGTGGTGTTCCGGCTCCGTACGCTGTTCACTGCCCAGAACTGTGGCTGCGAGAAACTGCTGACTGTGGGAACGCTGCGTCATATGTATTCTAGTGGAGAACTCTCTCAGTCCAGGGCTTTTAGTGGGTGCTCGTCTTCTGCCCCCTTTCCACCAAGAAATCCAAGATGCGCCAGCACACCGATCTGCAATTAATATGAATTTATTGGTCCAGCCGGGCAGTGCACTGCATGCCACATTTTGGGCTTTGGATTTAAAAAAACTCTGCCTTGGGCACACGTGCTACCTTGGCATGGACTGTGTGGGGATTTTGCAGACCGTGAGGGTGCAAGGCATTGGCGCACTATTTAAATGCAGTCTGCAAGATCCCCATATACAGTCCATGCCAATGTCCTGGACGTTCCCGTGGCAGGTACCAGGAGATCGGAGAGACTGGCAACTCGTGGGTTAAATTGACAAGCTCCCTGTGGATCTTATTGTGTCTGTGTTTTGGTGAATGCCACAGCCCTTGCTTCAGGTGTTGCTTGTTGGTAATTTACTGTTCCCATAAGTAGCCGCTTCTCACTTTTGGAGGTGCGGTTTATAGATCTTCTTCCTGCCTTCTAACTAGTTGGTCGGTTGTACTCTGTGGTGCTTCTGGAGTTGCCCGTTTTCTACTTTCAGCTAAGTCTTGTCTTTTCTTATTGTTTTGTGTTTGTTATATTCCCTGTTGTTTGTATCTGGACCTGAGACAGAGACTTCCATTCGTCCATCTGGGGAGGAATGGGTTGTCTCTGGTCCTAACCTCATTCCAGGGCCTTGTAGGGATATAAAGGCCTAGGTATCCTGCATATGGATATTCCTACCTTCAAGGTCTATTCATATTGATAGGTAGTTAGGGCCCGGAATAGGGTCGTGTTCCTTCCCTAGTTTCCAGGCCCAGTTACTGTTCCCCTTCCCTCTTGTGTTTAGTGTGGAGTTTTACCCCCACACTGATCGTAACAGCCGGGGAGCCACATGGGGGGTTCTAGGTGTCGGACCCCCCACGGATATTGATGATCTATCTATTAATATTTGGTCTTGGGAAACCTCTTTAACCACTTCACTACCTTGGACCACCAGGATCACTGTCATCGTTCCTTTGTATTCACAGACCACTAGGGAATAGGCTAAGTATCTGGACCCTGTGTGGCACTGTGTATGTGGCACTTCACGGCTAATCCTCTGGGTGCCACGTGGCAGTGTCTATCTGGTGCTACTTCAGATTGCCAGGATCAGAGGGAGGAGCGCCCAGAGCTACAGAAGCCCCAAGTGGAACATTGCTTCCAACGCAGAAACAGAGCAGCAACCAAGCTTAACCTTAGAGCGTATGTCTGTACTTTTCTAATACAACTTGCATTTCAATTCCTATTTTTAAGACCCCCTGCTTGCTGTCAGTGAACGAAAAAAGGATCTTCTTGACATTCAGAGACAGAAGAAAACTGGTAGAGGCAGCTGGACCAGCTCCAGACAGTAAGGCAGACCCTACACAGCAGGATGGACCATTGGAGCATCTGATTGTTCAATCCATTTCTTCCCTGTGAGAAAAAGGGAAGGAATGTGTTTCTCAGATGGAAATTTTCCGACATGGCCGAGCAAGAATTTCCAGCTATTTGAAATGCAAGTTTTTTCAAGATTTTGGGTGCATTCACATGTACATTCAGGTCAGACCTTCCAGTGGAGATGTGGTCTGTGCTCCACTCCAGATTAAAGGGCACTGACACTTATTAGAAGACTCGTTATCATATATTCTGAGTGAATTCAACTTTGTGGAACGGGTGCGGACCTATTCATACGGTCGTGTGAATGAGCCCCAATACAGTACCAGCAAAGTGTATGAAATCAGACAAATCTCATGTACACTTTGCTTTTTTCTTTAGGTGCGGAAATTGAACAATGGAAGGTTGAGAAGAAGGGGATTCCTAGATGAAAATCCCCGAAACGCGTTGGGCTCTTCCCTCACCCATACCTTATGTTGAATAAAGCATTTTGAAATTTAAAGATATCCAGATTGTGGACTGCTGTCTTTCCAGAAAAATCTATCAAGCGAACCAGGCGCAGGAGGTAGTTGATGAGGGTGTTTTGAGTTTATCCCTCATCTCTCCTCCTGGGTGAAGTGAGTAAATCTGATTTTATCCATATTTTTTAGTTCACTATTAGTATTTTATCCAGAAGTTAATTATTGATAGCTTTTTTGCTCCTTTCGTTTAATGATTTTTTTCTTTGCCTCAGGTGGCGCCTTCTAAGTGGTAAAAACTTTTTCCTCTTTTTCTATTTTTAACTCTTCTCCAGAGCCGGACTTCCCACAGGCTACCCCAGCGGAAGAGCTGGCATCTGGGCAGAGCGCAGTCGGCCTCTGCCCTCCCCTATCCTCGTGTCCAGAGGCTGACTCCCCACGTGCTACCCCAGCGGAAGAGCTGGCATCTGTCCAGAGCGCAGTCGGCCTCTGCCCACCAAGTACCTACAGCTCCAAGGTAGAGAACCACAAGGAAGCAAGGAGTCGCAGATGCCCACTCAACAGCTGGGGACATACAGAACAGAGCCAGGCCCCAAAATTCAACAGGTCCAGTATTGGGTTGTGGTTGGACTGCCAGACTAACTCAGGTACTGACCATGAGGTCAGGTATCTAGTTAGTCTTCCCTGGGAGGGGGAGAGTGTGGCGAAACCAACCTCGCCACTGGGTTTTGGAGGGGCCTGGCTACTAGCCTCTTGCCCCAGGATTATGGGCCCTCTCATCAGCCAAACCTCATTTGTTCACAAAGGACTTGGACTAACTTGAACTCTCACCCCCACGAATTAGACCAGGGTTCAAGTTAGTCCATTACGTTTGGTAATTGTATTTTGTGGATTGCGTCTCAGACAATGCTCATTGTGTTAGTTAATTGCGTCTCAGACAATGCTCATTGTATTTTGTTTATTGCGTTACAGACAGAGGGAAGGGGATTTTGTGTACAATTGCTGGGGAGGTTTGAATACTGTAAATGCATGTGATTGGCTGTTTTTACAAAACCCTGTGGGTGGTGGCCTTGTTGGAAGATGTGTATAAAATGCTTGTGTGTTAGAATAAAGTGGTTGCTTTTATACCTTCATGAAGTTTTGGCTCATGTTTGGGGAATGCGATAACTACACTCTTGGGGATTGCTATATCACAATACTCCCCTGAGTATAAGCTCTTGTAAGAGCTTGTTCATGGTTCCTGCTCTCTGGATGTAGGAGAGGTTCACCCACTGGAAGCTGAAGCCCAGTCTTGGGTCCAGCGTGGGTGGAGGACGGTGAGACCCCAACCAAGCTGCGGCGGTTCGTGGGGTCTGCAGTGCGTACGGTGTCAAGTGGAGTGCTTGGAGTCCTCTGGAAGCACAAGGAGCATATATCGACGGAGGTACCCGGTCGGGGTGCTAGGCGTTCCGTTACAAACAGCAATATAAAACAATCAGAACTGACATTTATAGGCAAACAATTATATCAAATATATATTAGTGTATCATTTATTTTATCTTATGCCTATGAATGGAAGTTCTGATTGTTTTATATCGTTTTTAATTTTTACCCTGGTGATTATACTTTATTAAAATATTATAATTTTTTTTTTTAGCCCTGAGCGCCAACTATAATTATTTGGATATTTTCTATTTTTGCTCCTTGGTACTGGGGTGTAGACAGCGCTCAGCACGCTTATACCATAAAAGGAAATCGCGTGGACGCTTAATTTTTATTTTTAAAATAACAATGGCTGAAAAAATGGTGCAAAAATTAATTGCTTAAAAGGGCTTGTCTCATGACGAATGTAAAAAATGAAAATCAGGCATCACGCAGTATACAACAGTCTTCTTCTACCAAACTTAGAACCAGCCCTATTCACATGGTTCCAGAGATCTCCCCATTGATTGCTCAGCTAGATTTATATCAAGCTGGCAGCTCAGGGGGCGTGTCCTTTCTGCTGAAACTGGTGGCAGTTGAAGGATGGAACTGAGCATGTATTTCAACCTCAGCGAGCTGGACAGAGAATTTAGGAAAATGGCAAACAGCAGGTGGCGCCATACAGATAGATTTCATAGACATGCAATTACAAAAGTGTTCAGATACAGGCGGCGGTTAGAATTTTTTTTTTTTGAATATGTATCATAGGAGAACCCCTTTAACCAAATGGAAAAAAACTATGGCTTTTAAAGACCACCTGGTCTGGAATTGGGAGGGGTGGTGGTGGTCTGGTCTAGAATTGGTTGAACTGTATGTTTTTCTAATGACACTGTACTGTTTATTAGTACATTGTATTTGTAAGTTTATTATTACATTGTATCTTATTACATTGTTTAAAGTTCTAGGCTCTGACTGATGTGTGGGCCATGTAGAGAACGCTTCTGCTCCATACTTGGTGGTGTTGTGAAGACGACAGTTCCTTGGGGAGCTCGGGGTCAGATGCACACTCACGTCCATCCTCGGAGAGCTGCACAGAATAGACTTCCCTTACTGGTTGCATAATTGCCACATCCTCAGAAATACCACCAGGTTTACCAGTGATGCCACCAGGTTTACCACCAATACCCTCTCTCCACCTGTCCTCCACAAATAGGCAGTACTTTGGATCTAAGTCTAAGCCAAATTTAATTTTGGCATTGTAAGGTCGTCTTGTGGTTCCACACGTCTAACCCGATGTATTAATTCCATACCATTCATCGGCATGACAAATCCACGTATGTACAGTAACTCACAGAGGTGACAAATTCCTCGACCACATTCAGGAAGAGGTTTGGATTCATCATGAACTTCCCTACATCATTAGTCATATGACTCATCTTCCCCGATACTTCAGGTCATGCTCTCAAGAAGATACCTGAATCAGTCTGACACAATCCATGACTGGGCAATATCCTGGACTCGTGCAGATATGACAAAGAAGAGTGGACAGGGTTAATATTGTTAATTTAATTGTAAAGGTCATGGTTCCACCTCGGAACGCGGTTGTTAATCTAGCTAAGACCTCAAGTGTCCAACTGTTTAAAAAAGGGTCTTGCCATTGAGTATTTGTCAAGATCTTGGTGATCTCCAGGTCTTACAATCCCTGATTCTACCCTACAGACAATGGGGCCCGCAAGTGGGCCCCTAACAGAAGCTATTAGTGGTATCGAATATGTTTGATTCCAGACATGCAGTTAGTTGGTCGGCCAAACATCACTGAGATGATATCATCAACCCCAGAGCAAGATCAGTGATGTCATCCCAAGATCAAAGAAGAAGATCCCTGGTTTCTCACTTCTATCCCAAATGTGGCTACTACCAATAATCTACGTGGGCGGCACTGTGATTCAGGTGGGGGGCAGCGCTGGGGTCTTGGGATTAAATCCGACCAAGGACAACGTCTGCACAGAGTTTGCATGTTCTCTACAGGTTTGCTGGATTTTCTCGTTAATTTGGAGCCTACATCGTGAGCTCCATTGAGGACAGGGACCAATGTGAGTGATGACAATCTCAATCATCAGGAATAAGGATCTGTATGTAATGATCCGAAACGCATAGACACTGTTGTCTGTGTCTATGGCCTTTTATCTTTTTGCATAAATAAACTAGGGATTTTTATGGAAGCTGTATTTTTCTATATTTTTGTGATGACAATCTCTGTACAAGCTCTGCAGAATAGGTCAGCACCATATAAATACTCACAGCAGAAGTCTTCACGAGGACCATAATTCTCCACCTACCTTGTCTATCTGTCTGATCTCATCGGTGGGGGGTCCCACAAGGACACAGATCTCCAGCAGTCCAGAAGGAAGTTGTGCGTCTTCCATGTCTTAAGATTGTCCAACAAGACTGATGGAGCACAAGGAACCAGAGCTCAAGAACAAACCAACCGGAGAAGATAGTTTCCACAGTGAGTATTAGACATTGATGCAAAGAACATATGGATGGTCAGATAGACAACAAATGGGCAGAGAAGATAATGCTACATGGACCTGGCAACATCCGGGCAATTTATCACTAGGCAGATGGTCCATGCATGGTTAAAGCTGGACTGGCATCTCCACTGGCACAAAATGGGTAAACTGGATGATGCAAGCAGCAGAAGACTATATGATGTATCATGTCATGGATGATAATATGAGGTAGATACTATAGTCCTATTTAGTAATCTGGCAGTAACAAGCAAAATATTTAGCAAATGGCTACAAAGTAACTCAGTAACTTCTTCAAGAATTGTTACAATGAGTTCCAAAGGTAAAACAGTCCTCAGGAACACCTATAGGTGGGCATCCAATGTCCTACAAGCTACAGATGCTTAAGAAGCTTATCTAGATGGTAATCCATGTCCAAAAAGATTCTCCTGGAGCAGAGCCAGATTGGTACTCTGGAGAATTAGTGTGGTGAGATGGTACAGAAAGTCTCCGGGAACGCACTGGAATGGTGGTGGCTCATGAGTAGTCTCATAGCACTACAGAGGGTCTCCAAAGCCACAAGTAGAGTGGAAAGACCAAAGGGCTCTGTAGGTTAACACAATGGTTGGTCCCTCAGCCCTTAATCAGAGTGCAAGGGCACTGAGATTCTCCTCTAGTGCACTTTGGGGGGAGGGGGGTCTACTACTTAGATGCCCAAGTATCATTACATATCTGGTAGCATGTACTCTACCACTGTGGTCAAGAAGTAAGTCCTGGCAGGGTGGGGCATCTATTACCAACAAGATGTTTAGGTTTACAATAAGGTAGACATCTAGGTTCAGCAGCCTAGACCAGAGGCATGAAAGTTCTCTAGGGGATTCAGAATATGGGTATCCAAAATCAGCAGCCTAGACCAGGGGCATGAAAGTTCTTCAGGTGCACATGGAGCTGGATATCCAGAACCTGCAGCCTAGAGCAGGGGCATGGAAGATCTCTAGGAGCACCAGCATGTGGATATCCACCATCAGCACCTGTGGCCAGGCACATGAAAGTTTTCTACGGGCTCCAGAATGTGGGTATCCAAAATCAGCAGCTTAGACCAGGAGCACAAAAGTTCTTCAGGTGCCTATGCCAGGGGCACCAAGGTTCTCCAGGGGCATTAGAATGTAGATATCCAGAATCAGCAGCTTAGACCAGGAACATGAAAGTTCTCTAGTGGATTATGGAGCTCGATATCCAGAATAAGCAGCCTAGACCAAAGGCATGGAAGTTCTTAAGAGGCTCCAGAATGTGGATATCCAGAATCAGAAGCCTAGACCAGGGACATATGAAAGTTCTCCAAGGACAACAGAATCAGCAGCCTTGACCAGGGATGGAAGTTCTCTAGAGGCACCAGCCTAGATGTGGGGCATGAAAGTTCTCCAGGGGCACATGGAGATGGATATCCAGAAGCCTAGACCAGGGGCATGAAACCTCTCCAGGTGCATAGTGCGCAGGGATATCCAGAAGAAAGAGTCCGGGGGAGCAATGAGGACAGCCTCGCAGACCCGAAGTTTCCGACTCCAGCTGCCGACCTATCTTGTAGACAAGACCCAACCTGTGCCGCCTCCAGCACCGCTCTCCTCTCAACTGATACCATGACCGAGGCGTAACCGTCCTGTACTCACAGCCCCGCCCACAACCAAATACCATAATCCCGCCCACTCCGAAGACCATTGTTTACAGTAACGATGCCAACAATCAGAGCCACGCCCACAATATGGCGTATCTCAGCCAATGAAAACGCCTTCATCACATGCACGTCGTCATGGTAGAGAGGGGCGTGGTTGCTACGTGAAACAACTATGCTACCTGCGTAATGACACACACAGAGCCCGCCCCCTGTCGCTACATAGGCGTGGTTTCTCCCTTCCTGCCAGCATGCTCATAGGACGCTTAAGCTGCCAATCTTTTGGTGTATGTAAATTAGGTTGATCCCTCCTCCTGGCTGACGAAAGGGCGGGAAGTCTAGTCACCTCAGAGCTGTGGTGGCAGTTTTACCTCAGGAATGTCGCCTGTCATGTGAGGCGCTGCCACCTCAGCAGCGCTGGCCGTGAAGCTTATTACCTGAGGGCCTAACAAAGATGTCATGTGAAAAGGATCACATTTTAAGGAAATATATAAGAATAAATATAAAATAGAAATAAATTATTTCAATGGAAAATTGAATAACGTGGACCTCATTAGGAATTAATGGCCGATTCTCAGGTCGAGCTATTAATATTAGACTCCTTTTACACTGGGGGTCATTTATCAAGACTTTTTTGTTCCTTTTACACCGGCATTGCTGACGGAAGATGTGTCTAATTTATGAGGGGCCGTGCACCTGGTCATAAATTAGGAGCAACTTCGGTAGTCCTGGCTGGCGTAGGTTTTCTGCAGCTTTTATGCATTTTTACTTTAGTAAATTTGACGAGTCCCGGACCCTTCACTACCTCAACATTCCTATGTGTTGAACGCAGCGTAAGAACACCCGTGCTACAAATATTGTCACATTGGCGTTTTAAAATTACAAAAAAAAGGTTGTGCAACACTTACGCCAAACAAAGGCATAAAACTGTTGGTAAATGACCCCCATTTGGTGAGAAAATCTACCAATAAATCAGCAACGTATGCAGCAGTCTGCCTCATATGTTATGCATAGGCTGCCATGTTAAAAAAAATATTCCCCATGTTATAATTTTATCCTATAGATTAAACAAGAAACGTATGGCGGTGTACACCTGCCCGGTGAATGCCAAAATAACACTCCTGACACCTGTCAGGGCTGTGTCTGGTATATGTGCTGAATGTGCACATCTGTTGCAGGCTCCGCGTTGCAAATCCGTGGTAATTTATGGTACAATACGTGTGTTTTCGAAAATCTATTCGCAAGGAGCAGAAAACACTCGTAAAATCCTACAGAAATTCATGAACTTGACACCAAAACCCTGTGCAGATGATTATTATTTCAGTCACCAAAATTTTCAACTAAATTTGCCACATGTGAACACATCCTAATAAGTCAGCGTTAAGGGTGGGTTCATATCACAGTTATGGATTTCGTTTTTGTTTTCCATTATAACAGAAAATAACGGAATCCATAAGACGGAAGTCAAAACGGAAACCTTTAAGAGGCATTCCGTTTTTAACCGTCATAATAGAAGTCTAGGGGCAAACATAACGGATCCGTCTGGTTCCCGTTATTGTCGAGATAACAGAAACTAGACAGATCCGTTATGATTCCCATAGACTTCTATTATAACGGAAAGCAAAACGGAATGCCTTTTAAAGGCTTCTGTTCTGATCCGTCATAATACAAGTCTATGGGCAGAATAACCGCTCCGTCCTCGTTTCCGTTATGCAGAACTGGACTCCTGCATCATAGAAACCAGGACGGCTCCGTTATGATTGCCCATAGACTTTTATTATGAAGGATCAAAACGGAATTGTCACGGTCCCTCCTGTGAGAGAGGTGAGAAGATCGGATAGACTTGCTGCACGTGAGGCTATCTGACAGGTCTCTCTGTTTTCCTCTTTGTATGTTGTTGTTTGGCAGGATCTCACCTCTCCTCAGGTGCCGCTCGTTATCAGTGGTGAGGCTCTATTTAGATCCAAAAATTTAACATATACTCAATTGACCAAAAATTCCTTTTAGGGGTCCTATTGTTTATATTAACACTACAAACCTTATTATTGAATAATTAAAATACTACTCAGAGAAAACAATACTATTGAGTGGTTTAAAACTATCAGGAGACAGTTAAGGGATTGGATATGTTCACGGTCTATCTCTGTCACTAGGCTATACACTCTGTTTGGAGGATGGGTAGCCTACCAAATACTCTATAGCTATTGCTAGCATTGTATTGATTAACAGGTGCTAGATACTGTGGATCCACTAGAAAGATAATGGCACTACTCCTCAAATAGGTTGTGTAATAGCGCCGCAGCTTACTATGTGTCAGACTCTATGGTATGGCCCCTGATGGAGAATCAGTGATGTCCTGATGGACACTTATAAATAGAAAATTCCTATTATTGATGGGTTGGATATGCTCCTAATTCCCTATATTTCAAGCATCCATCATTCATTCACACCGTCTAACACACAGATATAGCAGTGCTGCTATTCCACTAGACACACACTATCTAGATAGCCGAACAGTGTTTGCGACCCTACAAGGTATAATTTGTAGCCCTATTGCTGTATGCTGCCTAAAAACCAATAACTATCACTACCCCCACCAGACATGTTTCGCCTCGATGCGGCTTCATCAGGGGAGTTGGGGTAATAGCGTGGCGCGCTAAATAAACTTTCTTTCCCCTCCTCACCCGTCCTCTCCACCAGTGAGAAGTAACCACTGTGGATTGACAGCTGGAACGTTCTTACAGTCAACTGGGATACCGCTTACCATTCACCTATCATGCGGTAGGCATCAAAGTTGACGGGTGGCTCGTACAATCAGGAGGCACAACATCATCTCGGCCAATGATACATACTGCATTGCGGCCACTCCTCCGAACACCGCTCATACTGCTAGTGTTTCATAGCAGGGGCGGAGAATTGAAGTAGCGTCATGCTTCAGTAAATAACCCTTTCCTTGCTGTTGGTATGATAATCAGTAAATGACCCTTTCATTACTGTTGCTATAATAGTCAGAAGTTGTACACAATTGCAGAATCTCTGCAATACAGTAGGAGCGGAGCCGGAGGGGATATTGATTCATATTAACCTAGCAGGCTGATGCACCCAATAAGTAATAGGTTCTCCAAAATGGTAATGTAAGATATTAAATTACTTTATAAAAATCACTACTGGCAGCGTGTGGATACAAGCTACTGAAATAGACCCAAGTCTCCTAAAGGAAAGCTGTATACGAGAAGCCCTCATTGAGACCTCTCGGGCTCAGAGATTGTAATCTAAAGATCCATCTTGCTTCCTCCTGCAACAATTTCAAATCCAAGTTTCCACTTCTCGGTCCTAATTTCAGTTTTGCAAGGCCCCAGAATTTTAACACTTCAGGATTATCATTGCGTGCATAGGCAATGTGCCTGTACAGGGGAGTGTCCTTTTTAGTATTGTTGGCACTAACATGTCCTGAAATTATTCTTCTTAATTCCTGTACTGTTTTGCCCACATATAGCTTAGGAGAAGTGCACGTCGCCACATACACAATGCCGCTGCTGCGACAATTGAAAAAGTCTCTGAGAATGTATTCCCGTCCATCAACTGGATTACTGAATTTTTTATCCTGGGTATTTGCAAAAAGTGCAGTTCCCACATGGGAATGAGCCCTGCACTTTCGACCATAATGCATTATCTGTGTGTATTTTAGGAAGAAAACTATAGACCAACTGGTCCCTCACGTTTTGACCCCTTCTGTATGTGACACTCGGATATGCTGGCTAGACCTTTTTGAGATCCACGTCACCAGTAAGTATTTTCCAATGTTTTTTTTAAAAAAATCCTCATTATTTGTTGAGGCTGGCTGTCAAAAGTACCAATACATCTGATTATCTGGGACTTCTGTGGGGTGTCATCTGTATTTTTTGGTAGTAACAAATCCTCTCTTTGTTGGTTCTTCGCTCTATTGTATGCTCTCTTAAGGGATTTTCGTGGATATCCCCTCGCCCTAAAGCGTCTATAGAGTTTGCCAGCTTCTTTTTCCAAAGCCTCGCCCGTACTACAATTTCTTTTAGCTCTTAAGTATTGGCCCACTGGTATCCCATTCTTTAGTGCTGTTGGATGCCAGCTGGACCAGTGGAGAAGGCTATTAGTGGAGATTTTCTTCCTAAAAAAATCTCTGTCAGAATGTGTCCCTTTGCATCTTTGCTGATTTTTAAATCCAAGAAGCAAATTTTCTTGGGATGAATTCGATGAAATGCATCCCTATAGTATTGGCATTTAATTTTTTCACAAGTTTGTGGACCAGTGGTAATTCCCCATCCCAAAACAAAAGGATGTCATCAATGAATCTGTCCCAGAATAAAATGTGCCTAGTAAAATGTGAAAATGTCTCTGAGAAAACAATTTGGTCCTCCCACCACCCTAGAAACAAATGAGCAAAAGTCGGTGCACATGGCGTACCCATCGCGGTACCTTTCATCTGATGATAAAAGGTACCGCCACAGATAACATAATCGTGTGTAAGTACAAATCTCAATAAATACAAAACAAAACAATTGTGTTCGTGAAAAGACGTGCTTTGAGTGTCCAGAAAAGATTTAACCACTCTGATGCCTATTTCATGTTCAAAATACTATATAATGCCTCAACGTCGAGACTGGCTAAAAACGCTGAGGCTTGTAACGTGATGTCATTCATTTTCACCAGTGTATCACTGGTGTCCCTGAGATACGAGGGTAGGTAAAGATGTTACAAAGGGTCTTAATAGTGCATCTACATATTCACTGGATGGTTGAGTGAGTCATTGCCTGAGACTATTGGTCGTCCTGGTATACGGGTCTTGTTCTTGTGAACCTTTGGGAGCGCATAGAACGTAGCAATGGTGGGATGTTTATTAAATAGGAAATCAAATTCCTCTTTTGATATTAATTTACAATCCTTGGCCTTTTTGAGGATAGTATCTAATTCACTGAGATAGTTATTCGTCGGATTTTCCGGCATAATCTCATACATTGTGTCATTTTTTAACAATCTCTCTACCATGCTCCTAGTCTGCTCTATTTTGAATCACAATACACTACGTGCAGAATTATTAGGCAAATGAGTATTTTGACCACATCATCCTCTTTATGCATGTTGTCTTACTCCAAGCTGTATAGGCTCGAAAGCCTACTACCAATTAAGCATATTAGGTGATGTGCATCTCTGTAATGAGAAGGGGTGTGGTCTAATGACATCAACACCCTATATCAGGTGTGCATAATTATTAGGCAACTTCCTTTCCTTTGGCAAAATGGGTCAAAAGAAGGACTTGACAGGCTCAGAAAAGTCAAAAATAGTGAGATATCTTGCAGAGGGATGCAGCACTCTTAAAATTGCAAAGCTTCTGAAGCGTGATCATCGAACAATCAAGCGTTTCATTCAAAATAGTCAACAGGGTCGCAAGAAGCGTGTGGAAAAACCAAAGCGCAAAATAACTGTCCATGAACTGAGAAAAGTCAAGCGTGCAGCTGCCAAGATGCCACTTGCCACCAGTTTGGCCATATCTCAGAGCTGCAACATCACTGGAGTGCCCAAAAGCACAAGGTGTGCAATACTCAGAGACATGGCCAAGGTAAGAAAGGCTGAAAGACGACCACCACTGAACAAGACACACAAGCTGAAACGTCAAGACTGGGCCAAGAAATATCTCAAGACTGATTTTTCTAAGGTTTTATGGACTGATGAAATGAGAGTGAGTCTTGATGGGCCAGATGGATGGGCCCGTGGCTGGATTGGTAAAGGGCAGAGAGCTCCAGTCCGACTCAGACGCCAGCAAGGTGGAGGTGGAGTACTGGTTTGGGCTGGTATCATCAAAGATGAGCTTGTGGGGCCTTTTCGGGTTGAGGATGGAGTCAAGCTCAACTCCCAGTCCTACTGCCAGTTTCTGGAAGACACCTTCTTCAAGCAGTGGTACAGGAAGAAGTCTGCATCCTTCAAGAAAAACATGATTTTCATGCAGGACAATGCTCCATCACACGCGTCCAAGTACTCCACAGCGTGGCTGGCAAGAAAGGGTATAAAAGAAGAAAATCTAATGACATGGCCTCCTTGTTCACCTGATCTGAACCCCATTGAGAACCTGTGGTCCATCATCAAATGTGAGATTTACAAGGAGGGAAAACAGTACACCTCTCTGAACAGTGTCTGGGAGGCTGTGGTTGCTGCTGCACGCAATGTTGATGGTGAACAGATCAAAACACTGACAGAATCCATGGATGGCAGGCTTTTGAGTGTCCTTGCAAAGAAAGGTGGCTATATTGGTCACTGATTTGTTTTTGTTTGTTTTGAATGTCAGAAATGTATATTTGTGAATGTTGAGATGTTATATTGGTTTCACTGGTAAAAATAAATAATTGAAATGGGTATATATTTGTTTTTTGTTAAGTTGCCTAATAATTATGCACAGTAATAGTCACCTGCACACACAGATATCCCCCTAAAATAGCTAAAACTAAAAACAAACTAAAAACTACTTCCAAAAATATTCAGCTTTGATATTAATGAGTTTTTTGGGTTCATTGAGAACATGGTTGTTGTTCAATAATAAAATTAATCCTCAAAAATACAACTTGCCTAATAATTCTGCACACCCTGTATTGCCTCCCTGGTCACTAGGTTTTATGACAATCTCCTTATTGGTCTTTAATTCCTCCAGTGCGACTATCTTCTCTGGTGTTAAGTTGAGGATTCTATCCTTTGTTACTCTAAGTTTATTGATATCTACGCTTATCATTTCTACAAAGGTCTCTATATTTTTGTATTGTGAGAAGGCCGGAGTCCATTGTGATCTGGGTTTAAGATCTGTCAATGGAGGTTCAATCTCAAACAGCCTTCCCTCACTTTCAGCATGCAGGCTCTCAAGTGTTCTTAATGGTTGCTGTTCCCTCTGGATTAGTTTCTGAGTGTCATACATAGTGCTAACGTGTTGTTTGCGCAGTGCCAACTTACGTGCAAATAAATTTACATCTTTTACCCAACTAAACTTATCAAAATGTGGTACAGGTGGGAATGTGGGGCCTTTTTGTAATAATGTGATCTGTCTCTCAGTTAGTGACAATGATGACATATTAATCACCTGGGTACTGTTAGATTCTACCGTCATATTGTCAGGGAATTGTCCCATTATCTCTGGATTGTCCACAGTCACCTTTGTGGGGAACCCCATGGTTACCAAGGTATTAATGACTTCCACCGTTTCCTCTACTTGGCGTTGTATCCCCATTTTTCTTGGTCTCTCAACTGGACCCCATTCTGTCCTAAAAATAGGGGGCAATAGGTGGTATCCTTGGTAGATTTAGATGTGGCTGTCCACTTATCATGAGACCCATATTTAATTGTCCTGATATACTGCTCGTGGTCAATACTGGATTCACCACTGGGGTTGTCCCACTGACAGTATTTTGGGTATGAAGCCCAGCCTTCAAAGTCGGCTGTGCCACAGTACCAGAGACATTGGAGGGAATAAAACCACCCAATAACCAATAACGATGGTTCCCCACTTGAGGTGAGACGGGTACACTCTGACGGATTTACCACTTTTATGAAATTACGGTGTTTGTTATATCAAACCTTTCTCTTGGTTCCTCCCTTATTCGACCTAGTGACACCTGTTGTCTCTGTGCCTGATGTCTCAGATTCAGAATAATCTGTATATCTGGTTTTTCTCGCTGGGAAACGTTCCACCTGTCAATCCACAGTGGTTACTTCTCACTGGTGGAGACGACGGGTGAGGAGGGGAAAGAAAGTTTATTTAGCGTGCAGCGCTATTACCCCAACTCCCCAGACGATGCCGCATCACGGTGAAACATGTCGGGTGGGGGTAGTGATAGTTGTTGGTTTTTAGGCAGGATACAGCAATAGGGCTACAAATTATACCTTGTAGGGTCGCAAAATCGCTATATTTCCCTTATGGTGTTAGGATGTGGTGTTTTATTCAATAACTCAAACAAATGTCCAATAGGACTAACTTACACCTATTATCCTACACCTCCTAGATCCTAAAACATAACCTTTAATAGTTGATCTTTAATATCATCTATAATAATTTATTAAAATGATCAGCGGTCACTCAGTCTTATATTATACTAGTACTAGCCTCCTGCCTATGATATCTATCTGGAGTGAGACTAATTGGCTTAACTGGCTGCGCGCTGCCAGTATTGGTATAAGCACAATGTGATATGTCTTCCTATATAAATAGGCTAGGTGACCTCACTGCTTAAAAACTAAATGTCCACGCTGCCCCCCGACATGTTTCGCCGTGCGCCGGCGTCTTCAGGGGTTTGGGCAGAGTGTGAACGTATACTGGCTCGGCTGGATTATATCACTTCCGTTTGTGATGTCATAGATTGTGGGCTGGCTTAGGAGGGTGCATACGTCCGTCTCCCAGTGGCTGATAGGCCACTTGTCAGCTGATGTCTACGCCCCCTTCAACTTTAACCCTTACTTGATATGCGCCGTGCTGTGTCATCAAATTGCGCGGCGCATGTCTGGTAAACATAGAATTTGGGATACTGCACGCTGGCTTATCTTTGACCCATTTCACTTACATGTCCTCTGACTTGGTCACCGCCGCATCTACTTGGTATACTCCATCTACGCATGCGCCAATACTTAGTTATCGGACTTACGTCCCAGGGCTCAATGCGTCCTGTTGCGCATGTCAGAGCACTTAGCTTTCGGCGCTCTCCACGTCGGATACCAAAGTGCGCCTGCGTGAATACTTAGCCATGATGCGGCGCTTGTCTCCGGACTTTGTAAGTATTAACCACTTCCCCATCTAGTGTGATGTTATGTTATGAGTTGTTATCACTAGGACCTCCATTCCTTGATGATCCAATTTTCTTCTTTTTCATTATGTGTACTCCCATGCCTATAATATGCAGAGATGGGGTAGGATCATCCATGATTTTGATAGTATTTTAATCTAATATCATATGCTAGTTGGGTATTACATGCCAGCGTGCTGTGATCTCTGCATCCAATTACAGATGTTGTTGTGTCAGGGTTTATCTGGTATATTTACCAATCATCGAGATAAATACTAATAATGTAATACTTCCACCTCTGCTTCTTGTCACTTACAGTGGGTTCTGATCTGAATATCCCAAGATGATTGTCTGGCTGTTAGAGGGATCGCGCTTAGGTAGCCTTACCACTACTATCAATAGTGTACATATTGGCTTTAAGTTCTTCCATATTTAGGCCACTCTGTATACACTGTGATCGCAATTTCCTCTCTCAACCAGACTTGTCCATCCCTTATGACACTTCTAGTAGTCATCTGGCTATGTTACATTTTGTAGGGCCCTAATCTCCGGGGGGGGGGAGAGACGGACGAATGAACTCCCCTATTTGCCATTATTGCCTATCTGGGTTCTTTTATTTCGCTATATTTTATTTTTAGCCTTGCCAAGTATGCTTCTTAGTTTGTTGTTTACTGTATTTATCATTTGTTAGTGGTATCTTATCATTTACTTTCCTTTTCTTTTTAGGTGGGGATATAATCTACAGAAAGGATGAATATGTGAACCCTTCGTTGAGGCCTCTTGGGGATAAGCTGTTGAGCAGGTAAATCCATTTGGTCTCCTCTTGTTGGAGTTTCCTATCTATATCCCCTTTACGTGGACCTGGGTTCACCTTTGTCACTCCCCAAAATTTTATCCCTGAACTGTTTCCTTTATGTTTTTCTCTAATGTGTCTGGCTAGGCTGGTGTCCTCCCCTGTGTTGATACTGCTCAGGTGTCTAGATATTCTCCTTCTTAGTTCTTGGGTGGTCTTCCCCACGTACAGCTTAGGACAGTCACACCTGATGACGTACACCACTCCTTTTGTTTTACAATTAATGTAATCTCTTATTTCGTAACTTTTCCCATCTGCTGGATTCTCAAACATTTTTGTAGTTGCCATCCGGCCGCAAAATATACAATCCCCACATGGGTATGATCCCTTATGATTTAACCAGGTAGTTTTTGTTATTTTATTCTGTTGATAATGGCTGTGAACCAGCATTTCTCTTAGATTTTTACCTCTTCTATAGGTTATTGCCGGGTAACTAGGTATTACTTCCTGTATGTCGGCATCAGCTTGTAATATGTGCCAGTGTCGTCTCAACACCTGTTTAATGGCATTATGTTCAGTGTCATAGGTGCCAATGCAGCGTATGATTTTTTCACCTCCTTTCTGAGTTCTACTGCCTAGCAACTGCTGCCTTTCTAACTTCCTTGCTTTATTGTACGCCTTATGCAGGCATTTCTTGGAATATCCTCTACTCAGGAATCGTGGATAGAGTATATTACATTCTTTTTGGAATGCTTCCTCTGTGGAGCAATTGCGCCTAGCTCTTATATATTGCCCCACAGGGATTCCCTTTTTGAGGGGTTCAGGATGGTGGCTTTGCCAATGCAGCAAATTATTAGTAGATGTCGGTTTTCGATAGATTTCTGTCTGGATACTGCCGTCAGGTTGCAGTACCAATTTAAGATCCAGGAAATTAATTGTGCTCTTGTGTATTTCAGCGGTAAATTTCATTCCAATTTGATTGTCGTTCAATTGACAAACAAATTCATGAAATTGTGCCTCTGTGTCATCCCAAAAAATCAAAATGTCGTCAATATAACGACCTCAAAATAATATGTGCTGTGTGTATCTCTCATGTGTCTCTGTGAAAACTATACGGTCTTCCCACCACCCTAGAAACAAATTAGCAAAACTTGGTGCACAAATCGTGCCCATAGCGGTGCCAGTTGTCTGTAAATAATATTTCCCATTAAACGTAAAATAATTGTGCTCCAACAAAAATTTTAAAAGTGTAACAACAAAACAATTGTGCTCGTGATATTGGATCCCAAATTCTATGTTTACCAGACATGCGCCGCGCAATTTGATGACACAGCACGGCGCATATCAAGTAAGGGTTAAAGTTGGAGGGGGCGTAGACATCAGCTGACAAGTGGCCTATCAGCCACTGGGAGACGGACGTATGCACCCTCCTAAGCCAGCCCACAATCTATGACATCACAAACGGAAGTGATATAATCCAGCCGAGCCAGTATACGTTCACACTCTGCCCAAACCCCTGAAGACGCCGGAGCACGGCGAAACATGTCGGGGGGCAGCGTGGACATTTAGTTTTTAAGCAGTGAGGTCACCTAGCCTATTTATATAGGAAGACATATCACATTGTGCTTATACCAATACTGGCAGCGCGCAGCCAGTTAAGCCAATTAGTCTCACTCCAGATAGATATCATAGGCAGGAGGCTAGTACTAGTATAATATAAGACTGAGTGACCGCTGATCATTTTAATAAATTATTATAGATGATATTAAAGATCAACTATTAAAGGTTATGTTTTAGGATCTAGGAGGTGTAGGATAATAGGTGTAAGTTAGTCCTATTGGACATTTGTTTGAGTTGTAGGGTCGCAAACACTGTTCGGCTATCTAGATAGTGTGTGTCTAGTGGAATAGCAGCACTGCTGTATCTGTGTGTCAGACGGTGTGAATAAATGATTTATGCTTGAAATATAGGGAATTAGGAGCATATCCAACCCATCAATAATAGGAATTTTCTATTTATAACTGTCCATCAGGACATCAATGATTCACCATCAGGGGCCATACCATAGAGTCTGACACATAGTAAGCTGCGGCGCTATTACACAACCTATTTGAGGAGTAGTGCCATTATCTTTCTAGTGGATCCACAGTATCTAGCACCTGTTAATCAATACACTGCTAGCAATAGCTATAGAGTATTTGGTAGGCTACCTACCGTTCAAACAGAGTGTATAGCCTAGTGACAGAGACCATTACAGATAGACAGTGAACATATCCAAGCCCTTAACTGTCTCCTGATAGTTTTAAACCACTCAATAGTATTGTTTTCTCTGAGTAGTATTTTAATTATTCAATAATAAAGTTTGTAGTGTTATTATAAACAATAGGACCCCTAAAAGGAATTTTTGGTCAATTGACCGTATGTCACATTTTTGTTCAGCATCCTGAGGGCCCTATAGGGACAAAATTCGGTCTGTTTCTATTTAGATCCGCCTTACACTGCAGACCATGTGGTTGATAGTTTCTGCTTGGAGTTGCTAGTGCTGGTTTGTCTTGGATCTCCTGCTTCTACTTACATCTCTAAGCTAAGTACTTGTTGCCTTCGCTGTTTCTTTTTATCTGGAGTGTGTTGTTTCTAGGCCTCAGGGAGACGCAGGTTCCTTCATTCTGGAAGGAACTAGCTGTCTCATCCCCTGCTACCTATCCTAGGGCTCGTCAATTTTAGCAGGGTTTTAGGTATCCGGTGTATGAGTATTTCCACCATCAGGATCTGCTCATACTGGCAGGAGTTAGGGAAAGGCCTAGGGATTACAAGGAGGTCACCATCTCTCTTCCTTAGATTTTGAGGCCTAGATTGTTATCTATTCGTTGTGGTGTGTATTTGGTGTTTTCCCTTCCCCAGGTTATGTGACAGGAATGCCTCTTAAAGATTTCCATATTGACTTCCGTCTTATGGATTCCGTTATTTTCCATTATAACGGAAAATAAAAACTTAATCCATAACGATGATGTGAACCCTCACTAAGTAGGAGTACAATATTGAAGGTTTGTCTCCAGGTTCATCAATATCTGATGGGTGGTGTGTGACTCCTGGTACTCCCACCGACGTGACGTTCATTGGTCACGTGGCCTATGTGCAGCTCAGGCCCAGTAAAGTGAATGGGCGTCGGCTGCAATACTGGGCACAGCAACTATATAATGTATGGAGCTGTGCTTGGTATGCTGCAGCTGCCCATTCAAATGGCTGATCGGCAGGGTGCCAGGATTTGGACCCCACCGATCAAATATTTAGGATAGGCTATCAATACTGAACTTGTACTGTCTTCATACACGTCCATACAAGTATAAATACAGAGTATAGATAGCATGTACTACTAACATTAACAGTCATCAGTGAAAGCACATGGTAAAATGGCTGCCTATACATAAGATTTCATGGCTAGCTAACAGAAATATCAATTTCCCTGAGTAACAATTACACCTAGCTTAACAGCTGTGCATAACATCATGTCCCTGAAACAAAGGTAGATCTCTCACCAGATATGCTTTTACAAGGATGGTGGAATTTGAGAAGGAGATATGCAACAGGACAGCTCTGCTGATGTGCCCTGGAGACTGGAGGTTTCTCTTTCCCAGGTCCGCAATGCACGGGCACCATCCGTTGGGCAGTCGCATGGGGATCGCAGACCCATTTACTTGAATGGGTCCGCGATCCTTCTGTTCCGCAAAAAGATAAAGCAAGTTCTATCTTTTTGCGGTGCGGAAGCACGGAACGGAACCCCAGAAAGCACTCCGTAGTGCTTCCGTAGTGTTCCATTCCATTTTTCCATTCCGCGTCTCTGGATTATCGGACCCATTGAAATGAATGGGTCCGCATCCGTGATGCTGAATGGCCACGGAACAGTGCCCGTGTATTGCGGATCCGCAAATGCGGTCCGCAATACAGAAACATGCATCACACGTTCGTGTGAACGAGCCCATAGAGTCCCCGGAGAATCCCTTTAACCAGTTCATATTCCAAAGAGAAGTCTTACACTTTCTTCTTCTTTCTTAGCAGCCCATTTTGGTCAATGATGGGATCAAGCTTCTTCAAAGCGCTATCCTTGGAGACTGTTTGACCTTTGCTGAGGTAGTCTATTTCCTTAGCATAA
Organism: Bufo bufo; assembly: GCF_905171765.1. Lineage (NCBI taxonomy): Eukaryota > Metazoa > Chordata > Amphibia > Anura > Bufonidae > Bufo > Bufo bufo. Next base: position 24,965,902 of record NC_053393.1, read on the forward strand.
CATTCACGTTGTATCGTGCAAATTATTATGTTTATGGCCTTTTCTAGATTAGCAGCAGTAAAGGTGTGTTTGCAGTGATGCCAACCTTTGCAGGGCTTCTGGCTCACAGGTAATGTCATCTTGTAAGACTGAGCTATATGAACTAGACAGGCTATAGCACAAACGAGCGACATCCAGGTGGAGAACCTGTTAAAACTATAGGACTTGAGCTAGTGGTCCGAAGCCACTGTACGTAGAACAGATACTTCCAATCAAATGTCTTCATCGGCATCTGGGTCTACCAATTCAAACGTGTCAGATCCGATGCTGCAAGACGTTGAACGGTATAGGAATGCAGGACTCGTAAACCATGTTGTGTCCTTAAGGTGGCTTGGTGCGGCGGATCTAGTCGCGTGGTCCGCAGGATTATGTTGTGTAGGCACGTAGTTAGCACTGTTTAGGACAAGTGGATCTCCTGATCCTTAGCACCCGATTGCAGACATAGACGTAAAGGCGTCTGCTTTCGTTGCATATATTTCCTAGGACTACCTTGCTGTCCGTATAAAACTCGACTTCTTCGATTTCCAGGTTCATTCCTGTTGTTATAAGTTCAGCCAACTTCACTGCAAGCGCATCAGAGCTCCAGTCTGGGAATCGTGTGTTTGCGAAGTGGCGCCAGCCTCGTCCGGCTCATGACAAATCCTATATGGCATTGATCTTTGATATCAATGGTCTTTAGGTATGCTACGGCAGTAATTGCCTTGACTGAAGCATCGCAGAAGATATACAGTCTTTGCATCTTGACTTCAGTTGATGGCACGGAAGCATAGGGTCGTGCCACGTGAAGGCTGGTCAAAGCTTCGAGAGACTTCTTCCAACCTGTCCACAGGTCCTTTTTCTCAGTAGGAAGAGGATCATCCCAATCAGACGGTGGTGGTGAAGTCTCTTAACATCAGTTTACCTTGGATGGTAACAGGCGCTACGAATCCCAGAGGATTATATAAGCTGTTTATGGTGGACAGAACTCCTCTACGTGTGAAGGGCTTTTCTTCCTTGCTGATTTGGAAGGAGAACGTGTCTGCCTTTAAATCCCAGAGCAAACTGAAGCTCCGCTGCATGGGAAGGGAGTCGGTGCTAAGATCCAATTCCTTTAGATCACTTGAATGGTTTTGGGGTGAGAAGGCTTCCATTAACTAACGGCTGTTATAGGCAATTTTGTGCAACCTAAAATTAGATAAAGCGAGCGTCTCTTGAGCCCTTTTCAGGAGACTGATTGCGGTCTCGTTATTGGGTGTGGATTTCAAACAGTCGTCCACATAGAAATCTTTTTCCACAAAGGATCTGACATCTGACTCATACTTTGCTTCACCCTCTCGGGCTGAATGTCTGAGACCGTAGATAGCGACTGTAGGGGAAGGACTGTTTCCAAAGATGTGCACTCTCATTCGGTACTCTACAATGTCTTCATTGGGGTCGTTGTTGCGGTACCAGAAGAACCTCAAGTAGTTTCTGTGTTCTTCCTTGACGAGGAAGCAGTGGAACATCTGTTGTATGTCGGCCATAAATGCTACAGAATCTCTGCGGAATTGGAGAAGTACCTCTAGAAGTCTGTTGTTGAGGTCTGGACCAGACAGTAAGACATCATTTAGCGAGACGCCTTCGCACCTGGGGCTTAAGTCGAATACTACTCGTATCTGCCCTGGTTTTTTAGGATGATACATGCAAAATATGGGTAAGTACCAACACTCCTCAGAGTCTTGGAGCGCGGGTGCCATTTCTGCATGGTTGTTCTGGAATATTCTTTTCATGAAGGTAAAGAAATGTTCTCTCGTCTCTGGTGTCCTCTGAAGTTAGTGCTTGAGGGAGATGAATTGACTGTAGACAAGTTCTTTGTTGTTAAGTAAGCCTTTTCTCCGGGGTTAAAACGGTAAAGGTGCAACCCAGCTTTTTGACTTGTCTTTTTACTATTTATTGATCCATGATATCCAAGAACAGCCTGTCTTCTATGGACATTGCAACCCTGTTGTCTTCTCTTGTCCTGTGGAAGACTGTGCACCCTAAGTGATCTTGCACCCAATCGCAGGCGTGGTCTTCACAGGAGGTATCTGCGAAAGGACAAGGCACAGGAGCGCTGTGTGGCAATTCTTTTATCAGGAAAACCCGGCGACATGGCTGGAATAGGGAAGGACATTCATTTTTGACTGAGGTCGGCTTGTGTGCTCCTCCTAGACAGACGTCTCCTATGATGACCCATCCTAGGCCAATTCTCTGGGCGTATGGAGCGTTTTGGGAACTATTAATCTATCCTCTAGCCTTATGATTTCGTAGCATGTCTATTCCAAGGAGTAAGACTACCGGGGCTTCTGGGTCTAGTTCCGGTATCAGGTGAGATATACACTTCAGGTGGGGGTGGTATGCCGCTAACTCTGGTGTAGGTATCTCAGACCGGTTGTCAGGAATGTGATTGCACTCCAGTATGGTTGGCAGTGACAAGCAGGTCTGACCATCTATGGACTCTACCTTGTACCCAGTTGCCTCCCTCCGCACCGTATCAACAGTACCTGCATATATCCTTAAGGAGTAGGGAAAACCGGGCCATACGATGTTGAAGGTGTCGAAGAAGGTGGATTTAGCTAAAGACCTGTTGCTTTGATCATCTAAAATTGCATATACCTTGATCGCCTTATCTCGGTGGCCGACCGGATACACTCTGACAAGGCAGATTTTTTAGCAGGACTTCCCTACTGCAAGTCCTTTACAGATCTCTGTACAGTGAGAAGTAACTACTGCAGTGTCTATTTCAGTGTCTATCTGCTTCCCGTCATGCTCCTCTGCCTGGGGTGATGCCTGAGAAGGTGGTCAAGGGTGTAAAGCCGTGTTTTGTGTTTCTGTACTACCGCATTCTGTGCATGTCACACTGACCTTACAGTTCCTGGCGAAGTGCGATGTTGTAGTGTAGCACCTAAAGCAGATGTTGTTTTCTTTGAGGAATTCTTTTCAGTTCTCTAAAGACTTCTCCCTGAAGGCTCTGCATTTTAGTAGAGAATGTGGTTTCTTGTGCAGGGGGCATTCTTTGGTAAGATCTTTGTGTTTGTTCTCTTCTTGAGAAGACTTAAACGGCCTGTAAGGAGATCCTAAGGAGGCAAAGTTAGTTTTGTGGACTGCCACTGGTGTTTTATGAGGTTTGACACCAGGGGTAGTGGGACATGACAATGTAAAGTCAAAACTGGGATCATTTCTAATCTTTGCCTGTTGAGTAACAAAGTTTACAAACACCACAAAAGGGGGGGGGAATGGTACATTATGAAACTGTTTATAATGGGAACCATGCGTGATTCACTTCTCTTGTAGATTAAAAGGGAGTTTTTGAACAATCGGGTTGACACTTCTGGCGGTGTCCAAAAATGCTAGACCTGGCAGATCTCCTTCTGCCTAATCAACCTGTACCTCTATCAACAAGTCGCTGAGTTCCCTGAGCTTCTGGTAACCCCTACCCACTATTCTGGGGAAATTATCAATTCTCTTATATAAAGCATTTTCTATAGCTTCTATTGACCCATAACAACACTCATCAAGTCTTTTCCACACCATCTTTAGGCCTTTGTCCGGATAGTTTATGTTAATGTCTCTGATTCTTTTGGCGTGTTCAGCAGACTCGCTTACAAGCCACTTTACCAAGAGATATAACTCCTCACTACAAGAAAGATCTAAGTCCCTTATGGCGTTCTGGAAGGAGGCTCGCCATGCCCTGTAGTTCTCAGGGCGATCGGTCCTTTGGTAACCAGCTCCCGTTTAGCAAGGAACTTAACGAAGTCCATGGCGGCCTGGTTAGCGCCAATACTACCCTGTGTGTTGTTGTTAGGCTGCGTGTGTGGTGTATCACCATGCTTTTTAGGGGTTTCTGGCTTATGGCAATCTGTATAATATCGTTCTGACGCAAAGGGTGTCTCTTTAAGTCGAAGCGAAGGTTGTAGCTTCTGTTTTGTAGGGTGGTAGTTGGGGTCAGCATCGTATTGTCGCATACCGTCCTGCTGGAGGTACTGTGGTTCAAAGTAGGATCTTTGATACTCTGCATAAGCTGGCTGATATACTGCCCCAAAGTTGTCATCTGTCTTGGGATGCTGATGGACATATTCTGAGACGCACTGTCCTGCATCTTGTTGATCTAGTACTTGGCTGTGTTTCTCGGATTCGGGGAACTCCAAGGCTTCTAGGAACTCTGCTTTGGCCACTGTGGCTGCTTCTTCTTTCTCTGTGGCGAGTTTCTCCAGTGACGCCAGCAGGCATACTGTTTGTTTTTCCAGTAACGCTTTCTCTTTTTCCTTTGCCGCTCTCTCTTTCTCCTTTGCCGCTTGCAATCATGCTCTCTCCTCTTCCAGTAAGGTTATCTCTTTTTCCTTTGCCACTCTCTCTTTCTTTGGTCGCATCTCTTGTGCAGCAAAGGAAGACCTTACTTTTACAGACTTAGCTTCTGCATGGGCGAGAGCAGCCTTTTCTCATATTGAGGACTTGCTAGAGCAGCTTGCACGTGACCTGGTCCTGTATGATGATGCCTCGCTAGCGAACATTGTGTGCCTTTTGATGGCTTCTTAATTTCGGTGTGCGGACTCAGTCTATGTAGAAACGGACTTAGCGTGGTCTGCACTCTCACTTCTTGTGACTGTATGGCAGCCGCTGCAATCTTGTAAGCAGGACGACGTGTGTGATGGCGGCTCCGTATAGTCAGATCCACTATCGCTGGTGAATAGCATCTGTTTTACTGTTCTGTCTTCATACAGGTTCACACAGTGTACAAACTGACATTCAGTATAAACAATTCCTGTCTTCCAAATAAGAGGACTGTTCTTTGTAGTCTAACTTGTTTATTGGTAAAACAGGAGTATTTGATGGCAAGACAGGATTGTATGATTGGTAAAACTATAAGAATACAAATAGCAAGTATAAATACAGAGTATAGATAGCATGTACTATAACATTAACAGTCATCAGTGAAAGCATATGGTAAAATGGCTGCCTGTACATAAGATTGCATGGCTAGCTAACAGAAATAACAACTTGCCTGAGTAACAATTACACCTAGCTGAACAGCTCTGCATAACATCATGTCCCTGAAACAAAGGTAGGTCTCTCACCAGATATGCTTTTACAAGGATGGTGGAGTTTGAGAAGGAAATATGCAACAGGACAGCTCTGCTGATGTGCCCTGGAGACTGGAGGTTGCTCTTTCCCAGGATGCTTTGCACTCCACAATGCTTTGCACCACCCACAAGGCAGCAGTCTTTGTAAGGAAAACAAAGTGCAATGCTATTTAACCGCTAGATGGTGCTATAACAACATTAATCACTACAGGGATACCAAAACTGGAGTAGACATGATCTATAGTCATTTTCCCTAACCCTGCTGGGCAGAACAGAACTCTTGAAAAAGCCCTTCAAGTCCATTTGCTGTCTGTTGTATGCTGGGAGGAAATACCACTTGTCTGAATAAGCCCTTAGAGTCCCCGGAGAATCCCTTTAACCAGTTCATATTCCAAAGAGAAGTCTTACACCTTTAACCTCTTCAAGACCTTGGGAATTTCTGTTTTTTCCATTTTAAGTTTTTACTGCCTACCTTCCCGGAGCCACCTGGAGAACTTGAGGACTTGTTTTTTGCGGAACAAGTTGTACTTTTTAGTGCCACCATTTTATGTTGCATACAATGTAGTGGGAAGCTGGAAAAAAATTCCAAACAGATTCGGAAAAAAAACCAAAAAACGCAATTCAGCCATAGTTTTAATGGTTTTATTTTTATGTTCTCTATGCTGGGAAAAACTGACCTGTGCCCCTCATTCTCTGGGTCAGTACGATTACAACGATGCCACATTTTATAGTTTTTCTTGTATTTTAATACTTAAAAAAATTAAAATATAAAAAAAAACTGATTTATCTTTTCATTGCCATATTATGACCCCCATACCATGCGGGTTCACATCAGCGTTATGGATTCTGTTTTTGTTTTCCGTTATAACATGGTTATAACGGAAAATAACGGAATCCATAAGACGGAAGTCAAAATGGAAGCCTTTAAGAGGCATTCCGTTTTGATCCTTCATAATACAAGTCTATGGGAATCATAACGGATCCGTCCTGGTTTCCATTATGCAGAACAGAAAAAAAAGTCCTGTCGACAGGACTTTGTTTTCCGTTTTGCATAACGGGAACCAGACGGAGCCTACTGTCTCTTACTAAGATGCTTTTTTGTTGCAATGGCAAGACATTTTGTCAGAGTGATCGATGAAATTAATGCAGCTTATAATTCAATTTGAAGACCAAACTTTGGCAGATTTGCGGGAGGAAATTAGAGTCACACAAGAGTCATTATTGGTTCATGTTGACAAACCATTGTTTTCTGAGCTGGATGATATGTTAAAGGAGAATTTGAATAATATGGAGAAAAACCTGATAAAATTCAAACAAAATAAGTTTAACAGAGATCTTTTGGATTACAAGACCAATACTGTGTATACGTGGGCAGAATCCAAATCAAGTACTCCACGTTCTATTCTGAGAAGAAAAACACGCTTCAGAAAGAAGCGTTCTTCTAAGGTTTCCTTCAGGTCCACAGAACTAGACTCATCAGATTCAGCAACAGAAAACAGTCAGGATTCTTCCCACTTGCATGCCGCTGCTACACATGCATCCTCAACATCAATTCCACACCAGAAAAGAGCATCATAAAAAAACGGAGGGCGGGAAGAAAACATAGAAAAAGCTTGTCGTTACCCGTCACAAAACAACAAAGATTAGAGGATGTACAAGTGATCAATTTATTGGCCACAATTCTGTCACAGAATCTATTGAAAAGAGGACTGTCGTTTTCACTAACACATGACTTTGATTTATATCAAACCATCGTGGATGTAAACCGTTTGGCACGTAATTTAACTCTAAAAAAAACACTTTCAGGCTGAACAGGACTTAAACATAGATATTTTGAAGCAAGAACATGGTACCAATATCCAGATGCAAAATAAGGTTCAAATTAGTGTAGATCCAATAGGAGAACTAGAGAGTTCCATGGACTTTGGGTCACAGTGATGGTCAGTTCGCAGTGTTCGCCAGCGAACACATGCGGGCTGCCATCTTTAGTAAGGTAGACTCACCCGTCCGGCGATGCACAGGTAAGCCCTTACCTGTGCCTGTTCCGGGAACCTGTGCATCGCCGGACGGGTGAGTCTACCTTACTAAAGATGGCAGCCCGCATGCGTTCGCTAGCGAACTCTGCGAAATGACCATCACTGTTAGGGAACTGGCTCATGTCTGTCATCTTCAGGAGATGAGGTCTGAACAGGAGAACGATGCACTTGTTAATACTGCTTTATATTTCAAAATGTCTAACAGGGATTTTTATCCCATGCAGTCTAGGTCTCCTGCTCTGGACCATTTCCAGAATTTGCTAGAAAAGTATTTATGTTTATTACATGACAGAGTTAAACTCGAGAATATGCAGATGGGGTTAGCTCACACAGATAAAAATAAAAAAATAAAAAACATGTCTTCCAAAGAGTTCGGTGCACTACAGGAACTAATGAGGAGGTCTGATCTGGTCATTAAGGAAGCGGACAAGGGTGGAGCGGTTGTGGTGATGGATAGTTTTATTTATAAGATGCAAGTTCAAAAGATGTTGGACGATTCAACTACTTATATTCCATTGAGCTTCAACCCTCTCCCCCAGTTCCAAACTAAGATGTTTCAGATCTTATCAAAAGGTTCTGAGTTAGGCATTCTGAACAAAAAGTAAGTGGATTATATTTATGTGGAGCACCCCATCATTTCCATTTTCCATTCCTTGCCTAAAGTCCATAAGGGGGTGTTCCCACCCCCTATGAGGCCAATTGTAGCCAGAATCTGCTCATATTCAGAGAGGCTTTCCGAATGGGTGGATTCTCTCCTTCAGCCTTTGATCCCCTTAATCCCTGTTATTTGAAAGACACCAGATCGGTCTTGCAATCCTTTGCTGATTTTAAATGGCTTAGCAATTATATATGGATTGCGGCTGACGTGGTGTCTTTGTACACAAATATACCACATAATCTTGCGCTAGTGGCTTTACAATGGTTCCTCAAAACCTATAGTGACTACACTCTTGTACTTCAGGAATTTATTACAGAGGTGGTGGATTTCCTGCTCAAACATAATTTTTTTATGTTTAACGATTATTTTTATTTCCAGGTTTCAGGTGTGTCGATGGGGGCTAGGTTCTCTCCCTCCATAGCCAATATTTTTATGGCATGGTGGGAGAGATACTTTCTTTTCATCGATTCACACCCTTTTTTTTTTAGGACATTCGCTGGTATGGATGCTACATCGACATCCTGCTCTTTGTTTGGTCGGGCGATGCGGCGGACATACCATCGTTCACTCTCTGTATTTGAATCATTGCATTGAGTCATTGTCATTCAGTTTGCATCATGAATGGTTGTCTGTCAATTTTTGGGATTTGTGTCTGAAGGATCTAGAGTTTGTACATCTACTTTCAGAAAAGAAACAGCAGGTAATACCTTTCTTCTGGTTACTTCTTGCCACCCTCCACATGTAATTCGAAATATACCCAAGGGGGAAATGATACGAGGTAGACGTAATTGTTCCAGTACAAATACTTTTTTACAGGAGGCAGAAGATATTGCTAGCAGATTAAGTAAGAGATCTTATGCTACACAGAAAACGCAGGGAGCTAAAAACTGGGCATTATCCTTGGATCGGAAAACTCTTGTTTTCCCCACAAAACAACAATCACACAAAAAGACATATGAGGTGCATTTGCTGCGACCACATGAATGTGAACAAGACCTTTGAATCTGCGGTCAATGGCAAAAGCCACGTGATTAAATCTTACATAAATTGCAACACAAAATTTGCCATTTATGTAATTGCATGCACAATTTGCTCAACTAATCAGATAAAAACTCGAGTGCGTAAACGTATTTCAGATGTGCCGCACTACAAGACCCGTAATGTCTCTGCAGCCAGCTTACATTTTGCTACAGTCCATAAGGGTGATACGGCGGCGTTAATAGTTTAAGAAGTGGAAAGAGTTACTCCACCTGTAAGAGGTGGAGATCACAGAAGAAAGCTTCTCAACAGAGAAGCTTTCTGGATGTTTGAATTAGGAACCTGCTTTCCCTCTGGTTTGAATAAAAAACATGACTTGATCCTGCAATATCACTGACAAATTGCTTGCAGCAAGTAAGTTTTTATGATGACAGCTATGTCTTTGGTGTTTTTAATGGGAATTTTCTGTTCACTTTTTATTAACATTTGTACTTTGAAGATCACGAGATGTTGTAATCCCTAGGGATTGGTGTGATAGGGGTATATAGGATGTAGAAAGTTTTTGTAATGTTTGTCATGAGTAAGGACCGGTACAACGTGGTCCGAAACGCGTAGACTGTTTACCTTGCATTTGTTTGGATTTTTATTCCGCATGGACTAAAGGATTACTTGGGAGCTGGACCTTGCACCTTTTTTCTTCAGTTCATCCACAGCCGTGTCCAGGCTGTGTCCGTGCTCCTAACAAGCTTTTTATTACTTTCTCCTGTGGGGGAATTGAACACTTGCTGCTGGGTTACGCCACAGCAGATCGTTGGGGATCCCGTCAGTGGGGCATCCTGTAATCAGTTTTGGGACCCCCTAAGGCAGGGATGGCCAACCCGAAGCTCTCCAGCTGTTGCAAAACTACAACTCCCATCATGCCCGAACAGTCTACAGCTATCAGCCTACAGCAGGGCATGGTGGGAGTTGTAGTTTTACAACAGCTGGAGAGCCGCAGGTTGGCCATGCCTGCCCTAAGGAGTTCAGCCATATGTTGAAGCCCCCACAGCTGCATGTACTTGTGGATGCTTTCATAAGATCTGGGAGACTTGCAGCGTCCTCCTTGAGAAGCAGCACTTTGCGGTGAGCGAGCAGCCATGAATGCATGTGTAGGAAGTGTGAAGGTGTGTGGCAGACCGAGCAGGTGTGAGCGATTGATCCTCCCAGGGGTACAACCTCTACGCTCAATTGGTTCCAGTCTGAGAAAGTCGTGATTTTCATGTTGCTTCCAGTAACTTAAAAAAAATTAAAATATTGAGATTTGAATGAGAGGCAGAGCAATCTTTCCAAAATGTACATTTATTTTGCTCTGGTTTTATGAACTAATATTGTAAAGAAAATGACATCACAGAATATATATTTTTTTGCATGGCTCATTTAGAGTAGTGGTCGCCTCCATATGGCCAGCTACACACATTGCAGAATATGTGCTGTATTTCGGCACGCAAAAACCACAGCGTAGCACATTAATACCAAAGTGTATGAGATTACACAAATGTACACTTTGCAGATTTTTTCCACGCAGAAATTGACCTGCTGCGCAGATTGAAAAATAAGTAGTATCAATTATGCAGCAGAAACGCACAGAAATTTCTTCTGTACTTTATAATTAATGGACTCTCTTTTGTTTCATTCAGTGACTTTTGTGACCAAGGTTTGGATTTGACAATATTATAGTCACATTTAATAACAGGCATTCCTTTTCTTTTTTTGCCTATATACTATATGGAGGATATGTCATGATAAAATAATTTATGTTTGCACGAAAACCTTGAGTGTGCAGTGGTACTTCTCTCATTAAATGTGTTTTGGATTATATCCACTCCACTGAAGCACCTCACCCTGTGGACGACGAGAGCAACCCAATCCATTTCCATTGATTTTAAAGGGGTTATCCTGAAAAATATAATGATGACTTATCCTCAGGATCACATCAGCAGGGGTCCAAGTACTGGTATCCTCACCGATCAGCTGTTTCAGGGAGCCGCTGCACTCACCGGAGATCTGGCGAGCGATGCAGGGTCCCGGCAGCTTTCCAAGGACAGCGCCGTACATCGTATAGTGGCTGTGCATGGAATTGCAGCTCAGCCCCATTGACTTGAATGCAACTAGGCCATGCGACCGATGTACAGTGATGTCACCAGCCTAGAAAGAGGCTGCGGCGCTCAAAGCCTCTTCTAACGCTTGATCGGTGGGGTCCTGGGTGTCACATCCCTGCAGATCTAATACTGATGACCTTAAATATCTTTTCCTTGATAACCCCTTTAATGTGTTTGTTCAGTGGAAAACTCAGAGACATGAATTACTTTGGTCCGTGCTGCAGACCAAACGCGCCCATTGAAGTCTATGGGTCCACGAAAAACCACGGACACAACACAGATGGGCAACCATGTTTTGTAAGGGTTTCCCAGACCATTAGTGAGAGACGCTCTGGAAATTAATTTTCACCTGAGCAGTGTCCGAGGAATTCATATTATGAAATGTTTCGCGACTTTCGTGTTGCTGTGTAGCCGTCCCCTAATACTGCGCTGAGACTTATTAAATATGTATTTATTTATTTTTTATTTATTTTTTATAAGATCCACTCATTTTGTCACTCGCTGTACTGACTATTTCACCGATACTTGTCAGATGTCAGGTCAGATAAATTGGCGCCTCTGTGGCCAGTGTCGTTCCTGAGGGTGAGAGGCAGATTATCCTAGGTTTACAGCAGCAAATGTCATCCGCTCCTTTCTCTGACTCATCACTATAACAGCCAAAATGGTGACTCATGATGACATCACTTATCCTGAGGTCACATGATCTAACCCAGTAAGGCAGGCAGATGACCCATCTCATTATCACCCGGCAAGGGGTCCCATCTCTGTTGTACTGTGATAATCGTTATCTGCAGGAGGATCTCTTGTCTCCCCTCAATATAGTGCAGCGTCAGGTATCGCATGACTTCACTCAACCTGATTTTCCGGTTTCTATAAGCTGAATATTCGGAGATCGTATAATAGCCTGCTGTTTCTGCTCTACTGGAAAACCCTCTGTGTGGTGAAAGTGTTAAAGAGGACCTGTCATCACAAAATGCAATGCAGGCAGCAGCTTATAGAGCAGGATGAGCTGAGCAGATTGAGGTATAGGTTGGTGCGAAAATATTCAGTAAAAATTACTGTACTGTTTATTGTAGTATTGCCTGTTTTGTCTTAATGTTTGATTTATATGATGTATAATCTTGTCTTTTCCTTTTATCTTTTTTGTTTGTTTGTTTGTTACATGCCTGCCTCTAAAGAGGTACACTTTGTATAACTTGGAAAAAATGCGGATTAGATGCGGACAAAAAATATGTTCATGTGCTGGAGCCCTAAGTGTGTATACAGAGATAGCTGTCAGTCACTGATGGCTTTACCTGGGGTGGTCTTAAGTTTAGAAATGTAAAAATTACAAGTTTTACAGAATTTTTTCCTACATACCGTAACTGTGTATACTCTATTTTTCACTTTATAAGACGCACCCCAGGTTTTAGAGGGGGAAAATAAGAAAATACATTTTTTCATCAGACCTCAGATCAGATTCTCAGATCAGACCCTCATAAATATCAGGACATCGGATCAAACCCCATATCAGGACATCACATTAGACCCCCATATCCGCCCTCCATGTGAGACCCCCATCAGACCTTATATTAGCCCTTTATTTCAGACCCCCCCATCAGATCTCAGATCAGCCCTTTATTTCAGACCCCCCCCCCCATCAGACCTCAGATCAGCCCTCAATGTCAGACCCCCAGAGTTCCTTGCCAGAACCATCAGACCTCAGATCAGACTAAAATAAAAATCTCCTCTTCTCCTGCGCCGCGGCTCCTCTCCATCTCTAGCAGCGCTCCTATGTCTTCTCTGTGCCGGCCCTTGGAAGGAAGACCAGGGAGGATGAGTACCGGAAGCGCTCCCAGCACCTAATGCATACTAGTGAGCACTTCCATAATGGAAGCGCTCCCTAGTATTCACTTTATAAGACGCACAGCCATTTTCCCCCCACTTTTGGGGAAAAAAGTGCTTCTTATAAAGTGAAAAACACGGTAATTCTGCTCGGCTCCTCCTGCTCTATAACATTCTGCCTCTTTAAGCCATAATTTTTTTCCCTGTGCTGATCAGAATTCTGATCATAATCTCATTCGGGTCGTTAGAGAGCCTATTTATGCTTTGCAATTATCAAAAAAAAATTGCGCCGTACTAAAATTTATCAGCATGACTTATACATTGAAGGCCTAGTTTTTCAATGACTGTGGGTCAGTGGAAAAATCTAAAGACATGCATTACTTTGGTCCGTGATGCAGACCAAATGCGCCCATTGAAGTCTATGGGTCCACGAAAAAACCACGGACACAACACAGATGGCGTCCATGTTTTGTAAGGGTTTCCCAGACCATTAGTGAGAGACGCTCTGGAAATTAATTTCCACAGTGTCTGTGGAATACAGATGACACATGGAGGGCAAAAAAAAGGACACACGGATCAAAGATGGATTCTTTACAGACATAGTCACGGATGACACATGCTCAGATTTACCACGGATGTCAAATGGGCACGGAAATGTGAATGAGGCCCTAGGGCACTATTATCCAGTGCGACTTGGATGGATTTTTTGTGACTGTAGTGTTGCAGTTGCAGCATGTTGCATTGTGATACCATTGAAATCCATAATATGAAATGTTGCGCGTCTTTCGTGTTGCTGTGTAGCCGTCCCCTAATACAGCCCTAACAAACGCTCAGCGCTGAGACTTATTAAATATGTAGTTTTATAATTTTTTTTATAAGATCCACTCATTGTGTCACTCGCTGTACTGACTATTTCACCGATACTTGTCAGATGTCAGGTCAGATAAATTGGCGCCTCTGTGGCCAGTGTCGTTCCTGAGGGTGAGAGGCAGATTATCCTAGGTTTACAGCAGCAGATGTCATCCGCTCCTTTCTCTGACTCATCACTATAACAGCCAAAATGGTGACTCATGATGACATCACTTATCCTGAGGTCACATGATCTAACCCAGTAAGGCAGGCAGATGACCCATCTCATTATCACCCGGCAAGGGGTCCCATCTCTGTTGTACTGTGATAATCGTTATCTGCAGGAGGATCTCTTGTCTCCCCTCAATATAGTGCAGCGTCAGGTATCGCATGACTTCACTCAACCTGATTTTCCGGTTTCTATAAGCTGAATATTCGGAGATCGTATGATAGCCTGCTGTTTCTGCTCTACTGGAAAACCCTCTGTGTGGTGAAAGTGTTAAAGAGGACCTGTCATCACAAAATGCAATGCAGGCAGCAGCTTATAGAGCAGGATGAGCTGAGCAGATTGACGTATAGTTTGGTGGGAAAATATTCAGTAAAAATTACTGTACTGTTTATTGTAGTATTGTCTGTTTTGTCTTGATGTGGAAATTTTATTAGGATGTGTATTTAATATATTGTGTATTGTCATCATGTCTCTCAGTGTCAGGGTAAACCATTGGAGTGGATATCTTCCCGTGTATATGTGCTGGCGCAGAGGTCTCCGTCGTGAATGGTCCATGTGCTAAGCACTGGGCTGTGGGCCGGGGGAGACTGATGTGTTCAGCAGAGCAGTGTTTTGTTGGCTGATGTATGGACCCTCGCGCAAGACGCAGATTTATTGGCTTGGCGTGGATGCATTTGTTAAGAGAACAATATATGAAAGGAACATGCGTTTGTTGTCTCTAGTGCGCCTGATCAGCCGCTGGAGATAATGACGTTGTCCTGTAAATAAACATGCATGAGGATCATAGTAACTTTATCTGGCATTGATCACTGAGCAAGGCTAGATAAAGTTCGCTCCAGTGGTTATTGTATACATGTGTTTGTGAGCTGGCCATGTTCTCATCTTCCTATGTCATCACTTCCTGTATGTCATCACTTCCTGTATCCTTGTCTTGGGCCAGCCCCTTTTGCACCTTTGGTGAGTAAACAGACTGGGCAGGGGGAGGAGGAGTTGCTCAGGAGAATTCAAGCAAGACGGTAACACCTGTGTCTGACTCTGACTGCGGTTAAGGGAATAGAGATTTACCTATTTCTTTACACAAAGTTTGATGCGAGCGGATTACAACTATTAATATTTCCATAACAGTATTAATGTTTGATTTATATGATGTATAATCTTGTCTTTTCCTTTTTTTGTTTGTTTGTTATATGCCTGCCTCTAGAGAGGTACACTTTGTATAACTTGGAAAAAATCATTAAAGAAATATTTTTAAAAAAATGTTCTATATTTTTGCAGATGCCATGGAAAGGACATACGGATGCAGACAGCACATCTTTTGTGGCCCCGTTGAAGTGAGCGGACAAAAATTTTGTTCATGTGCTGGAGCCCTAAGTGTGTATACAGAGATAGCTGTCAGTCACTGAATTTTTTCCCTACATACTTTAACTGTGTATACCGTATTTTTCGCTTTATAAGACGCACCCCAGGTTTTAGAGGAGGAAAATAAGAATTTTTTTTTCATCAGCCCTCAGATCAGATCCTCAGATCAGACCCTCATAAATATCAGGACATTGGATCAGACCCCATATCAGGACATAGCATTAGACCCTCATATCAGCCCTCCATGTGAGATCCCCATCAGACCTTATATTAGCCCTTTATTTCAGACCCCCATCAGATCTCAGATAAGCCCTTTATTTCAGACCCCCCCATCAGACCTCATATCAGCCCTCAATGTCAGACCCCCCCAGAGTTTCTTGCCAGAACCATCAGACTTCAGATCAGACTAAAATAAAAATCTCCTCTTCTCCTGCGCCGCGGCTCCTCTCCATCCATCTCCAGCAGCGCTCCCATGTCTTCTCCGCGCCGGCCCCAGAAAGGTAGACCAGGGAGGATGAGTACCGGAAGCGCTCCCAGCACCTAATGCATACTAGTGAGCGCTTCCATAATGGAAGCGCTCCCTAGTATTCGCTTTATAAGACGCACGGCCATTTCCCCCCCACTTTTGGGGAAAAAAGTGCTTCTTATAAAGTGAAAAACACGGTAATTCTGCTCAGGTCCTCCTGCTCTATAACATTCTGCCTCTTTAAGCCATCATTTTTTTTTCCTTGTGTTGATCAGAATTCTGATCATAATCTCATTCGGGTCATTAGAGAGCCTATTTATGCTTTGCAATTATCAAAAAAAAATTGTACTGGAATTTATCAGCATGATTTATATATGTAAGGCCTAGTTCACAATAGGTCCCCGTACAGCAATAAAACGAAGTGTTTGAACAGATCGATTATGATCTGAAGCTCCATTCGCTCAACACTAATTATGACCCCATATGCCAGAAATTGGTGTAAAAAAATGTCACAATCCCTAATTTTATGACTTTGTGAACACCCGTGCGCCTAAATTTAGTGTTTCTACGCCACCTTTGCCAATGGGGAGTGGTGGAGGAGGGATGGGAACATGGTGTGGTCGGGGCTGGAGAATCCACTATTATTTACAACAGTTTCCTGATGTAAATGATGATTAAAATCGAATCCAGTTAGGGGCTGGAGTGGATTTCAATCTAGGTGTACGGACTGCAAAAGGATGCACCTAATTAATGACGAGACCTGTGCGTCATCATAAATTAAAAGCATTCTCCGGCAGCACAGGGGATTTCATAGATAGGCGTAAAATGGCGGTCTTTGATAAATGACCCCCAGTGTGTGTTACCGGCCTAAGGCCACTAATGCTAATTGACTCCTCAGTAGAATATCTACCATAACTTTGTGTCTGCTCTACAAGGTACAGTGTATCATAGCAAGACCCAAGAGTGGTGATCAGAAGGGAATTTTCCTACAGGGATTCATCTGCTTAGAGATA
Organism: Bufo bufo; assembly: GCF_905171765.1. NCBI lineage: Eukaryota > Metazoa > Chordata > Amphibia > Anura > Bufonidae > Bufo > Bufo bufo. The sequence continues at coordinate 24,982,569 of NC_053393.1, forward strand.
TCAGCTAAACATTAACAAGTCACATGCTTAGAACTCTTCTCTTCCCATAACATTTGCAAAGGGTAAAATTCATGGTTACTGGTGTCCAAGAATACATTTTCAGATCTGTAGTGGACAGACAGAGCTATAGACAGTGGTGGAGCCATAGGTCAGATCACAGCTGTAACTGAGCCACAAAGACTAGGAGTTCACAGCCGTCCTACTATATCAAGCCCCTGATGTTGGCCAATGTCAACATGTGTCAAGTGTGTCCAGAAATAAAGAGATCCCACCCAGGAGTAAGGACATGTGATCAGGGACCTGAATTTATTTTGGGACCGATGAGTACATTTAATCTTGGATCTGAGTAATTTGAGAGTCTGGTCTGGTTTCTAAATTCACTTTCTTTAGGGTGTGCTCTGGATTAATGGTAGAGTTGGTCTGGAGCCTACATTCATGTTATGGTTGGTCTGGGGTCTAAATTAATTTAGGAGTCTGAAAGTCTCTCTGCTATATCAAACTCTTTAGGGCTTGGTGTGGCAAGCTTCAAAAGCTTGCATGCAGCTGCACATGGAAGTGAAGAGAAACAAGACGTGAGCAGATCTGATCTGGGGTCTGAATCTATTTTGGGGCTGGTATGGAAATTTATTTTGGGGTCTAGTCTAGGCCTCACCAAACGAAAAAGACCACACTTAAAGTACAAATACATTCTTTGTAACATTCTGTAAAATTGGACAAGCAGTAAATGGACAAGACAAATTACAACATGCAAAACAGTTAAGCGCTATGGACGATAATGGCCCTGCTGGACCCGGGGTCTGCACAATTGCCTCTACAAATTCCCTTTGCTTACATATATGGGGCAATAATACAATGACATAATATTTATCCAGATAATAATTTCATTGAAGACTTCACTTGGCACTATGCCTTATAAATATGACTGTCATGGCCAGATCCCAACACATAGCTCAAATCTAAGGTATAAACACCAATTAATCAGCATCGAGATGTGACCAGGCAAAAACAAAAGAAATAACTAAACAAAGACTCAAAATAGTGCAAAGAGAGAGTCAGATACACAGGCAAAAACTGGACATATAGCATACAGACCCAGAGCCCGGGGGAGCCAAAAACCCTGACGTACGTTTCGCCTAGCTTCTTCCTGGGGGCGTGTCAGTTTACACTCCTCTCATCATTTATATGTCCTGCAACATATGGGTAATCCCTCCTTCCTAATAATCACCACCATAAATCACCTGTAACCTCTCATTGAAGTGAGAGAATCATATATCCTCACAGGTGGCGTTTTTGAAGATGGCAGCAAAATTCCGCGATATCCAGTGAGGTCATAGTTGGGATCTCGGGTATGTGACGAAAGTCTTGCATTGCTACGCACCATATCGCTATATCGCTGTGTGCACAGACCCTTCCTCACACTTGACCAAGACAGAAAGTCACACTCCTTCTGTAATGACCGGCGACACGCACAGGGAGGGAAAAGGGAAAGCCCTGCCCAAGGGAGAGGGAAAGGTGGTGACCCCTGACTCACCTTGCGGCTGGCACCTGACTGCCCTGACGTCCCTAGACGGGTTCCTCCTCCGTGCGGCGATCACGTGCCTAAACCCTGGCTTTCCCTAAAATGAGCCCTAGATAGTGAACGGGCCGGTGGGATCGCTAGTCCGCACCACTGACACTAAGAGGGAAACACCAGGGAGAGGACAGACAAAACAGACAAACACATACACCCATGTGGGCGACCACAGCAGACCACAAAGGTCCAACAGGGATCCGGAGGGTAGCGTTCTGAACCAACAACCAGAGAACGCAGCAACACAGCTCCAGAGGGTCAAAATAGATGTCCAGGCAGGAAGCTCTATATCTGGCAACCAGAGAAGTGTGAGAGGGGAATATAAGGAGGTTGGGAGTGCTGGACAAGGAACAGCTGAGGAGAAAGAGCTACGGTTCCCTGAGTGAGCCAAAAGGGTTTGCAAAGCAAACCCAGAAAGCTACCATAAGGAAACAGCCCTATCTTACATAGAGCGCGAAACCAACAGCTGCGACTTCCTGACCCCGGGTATAACGGAGTCAGGCGTGGTTCTAGACACCCTCGTGACAGTACCCCCCTCTCTACGAGGGGCCTCCGGACACTCAGGACCAGGTCTCTCAGGATGAGAGGCATGAAAAACCCAAACTAGCCTGTCGGCGTTTACCTCAGACGCAGGAACCCACATTCTTTCCTCGAGACTGTAACCTCTCCAATGCACCAGATATTGAAGAGAGCGGCGGACCCGACGAGAATTAACAATTTTGGATATCTGAAATTCTAGATTACCATCCACAACAACAGGAGGGGGTGGCAGCGGTGACGGTTCTAGAGGTGGAACATATTTCTTGAGTAACGACTTATGAAAGACATTATGGATTTTAAAAGTCTGAGGTAACTCCAGGCGAAAAGCCACGGGGTTGACGATGGCTACAATTTTGTAAGGACCAATAAACCTAGGACCCAGTTTCCAAGAGGGAACCTTCAATTTAATATTCCTAGTAGACAACCACACATAGTCATTCACTCCTAGGTCCGGACCTGGGGACCGTCTCTTATCAGCCATGCATTTGTATTTACCTCCCATATTTTTCAAGTTAGCTTGCACCTTCTGCCATACCGATGAAAAAGATGACGAAAACCGTTCCTCTTCGGGAACCCCAGAAGACCCTTCCTCTTTGAAAGTACAGAATTGGGGATGAAAACCATATGCACCAAGAAATGGTGACTTGCCAGTGGATTCCTGACGACGATTATTTATGGCAAACTCAGCTAACGGTAAATATGATGACCACAACTCTTGGTTTTCAGACACAAAACATCTTAGATATGTCTCCAGGTTTTGGTTGGTACGCTCAGTCTGTCCATTCGACTGAGGATGGAAAGCTGAGGAAAAGGACAAGTGTACCCCCAAACGGGAACAAAAAGCTTTCCAAAATTTAGAAATAAACTGGGTACCCCGATCCGAAACAACATCGGAGGGGACCTCGTGAAGCTTCACGATTTCACTGACGAATACCTGAGCAAGAGTCTTAGCATTAGGTAGTGCGGGTAACGCAATGAAGTGTACCATTTTGCTAAACCTGTCCACTACTACCAAAATAACTGTTTTACCCGCAGACAAAGGTAAGTCAGTGATAAAATCCATTGACAGATGTGTCCATGGTCTATTGGGAATGACTAGTGGTAATAGAGACCCTGCAGGACGTGTATGTGAAACTTTTGCGCGCGCACAAGTAGAACAGGAAGACACAAAATCCAATACATCCTGACGCAACCTTGGCCACCAAAAACGACAAGACAATAGCTCCAAGGTTGCTTTACTACCCGGGTGCCCAGCAAGTGCCGAATTATGATGTTCCTTTAATAATTCGAGACGCAGGTTCAACGGTACAAACAATTTCTCTGAGGGGCAAGAGACCGGGGCGTCCCCCTGGGCCTCTAACACCTTCCCCTCCAGAACAGAGTGTACCGCAGAAACAACCACTCCTCTTTGAAGAATGGGAACCGGATCACTCACATTACCCCCTCCAGGGAAACAACGAGATAGTGCATCAGCCTTGGTATTCTTTGCCCCAGGACGATAGGTAATCACAAAGTTAAACCTGGTAAAAAATAGCGACCACCTAGCTTGTCTAGGGGTGAGACGCTTAGCTGATTCGAGGTACAGAAGATTTTTGTGGTCCGTAATCACAGTGACGGGGTGGACTGCCCACTCTAAAAAGTGACGCCATTCTTCAAACGCTAGTTTAATAGCTAATAGTTCCCAATTGCCAATATCGTAGTTCTTTTCTGCTGCAGATAGTTTTTTAGAAAAGAAAGCACAAGGACGCCATTTGCCAGGAGACGGACCCTGAGACAGCACCGCCCCCACTCCCACCTCTGACGCATCGACTTCAACAATAAAAGGCTGAGAGACATCAGGTTGGACTAGTACAGGTGCTGAGGTAAACCTCTCTTTTAGAGAGGAAAAAGCAACTTTAGCGGCATCAGACCATTTAGAAAAATCAGTCCCCTTCTTAGTCATGTCAGTAAGGGGTTTTACAATAAGTGAATAATTTTTTATGAATTTCCTATTGAAATTCGCAAAGCCCAAGAACCGTTGCAGTGCTTTGAGGTTCTCAGGAAGATCCCAATCTAAAATTGCCTGGACCTTCCTAGGATCCATACGGAAACCTGAAGCAGATAAAAAATAACCTAGGAATTGTATCTCCTGAACGGCGAAGACACATTTTTCAATTTTAGCATATAATTTATTTGTCTGTAGGACCTGCAGTACTTGTCTGACATGCACCTCATGTGTTCTCAGATCAGACGAATAAATTAAAATATTATCTAGGTATATTACCACAAACCTGCCGATTAGATGACTAAAAATGTCATTAACGAAATGTTGAAAGACGGCAGGAGCATTGGTCAGACCGAAAGGCATAACTAGATTTTCATAATGCCCCTCAGGGGTGTTAAAAGCTGTCTTCCACTCATCCCCCTCCTTAATACGAATCAGATTGTAGGCCCCCCCTAAGATCAAGTTTGGAGAACCACCTAGCACCCGCAATCTGGTTAAACAGGTCAGGAATGAGAGGAAGAGGGTATGGGTCTCGGATGGTTATCCGATTTAATTCGCGAAAATCTAGGCAAGGACGCAGGCCCCCATCTTTCTTTTTAACGAAGAAAAACCCTGCATCCACGGGTGAAGAAGAGGGTCTGATGTGTCCCTTAGCCAAGCTCTCGGAGATATAATCTTTCATGGCTTGTCTCTCTGGACCTGAAAGATTATATAACCTCGTCTTGGGTAATTTTGCGGCGGGAATAAGTTTAATCGGGCAATCATAAGGACGATGAGGTGGTAACTTCTGACAACCCTTTTCAGAAAAAACGTCCTTAAAGTCCGAAATAAATGTAGGTAAGGTAGTTATGGAGGCGACTAAGCAATTGCTATTTAAGCAATTTTCTCTGCACTGCTCACTCCACTCCAATATCTCCCTGGCCTGCCAATCCACCACTGGATTGTGCGCTACCAACCAGGGAAGACCCAGCACTACCCGAGTGGGAAGCCCCTCCAGAACATAACATGAAAGCATCTCGTTATGGTGGTCCCCTACCCGAAGGTGTAAATTATGAACAATGTGGGTGAGGTTTCTCTGAGACAGGGGAGCAGAATCAATAGCGAATATGGGAATGGGTCTCTGTAAAGTACAGAGAGACAAACCCATAGTGCGGGCAAAATGGGCATCTATCAAATTTACCCCTGCTCCACTGTCTAGAAAGAAAGAAATAGTCTCCGTCTTATCACCAAAAACAATAACCACTGGTAACACAAATTGCGATGTACGTATGGAGGAAACGTATACCCCCCGGCTGACATCCTCCACACAGCCTGGGGTTAGTAGTTTTTCCGACGGTCTTTTGTTTCTGAGGAAAGAAGGACAGACAATGAAATGACCCCTCTCCCCACAAAAAAAACAAACCCCACGCCTACGGCGAGCCTCAGGAGGGCGGACCTGACGAGTAGTTCCTCCTAGCTGCATAGGCTCGTCTAAGTCCGTACAGACTAACTGCTGCTTGGGAGGGGTTACCAATTGCTCCGGTCAACCTGTCCCTAAGGCGTCTATCTATTCGGATAGAAAGGGACATAACCGCATCAAGGGAAAAGGGGGTCTCATATAATGCAAGCGCATCCTTAACCCTTTCGGATAACCCAGAGCAGAACTGACTCCTGAGAGCCGGGTCGTTCAATTGGGTATCCGTAGCCCACCTACGGAAGTCAGAGCAATATTCCTCTACCGGCCGCTCTCCTTGTAGGAGTCTCCGTAATCTTGATTCAGCCAGTGCGACTCGGTCAGGGTCGTCATATATGAGACCCAAGGCCCCGAAAAACTCATCCACTGACCGGAGAGCCTGGGAATCAGTAGGTAAAGAGAACGCCCAGGACTGCGGGTCCCCCTGCAGCAGGGAAATAACAACCCCCACCCGCTGTTCTTCATTACCAGAGGAGTAAGGGCGCAGTTTAAAATATAATTTACAGGCCTCACGGAATGTCAAAAACTTGTCCCTTCCCCCAGAAAATCTGTCAGGGAGAGGGACCTTGGGTTCCGCAACAACCTGGTTAACAGTAGCAACCGCTGGGCTTGCGGTCAGTTGTAATTGCTGCTGTTGCTGGAGGACCGACGCCTTCAATCCTGCCACCTCCAAAGACAGGCCATGAAATTGTTTGGACAGAGCAGCAATTTGATCCATACTGGATTCTAAGTAGGTAAAAAATATATATATTTTTTTTTTTACCTACACAAAAATAAGGGCCAGAGATAATGTAATGACCGACGACACGTACAGGGAGGGAAAATGGAAAGCCCTGCCCAAGGGAGAGGGAAAGGTGGTGACCCCTGACTCACCTTGCGGCTGGCACCTGACTGCCCTGACGTCCCTAGACGGGTTCCTCACCTCAATTCAACTCAATTCTGATAAAGGTTTTTATTTTTTATTTTTACACTGTACACTATGCGGTAAAATTGACCTGTTATCTTCATTCTCCAGGTCAGTGTGGTTCCAACGATACCACACTTGTATAATTTTTCTTGCGTTTTAATACCGAATTATTTTTTTTTACCTTAAAGAAAAATAAAAACATTTTTCATAACCATATTCTGACCCCATAACTTTTTTTCAGTTATGTGTACGGGGCTGTGTGAGGGCTCATTTTTTGTGGTACGATCTGTTCTTTTCAGTGATACCAATTTTAAGTGTGTGCGACTTTTTGATCACTTTTTATAAAAAAATTATTGGGTAGTTGAAGTTTTTTCCCCCTACGTAATTTGCCGTATGCCATTAATATTGTTATATTTTAATAGTATGGGCATTTTCGCACGCGGCGATGCCCGTGATGTTAATTTTTTTTATTGGTTAAGTATTTTTATTTTAAGGAAAGGGGGGTGATTTGATCTTTTAGGTTTTTTATATTTTTTTATATTTGTAAAAACTTGTTTTACTTTTTTTAAGTCACCTTTGGTGACAATAACTGGCAATCTTTTGATTGCCCAGAGTATTCAGTGATATAGCCATCATTTAAGACCTAATTTGCACTATACCAATACAAGGCTGCCACCTAGTGGCCTGTATTGGTATATTTATCTAATTGCCTCTGAAGCCTGCTTGAGGCTTCGACCAATTAGCGCAAGGTAACAGGTTCCCCGATCTTAGCCGAAGAACACTGTTACCGGACCGGAAGTGCGTGACTTACGGTTCCAGGCTGATCAGATGCCGTGGTCACATTTGACCACGGCATCTGAAAGGGAAAATGTATGCGATCAGCCTTATGGCGGATCGCATACATGTGCCATGGGTCTCACCTATTTAAAATAGCAGAAACCCCGCGGCTATGGCGCCCGCTGCACGTGCGAGCGGGCGCCATGTTAAGGGGCCGGACTTATGACGTACATGTACGTCATAGGTCCTTAAAGGGTTAATATACTCCTTTTAAAACAATTAAAAACTAAATTACCTATAGGCGGCGATAAGGGCCAGACAACAACCACCACAGAAAAGCTTTACAGAAATGGGGCAAAACTGTTGCCTCATTCAATCCATGAGGGGTAATAGTGTTAAGTAAAAATATCCATTTGGGTTCCCTTTGGTTTAGCAATTTCTTCCAATTCCCACCCCTGAGGGAGATAATTACATTGTCAATACCTCTAAATCGTAATAGAGAACCATGTTTCTCTTTAAAATGTCTTGGAATGGTTTTCAGCTCTTCTACATTTTCCGTGTCTCTAGCTGCCTGTATTGCCAAAACATTTTCTCTGATTCGTCGTCTGAACTGGCGCGTCGTCATTCCCACATAGATCCCACTCTACTTTGCTGTACAGAAGAGGGCGCTATTATTCAGAGCCTATCTTCATAGCAGCAGTCCTAGCTCCTACCATCACAAAGCCTTGCTACACCAAGAATAACAACAAAGCACCCTGCAACAAGTCACCCAAACCCAGCCTGCCCAAGCCACCAACCAATATAGCCTGACAAAGGGCGAAATCCAGAGGACGATACACAAGTACAAAGAGGAGTATATTAGCCTCTGGAGGAACGACATAAGAACATCCCAGAAGCTGACAGTATACCAGAGCCTGTAGAGGGAGTACAAACTGGCCCCATATCTGGAGAAACTCCCCAATCCAAAAGACCGACAGATCCTGAGCCGGTACAGACTGAGCGCCCACAGCCTGCTCATTGAATCTGGGTGTCACCGACAGAGGTACATGCCCAGGGAGAGCAGACTGTGCCAGCAGTGCGACCAGGAGGCAGTGGAGGATGAGGCTCATTTCCTGCTGTGGTGCTGAGGGAGACTCACTTCAGGAGACTGTCTGATCTCTGCCCAGACTTCACCTCCATGGAGGAGGAAGAGAGACTCTCCATACTGCTGGCGGAAGAGGAGAACACAGCGACCACAGCAGCACAATATATTACTGCCTACCAAAGACTGAGAGGAGCCTGATGTACCATGGACTCCTATACCCCCACCCTGTATATGTCCCCATCCCCCAACCCTACCCAATTATTTCCCACTTGCTTTGGCAATGCTAAAATGTATTTAGTCCTGCCAATAAAGCTGATTTGATTTGATTGATTTGATTTGATCTTGTTACAGGGGCATGTAGCCCAGTAGATCACCCCAATGGTTGTACAAGTAATGGTATAGGTAATTTTATATTTCTTCTTTTGTGATGAATCCCAAAAATTCTCGGCCCTGTCCATATTTACACAGGCCACACATTTTCCACATTCCTTATTTCCCCAGGTGGACCCTTTTGTGCCAAATATAACAGATTTTATCGGCTTAACATAATGGCTTCTAACTTGGTAATTTCTAAGATTTTTTCCCTTCGGTACGTGATCTGGGGATATGAGGGTATCACTTTGTTTAATTGTGGGTCTATCCGTAATACATCCCAATATTTCAACAGTGCTCTACGTACCTCCTTCCAACGTGTATTATAGCCAGTGATGAACCGTATATCCTCTGTTTTGTTCTTCCTTTCATTATTATAGAGGAGGTCCGATCTATTGGATTGACGCGCCCTTTGGTATCCTGCTTCAATGCATCGTACGCCGTAACCTCTCTGTTAAAATCTCTGTCGCAGTTCCTGAGCCTGAAATTCAAAAGACTGCTCAGTGGAACATATCCTTCTGACCCTCAGAAACGGACCCGTTGGCATACTTTTAATTAGGTTACATGGATGTGATGATTCAGTGTGCAACAGGACATTGACTGAATGTGATCTACCTCCATTTTCTCTATTTTTCCATCTATATACAGTACCCTGTTATTCTCCACATCCTGGAGGTCACGTTGAAACTTCTTCATCCTACTGGATTTTATTTGTTTCTCCCAATGTATAAAAAGTTTATCCATCTCCTTTTTAAACACTTCCAGTTCAGACAGAGTTTCTGTGTTAGTTGCTCTTCAGCGGTTGTAATCTCCGCTTCCAATTGTGTCATTGTCTTGGTGTTCAAATCGACTATAGAACAAGACCCACAAGCTGCCTCCCATTTCCGACAGAACTCTTCATCTTCTCTACCATACGAGGGTAATGTTTGTACCCTTAAGCCTCTGGGAATTAGGTCTCTCAAGATATATTTCTCTAAGGTGGCTTTATTCCACCACATTTTCATTCTCCTGTGTAGCATGTGCTTCAACTATCCCCTTAACTCAGTGGTGTTTCTCTGGCCCGGATCGTCGCCACCCACAGCGTTTCACCGTACGTCTGGTTTTTTGGCTCCCCCGGGCTCTGGGTCTGTATGCTATATGTCCAGTTTTTGCCTGTGTATCTGACTCTCTCTTTGCACTATTTTGATTCTTTGTTTAGTTATTTCTTTTGTTTCTGCCTGGCCACATTTCGATGCTGATTAATTGTAAAAGGTGTTTATACCTTAGATTTGAGCTATGTGTTGGGATCTGGCCATGACAGTCATATTCATAAGGCATAGTGCCAAGTGAAATCTTCAATGAAATTATTATCTGGATAAATATTATCTCATTGTATTATTGCCCCATATATGTAAACAAAGGGAATTTGTAGAGGCAATTGTGCAGACCCCGGGTCCAGCAGGGCCATTATCGTCCGTAGCACTTCACTGTTTTGCATGTTGTAATTTGTCTTGTCCATTTACTGCTTGTCCAATTTTGCATAATGTAATAAAGAATGTATTTGTACTTTAAGTGTGGTCTTGTTCGTTTGGTGAGGTATACATGGTTACTACACATAGTTATTTGTGTATCTATTTGGGTTTCCGGTCTAGTCTAGGCTCTGAAGGGGTCTGATCTGGGGTCAGAATTAATTTTAGTTTGTGCTGTGGGGTCTAAATTAATATAAGGGTTGGTTTGGGGTCGGAATCAATTCAGGAGTCTAGCTTGGAGTCTAAAGTCCCCCTACTTAATGTGGCTAGCTGTCACGCCGTTGACAGGTTTGAGAAGGTCTGAAAGATTATCTGCACATTAGTTATCTTACAGCCTCTTTTGGTTTCACTTTTTCTGTGTGTTGCTGGTATGTCCACACCCCCTGTTCAGGTGTGGATCATCTGACCTTCACCTCCCCCTATTTAGTCTGACTTTACCCATCACTCCTTGCTCTGGATAGCTTCATTTGGTTTTTGGAAGAGCTGGAGTGTGGTTTGTGGTGAAGTCCTGTTCGTCCATCATCCATCAGCCTCAGAAGTTAAGTGTTCTGCTTGTTGTGTTTTGTATTCCCCCCTACCTTTGTTGTTTACTAGGCCTCAGCGAGACGTTGGTTACTTCACCAGGGAATGCCCTGTCATTACTATTAGGGCATCTGAGGGCCACCAGGGTTTTCTAGGTTCCTGTGTATGGGCATCTCTACCATCAAGAGGTGCCCATACGGATAGGAGTTAGGGTCCATTCACACGTCCGTTTTTTCTTTCCTGATCTGTTCCGTTTTTTCAGGAACAGATCTGGACCAGATCTGGACCCATTCATTTTCAATGGGTCCTGAAAAAAATCAGACATTGAGCTGTCCGTTTTTTTCCAGGACCCATTGAAAATGAATGGGTCCAGATCTGGTCCAGATCTGTTCCTGAAAAAACGGAACAGATCAGGAAAGAAAAAACGGACGTGTGAGTGGACCCTTAAGGCCAGGAGCAGGGTTTTATAGGTGGTAACCCTTTTCCTTCCCTAGCGGTGAGGCCTAGTGTCTTTTACATTCCTTCTTGTTGTTGTTTGGTGTTCTCCCCTACAACATCCGTGACACTAGCTTGAAGAGCTTGTGTGGAGCAGCACATAGTATATAATATAATATAAGGCCGAAAAAAGACATTTGTCCATCCAGTTCGGCCTGTTATCCTCCAAGTTGCTCCAGAGGAAGGCAAAAAACAACAACCTGTGAGGTAGAAGCCAATTTTCCCCACTTAAAGGGAACCTGTCACCAGTTTTATGGTGTCCTAACTAAGGGCAACATAAATAAGTGATTGATTCTCTTAGCACAATGCTGGGTCACTTTCTTTAATTGACCCAGTCAATCTGCCAACATCTTGTATTGAAAAGCTCCAGCTGATAATGATGAAACCTGAATATTAATGAGCTCCTGACTCTCCCCGCCCACCTGCTGCTGAATGACAGTTTGTTTCCATATGAACCAGCAGCAAGTGGGCAGGGGAGTGGCTATAGCTCTGAATTAAATATACGCTGGACTCAATGACATCACGCCGGACTCAAATCAGCTCATTAGCATGCGGCATGCGGCATCTTTGTGTGTATATTATGAAAGAACCATCTGTCACACCAGTAAGTGAATACATCTAAGGTACTTTTTAGTAGTTAATGATTGTATATAATTAGTTAGATTATCCACATGACAGGTTCCCTTTAAGGGGAAAAAAAATTCCTTCCCGACTCCATTCAGGCAATCAGATAACTCCCTGGATCAACGACCCCTCTCTAGTAGCTATAGCCTGTAATATTATTACACTCCAGAAATACATCCAGGCCCCTCTTGGATTCCTTTATTGTACTCACCATCACCACCTCCTCAGGCAGAGAGCTCCATAGTCTCACTGCTCTTACCGTAAAGAATCCTCTTCTATGTTTGTGTACAAACCTTCTTTCCTCCAGACGCAGAGGATGTCCCCTCGTCACAGTCACAGTCCTGGGGATAAATAGACGATGGGAGAGATCTCTGTACTGACCCCTGATATATTTATACATAGTAACCCTAATTTTGATAATCTTTCAGGGTACTGTAGTTGCCCCATTCCAGATATTACTTTAGTTGCCCTCCTCTGGACCCTCTCCAGCTCTGCTATGTCTGCCTTGTTCACAGGAGCCCAGAGATCTCACGAGATTTCAAAATGGGATTCTCGTCCGGCACAGTGGAAAGGACACAGTGTATCTTCGGTATAATTCTGAATATTTTTAAAGTCCTTCAATCCAATTTTACAGCATGGCCATGCTCATAGACGTGGAGGTGCTTTTCTTACAGGTGTGCGATCCAGCCCATACGTGTTTCGGGAACTCTCCTTCCCTTCATCACTGATACACTGTGTCCTTTCCACTGTGCCGGACGAGAATCCCATTTTGAAATCTCGTGAGATCTCGGGTAAGCCAGCTGAAGCAGGACGGAGTGAGACGCCGGCAGTGCCCCGCGCCGCCCGATCCTTGCTTGAAACAGACTGTCAACAACGAGGGAGGTAAGAAGCCTTCATATATGAGTTTAACAGTTATAGCCAATACGGGACTGAATAATACAATATAGCCAGTTGGCGCATATGATCGGTACCTAACGTCTGGGAAGCACATGTATAATATTCCAGTGAATGCAGTCGATTTGGGACTGAATAGAATACTATAACCATCTGTCTACAGTGATGTCACAATACCAGCTTATAATACTTGGAAAATATTTGTGAAACAGTACTGCGACCAGAGATCTCCTAGAAAGGAGGACCTAAGTCAATTATTTTACTCTATAAGCGGACTTCCATTATTACAAGACGGCAATTGATTTATAGCACTCTGGCACAAATACCTTTAACCAGATTGCAATATACACTCACCTAAAGAATTATTAGGAACACCTGTTCTATTTCTCATTAATGCAATTATCTAGTCAACCAATCACATGGCAGTTGCTTCAATGCATTTAGGGGCAGGGCCGATCCTAGGGTCACAGGCGCCTGGGTGCAGAAATATTTCTGGCGCCCCCACATGGGCGTGGTTATCTTACTAACTCCTCCCCTTTACAATGTTTCTATGGCAACAACTTCAGCCCCCAACTTCAGCCCCACGAATCGGCGGCTCGGCTTAAAAAAAAAAAAAAGTCAAAAAAAAAAAAGTCCCGGTGGCTCGCTCGGCCAGGGCCGGACTGGGGATAAAAACCAGCCCTGGAAAAAGTTGCACACCAGCCCCACAGCATTGCGTCATTATTTACTTGTTTATAATAGGAGAAAGCATTCATTTTAAAACACGTGTGTAAACACGAATATGAACTTTGCCCCACGATAGCTCTTTTGTAGAACCCCCATAAAAACTTACAGTTACTTGACTTGGCCCTTGGGGATCTCGGACGCCACTTCAACACTTTGGCCGGGGGCTCGGCGGAGCTGATGTTGTGCTTTAACCTAATGAGAAAGATTTCATAATAAGGATTTGGAGAAAGGGCAGAGGGATAGCAGAGCAGGGAGAGGCTGGTGCTGCTACTAGGGGGTCATACCATGGGGGAGTAATAAAGCCCACCATAATGCCCCCCCAGTAGTAATAATTCTCCTTATAATATGCAAAACATTTGTAATGCCCCCAGTTGAGCTAATGTTCCCATAATGTGCCAATATAAAATACCCCTTCTCAGTGCCCCCGTAGATGACCCCCATAGTGCCCCCCCCCCTTCCCCATAGTACCCACCATAATGTGTCCCAGTATAAAATGCCCCTATACAGAGCCCCCATATAAAATATCTTCTTTTTTAGCCTCAGTAGATGCCCCTATAGTGCCCCCCAATAATCTGCAGTAAGATGTGCCCCCATAGATGCCCCCAATCATGTGCCAGTAATAAGAGCCCCCCCACCATCATGTGCCAGTAGCCAGAGCCCCCCCATATCATGTCATATCATGTGTCAGTAGCCAGAGCCCCCCATATCATGTGCCAGTAGCCAGAGTGCCCCCAATCATGTGCCAGAAATAAGAGCCCCCCCACCATCATGTGCCAGTAGCCAGAGCCCCCCATATCATATGCCAGTAGCCAGAGCCCCCCCATATCATGTGCCAGTAGCCCCCCTTATGTGCCAGTAGCCCCCCTATGTGCCAGTAGCCCTCCTTATCATGTGCCAGTAGCCCCCCTTATCATGTGCCAGTAGCCCCCTTATCATGTGCCAGTAGCCCCCCTTATCATGTGCCAGTAGCCCCCCATATAATGTGCCAGTAGCCAGAGCCCCCCCCCCCATATCATGTGCCAGTAGCCAGAGCCCCCCCCCCACCATCATGTGCCAGTAGCCAGAGCCCCCCCATATCATGTGTCAGTAGCCAGAGCCCCCCCATATCATGTGTCAGTAGCCAGAGCCCCCCATATCATGTGCCAGTAGCCAGAGTGCCCCCAATCATGTGCCAGAAATAAGAGCCCCCCCACCATCATGTGCCAGTAGCCAGAGCCCCCCATATCATGTGCCAGTAGCCAGAGCCCCCCATATCATGTGCCAGTAGCCCCCCTTATGTGCCAGTAGCCCCCCTATGTGCCAGTAGCCCCCCTTATCATGTGCCAGTAGACCCCCTTATCATGTGCCAGTAGCCCCCTTATCATGTGCCAGTAGCCCCCCTTATCATGTGCCAGTAGCCCCCCATATCATGTGCCAGTAGCCAGAGCCCCCCCCCTTATCATGTGCCAGTAGCCAGAGCCCCCCCCCATATCATGTGCCAGTAGCCAGATCCCCCCCATTATCATGTGCCAGTAGCCAGAGTGCCCCCATATCATGTGCCAGTAGCCAGAGTGCCCCCATATCATGTGCCAGTAGCCCCCCATATCATGTGCCAGTAGCCCCCCTTATCATGTGCCAGCCCAGTAGTCCCCCCTTATCATGTGCCAGCCCAGTAGTCCCCCCTTATCATGTGCCAGCCCAGTAGTCCCCCTTATCATGTGCCAGCCCAGTAGCCCCCCTTATCATGTGCCAGCCCAGCCCAGTAGTCCCCCCTTATGTGCCAGCCCAGTAGCCCCCCTTATGTGCCAGCCCAGTAGCCCCCCTTATCATGTGCCAGCCCAGTATTGTACCTATATAAAAAAATAAAAAAAAATAATACACTTATACTTACCTCCAGCAATGCGATGCGATGCAGGCCGCCTCTTCCGTCTGTGTCCCTCGCTATACGGCTCAGGCGACGCGATGACGTCATCGCGCCGCCTGCACCGGCCTCTGATAGGCTGCCAGCACTAAGCCGGCAGCCTATCAGAGGAACAGGAGGGGACACACCTCTCCCTCCTCTGCCGCAGCACAGGCATCTGTATTGCCGTCCTGAGGACGGCAATACAGATGACTATGGAGATGAGCGCTTCTGCAATGGAGGCGCTCATCTCCTGCTCTGCCCTGCCGCCGGCCGCGGCCGCCCCCACTTGTCACCAGGGCCGCGGCCTTGCGGCACTCAGGCTTGCCGGCCCACCGGGAAATTTCCCGCTATCCCGGCAGGCCAGTCCGGCCCTGCGCTCGGCGCCTTTCGGGTGACAGCGCTGGGGTGCGGGGCACCCACTGCACCCCGTGTAGGATCGGCCCTGTTTAGGGGGTGGTCCTGGTCAAGACAATCTCCTGAACTCCAAACTGAATGTAATAATGGGAAAGAAAGGTGATTTGAGCAATTTTGAGCGTGGCATGGTTGTTGGTGCCAGACGGGCCGGTCTGAGTATTTCACAATCTGCTCAGTTACTGGGATTTTCACGCACAACCATTTCTAGGGTTTACAAAGAATGGTGTGAAAAGGGAAAAACATCCAGTATGCGGCAGTCCTGTGGGCAAAAATGCCTTGGGGATGCTAGAGGTCAGAGGAGAATGGGCCGACTGATTCAAGCTGATAGAAGAGCAACGTTGACTGAAATAACCACTCGTTACTATCGAGGTCTGCAGCAAAGCATTTGTGAAGCCACAACACGCACAACCTTGAGGCGGATGGGCTACAACAGCAGAAGACCCCACCGGGTACCACTCATCTCCAATACAAATAGGAAAAAGAGGCTACAATTTGCACGAGCTCACCAAAATTGGACTGTTGAAGACTGAAAAAATGTTGCCTGGTCTGATGAGTCTCGATTTCTGTTGAGACATTCAAATGGTAGAGTCCGAATTTGGCGTAAACAGAATGAGAACATGTATCCATCCTCTGATGGCTACTTCCAGCAGGATAATGCACCATGTCACAAAGCTCCAATCATTTCAAATTGGTTTCTTGAACATGACAATGAGTTCACTGTACTAAAATGGCCCCACAGTTACCAGATCTCAACCCAATAGAGCATCTTTGGGATGTGGTGGAACGGGAGCTTCGTGCCCTGGATGTGCATCCCTCAAATCTCCATCAACTGCAAGATGCTATCCTATCAATATGGGCCAACATTTCTAAAGAATGCTATCAGCACCTTGTGTAATCAATGCCACGTAGAATTAAGGCAGTTCTGAAGGCAAAAGGGGGTCCAACACCGTATTAGTATGGTGTTCCTAATAATTCTTTAGGTGAGTGTATACTGTGTGAACAGAACTATCCTGACATTTTACTAATCTGTGGATTATTTAAAGTGCACTATATATTTTATTGTATTTTAATTATCAACTGACTTTATTTTAACATATTTACACGTGTTCATTTATTGTGATTTAATTAAATTTTATGTACATTATGATCCAAATGAAGTGTGCTCGCCCATCATTTTAGTTTTATAATAAATTTTGTATATGCAAAAATACTGTGAGCCAGCCTGATTGATTCATTATTCCTTTTTGAATATTGGCACCACATTTGCTATGCGCCAATCCTGTGGAACACTCCCTGTCAGTATAGAGTCCTTAAATATCAGAAATAAGGGTTTGGCTATGACATTACTTAATTCCCTTAGGATACGGGGGTGTATGCCATCCGGTCCTGGCGATTTTTCGATTTTAGGCTACTTTCACATTAGCGTTTTTCTTTTCCGGCATAGAGATCCGTCACAGGGGCTCTATACTGGAAAAGAACTGATCAGGCATATTCCCATGCATTCTGAATGGAGAGTAATCCGTTCAGGATGCATCAGGATGTCTTCAGTTCAGTCATTTTGACTGATCAGGCAAAAGAGAAAACCGTAGCATGCTACAGTTTTATCTCCGGCGAAAAAAACTGAAGACTTGCCTTAATGCCGGATACGGCATTTTTTTCCATAGGAATGTATTAGTGCCGGATCCGACATTCAAAATACCGCAATGCCGGATCCGTCCTTCCGGTCTGCGCATGCGCAGACCTCTAAAAATGAGAAAAAAATAAATACCTGATCCGTTTTGCCTGATGACACCGGAAAAACGGATCCGGTATTGCAATGCATTTTTCTGCCTGATCAGGCATTTTTCAGACTGATCAGGATCCTGATCAGTCTGAAAAATGCCTGATCAGTAAGAAAAAATGACATGCGTTTGCATACAGTTTGCCTGATTAGGCAGGCAGTTCAGGCAACGGAACAAACAACGCAAGTGTGAAAGTACTCTTAATCTTTTTAAGTCTCTGTTGTACTTCTTCCTGGGTCAGACAGGACACTTTTAATGGGGAATTTACTTTTACATTCTGCATTCCATCTGACAGTTTATTTTCCTCAGTGAAGTGGAGAAAAAATATTTAATAGCTTTGCTTTCTCCTCGTCGCTCTCTGCGACTCCCCCCTCATTACTCTGTAAAGGGCCGACACCTTCAGATTTATACGTTTTACCATTTATATAATTGAAAAACATTTTAGGGTTAGTATTACTCTCCTTGGCAATTAATCTCTCGGTCTCTAGTTTGGCCGCTTTTATTTGTTTGTTACATATTCTATTTTTTTCCTTATAGTTTTTCAGTGCTTCCTCACTACCCTCCTGTTTTAGTGATTTAAATGCTTTCTTTTTGTTGCCTTCTTTACAGTTCTATTTATCCACATTGGTTTCTTCTTGTTCCTTAACCTTTTATTCCCATACAGTATGTACCTCTCACAATTAGATTTTAGGATGCTTTTAAAGATATCCCATTTTGTGGCTGTATTTTTATTTGTGAGGACTTTATCCCATTTAGTTAGGCCTATGGCCTCTCTTAGTTGGCTAAATTTAGCTTTTTTGAAGTTTGGTATTTTTATTCCTCACTGAAGAAACACTCTTTTGAATGATAATTGGAAGGTTATTACTTTATGGTCACTATTTCCCAGGTGTCCCCCGACCTGCACGTCTGTTGTTCGGTCAGGTATATTGGTTAATACTAAGTCCACTATGGCCGTCCCTCTAGTCGGGTCCTGAACCAGTTGGGAAAGATAATTGTCTTTGGTTATTGCCAAGAACCTGTTTCCCTTATGAGATATACAAGTTTCAGTTTCCCAGTCTATATCTGGGTAGTTGAAGTCCCCCATAATAACCACCTCATTATGATTTGCCGCCTCGTCTATCTCGTTTAGTAGTAGATTTTCTGTGGACTCTGGTATATTAGGTGGTTTATAATAAACTCCTATTAGTGATTTATTATTGTTTTTGCCTCCATGTATCTCTACCCACAGTGACTCCACATGTTCATGTCCCTCATCTATATCTTCACGGAGTGTTGGCTTTAGACAGGACTTTACATAAAGGCATACCCCTCCCCCTCTCCGGTTTTTACGATCCTTTCTAAACAGACTGTAACCTTGTACATTAACGGCCCAGTCATAGCTATCATCCAGCCATGTTTCCGTTATTCCCACTGTCATAGTCCTCCTCACACATCACTAATTCCAGTTCACCAGTTTTATTAGTCAGGCTTCTGGCATTAGTATACATACATTTGAGAGGTTTATGTATATTTTTTACCCTACACCTTTCCTTCTGAACTGTTCTAGTCCCTCCATCCATTCCTTCCCCAGTCCCATTACCTTGCCCCCGGTCTCTATCTGCACTATCTTCCCCTCCTATAATGTAATTTCCCTCCCCCCCCCCCCCCAGTCCCTAGTTTAAACACTCCTCCAACCTTCTAGCCATCTTCTCCCCAACACAGCTGCCCCTTCCCCATTGAGGTGCAGCCCGTCCCTACGATAGAGCCTGTAGCCGATAGAGAAGTCGGCCCAGTTCTCCAGGAACCTAAACCGCTCTTTCCTACACCAGTTCTTGAGTCACTTGTTAGACTCCCTAATCTCCTACTGCCTTTCATGTGTGGCTCGTGGTACCGGCAGTATTTCGGAAAATACTAACTTTGAGGTCCTTGCCCTAAGCTTTTGACCTAAATCCCTAAAATCATTTTTAAGGACACTCCACCTTCCTCTAACTTTGTCATTGGTTCCGATATGGACCATGACCTCTGGTTCTTCTCCAGCTCCTCCCAGTAATCTGTCAACCCGATCCGCGATGTGTCGAACTCTAGCGCCAGGAAGACAGCCCACTGTTCGGTGATTACGGTCTTTGTGCCCCTAATAATTGAGTCTCCCACTACAAGAACCTGTCTGACCTAGCCTGCTCTCCTGGTTCCCTGCTTACTGGAACCAACTTTCCCCTGAATGGCAGAGGAAGTGTCCGGCTGCAGCAGTGCTCTCTCTGAACTGACATCCCCCTCATTTGCCAACCTTGCAAACTTGTTGGGGTGTGTCAGATCAGGGCTAGCCACCCTGGCACTCCTCCCTCTACCCCGCTTTCTAACTGTTACCCAGCTAGCATAGAATAGACGAGAAGCTGGAAGTAAGTAGATCTGATCTGGGGGTTTGAATTAATTTTGTGGTCTTCTGGGGTCAAAATAAATGTTGTGGTCTAGTCTAGAGTCTGAATTAATTATATGGTCTGGTCTAGGGTCTTAATTAATTTAGGGTGTCTATGTCTCCATACTGCAATTTCTACTTAACTGTCTGGTGTGTGTGTGGTCTACTTGTCCCAGCATGCTCCACTCATTTGCTATGACTTGATGGGAGTTGTACTTTCACAGAAATTGTGGGCTTTTTAATAGCAGAGTTAGGCCTCATGCACACGAACATTGTTTGTTTACGTGTCCGTTCCGTTTTTTTACGGATAGGATGCAGACCCATTCATTTTAATGGGTCCGCAAAAAATGTGGACAGCACACCGTGTGCTGTCCGCATCAGTATGTCCGTTCAGTAGCCCCGCAAAAAAAATAGAACATGTCCTATTCTTGTCCGCTTTAGGCATTGTTACAATGGACCCGCAAAAAATAAAACGGATGGCATACGGATGTCATCAGTTTTGGTTTTTTTGCGGATCCGCAATTTGCATGCCGCAAAACGCATACAGTCTTGTGCATGTAGCCTTAGGATACAGTTTAAAGGGACACTGACAGGCCCAATTAGCATATTTAGGCATATATATGTCAGTACAGGTCTTATAAAGTCTATTAAAATCATCTAAGTATCCCCCCTGTCCACCTTATAAATACCGAAATATTAAGTTTTATAACCTGCTTGTCCGGTCACAAATCTGCCCAAGGGGCGGCGTTTCATCTGAAAATGCGCCCAGCCAGCCGCTCCCAACTGCCGTTCTGAAGCCCCGCCCAGCTCATCAATATTCACTTCGCTGGGCGGCGGCTACAACTCTCCCGACTCAAGATTCTGCGCACAGCCCATTCGATCCTCTGGGCACGTCCTCCGTCCAATCTTCAGCGCATGCGCCCGGCCGGGGTCACATCGCGCCTGCGTACAGAGCGATGCAGCCCCTGCTTTATGCGCATGCGCCGGGCACTTGAGTCGGGAGAGTTGTAGCCGCCGCCCAGCGAAGTGAATATTGATGAGCTGGGCGGGGCTTCAGACGGTAGTTGGGAGCGGCTGGCTGGGCGCATTTTCAGATGAAACGCCGCCCCTTGGGCAGATTTGTGACCGGACAAGCAGGTTATAAAACTTTATATTTCGGTATTTATAAGGTGGACAGGGGGGATACTTAGATGATTTTAATAGACTTTATAAGACCTGTACTGACATATATATGCCTAAATATGCTAATTGGGCCTGTCAGTGTCCCTTTAAAGTAAAAGAAGGTGGTCAACATCAAAAGCAGAAGAAACTTTATGGAGAAGTGATCCTTAGGTTTGGCACACAGAAAGTCAATGCTTCCTTTGGTTAATGCAGTCAAATGTGGTGGAAACCAACCTAAAGGAGGTCAATAAGTCAGCTGGATGTGAGGAACTTGGTTAGTTTGCTATAGACAAGATGCTAAGGTAACTGGAAGATCATAGTAAGCAGAGTCCAGAGATAGGTCCACCTTGAGGGAAGATTTCTTTAGAATGAGAAGCAGGTTCGTACGGTTGAAGGCTGAGAAGAAGATGTTGGTGAAGAAGAGGTTCAAGAGTCCAATCAGGGTTGGGGCACAGAGTTGACGTTGGCACAGAGTGACTGGCCAGGAGGGCACGGTACTTTACAAAATGTTTCAACCATCATATTTACAGGGTACACAAGCTTGCGATTATGTTGCTAAATATGAGGGCATAGTACTCTTGCTGGTTACAGTCTCTTAAAAGGCACATCTAGCAGATCACTTCTTATATAACAGGACTATCTCTTAGGCCTCATGCACACGACCGTTGTTGTGTTCCGCTCCGCAAAATGGGGTTCCGTTGTTCCGTGATCCATTTCCGTGTGTCTTCCTTGATTTTTGGAGGACCACCAGACATAGGCCTCACATGCACACGACAGTGATTTGGCTTCAGTGGTCCGTGTCCGATTTTGCTTCAGTTGTGTTTCCTTGTGTGTCTTCCTTTTTTTTTGTCTGACAGGGGAAAAAAAAGGAAGGTTAATGAAAAGTGTAATTTTATTGCACCAAGGTCTTGTAGAAAAAAACGGACGCGGACACGGATGACATACCAGTTGTGCATCAGTTTTTTTGGACGGACCCATTGACTTGAATAGGTCCGACCTCCGTTTTCCACTGACAAGAATAGGACAGGTTATATTTTTTTGACGGACTGGAATCACGGATCATGGACGAGGAGAAAAAACGGAGCACTATCAGGTTTTTTTCACAGCTCCATAGAAATGAATGGGACCTCCACTACACTGTGAAAAATGACGGAACGGACGTGGATGCACACAACGGTCGTGTGCATGAGGCCATAAAGGAAAGTAAAAAAAAGTCTAAGACAGGTTTCCCATGCAAATGATAGGAAAAAAACGGACGCGGATGACAATCTTGTGTGTCTCCGCGTTTTTTAGCGGTCCCATTGACTTGAATGGGTCCGCGAACCGTTTTCCGCGAAAATAATAGGACAGGTTATATTTTTTTGACGGACTGGAACCACGGATCACGGACGCGGATGGCAAACGGTGCATACAGTTACTAACAGGCATAGTGCATGAAATATTTACAGTCCGTTTTGACAGACCATAAATCCCAAGAGATTCTGCCATCTAGTGGCTACTAGAACACATATTACTGTATTATCATGCTCTTATAAATGTAGGTTAATTTTATAGACTTTTATCATATTTACCTATAACATTTTAGAAAGAAAAATTACTGTTCAAACAATACTTGTTACTAGAGATGAGCAAATTTCATATTTTGAAATTCGTTTGCGATTCGTTCACTGGTAAAAGCAGAATTACCATGGACCATAACGCAATTCTATGACGGAATTCCGTTATTCATTCCGTCATAATAGAGGTCTAAGGGCTGCATAACGAATCCGTCCTGTTTCCGTTATTCAGGGGAGTCCTCTATTAAGATGGAATGAATAAAGGCATTCCGTTATGCATTCCGTCATAGAATTGCATTATGGTCCGTGGTAACAGAATCCATAACGCAATTCTGCTTTTATCAGTAAACGAATCGCAAACGAATTTCATAAGCGGAAATTCGCTCATCTCTACTTGCTACGAGATTAAAACAGCATTTACAAACAAACATTTTCACTAGGTGGTGCTATTAGAGTTATAAAGAATTATACTAATTATAGAATTAATAATTACATATGTACAGCTGGTATAACCTGGGCATCTCCTGTATATAATTATATATGTACAGCTGGTATAACGTATACATCATCTTGTATATAATGATATGGAGCATGCTGGTATAACCTGGGTATCTCCTGTATATAATTATATGTGTACAGCTGGTATAAGTTATACATCTTCTTGTATATAATGATATGTATATAATGCTGGTATAACCTGGGTATATCCTGTATACAATATATATGTACAGCTGGTATAAGTTATACATCTTCTTGTATATAGTAATATGGAGCATGTTGGTATAACCTGGGCATTTCCTGTATATAACTATATATGTACAGCTGGTATAAGTTATACATCTTCTTGTATATAGTAATATGGAGCATGTTGGTATAACCTGGGCATTTCCTGTATATAACTATATATGTACAGCTGGTATAAGTAATACATCTTCTTGTATATAGTGATATGGAGCATGCTGGTATAACCTGGGTATCTCCTGTATATAATTATATGTGTACAGCTGGTATAAGTTATACATCTTCTAGTATATAGTGATATGGACCATGCTGGTATAACCTGGGCATCTCCTGTATACAATATATATGTACAGCTGGTATAAGTTATACATCTTTTTGTATATAGTGATATAGATCATGCTGGTATAACCTGGGCATATCCTGTATATAATTATATATGTACAGCTAGAATAAGTTATACATCTTCTTGTATGTAGTAATATGTGCTATACTGGTATAACTTAGGTATCTCCTGTAAATAATTATATTATATAATATACAGGAGATACCCAGGTTATACCAGCATGGTCCATATCACTATATACAAGAAGATGTATAACTTATACCAGCTATACATATAGAATTATATACAAGAGATACCCAGGTTATACCAGCATGGTCCATATCACTATATACAAGAAGATGTATAACTTATACCAGCTGTACATATATAATTATATACAGGAGATACCCAGGTTATACCAGCATGGTCCATATCACTTTATACAAGAAGAGTTATCTATTTATTTTATGCACTTATATAGCGCTATTATATTCCGCAGCGCTTTACAGACATTATCATCCAACTGTCCCCAATCTATGGTCCCTATCAGTCTGTCTATGGGAGGAAACCATAGTACCTGGAGAAAACCCACGCAAACACGGGTAGAACATACAAACTCCATGCAGATGTCCTTGGTCGGATTTGAACCTAGGACCCTAGCGCTGCAAGGCACCAGTGCTAACCACTGAGCCACCGTGCTGCCCCATGTATGTATACCTTATACCAGCTGTACATATATAATTATATACAGGAGATGCCCAGGTTATACCAGCATGGTCCATATCACTATATACAAGGAGATGTATAACGTATACCAGCTGTACATATATAATTATATACAGGAGATACCCAGGTTATACCAGCTGTACATATATAATTATATACAGGAGATGCCCAGGTTATACCAGCATGGTCCATATCACTGTATACAAGAAGATGTATAACTTATACCAGCTGTACATATATAATTATATACAGGAGATGCCCAGGTTATACCAGCATGGTCCATATCACTGTATACAAGAAGATGTATAACTTATACCAGCTGTACATATATAATTATATACAGGAGATACCCAGGTTATACCAGCATGGTCCATATCACTATATACAAGATGATGTATAACTTATACCAGCTGTACATATATAATTATATACAGGAGATACCCAGGTTATTCCAGCATGCTCCATATCACTATATACAAGAAGATGTATAACTTATACCAGCTGTACATATATAATTATATACAGGAGATGCCCAGGTTATACCAGCATGGTCCATATCACTATATACAAGATGATGTATAACTTATACCAGCTGTACATATATAATTATATACAGGAGATACCCAGGTTATTCCAGCATGCTCCATATCACTATATACAAGAAGATGTATAACTTATACCAGCTGTACATATATATTGTATACAGGATATACCCAGGTTATACCAGCATGCTCCATATCACTATACACCAGAAGATGATTTTCATGGACTGGCCACTAGAGGGCGATTGTGTACACCAACAGATCCCTTTGAAGTAGATCAAGTATCAGGATAGTAAAACGTAGAATAAAACAAAGCATGGAAAGACAAATGCTGAATTAATTCTGTTTACAGACTCCTGTCAGGCTGGAGGCTGCGGCTCAGGATATGTAATGCACACCCAGTTCTCCGCAGCGCTGGAACTCATAATGTGTGCTGATAGACTTCCCACAACTGTATCTCACAAGAACGACTGCAGCTTAATGTACAATTTGTATGTAATTCCTGGTATTATTGGATAATAAAGCTGAAGATTTGTGTTTTCCTTATTGTGTTTTCATCAGGTCGACAAAACGATGACTTGCGTTGGATTTCCCCGTAACGGCGTGTTAAGGATAGAACAGCGGGGAAACTATTAACATTTTACATTAGGAATAAAGAACAAGGCATAAATATTCAATGAGATGAGGCTCTCATCACCATCGGGAGGAATACATTATGATACATTATGTATACACCACAAATAATTCACGACTGCAGCGCATGGTAAGAAGTGGGCAAAGTGATAATATCCAGCTGGGAGAATGGATATTATAAGGCCGGGACTCCACCACATGATTACAGCACTAATACAATGGGGTTACCTCATACCCATTTATATCTATTGTATCTCTGTTCACATGTACTTTCATGCAACCACAATATTGCTGTTGTAGAAAGATTCCATTAAATCACATGCAATTTTTTCCCAATACGGTTATATTAAAACTGGATGCACTAGAATAAGATTCAGATTTTAAGCAAGAAAGAAAATCACCTCGAAATGGCAGACATTTGTAATAAAATTGTGCTTGCCTACAGTCACCACTAGGGGGACCATTGGAGTTTACTGCACTGTCTATAGTGAACCAATAATGAAACTTATGGAGTAAAAGTTATGCAGTAATCTCCTGAGCTCCCTCTAGGGATGGCTGTATATTTCTGTATGTGGTAAGCTCCCAAGCTCCTTTAAAGGTGGCTATATATCTGTATGCAGTAATCTCCTGATCCCCCTCTAGTGGTGGCTGTATATATCTGTATGTAGTAAGCTCCTGAGCTCCCTCTAGTGGTGGCTGTATATATCTGTATGTAGTAATCTCCTGAGCTCCCTCTAGTGGAGGCTGTATATATCTGTATGTAGTAATCTCCTGAGCTCCCTCTAGTGGTGGCTGTATATATCTGTATGTAGTAATCTCCTGATCCCCCTCTAGTGGTGGCTGTATATATCTGTATGTAGTAAGCTCCTGAGCTCCCTCTAGTGGTGGCTGTATATATCTGTATGTAGTAAGCTCCTGAGCCCCCTCTAGTGGTGGCTGTATATATCTGTATGTAGTAAGCTCCTGAGCTCCCTCTAGTGGTGGCTGTATATATCTGTATGCTGTAATCTCCTGAGCTCCCTCTAGTGGTGGCTGTATATATCTGTATGTAGTAATCTCCTGAGCTCTCTCTAGTGGTGGCTGTATATATCTGTATGTGGTAATCTCCTGAGCCCCCCTCTAGTGGTGGCTGTATATATCTGTATGTAGTAATCTCCTGAGCTCTCTCTAGTGGTGGCTGTTTATATCTGTATGCTGTAATCTCCTGAGCTCCGTCTAGTGGTGACTGTATATATCTGTATGGAGTAATCTCCTGAGCTCCCTCTAGTGGTGGCTGTATACATCTGTATGTAGTAATCTCCTGAGCTCTCTCTAGTGGTGGCTGTATATATCTGTATGTGGTAATCTCCTGAGCCCCCTCTAGTGGTGGCTGTATATATCTGTATGTAGTAATCTCCTGAGCTCCCTCTAGTGGTGGCTGCATATATCTGTATGTAGTAAGCTCCTGAGCTCCCTCTAGTGGTGGCTGTATATATCTGTATGCTGTAATCTCCTGAGCTCCCTCTAGTGGTGGCTGTATATATCTGTATATAGTAATCTCCTGAGCTCTCTCTAGTGGTGGCTGTATATATCTGTATGTGGTAATCTCCTGAGCCCCCCTCTAGTGGTGGCTGTATATATCTGTATGTAGTAATCTCCTGAGCTCTCTCTAGTGGTGGCTGTTTATATCTGTATGTGGTAATCTTCTGAGCCCCCTCTAGTGGTGGCTGTATACATCTGTATGTAGTAATCTCCTGAGCTCTCTCTAGTGGTGGCTGTATATATCTGTATGTGGTAATCTCCTGAGCCCCCTCTAGTGGTGGCTGTATATATCTGTATGTAGTAATCTCCTGAGCTCCCTCTAGTGGTGGCTGCATATATCTGTATGTAGTAAGCTCCTG
This sequence comes from Bufo bufo, assembly GCF_905171765.1. Classification (NCBI taxonomy): domain Eukaryota; kingdom Metazoa; phylum Chordata; class Amphibia; order Anura; family Bufonidae; genus Bufo; species Bufo bufo. Next base: position 25,010,055 of record NC_053393.1, read on the forward strand.
AGCTCCCTCTAGTGGTGGCTGTATATATCTGTATGTAGTAATCTCCTGAGCTCTCTCTAGTGGTGGCTGTTTATATCTGTATGTGGTAAGCTCCCAAGCTCCTTTAAAGGTGGCTTTATATCTGTATGCAGTAATCTCCTGAGCTCCCTCTAGTGGTGGCGGTATATATCTGTATACATAAATCTCCTGTGCTCCCCCTAGTGGTGGCTGTAAATATCTGTATGCAGTAATCTCCTGAGTTCCCTCTAGTGGTAGCTGTATATATCTGTATGTAGTAATCTGTATTAACTCTAGTGGTGGCTGTATATTTCTGTATGTGGTAAGCTCCGAAGCTCCTCTAAAGGTGGCTATATATCTGTATGCAGTAATCTCCTGAGCTCCCTCTAGTGGTGGCTGTATATATCTGTATGTGGTAAACTCCTAGGTTCCTCTAAAGGTGGCTATATATCTGTATGCAGTAATCTCCTGAGCTCCCTCTAGTGGTGGCTGTATATATCTGTATGTGGTAAACTCCTAGGTTCCTCTAAAGGTGGCTATGTATCTGTATGTAGTAATCTCCTAAGCTCCCTCTAGTGGTGGCTGTATATATCTGTATTGAGTAATCTTCTGAGCTCCCTCTAGTGGTGGCTGTATATATCTGTATGCAGTAATCTCCTGAGCTCCCTCTAGTGGTGGCTGTACATACTGTATGCTGTATGCATACAGCCACCAGATAGGGATGTCCCAGGCTTAGGTCAGACGGCCACTAGCAAACAAGTGTTTAGTGATCTATATAATTGCTATAAAGATAATATAAAGTCTTGGTGGGAGGTCAAATCCCTGGAACGCTACAAAGGACACAAAATCGTCCCACGGGGATTACGGCTTCGGGTAAGACCAGCCGATAGGATATCTTCACCAGCTCTCTTGATTAAGTGGGAAGAGATACTCACGCAGAGCTCACTGACCTTAATGAGCTTATTATTGGAGGAAGAGAAACAAGTCTTCGAGCGTTCATCTAAAAAATTTAAAGAACAAATTGAAATTGCCCTCAAATTCAGAGAAGACTGTGAATTTACAAGGCGTGAGGCCTCTCTCCAAACATCTGTCGATCGCTTCCAGGGACTTATCAAGGAGCGGAAGCATTGACAGTTTGTTAGAGACCTGGGCGAATTTAGGGAAAACCGTGCTTATACAATAGGACAAGGACAGGTAGCAGGCTCTGAACCCTCCTCCTCTGATTTTGATTCCTCAGACACGGACTCGTACTCTAGACCCTACGGAGGACATTATAACTCGGGTCGTTCGGGCTCTAGACGACGAGGTGGTCGAGGATGGCAGAGGGGTGGTGGCTACAGAGGCAGGGGACGGACGACACGAGGATCGGGATATCCAAATACCTCCTCATCCTCGCCTCCTTCTGGTTATTCCAACAATACCTTGTCACAACAACAACCCTCTTTTTTAGAGAAGAGTGCTATGCCTTACCAACTACGAGATCGACTACGAGATCGCAACCGGACAGACAGGGGACAGTAACTGATCTCCAGATCGTTAATCTCTCAGCCAGGTGCCTCACTCCGGAAGAGGTGGGGGTCCTTAAGAGGGGCCTATCATTTGTGCCTACCACTACCTTTAGCCTCTTCTCCTGGACTAGGGACCTCCACCTCTTCTGCAGGAGGCTAAAGTGGCACAAATTCTTTAGGACCTTAAACAGAGAAACCTATAGCCGACTTGGTCTGGATGAGGGTGACTTTGATGATCTTCAGACCCTTACTAATCTGAACAGAGATCATAATCGTGTTACAGGCTCTGGTCCGTTTACCACATTGAAGCCTAAGAGCAAAAGAATGCCACCGCTGGCAAACTATGAACATGTTGACATCTTTTTGCAGATGGTCACCAGCGACCTGGAACAACTTGAACGAATGGGCCCTAGATCCTTTAACCTTTCCCTGACGGAGATGCAGGCACTTAGATCACTTTAAAAGGATCGCACTATTGTAATCAAACCATCTGACAAGGGGGGAAATCTCGTCGTCCTTGATTGCGATTCATATGTGCGCATGTGCCTGGATCTCCTGAAGGACAAAGAGGGCTATAGGATCCTACCTGCAAATCCGACCCTGTCCTTCCTATCAGATCTGAAACAGATCTTGATGATCGGTCTTAATGATTAGGTTATCAGCATACCGGAATTTAACTTCCTACTGCCAGATAAGCCCACTATAGCGACCTTTTACGGGCTCCCAAAGATCCATAAGGGGACTACCCCACTTAGGGGTCGCCCCATTGTATCAGGGGTAAACTCCTTGACCTAGAATGGTGGGGTTTACCTGGACCAGGTGTTGGGGGAGTTCGTTGTGTCCCTCCCGGCATATACGAGGGACACAATGGACTTCCTCAACAAGATTGATACGCTCAACCTGGATCCAGATTGTATTCTGGGAAGCATCGACGTTGAATCGTTGTATAGCTCCATTCCCCACATTGAAGGTCTTAGAGCCATAGGGTATTTCCTACGCACCAGGGGGATACAATATGGCCCACACAATGGATTTATTTTAAAATTATTGGAGTTTACCTTGACCCATAATTTCTTCTTGTATAATTCAAGATTCTACCACCAGCTCAGGGGGACGGCAATGGGCAGCCCTTGTGCCCCTACATATGCCAACCTCTTCCTGGGCTGGTGGGAGGATACACATGTCTTTCCAGATCATGTCGTGTGGTGGTCCAGTAACATACAGTTCTGGACCCGATTCATTGACAACGTATTCATTGTCTGGAAGGGTGAACCAGCAGAGTTTAAGAGATTTGTCGCTGATCTGAATAAAAACGAGATAGGCCTCCGGTTCACCTCTGAACACAGTTCATCTACTATCACCTTCCTAGACGTGAAAGTAACTAAGACTGGGGACAAACTGTCAACTAATATATATATAGGAAGAAGACAGCAACTAACTCTCTGCTGCACTGGAGCAGTTACCACCCGGCCCCCCTCAAACGGGGCATTCCCAGAGGTCAATATCTCCGGGTGAGAAGGAACTGCTCCAGTGAGGAGTCCTTTTTTAGTGAAGCTAGGGCTTTACAGGATAGATTTAGGGCCAGAGGGTACCCACAACCAGTGCTGAGGGACGCATTTAACCATGCACTGACCAGGGACTGTACTGACCTACTAGTCCCCAAAAGTAAGACATCTGCCAGTCCTTCATCAACTAGAATCATCTCCAACTTTGATGCAGCAAATCAAGATGTCAAAAAAGTGTTAAGGAAATACTGGCCGATCCTTAGAATGGACCCTGACCTCTCAGAGATAATTACTGAACATCCTGCTATCTCCTATAGACGAGGCAGGAGTTTGAAAGACCGGTTAGTCAGTAGCCACTTTATACCACCTGCTAAAACTGGTACCTGGCTAGATAGAAAACCTATCGGCGTCTATAAATGTGGTAGCTGCAAAGCCTGTGATTTTCTATCCACTGCCAAAATCATCACTTGTTCGGTAACAGGCCAGACATTCCACATTCAGGACTTTATTAATTGTAGATCGAAAGGAGTGGTCTATCTGTGTCAGTGCTCATGTCCCATGGACTATGTCGGAAAGACAATTAGGGAATTGAGAAGGAGGATTTTGGAGCACGTCAATGACGTAATTAACAAAGAAATAACATCTGTTGCCACCCACGTCAATAATCTCCATGGGGGCGACCCTAGGTCACTTCAGTTTACAGTGCTTGAACTAGTACCTCCATCTCCACGCGGGGGTGACTGGGACAGGAGGATCCTGCAAAAGGAGAGTGAATGGATCCATAGACTCCGGTCCCAGTCCCCCCGTGGTCTTAATGAAAGACTTACTTTTTCATGTTTTCTTTGACCTCTTTATACAATGGGTGATTCCGCCTGCACCCTCTTCCCCTTCACAATTCCTCGTCCATGGATCATTCCTTATTTATTTATTTATTTATTCATTCATTTCAACTATTCAGGGATTGGTTCTTTTGGCAATGGGTCTCTTGGCTCATCCCTGGGCATTCTTACCCCTTCTTTTCAACTTAACAACATTAGTTTTGCTTGCTGGCCGTATTGCGTGCCCCTGGGTTATCCCTATCTTGCTTTTTGTTTTCCCCATTTCCCTACCCCCCACCCTTTCCCTGTATCCTTTGTCTGTGTACATCCCCCCTTTTTAGCTTTTGAGGCTTCAGTGTATGTAGTGTCCCCAAAACTGGACCTGGTGCGTAAAGCACCGAATTATTAAATATCATAAACAATGAAAGATAACAGATTCATTGTGTACATATCTGTTTCCCCCTGTTTTATCTATTTTTTCAGGGGTAAATGTATATCCTATCAACGATCATCTCATTTTAATTACTGATTTCCCTATCCCCACCACCCGGCTTCCCCGTAATTAGTTACCCAGCTTCCGGCTTTATGACCATATTTGTTATACATAGAACGCATTCCATCATAATATGGTACTGTCACGGCTGAGGATGGGGAAAACCCTCAGCCGTACGATGCCCCGAGATGTTAGTGGTTGCTCGGCCAGGACAACAGAATAAGGGAGCAGGTCACCTCCTAATGCATCCCTAATCTGACCCTAACTCCTAGCTGCATGAGCCGACCTTGAAGGTAGGAGGGCTCATGCTCAGGAACCTCGGATCCCTACTCACCCTCCGCCAATCCCTGAACTAGGAGCTGGGTAGACCACCTGTTCCTCCTGGATACGGAGAAACAGGAGTCTAAACTAGCCGGGCTGCAAGGGGAACAGAAACAGACATATGGCAATGGCAGGTAAGTGCAACTAGTACCACACCTACCTGCCACAGACACAGAGCCTGGAACCCAAGTATAAGTGCTGCTGTCCACAACAACACAAGAGACAGAGCACACACCACACAGGAACCCAGGAAACCATACGCTGCAATAAATAAGCATAACACAAACACATCTTCAAAACATTGTGTATCACAATTTATAAAAAAAGGCACACCTACAAACGCAGGTTGCCAGGTGTAACCGCATGCAGCTTGCAGCAAGCTGCAAAGCACAAACATGTTGCCAGCGGCAACCACACATGAGGCAACAATCCAGCCGCCCTCACCATGTGATTGACCAAAACCAAAACCGCAGGCAACAGCATGCGGATCAGGAGTCACGACCATAACCATGGTCGTGACAGGTACACTATTCAGCGTTTATATAAAAATCTAATATTGGATTTATACTTAGTGTTAGATCAAATGTAACCTGTTCCGGTCCCCTTGAGTATATTTTTCATTTGTCTTAAGCTACTGTGTGAGGGTTTAATGCCCCTTAGATCATCTTCTGTACCTGACGGAACAGTTACAAGACAGGAAGTCCAATGCGGTTCAAAGACCGGATGTACCATGCGTTCCAGAACTAGCTGCTCGTCGTCGAGGCTTCAGTCAACCGGAAGTTGGTCTGTGGGCATGCGTTTCACAATGGAACGCACGCCTATAGCCTATCTGTGGCTTCCCTGATGGTATTTCCTACCGGAAGTCGACCGGCGGCGTGCGCCTCACGGTGGAACGCACGCCCATATTACATGTCTGCCATATAGATGGTAGTTAAAATCATGTTTATGGGCTTAATAAACACCTGTGACTAATTGGGAGAGTGCCTATAAGGTGGAGATGGGCAGGTAGTCAGAATACTTGACCATAGGAGGATCAACAGTGGAGTAAGCGCCGCAACAATGCCCTTATTGTGAGTACCCTCTGGACGTCTTGACCAATTGATCAAGAAGTACCAACTTTTTATGTATGTCTTTTATCATTTAGGTTGCCATAATCAACAAGCCATTTACCTATGGCACATGTCTACTAAATGAGGGACGTATCAGAGGTAGTTCTGTTTTTATACCTTTGAGATTCGGAAGGTGGTGGTCTCAAATATTGGTTGTTTCTGTGTATACACTAGTAAATCCATGTTCTTTCATGTTTCAGCTGCACTTATTCATTATACGTGGATGCTCGTCTCGCTAGACACGTTTAAACCTTTGCTGGTGCACGTTGTGTGTGGCTTTAGTGCATTATATACTGCATACAGATTGACATCAAAAACCCCGGGATATAGTGAGTTATTTCTTCACTTTGTGATCGATGTGGTGGTGGGCACATGTCTGTCAGTTGAATAGCTAGGGTTGAACCTACTATACATAAAAATATATGTATGTGTATCTTTTTCTTCACAGAAATCAACCTTGAGTCCTTGCTCGCATGAAATAACCGTCTATATAATCTGGGCATGCGACACTTGGCCTGCCTCCTCCTCCTCCTATCAGTATCATCTGGTCGATTTTAATTGATTGCTGCATGAGAACTGACACCATTATACTCGGAACGGTGATTAACACCCACTACACGGAGGCCTCATTATAATATGGATCCCCGTCCGTTCTGATTTTGGTTTATCATCTATTTAAATATTTATAACTATTTACCCCCTGATGATCCCACACTGTGGGGGAAATGCGTTGGGGTTTACTGCAATATCTGCTTGTAATAACAAACATTATTTTAATAGGGTGTCTTTTAATAATTAGCTTAGTGCACGGTGTACCTCTTGGTGTCTATACATCATGAGGGTTGTATACATTGGGCACAACATTTGTGTTCGTTTTGTCTCTCTGTCCATGTAGGAGTCCGTTCTGAGGCATATATCTGCTAGTGGACACCAATTAGGGTCTTATAGGAGCTGGTAACCTTAGGCTCGAGGACAGGGAGTCCCCACCATTAGGGGCCGTCCCTGGGCAGAGGGCATAGTTTAGGGTATGCAATCAGGGATAGTTTCTCACCCATAACTAACTTACCTAGCCTCTTTGTGGATATACTTAGTACATGTCATGAGATATAAATAATAAAAGTAATATATTTTTCTTCATAAGGGTTACATTTCTAGCTGGACCTATATATTATTTTCTTGTTGACCCAATTATTAATACCTATCCTTAATTGCTGGACAAGTACAGCCACCAGTAGATAGAGCTCAGGAGATTGCTACATACAGATATATACAGCCACCACAAGGGGGAGCTCAGGAGTTTACTACATACAGATTTATACAGCCACCTCTTGCGGGAGCTCAGGAGCTTACCGCATACAAATATATACAGATATAACTAGAGGGAGCTCAGAAGATTACTACATACAGATATATACAGTCACCAGTAGAGGGAGCTCAGAAGATTACTGCATACAGATATATACAGCCACCACTAGGGGGAGCTCAGGAGATTACCACATACAGATATATACAGCCACCATTAGAGAGAGCTCAGGAGATTACAGCATACAGATATATACAGCCACCACTAGAGGGAGCTCAGCAGATTACTGCATACAGATATATACAGTCACCACTAGAGGGAGCTCAGGAGATTACTACATACAGATATATACAGTCACCAGTAGAGGGAGCTCAGAAGATTACTGCATACAGATATATACAGCCACCTCTAGCGGGAGCTCAGGAGCTTACCGCATACAAATATATACAGATATCACTAGAGGGAGCTCAGGAGTTTAATGCAAACAGATATATACAGCCACCACTAGAGGGAGCTTAGGAGATTACTGCATACAGATATATACAGCCACCACTAGAGAAAATTTAGGAGATTACTACATACAGATATATACAGCCACCACTAGAGGGAGCTCAGGAGATTACTACATACAGATATATACAGTCACCACTAGAGGGAGCTCAGGAGCTTACTACATACAGATATATACAGTCACCACTAGAGGGAGCTCAGGAGATTACTACATACAGATATATACAGCCACCACTAGAAGGAGCTCAGGAGATTACTGCATACAGATATATACAGCCACCACTAGAGGGAGCTCAGGAGATTACTGCATACAGTTATATACAGCCACCATTAGAGGGATCTCAGGAGATTTCTACATACAGATATATACAGCCACCACTAGGCGAAGCTCAGGAGATTACTCCATACAGATATATATATATATATATATATATATATATATATAGCCACCACTAGAGGGAGCTCAGGAGCTTACTACATACAGATCTATACAGCCACCACTAGAGGGAGCTCAGGAGCATACTGTATACTGCTTACACGTTAACCTTAGTAAGCATACAGCAGCAATGAGCTCTCTCTACTGGTGGCTAAAGGTAGACAAAATGTTAAGTATAAATATGTATCTATGCAGCAGATTTCGAGCTTTGTATCAGATAAACAGCTCTCCAAATGCAATTAACTTATATTAGGAAATAAAATAATACAGATGTTTGGACCTAAGTATAACATGATGATAAGATTACACAATCCCAATTGTCAGCTGACTTATTGCAGCTCATTGGGTGAGGTCAAACTCATAGTAAAAAATATCCTCCAGTACAACATGATGTCCAGTAAAATCCTCCAAAGCAGAGCAGCAAACGTTTTACGCGTTTTGGCTGAAAGCCTTAGTCATAACCTCATCCATACAAGGTATCGCCCTCTTTTAAAATCACATGGAAACCCGCACATCGTTATGCACATGTGTAATCACATGAAGATAAATAAAAATGCTAATTTCAACATAACAAGAGTTGAAGCTATCTAATCTCCAAAGCAATACTTGATTATAATTACCTAATAGTCATGTATCAGATCTCCAAAAGGATTGTTTTGGAGATTAGATAGTCTCAACTCTTTTTATACTGAAATGAGGGTTTTTAAAGGGTTATCCCATGACTAATGTAAAAAATAAAAATCAGACATTATATAGTACGTGAAAATCAGGGGCGTAACTAGACTGTTATGGGCCCCAGTGTAAACCTTGATTCGGGGCCCCACCCCCCAATTTTTACAAAGAGGCTGCAATTTTTTTTTTACACTAAGCCCAATGCAAGGCTACACTCACCCAGTCCTAATAAAATCTGGTCCTACCTCATCCAGGGTGTCGCTGGCGTCGGCGTGATGTCCACTGGATTCAAAACAAGGTCCCTGCGGTGATAGAGGGAAAAAGAATAATCACATAAGGAAGGGATGGTGACTGCCCCTGTGAAATCACCAGCAGGGGGCGCTGTGCTGGTCCTGTAAGACTGAGCCATGCCAATGTATAGCAGGGTAATCTCGGACATTTCCCCTAAATGCTGCTACACAGTACTAATGCCCACATTGTGGCCACTCACAGTACTAATGCCCACCTTGTGGCCCCTTCACAAAAGTTATGTCCTTCTTGTGGCCCCTCACAGCAGTTATGCCCAGATATGTGCCCCCCCCCTCACAGTAGTTATATCCAGATATGTTCCCCCTCACAGTAGTTATACCAGATATGTGTCCCTTCATAGTAGCGATGCCCAGATATGTGCCCCCTCACAGTAGTCATGCCCAGATATGTGCCCCTCACATTAGTTATACCAGATATGTGTCCCTTCATAGTAGCGATGCCCAGATATGTGTCCTCTCACAGTAGTTGTAGCAAGATATGTGCCCCCTCACTGAAGATATTCCCAGATATGTGCCCCCTCACAGTAGTTATGCCCAGATATGTGCCCCTCACAGTAGTTATACCAGATATGTGTCTCTTTATAGTAGCGATGCCCAGATATGTGCCCCCTCACAGTAGTTATGCCAAGATATGTACCCCTCACAGTATTTATGCCCAGATATGTGTCCCTTCATCGTAGCGATGCCCAGATATGTGCCCCCTCACAGTAGTTATGCCAGATATGTGCCCCTCACAGTAGTTATATCTAGATATGTGCCCACTCATAGTAGTTATACCAGATATGTGCCCCTCACAGTAGTTATACCAGATATGTGCCCCTCACAGTAGTTATGCTAGATTAGGTGCCCCCTCGAAGTAGTTATAGCAGATTAGAGATGCCCACCATCATCATCATCAGTGCCACGAAGGGAGTCACACACTGCACAGGGGGCACCATCATCATCATCAGTACCAGGAAGGGAACCACACACTGCACAGGGGGCATCATCATCAGTGCCTTCCTTCCCCCCTCCCCAATCTGCAGCTCCCACACTCATTCCCGATCTTTCCGCGCTCCTCCCACAGCCAGCAGCGCGATGTGCGGCCAGCAGGGGGAGCGCTGGTGCCCTGCTTCACTCTGGATACAGCCCGGCAGTGACAAGAACTGCTGGGTGTGTGAGTGCGCGCGCCCCCCTTTGCCTCTGCGCCAACCTCCCCCCCCCCCCCCCCCCCCCGCCTCATATTATACAGTGTCAGTACATGTTTGAAGAGCGCTCAGACGGGGCCCGGCATTGTCACTGTACTTCATGGCGGGCCCCGTCAGACCCCTCCATGAGTCAGGGCTTTACTCCCTGTGGGCCCCCCTGACTTAGGGGCCCGGTCGCAAGTGCGACCCCTATAACTACGCCACTGGTGAAAATCTCTTTTTAACAAAGCTACAACCAGCCCTGTACCTCACATGAGATCTTCCTGTTCAATGCTCTGCTAGATTTATGTCAAGGGGAGTGTCCTTTCTGCTGCAGCTAAGGGGGCGCCCCTTTGACTATAATGGGGTGCTGCCTTTACTTGGCAAATATGCCTGGATTTGGCCAGATGATCCAGAGATCCAGATAACAGCCTGCCAGAATTACGAACCTAAGGCTAAGGCTTTCAGCCGAAATGCGTAAACCTTTTGATTCTCTGCTTTGGAAGATTTTAGTGCATTGAATAATGACACCATGTTGTGCTGGAAGATATTTTTTTTTTTTTACTGTGATGATAAGGTTGACAATTATTTTAAAGGGCTTATCCAACCTTACTTAAAACATAACTTTTAATCAAATATTATTAAAATAAACAACAATGCAAAAACATGTATAAATTACATTAAATTGGTAATTGGCTGGTAATTTGATTCATGATTACACTATAGGTACATATAGACCAACAGCAATGATATACAGGCTCAGGTCTATTTGGGCATACATATAGAAGTCTAAAAGAAAACCGTCTCTCTTATGGGAATTTGGTAAGGGGTAAGTAGGAATACTTATATTAAGTCTATTAAAATAAATTTAGACCTACTCTTAAAAATATATATATATATATATATGCCCCCCATCTAGGATAATCAACAAATATTAGACCTTTTATCCTCAAATACACCATTTCCTGACCTATTATTGGAGATATAAAAATCTCTAGGGTTGCCAAGGACTTATGGGTATTTATAGTCACATAGTGTTAGGAAAAATAAAGAAAAAAAGATAAATTATATATATATAAATCCTGTTTCTAAGTGTAAATCACAAGAAACATGTGAACAATAACGATTCATTAAGGCCATTCGGGTTTATATTCTTTAATCTAAAAATCCACTCTGCCTCCTTTTGGTGCTTGCACAGAGCAGTGAAACGCACGGCACCATCTTGCGCCTGCGCAGAACGTTGATACACAGGTTCTGGGCTATTTAAAGAGTGGCCAGGACTGGGATGTTTGGCCACGACTAATATCAACTGGCATATCATCAGGGCCATTGTGCCTACTATTATTTGATCCCCTGAGGAACCTATAGACCTGAAGTCGGGAAGGGAAGACTACATATAGATAATGGGATACTAATGTAGGAAGGGACAGTTATTTTGAGGGTCAGCCACCGAGAAGTGGGGAAGCCCATTTTGGGGCAATTACTCTGCTTGTAGGCAGGGAATGTTAGTATTACAGGGTAAGGATCCCAAAAGCAAACCCATGTGTGCCCCCTCAGAGCTATATAAGGTGGATATTATCCAGAATTAGAAGACATCCTTCTCTGTGATCGGAGGCAGCCTATTCTCATTGATGACGTCACACAGCACTTGATATTATATCTGGATAATGCTTTGGTTCAACTACTATCTGGTTGACTACTGAATCGTGAGTAGCCACAGCTGTGGCAAATAACCCTCAAAAAAATGATTAAATACTGACCCTCCTATCATACATAGTGTACTTATTATCATCCATATGTGATGATTGTTATGTGTATTTATGTCTAATGGGATTTTATTTTAATAATATTTGACTAAAAGTTATGTTTTAAGTAGGTAACCCCCAATAGTTCACCTACAATACTATCTAGTTCATTTTCAGTAATTTCTTGGCTTATCCAACCCCTATAATGCTCCCAAAATGGCCAGGCACCACATACAGGTTATACTTACCCCGCTCCCCGACACCCGCGTCGCTCCTGATATCCGCATGGCCGCTGCTGCATCTTCCCGTCGCTCGGATCAAAACATCTGGCGACGAGGGACCAGCCAAAAGCAGGCCGCAAAGCGAACAAGCCTCCCTAGTGTCACCTGCGATGCTAGGGAGGCTCGTTCCCGTTGCGGCCTGCTATTGGCTGCCCCTGCACGACGGGGAGATTCAGCGGCGGCCATGCAGGCATCAGGAGCAACGCGGGTGCCAGTGGGCACTGTTCTATGCACGTATTGTGGTAGTGTACCCAAACAGCAAGAAAAAGCAACAGCCTTTCTGGTGGCTGGGACCGTGGGAGCGCACATAGGCACGCATGCTCAGCAGTTCCCATCACTGCCACCTTGTATCTACGCTGCAGCGGTGGCCGTAACCCCTGGAAAAATGAATCGAGCCAGCAAAGGAGTCCAGGAACCTCATACCTCACTGCTTGTGCCTCATACCTCCTTATCCATGACTAGAACCCTGTGCCCCCCTCCCAACACATATAAAATGATTCAGTTTATTAACACTTTAAAAACTAAGATGTATTTTGTAGAAAATGAATATTTCGGCTTGTGACGTGCAGGAGATGAGCCCCCGGCTCCCGGTGTTAGCCTGGCCCGGCCTCGGCTCTACAATTTGCCCTATTTTCAGAACAGCGGAGAAATAGCTGACAAGCTTCCGGGTAGTAGCTAACCGCCAAATGTAATCTACACTACATAATACAGTTCATCCATAAGGTTAATGGCACCTCAGGGGCCACAGCTGCTGCTGGAGCAAGCATTTACTACAGCAGAAATAATCTTCTCTATCTCAGCAGATGTCATTCACAGCAAAACTATCAGCAAGAAAGAAATGAAATAGGACCTAAAGCAACATCTATCCTGAGCTTCCCGGGTCATGAATAGAAGTGAAGACTGACACCAGGCATAAAACAGGAGATGTGGATTTGCAGGAAATTTGGCAGGGTGGAATGTTCCACCGTTTGGGATCCTAAAGTTGGTTACTATGGAGAAGGGATATAATGATGCATAATAATTCATATACCATAGGATTCCATTCATTAGCAAAAAGTTTTCTTTAGTTTAACCCCTTCATGTCCACAATATTGATGTTTCAGCAGAATTGTCACTTTTTGTCTGGTTCCACAGATCTTTTTTTTTTGGTGTGTGGCTTTTTTCACCTTTTTCACATTTACGCAAGCATTTTTTTTTTGCCGTTGTTTTTTGCATTTTTTTTTTTCAGGCAGCGTCCAGATGTTAGTTGTAAGTCTTTTGGAAGTATGAAACGCAGTACATACAAGCAGTTTTTGTATTGAATCTTTCTTCACTTGCAGTGCGTCTTTTGGGCTAAATGTGTTTATTTATTTTTTTACATTGTACCATGTGCTGGTTATGACATTTTTTTTTTTGCTTATTTTCTAGTGCTTTTGCCATCGTTTATTTTTTGCCCCAGGTTCAAACAGTGCATATGTCAACTAGGTTTTGTTTTTTTGTTTTTTACAATGTCTTTATTTAACTTAAAGGGGTCGTCTCACTTCAGCAAATGGCATTTATCATGTAGATAAAGTTAATACAAGGCACTTACTAATGTATTGTGATTGTCCATATTACTTCCTCTGCTGGTCATAACCATGGAAACGAGCAGTATAGAATTTTATGGAAAAATGAATCCAGCCAGCAAAGGAAGCAATATGGACAATCACAATACATTAGTAAGTGGTTTGTATTAACTTTGTCTACATGATAAATGCCACTTGCGCATCGCGAGATTACGGCGCTCTAGCTTTCTGACGTCGGGGAGCAAGGAGGAGATTCTGAGGATGTGGGGCGGTGCTGGGCTCCTTCACGCTGGACTCATCTCAGGGACAGGACTCATCTCAGGTTAATTTGCATATGTATCAAATCGTTTTTTTTTACACAATAAAAGCACACAGAGCTATGGGGACTGGGTATTGCGGATTTAGCTCTATACACTAAATCCCGTAGACAGGTTCCCTTTAACTTCATTCTCCGGGTCAGTAGAATTACAGCAATATCACATTTATACAGTATAGGTTTCCTTATACTTTAATACTTTAAAGTTATATCTTTATGCCGCCATATTCTGACCTGCTTAACTTTTTTAGATTTATGTCTACGGAGCTGTATGGGGGCAATTTTTTTTGCAGGAAGATCTATATTTATCATTGATAACATTTAAGGCTCCATTCACACGTCCGCAAAATGGGTCCGCATCCTTTCCGCAATTTTGCGGAACAGGTGCGGACCCATTCATTCTCTATGGGGACGGAATGGATGCGGACAGCACAGAGTGTGCTGTCCGCATCCGCATTTGCGGTGCGCGGCCCCAATCTTTTGGTCCACCGCTCCGCAAAAAGATAGAGCATGTCCTATTCTTGTCCGCAGCTTGCGGACAAGAATAGGCATTTCTATGGGGGTGCCGGGCTGGTGTGTTGCGGACCCGCAATTTGCGGGTCCGCAACACACCACGGACGTGTGAATGCAGCCTTAGGGTGTATTTGACGTATTTGACTTTTTATTCAATTATTTGGGAGGTGAAGTGACCCAAACACAGAGAATCAGCCATTTAGATTTTTTCGTTACACGATTCACTAATGATCTTTATTTTTCTTATTGTTTATTTATTTACATTTTTGATTGAAGGTTTGAATTGTTATATCTTTTAGTATTTTTATATTTTCAGTCACCCTAAGGTACTTTACCATGTCTGATCACTTAGAATGGTTTACCACTGCAGTCTATGGGAGAATCAATGCACTCTTATCAAGACCTGCCACAGTGCTCCTACTAAATGATCACGCAGATGCCATGGTTGTAATTGACCATGGCACATGAGGGGTTCAAGTCTGTGATCAGAGTAGTCTCTGATCACAGACTCTGCCGCAGGATGTCAGTTTTGTAAAACAGCAGTCACCTGGCAGCTTTGGTGCTTGCTCAGCTCCTGAGCACGCGTCATCATTAAAGACCCAAAATGGATGTCAGGAAAAGGTTAAATTAACCCATGAAGTACAGACAGCATTATACGAGGGAGAATTTTCTGATACAGAACTCCAAATCTCTCCACCTGTAGTGACCACTTTGTGGGGCTCAGGAGGTCAATGCTTATTGTATATACACAGAGCTCCGGTATGCAGTAAGCTCCTGAGCTCCCCCTAGTGTTGGCTGCAGGCAGCCAGATTGCCATAATGGGGGGAATTTATTGAGACCCCTGTCTTGATCTGCTCTGCGCTGGAGTGACATGTGCAAACCTCTTAATAAATTAGGTGCATCTCTGGTGCTCCATTTGCCACAAAGTCAAATGAGCGCCGCTAGGAGGTCACTAGTATTGAGCGAATCAGGCTTGGATTGCTGTATCTGAACCCGATTCGTTTGTAAACTTCATTAACAACATGGCCTCCGTCCTACCATAAAAATGTATGGGCTCCGCGGAGGTCTTTGCGAACTTGTGGCAAATATCACGAGACTTGCTTCGTCTCGCGTCTATGACGTGAGACTTCGTTTATAAATTACAGTGTCAAAATCCAAAGCTGAATTTAGTTTCCTGCCTCATTAACAAAAATTCACATTTTGACACTGCGGTTTATGCAAAAAAAACTAAGTGTCACGTCATAGATGCGAGACGAAGCAAGTCTCGTGATATTTGCCACAAGTTCGGGAAGTACTCCACTGAGCCCATACTTTTTACGATAAGATGGAGGCTATATTGTCAATGATGTTTTCAAATGAATCGGGTTCGGAAACAGCAATCCAAACCCGATTAATGAGTGCGGAGTAAGGCCCCTTTCACACGGGCAAGAATTCCGTGCAGGTGCAATGCGTGAGGTGAACGCATTGCACCCGCACTGAATCCGGACCCATTCACTTCAATGGGGCTGTTCAGATAGGCGGTGATTTTCACGCATCACTTGTGCGTTGTGTGAAAATCGCAGCATGCTCTATATTCTGCGTTTTTCACGCAACGCAGGCCCCATAGAAATTAATGGGTCTGCGTGATTTTCACGCATGGTTGCTAGGAGATGATGTAAGTAAATTGATAAAATTCAATTTACTGTATTATTTTCCGATATAAAATGGTTATAAGGGAAAATAATAGCATTCTTAATACAGAATGCTTACTAAAATGTTGCTTTAGGGGTTAAAAAAATAACTAAAATTAACTAACCTCACCCTGTTGTTCGCGCAACCAGCATCTTATTCTTTCTTCTTCTTTCAGGACCCTTTCAAAGGACCTTTGATGACGTAAGATTTCTATCTTCAATCAGCAGGACCTGCGCTGACGCCACCGCGCTCACCACGTGGTGAGCGCGATTACGTCATCAAAGGTACTTTGGCAGGTCCTGAAAGTAGAAGAAAGAAGAAGATGCCGGCAGCGCGAACAACCGGATGAGGTGAGTTAATATATATATTTTTTTAACCCCATAAGCCACATTTTAGTAAGCATTCTGTATTAAGAATGCTATTATTTTCGTGTATAACCATGTTATAAGGGAAAATAATAAAATATACAGAACACCGAACCCAAACCCGAACTTCAGTGAAGAAACTGACTGCAATTGCGTACCTACTCACACGATTTTCCATGATTGCAGACGCAAAGTATCCGGGCCTAATCCGGACACGCTCGTCTGCAAGGGGCCTAAAAAATACTGAAAAGTCACAATTTTTTGAGAAAAAGGAGTCAGTTTTTCAAATCCAGAAAGCAGCCTTGATAAATTCTCCCTATGTCAATGCAGGGGATTTGGAGCTCTGTATCAGAAAAATGGAGATCGACTTCTAAAATACATTATGTAACCTGCAGTCCTTTTGCGTAACAGGGCCCTGCAGGGCCTGGCAGCAGCCGCCATTGAAGCAGATCACATAGTCATGCCAGGCAGATGAAGCGTGTAAGAGCACCGCGCATTCTTCCAGAGAAGCGAGGCGCGGGTTATCTGCCCACTCACCACAGTGTGGGTTAATATTCCAGCTTGTGCTTCTTTGCACCCCGCTACCTTCTCTGGTTTCACACCCGTAGCATTCCTTCAGCAGCATCCTCACCTTTCCCATCACACATCTGCGTGTTTCGGTTATTGCAGTGAGCGCTGATATTTCTCAGTAATAATCCTCACCGCCATGGGATATCATTAAATTGTCTCACCATGGCGGCGCAAGGACGGCAGCCATGGAGGCAGATCAGGGAGAGAAAATGGTGAATACAAAAAACAAACATATTGGGAAATGTGAAAAAAAAATGTCAAAGTGGCAAGAGGGCTAAAAGAAAGTTTCAGATCAAAATTGCACGATGACGCAGCAAACATGGTTCTTGTATCTCACAACCAGACCTCAATGTTTCCCTGGGGAAAACTATAGAAAACCTTTGATGTGGATCTGAGCTGCAATACCACATACAACCTTTAGTCAGTGGTGGTGCTGTTTGGAAGAAAGCACCCAGGTTTAGTTTTTTTGGTTGTCTGCGACTCAGAGGCTGACCTAAAGAGGGACAGCCCAAGAAGGGGTGAGAATATAACTGAGGATGGTGGGATTCGTTTAGGCAGCCACAACCAGGGAAGAATGGCAGGAATTATAAATCGCAGGCAATTCCCACAAATTACAGGCCTTAAAGGGGTTGTCCAAGATTAGAAAAACACGGCTGCTTTCTTCCACAACACCGCCACTCCTGTCCACTAGTCATGTGTGGTATTATAGCTCAGACACATTGACTTTAGTGGAGCTGAGCTGCAATACCAGATATAACCTATGGACAAGCGTGACGCTGTTTCTGGGAGAAAGAAGCCATGTTTTTTTCTAATCATGAACAACCCCTTTAAGACCTCTTTATCGGAAAAGGTGTGATGTCTGAGTTGGTCTATCCAACGTGTGTGTAGAAGGGGGTGCTTGCGGTAGCGGCCAGTTAGATTCTAAATCTCATTTGCAGCTTAGACAAAGAAAATAGCATCTTAATTGCACAGCCAATGTCCTTGCCTTTCTTTGCACCAATTTTCGTAAATCTCTCCCAGTCGGTGTGTATAAAAATGTGGCTGC
The DNA here is from genome assembly GCF_905171765.1 of Bufo bufo. Taxonomy (NCBI): domain Eukaryota; kingdom Metazoa; phylum Chordata; class Amphibia; order Anura; family Bufonidae; genus Bufo; species Bufo bufo. The sequence goes on from NC_053393.1 coordinate 25,028,251, forward strand.
CAGTCATAAAGTGAGGTCTATACTAAGCAGGTAGTCATAAGGTTTTCAATGTTACAGTGGCTCCTCCCATGTATCTTACTTTACAGCATGCTGCAAACACTGATACCAAAGTGTGTAAAGTTGTGAAAGATTGGTTGGTAACTAGTGGTCAGCTAGCTTACATCCAGCACAGATCTTTAAAATTACTCCCTACCCTGCTCTCTTCCTTCTGCTTTCCAGACCATGTTTTCCAGTCTTGACTGCAACTGTCGCATTGTATTCATGAGCCTGGTAAATGATTATGAGTACGGCAGTTTTATCAAGATGGATGTAAATAGTAAAATGATGGTGGTGAACATCGGTGCTGCATCCAGGCTTACAATGTCTAGCAGTCTATGGAAGAATGGTATGTATGAACACACGAAATGCAGGAAATGGACATCTCTGCATCATAACTAAGGTCTAGTTCCGTTGACTTCACATCTCCACCCATCTGTACAGCTTATGTAACACCTGGTATACATCCCACAATGCAAGAGGGATCCAAAAAATATATATTATTATTTTTTTTTTTATTTAACAAAAAAAATTATTAGAAGAAAAAATCAGAAAAGGAATAAACAATTACCATACAAAAATGAATCCTCAACATTATTACTTTTACCATTTTCCCCTCATTTAAGCCATGCCCCTGCCCTCCCTCCCCGTTGCGATGTGTCTCCTATTCCCACCATCAATAAGACAGAGACGGGATACCGATGAGTTAAAAACAGGGAAGCTTAAAGGGGTTATCCCACTTTGCATTTTCATACTTACCTGCTGCCAGCGCGCCGTTCACTTCCTGGATTCTGGCTGGGGGCGGGCTTCATCTTAAATTAAAGTCTTCTCCCGGCCGCGCAGCGCGCTGGATTGAATGCGCACACTGGTGACTTATTCCTGGCCAGTATAGTACAGAGCCGGCGTGCGCGTTCGCGGCTCTGTACTATTCTGGCCAGGAAGAGGTCACCATCGCGCATGCGCGGCGGCGTGCGTGTTCAGGACAGCGAGCGGCCCGGCCGGGAGAAAAGAAGGAGTCTTCTGCACAAGCGTGGCCACCGGGATTCCGGAGAAGAGCGTTAGCCGTAACCAGGGGAGACCGAATGACAACAATGAGTTAAGTGGGGATGAATTTTCTCCTAAACGGTGGGAATTGGTTGATCAAATATATTTACAAAAATGATCACTGTCAAATCATTAACAGATTTAAAAGTGATCATTATGATGGGAATACTGTCACGGCCTCGGTGTGTGCCGCGACATTTTCGCCGCGCATGCTGGTTGCCAGTGGCAACTTGTTTTTATGCATGTGTGTGCGCTTTCCCTTTTAGGATGTTTCCTTTCCCCGCTTTGGTGTGCACGGGGTTAAGGTGTGCTTGGTAGGTGTGGTGGGTGTAACCTCAGGCCTCCTATATATTGGTGTGGTGGAGCCTGAGTGTCAGTTTGGTTTGTTTGTCAGCGCTGCTCCTGGGCTGAATGATACTGTCTGTGTGAGATATCTTTATTTGTTATTTTGTATTTCTTGCTTTGTCTGTTGTCCCCTCCGGTGTGTTTCTGTCATTCCTCCCCCCACCTGGTGTATGTAGTTATGGTGCGGGTTTTGCTTGGAGGTTTGATTGTTGTATGAGGCTCCGGAAGGGGCGGGCTTTCCCGGAGGGGTTTAAGCGAAGACTCGCCTGTGGGCTTTTCCAGCTTGGAGCCACCTTCCATCATGGCTACGGCAGGTAAGTGAGGATTGCATAGTTATGTTACTGTGTAACTTACATGCTGTACTGTTTAGCCCATGGCCTTCTATCCTGCTTGCCACTGGGCCGTTTGAGACACCATTCATCCGTGGTGTTGGATGAATGGGTGGTCTCTGCCCTGTCATTAGGCCTAGGGCTTTGTAGGGATAGTAGGGTCAAAGGTTGGTGAGCATGAGCCCCCTTACCTTCTGAGGCGGCTCATGCGGTAGGAGTCTAAGGTGAGTTCAGGGTTGCGCTAGGTGGAGACCTGCTCCTTATTCCTTCCTCTCTGGCATTGCAGTCTCTGCCTTTGCACGGTGGGGGGTTTTCCTCACTCCCCGCCGTGATAAATACTCCTTTAAGGCTTCCATTTCCCCCATATCCTATTCAATTTCTCCTCAGTATTTCTTTGCTTATATAGGATATTTTCATATCTCTTGGTCTTATTAACTAAATTTAACCATGTACATACGTGCAGTGTATTTTGTGAAAACCAGACTCTTGTAATTAGGAGTCTCGCCAAAAACATTTTTTTAGTTAACAAAATCTTTTTATACTTAAAACAATTAACTTGGGAAAGATCGCCAAGTATCCAACATTGTTCTGTAAACGGAATCACTACTTTCAGTTTTTGGGTAATACAATTGTTAATTGCCCTCCAATATTCTATTTATTCACTACAGGACCAAAACATGTGTAAATAGTCAGCTCCAAGTGAATCACACCGTGGACAATTAGAATTGTTTCTTAAACCACGTTTGTTAAGCCATGCTGGTGTGACATATATTCTATGTAAAATATTGAATTGAACCACCACGTGACTGAAATTGTGAGAAACTAGTCTTATATTAGCTAATCTATTTTCCCAGTCACCCAATTGAATCAATGAACAGTCCACTCCCCAAGCCCTTTGTCCGGGAGAGCGTATATTATGAAATAGTGCTTCCAATAACAATTTGTAAAGTTGGGAAATCTTGACCTTCTGACCCAAGTTTCCTATCCTGTAAAAAATCTTCAATCTTGGGGGATATCATTATACCCAAGTATTCAAATGAATCTGCAGTCTTTAACATACTCAAGGGCCCATCAATAGAATATTCAGGTCTATCTAACGGCATAAGTGTTGTCTTTGACCAATTAATATCAAGGCCTGAGACTGCACCAAAGGAGTTAACTATTCAGATAAGTTCTGGAAGTGAGGTGTTGGTGTGATTTATAAAAAAACAAAACATCATCTGCATATAGGGAAATACAGTCCTCTGCTCCTGATATCCCAAACCCTTCAATCCTGGAATCTTGCCTAACCCTAGCAGCAAGAGGCTCAATATTAATATCAAATAATAATGGAGAAAGTGGACAACCCTGACAGGTACCTCTACTCAAGGAAAAACTCATTGACAAACTCCCATTAATATTCAATCTAGCCATAGTAGGCTTATGCATAGCTTAATCACATTTATAAATCTGGTACCGAATCCCATTTTCCCTAAAACCTTCCAGAGGAATTCCAACTCCACCCTGTCAAACGCCTTAGAGGCGTCTAAGGACAGAATTGAGCGATAATCCCCCCCCCCCCCGGAAGACTGTATATTCGCATACAATCAATGCAGATTATAATGAGTACCTTTATTGGGAATAAACACATTCTGGTCGGGGTGTATAATTGATGAAATAACCTTAGATAGCCTTGTAGTCAGAATCCTTGAGAGAAGCTTCACGTCAGTATTCAAAAGGGAGATTGACCTATATGACCCCATATCTAAGGGGTCCTTACACTTTTTCAATATTAATATTATTACAGCCTCTGTCATTGATTCTGGAAACCTACCCTACTCCAATGATCCGGTGAACACCTCCAAAACATGACGAAAAATTACCTCCCTATATTTACGATGGAATTCATATGGGAATCCATCGGACCCAGAGGAGGAGTTTCCAGAACATGCCTTCAGTGCTGCCTCTAACTCCTCTAAAGAAAGATCTACATCTAGGGATTCTATTTGGGTATCTGTTAGGAATGGGAGAGAGACAGATTCCAAATATGAATCCATCTCCTCTTCTAGAATGACCTTATCTGAATTATATATATCCGAAAAAAAACTTAAAAACTTTTTCCTTTATACGATCTTGAAACACGCCATCTCCTGTTTCAGCGATTCATGATTATCCATTATGAAGATCCAATGGGGGTTTAATCTAAATGGAGCTCTTACCCTATGGTTATTATTCCTCATGATTAATTCTAAAGAGAAAGGTACATGATCCGATAGACCTGGCGTCATATTTCATCCATCTTACTTATTTCAATTTTTATTTATTTATCAGGGCCAGATCTATCCTGGACATGGAATTTCCGGACTTACTTATACAGGAATAAGCTTTTTTCCCCTTCCCCAGAGATCCCTATATGTCTACAAAGCCTGATTCCTGACAAAAACGTGCTAAAAGGGACCCTTGGGCGGGTATGTATATATCTCCCCCCCCATAGAAATCCTATCTATCTCTGGATCCATAACACTATTAAAATCCCCATTAATTTACGAGAGGCATTCAGGCCATTGATCCATGAAAGTTACTAAACAATTGAGTACGTATAGAGAAAAGGAAGGGGGGGGGGGGAGATATAAATAAAAGCCAGAATACATAATCTTCTTTTCATAAAGAAAAACAAATCTCCCCTGCTTATCAATGGAGGATGCCTTGCAGACAAAGTCAATCCCTCTGTGAATTCAAACTGTAACTCCTCTGGAATAACTAGTAAAAGTGGATAAGTCTGTGCAACCAATCCCCTACCGAACCGCGGGGCCGACTCCTCGGTGAAATGAGTCTCCACCAGACAGACAATCGCTGGTAAATATCTCTGAACCAAGTCAAAAACCACCTGTCTTTTTATCTTATCACCAAGGCTCCAAACATTCCAGGTAAGAATTCTAGCTGTCATCAAATCTACTAACAAATTCCCCTGGTAAAGAGATGGTCACACTCCTAGCCCCCCATCCCCCCATCCTAGGAGACGCATCGCAACCCAACCCAAAAGCCCTCCCCCAAACCTCCTGATCCTCCACATTTCTGCAACAGATCTCTCAACTAAGACCACCCCTCCCCCTCACTCCCCGCCCCGCCAATATCACGACAAAAAAAAAGAAAAAACTTGTGAGGAAGCTGCTCAAATATTATTCTGATCAAGCCAATCAGACACAGAGTCTGGAGTGTCATAAAAAAGAGTTCCGCCATTGAACATAATCCTCAATTTCACTGGATAAACAAACTAATACTTCGCTCCTTCCCAACATATGACGTAATAGTACATCATGGCGGCATGTGCGTTCCCGCATTTTGACATACTATTAAGTTATTGTGATCGGGCGGGCACCGGAGCGGTGCGCGCCCGATCACTGCAGGGTCCCGGCAGTTCCTGATAGCCAGGCCCCTGCTATATCCGCCGACATCGCTGTACAAGCTGATGTCGTTGGAGTAACCCCTTCTATGCCGCGATCAGCACTGACCACGGCATAGAATGGATTTGCGGCTGGTGAGGGAGCCCATCGGGTCCCTGCGCTGCTGTGGCGGAAACCCAATGGGTGAGAAGGCTGCCCAATGCCTTGCTATGCATCAGGACTTGCCTTCTACGGGTGCCCAGGAGATTCAGCCTCAGGCCCGTCTCCTAGGCAACCTGTTAGTGTATTACTCACTGTAGTACACAAACAGGCAATGCATTACAATACAGATGTATTGTAATGCATTGCAGAGGGGATCAAATCCCCAAAAGTAAAGTCCCAGAGTGAAACAGAAATAAAGTTAAAAAAAAGTCAAAAATAGAGTTGAATAAAAACAAAATAACATTTCAAGTAAAAAAAGAAAAAAATGCCCCTTTCCCTTGATTTTATATTAAAAATGTTTAAAAAAAAAAAAAGAACACACACTTATTAGGTATCGCCGCGTCCGTAACAACTGGCTCTATAAATAAATCACATGGTCCACCCTGTCCGATAAACACCGTAATTTTTTTAAAAATAAGAACTGTTAAACAAAAGCCATTTTTGTCACCTTACATCACAAAAAGTGAAACACCAAGCGATCAAAAAGGCGTATGCCCCCCAAAATGGTACCAATAAAACCTTCACCACATCCCGCAAAAAAGAGCCCCTACATAAGACAATCGCCCAAAAATTTGAAAAAACTATAGCTCTCAGAACATGGAGACACTAAAACATCATTTTTTTTGTTTCAAAAATGCAATTAGTGTTAAATTGAAATAAATAAAAGTATATATTAGGTATCGCCGCCTCCATAACAACCAGGTCTATAAAAATATCACATGACCTAACCCCTCAGATGAACACAGTAAAAAAATAAAATAAAAACAGTGCCAAAAAGCCATTTTTTGTCACCTTACATCACAAAAATTGCAACACCAAGCAATCACAAAGCCGTATGCCCCCCAAAATGGTACCAATAAAAACATCACCTCATCCCGCAAAAATATATCCTCTACCTAAGACAATCGCTCAAAAAATAAAAAAAAAACTATAGCTCTCATGGAGACACTAAAACATAATTTTTTTGGTTTCAAAATTGCAATTATTGTGTTAAAGTGAAATAAATATTTTTTTTTTAGATATGTTAGATATCGCCGTGTCCATAACAACCTGCTCTATACAAATATCACATGACCTAACTCCTCAGGTGAATCCTGTAAAAATAAATAAATGAAAACTGTGCCAAAACAACCAATTTTTGGGGTCACCTTGCCTCAAAGTGTAATAATAAATGATCAAAAAACCATATGTACCTAAAAATGGTACCAATAAAAACATCAACTCTTCCTGCAAAAAATGAGCCCAAGACGATTGGCAGATAAGTAAAAAAAAATATGGCGTTCAGAAAATGGAGACACATGTTTCAGTTCGAGACCGTGTCACTGTCGGTGTGTATGTGTGTATGCATGGAATCAGACGCTGTGAGTAATTCATTTTGACTATGGTTAATAGGGTCTTCACCCATATGATCTTATATTTGGGAATTTATCGTGTCCATATTGTTCCCATAGTATTGTGGCCCTTTGTGACATTGTCTGATGGGTATGTATGTTCATTGCTAACTCTTACTGGGTATGTCCCCGGTGGTTTTTGTTTCTGTCTGTAACAACGATTTAAAATTTATAAATAAAGCCTTTTAAAAAAAGAAAATGGAGACACAAAAACTTTTTTTTTCAAAAATGCTTTATTATGTAAAACTGAAACAAACAAAGATAGTAGACATATTTGATATCACCGCGTCCATAACAACCTGCTCTATAAAAATAGCACATGATCTAACCTTTCAGATAAATATTGTACAAAAATAAAAAATAAAAACTGCCAAAAACCTTGCTTTACAAAAAACGTAATAGAGCAATAAAAATCATATGTACCCCAAAATAGTACCAAAAAAACTGTCACCTTATCCCCTAGTTTCCAAAATGGAGTCACTTTTGGGAGTTTCTACTGTAGGGGGGCATCCAGTCCAGCAAAATCTGCCTTCCAAAAACCATGCGGCAGTCCTTTCCTTCTGCGCCCTGCCGTGTGCCCTTACATCAGTATACGACCACATGTGGAGTGTTTCTGTAAACCTCAGAATCAGGGTAGTAAATGTTAAGTTTTGTTTGGCTGCTAAACCTCGATGTGTTAAAGAGAAAAATTGATTAAAATGGAAAATCTGCCAAAAAAGTGAAATTTAGAAATATAATTTTCCTTTAATTCTTGTGGAACACCTAAAGGGTTAACAAAGTTTGTAAAATTAGTTTTGAGTAACTTGAGGGGTGTAGTTTCTACAATGGGGTCATTTATTGGGGGGTTTCTATTATGTAAGCCCCACAAAGTGACTTCAGACCTGAACTGGTCCTTAAAAAGTGGGTTTTGGAAATGTTCTCAAACATTTTAAGAATTGCTTCTAAACTTCTAACGTCCTAAAAAAATAAAATGACATTTACAAAATGATGCCAACATAAAGTAGACATATGAGGAATGTTACGTAATAAATATTTAATGAGGTATCACTTTCTGTTTTAAAAGCAGAGAAATAGAAATGATGAAAATTGCGAATTTTTTAAATTTCTTTGTAAATTTGGGATTTTTTCATAAATAAAGGTGAAATATATTGACTCAAATTTATGACTGTCATGAAGTAGAATGTGTCACAAGAAAACAATCTGAGAATGGCTTGGATAAATAAAAGCGTGCCAAGGTGATTACCACATAAAGTAACACATGTCAGATTTGCAAAAAATGGCCTGGGCATGAAGGTGAAAACTGGCCCGGGGTAGAAGGGGTTAATATCCCTTTGTTGCAGCAGTTTTTTTACGACCATGAAAGTATGTCTCTTTTTCTGGATCTCTTCAGAGAAGTCCGGGAAAAAGGACAACTTGCTCCCATTGTATACAATGGGGGGGACACTCTCTCGCCCTTCTCAAAATCATGTCTGTCTCGTGAAGCAAGAATCTTCGCCAAAAGTATCCGTGGTATCCTTCCAGGAGTTGGTTTACCTCCTGGAACCCGGTGCGCCCTTTCCACCAGGAATAATGAAGAAAAATATTTATTTCCAAACTTCTCCAAAATTAAAGTCTGTATCATATCAGGTAGGCCCAGGATTCTAAAAGTGTTTACATCCATCTTCAACGTGGAGATTTCCGTTTTAGATGTTTTAGCTTCATTCTCCAGAGCCCCGACAGATTTTTCTATAATTGTAACTCTGTCCGATCTTTGTAAGGTCGTCTCTTATCAGGGCTATGTCTACCTGCATCGCCTCAAGCTGCGTCGAGATGTTCTGTATTACTTATTATTAATTTTTATTTTTAACCGCAGCCAAAATTTATTTTATGAAGATGATTCCACAGTAGACAGATCATTTAAATCTTCCTTCTCCGCCCCCTCACCCTGAAGATAATCGTCCAGTACTTCTCATGCTCTAGATCCAGTATTTTTTTGTGTTTTTAAATCAGACATTCCTTTTTGTCCTGCCCTTGTGATTACATTTGGGGATTTTAAAAACTCATCAATTTCAGCCAATTCCAGTGGCTTCTGTGCCGTTTTTAAGGACGAATGGTCCACTGAACGCCTATTTTGCTTAGGGGATTTCTATTTCCTTTCCCTCTTTCCTTTCTTCTTTTCTTTTTTTTTCTCCCCCCCTCTTTTTATCTTAATCAAGGGAGTTTTTCCCCTCTAATTCATTTGTAGCCCGCTCCTCCGTATGGAATTAAGGAGCAACAGGAGGGGGGAAAACGAAGGGAAGACAAAAAAAAAAGGCTAAAGAAATAATTTAAAAAAAATGTCCTAGTATAGACAAGTCTCAGAATCTTTTTATAGTAGACAAAAAAAATACAAAAATCAGCAATAGTTTGTCCGAATCAACCCCCAACACAGGTCTAATAACAGAATCTGAGACATCACATCCAGGACAGGCTGTAAGGAAATGCGGACATACATATGCCTCTTACCAACAGAGAAGAGACGGAGGAGCGCATGGAGATCAAGGTAAAGGTGGATTGAATCAGGAGGCAGGAAGGAGCGTGGAGACACAGGTAGACAGGAGAAGAACGAGGCCAAACCTTTGGGGCTTGCAGGGAACGGAGCAAGGAGGGACTCAGGGAGACCTGGCACATGACCAGTACAGGGGACCCCGACCCAGAAGCACGACACCTCCACCAGGAGTCCACTTGTTCTACCCGGGAGCAGTACCTCCGGCATTTCAGAACGGAGCTGCTCCATCACATGGGAACACCATAGCTCAGCGTGGCGGGGCAGAAAGAGAAGGGGGGAGGCGCGATGCAGCTCCTCCCTACACCATCACGTCATCTCTGTGAAATATGTTATTAATCTTAACACTAGAGGCCAGTATTACAGTAGTTATATTCTTGTACATAGGCAGTATAACAGTAGTTACCGTATTTTCCGGCGTATAAGACGACCCCCAACTTTTCCAGTTAAAATAGGGTTTTGGCTATACTCGCCGTATAAGACTACCCCTTCAACGCTATTTACTTTGGCATCAAGATCTGCAGGTAATTGTTGTGCAATTTATGTCTTTTGCCTCAGTACCATATTATGCCTAGAATCTAGTACACCAGGATACAGTGGCCTTACATCTGTTGCTGTGATCTGAGTTAGATTTGGCCACTGAAGTGCAAACAAACGTATTTTATTTCATGTCACTACATAACCGTTTTGGCGATGCTCATTCACCATGTCTGCTACATGTTTTTCGAGTTCTGGCCAATGTGGGGTGCCTCTTAATGCACACTTACCCCTTGGCATACTCTTTGAAGCTTTTTCATTTGTTTTCCAGTCCCGAACCATCTTTTCTGTTACTCCATATTGTCTTGCACCAGCGCAGTTAGTATGTTCCATGGCAAAGTTTACAACTTTAAGTTTGAAACTGGCTTCATATTTCTCTCTTCTTGCTGGTAGAGCCATGATGGGGTCTTGACTGTTAGCCATTTGTATACTGTACTGTATGTACCAGTGCTGTACTGTATGTACAGATAATGGTGCTGTACTGTATGTACAGACACTGCTGTACTGTATGAACCGGTACAGATACTGGTGCTCTACTGTATGTACAGATACTGGTGCTGTACTGTATGTACAGATACTGGTACTGTATGTACAGATACTGGTGCTGTACTGTATGTACAGATACTGGTGCTGTACTGTATGTACAGATACTGGTGCTGCACTGTATGTACAGATAATGGTGCTGTACTGTATGTACAGACACTGCTGTACTGTATGAACCGGTACAGATACTGGTGCTCTACTGTATGTACAGATACTGGTGCTGTACTGTATGTACAGATACTGGTACTGTATGTACAGATACTGGTGCTGTACTGTATGTACAGATACTGGTGCTGTACTGTATGTACAGATACTGGTGCTGTACTGTATGTACAGATACTGGTGCTGTACTGTATGTACAGATACTGGTGCTGTACTGTATGTACAGATACTGGTGCTGTACTGTATGTACAGATACTGGTGCTGTACGTACAGATACTGGTGCTGTACGTACAGATACTGGTGCTGTATGTACAGATACTGGTGCTGTATGTACAGATACTGGTGCTGTATGTACAGATACTGGTGCTGTATGTACAGATACTGGTGCTGTACTGTATTCACCACCACATGTATCCGCTCCCCAGATAGACTCTGTTTTTTCACCACAGATAAGCTGCACACCAAACTTCATTAGAGATCCACCGTTCCAACATTAGAATTGGCTGAAGTGCAGATGCTCCTGCTTCCTCCTGCCTTCCCTCAGAATCGCCAATCCAACCCAGTATACAACAACCAGCCAATCACGGCAAGCGATGTACCGGTATTTTCTGTGCACACTGCATACAAAGCCTGCTTGGATTGGGTGGGTCACCACTCCCTGCCTGCCCAGCCCTCCCTGTCTTCAAGACGATCTGAGCGGTAGTACGCAATGTGATACTGCCGGCACGAGAAAACCACAGAGAGCAGGGAGAGGAGGCTGCTTCAGGAGCAGCTGGCTGGGATGCAGCGCACAGTGGCTCAGCTAGAGGGCGCCTGTCCCTGAAGCTGGAGAAGGACAGCTTCTCCAGTCCGGCTAGGAAGTAAGTTTCAGCACTCCATATACCGGCATATAAGACCGCACCCGGCGTATAAGACGACCCCCGACTTTTGAGAAGATTTTAATGTGCTAAAAAGTAGTCTTATACGCAGAAAAATACAGTGTATTCCTGTACATAGGAGCAGTATTATAGTAGTTATATTCTTGTACATAGGTGCAGTATTATAGTAGTTATATTCTTGTACATAGGAGGCAGTATTATAGTAGTTATATTCTTGTACATAGGAGCAGTATTATAGTAGTTATATTCTTGTACATAGGAGGCAGTATTATAGTAGTTATATTCTTGTACATAGGAACAGTATTATAGTAGTTATATTCTTGTACATAGGAGGCAGTATTATAGTAGTTATATTCTTGTACATAGGGGTAGTATTATAGTAGTTATATTCTTGTACATAGGAACAGTATTATAGTAGTTATATTCTTGTACATAGGAGCAGTATTATAGTAGTTATATTCTTGTACATAGGGGTAGTATTATAGTAGTTATATTCTTGTACATAGGAACAGTATTATAGTAGTTATATTCTTGTACATAGGAGCAGTATTATAGTAGTTATATTCTTGTACATAGGAGCAGTATTATAGTAGTTATATTCTTGTAGATAGGAGGCAGTATTATAGTAGTTATATTCTTGTACATAGGTGCAGTATTATAGTAGTTATATTCTTGTACATAGGAGGCAGTATTATAGTACACTGCGTGCAGAATTATTAGGCAAATGAGTATTTTGACCACATCATCCTCTTCATGCATGTTGTCTTACTCCAAGCTGTATAGGCTCGAAAGCCTACTACCAATTAAGCATATTAGGTGATGTGCATCTCTGTAATGAGAAGGGGTGTGGTCTAATGACATCAACACTCTATATTAGGTGTGCATAATTATTAGGCAACTTCCTTTCCTTTGGCAAAATGGGTCAAAAGAAGGACTTGACAGGCTCAGAAAAGTCAAAAATAGTGAGATATCTTGCAGAGGGATGCAGCACTCTTAAAATTGCAAAGCTTCTGAAGCGTGATCATCGAACAATCAAGCGTTTCATTCAAAATAGTCAACAGGGTCGCAAGAAGCGTGTGGAAAAACCAAGGCACAAAATAACTGCCCATGAACTGAGAAAAGTCAAGCGTGCAGCTGCCAAGATGCCACTTGCCACCAGTTTGGCCATATTTCAGTGCTGCAACATCACTGGAGTGCCCAAAAGCACAAGGTGTGCAATACTCAGAGACATGGCCAAGGTAAGAAAGGCTGAAAGACGACCACCACTGAACAAGACACACAAGCTGAAACGTCAAGACTGGGCCAAGAAATATCTCAAGACTGATTTTTCTAAGGTTTTATGGACTGATGAAATGAGAGTGAGTCTTGATGGGCCCGTGGCTGGATTGGTAAAGGGCAGAGAGCTCCAGTCCGACTCAGACGCCAGCAAGGTGGAGGTGGAGTACTGGTTTGGGCTGGTATCATCAAAGATGAGCTTGTGGGGCCTTTTCGGGTTGAGGATGGAGTCAAGCTCAACTCCCAGTCCTACTGCCAGTTTCTGGAAGACACCTTCTTCAAGCAGTGGTACAGGAAGAAGTCTGCATCCTTTAAGAAAAACATGATTTTCATGCAGGACAATGCTCCATCACACGCGTCCAAGTCCTCCACAGCGTGGCTGGCAAGAAAGGGTATAAAAGAAGAAAATCTAATGACATGGCCTCCTTGTTCACCTGATCTGAACCCCATTGAGAACCTGTGGTCCATCATCAAATGTGAGATTTACAAGGAGGGAAAACAGTACACCTCTCTGAACAGTGTCTGGGAGGCTGTGGTTGCTGCTGCACGCAATGTTGATGGTGAACAGATCAAAACACTGACAGAATCCATGGATGGCAGGCTTTTGAGTGTCCTTGCAAAGAAAGGTGGCTATATTGGTCACTGATTTGTTTTTGTTTTTGAATGTCAGAAATGTATATTTGTGAATGTTGAGATGTTATATTGGTTTCACTGGTAAAAATAAATAATTGAAATGGGTATATATTTGTTTTTTGTTAAGTTGCCTAATAATTATGCACAGTAATAGTCACCTGCACACACAGATATCCCCCTAAAATAGCTAAAACTAAAAACAAACTAAAAACTACTTCCAAAAATATTCAGCTTTTGATATTAATGAGTTTTTTGGGTTCATTGAGAACATGGTTGTTGTTCAATAATAAAATTAATCCTCAAAAATACAACTTGCCTAATAATTCTGCACTCCCTGTAGTTATATTCTTGTACATAGGAGGCAGTATTATAGTAGTTATATTCTTGTACATAGGAGCAGTATTATAGTAGTTATATTCTTGTACATAGGAGCAGTATTATAGTAGTTATATTCTTGTACATAGGAGCAGTATTATAGCAGTTATATTCTTGTACATAGGAGGCAGTATTATAGTAGTTATGTTCTTGTACATAGGAGGCAGTATTATAGTAGCTATATTCTTGTACATAGGAGCAGTATTATAGTAGTTATATTCTTGTACATAGGAACAGTATTATAGTAGTTATATTCTTGTACATAGGAGCAGTATTATAGTAGTTATATTCTTGTACATAGGAGCAGTATTATAGTAGTTATATTCTTGTAGATAGGAGGCAGTATTATAGTAGTTATATTCTTGTACATAGGAGGCATTATTATAGTAGTTATATTCTTGTACATAGGAGGCACTATTATAGTGATCATATTCTTGTACATAGGAGGCAGTAATATAGTAGTTATATTTTTATACATACGAGGCAGTTTTAGAGTTATAATATTTAAATTTTTCTGAAATTTTCATTAGGAGTGATTACTTCAGCACTGTTGTTATATCTCTATTGGCATCCATGGACATGTTACCGGAGAAGCTAAATTTCTCTTTATTTTGCAGTGTCTTGAAGCATGATCGAGTTTAATTCTGCCACCCTCTGTTTTATTGTCCTTACGTCCATTACTTAGGTGGCCGCACATTGCACAGTTGATGTTATTGTCTCTTTAGTGTTCAGCTGTTTGTAGTCTCGGAGGACTTGGTTTATAAAGCCAAGCAGGGACATAGACAAGATCTGAACAGATTATAAATCCATTATCTGCTAATAAGACGAGCAAATAAATGTGAATCACTGATCTCTGCAAGACTTTTAGGTAAACGGATCATTACACAGAGAGGTAAGTGATATTGTATTGTGTTTCGCCGCGTCCTCTCAGCTTCCGCAACTTCCTTGATAAAAAGATAATCTAATTCTTGCTATAGAGTATCCTGCCCATGAATGAGACACCCACACAGCCTGACAATATGAGGGAAAGAATGAACACATCCAGATGGGCTCCTATTCTCCATACTTATTTTTCTGAACCAAACCCAGATCCCACATTACATTCTTCATCCAGGTCTGATCAATGACTCTATACGATGACACTTCTGCAAACCAGCTGATATTGGTAGTCCTGTTATGGAGTCCCATTATTATCAATTGTCACTGGCAAAGTAACATCAAGGATGATACGGCCATGTGTACGATTCCTCAATCACACCACAACACACTCTATATACCCAACTCACTGCCACCATCTGCTCAACCAGTAAGTACCCAACAGCAGTGATGGCCAGTTCGCAGTGTTCGCCAGCGAACACATGCGAGCTGCCATCTTAACTCACAAGTCCGGCGATGCACAGGTAAGTCCTTACCTGTGCCGCGAGCCGGTCTGAAACAAATGCGGTCACCGGGTGCAGGCAGTTGCGAGAACAGCCAGAACTCTCAGAACAGCCTGCTCCCGGTGACCGCATTTGTTTCAGACCGGCTCGCGCACAGGCACAGGTAAGGACCTACCTGTGCATCGCCAGACTTGTGAGTTAAGCTCGCCACTGGCGGCCTTCATCTGGCTGTTCTCTGAACTGCCTGCTCCACTGCTTTGTAAAAGGAAAATTGCTTAGTTTCACTATTTTTTGACACCCAAAACATTTTTTATTTTCTCAGTCATGGACCCGGGTGACGGTTTATTATTCTGTAGTTGTTTCTATACCATTTAAGGCAGTGGCGTAACTAGAAATGACCAGGTCCCACAGCAAATTTTTGAACGCCCCCCCCCCCCCCACACTAAAACCTCTGTGCAATCCCCTCCTCCCTTTCAACTCCAAGTTCCTGTGGCTAGTCAAGATCGCTCTCTCATACGAGGCCTGACAGACGCTCCGTCAGTTTCCTAAAGCGTCACTGTATATAATGTAATTTAGGTGAACTTTTATATGTATATTTTTTATATTTTTTTAAACTTGTGTAGGGTTTAGTACTGAGACAGCAGGCCTGAGGGCCTTCAATAGATACCCAATTTCTATAACAATGGCTCAGCCCCTGGCGAACATGTTGCGGTAGGAGCCATTAGGAGAACAGAGGAAGCCCTCTCCTATACTTGTAGATGCTGCGGTTGCTATTGACCATGACCCCTTGCTATTGATCCTGAATGTTGCAGGCGGGTGTCAAGTGTTAACACAGCCAGCACCCGCCTTGTATATCTCCTATGCTCACTCCATACACTACCCTGCAACGTGACTTACAAAGCTGACCTCAATGTCCCATCAGACAGGGCCAAAATCTGCTCTAGGAAAAACTGGGAAGATGCCAGGACCAACTCAGTTTGGGTGACCATTGCAATCTGGGTAAAGATGCTGCACACTTATAAAATACAAGGATCCATGTACAGCTGGAACTAACGCCCCGCGAGCGGTCCCCTGACAATGGTGCAAATAATGAAATGCTCTCCACTTGTTCTTGTGGCCTCAAATGGATAATGCAGAGACTTAAGCCAAGGCGGGAAGGCAGCTTCAGATGTGTGCCAATGTGTACTATAAGGGCTCATGCACACAAACGTGTTTTCTTTCTGTGTCCGTTCCGATTTTTTTGCGGACCGTATGCAGAACCATTCATTTCAATTGATCCGCAAAAAAAAAATGGTTACTCCGTGTGCATTATGTTTCCGTTTGTCCGCATGTCAGTTCCACAAAAAAATAGAACATGTCCTATTATTGTCCGCATTACGGACAAGGATAGGACTGTTCTATGGGGGGGGCCGGCTGTTCCATTCCGCAAAATACAGAATGCACACTGACGTCATCTGTATTTTTTGCAGAACCGCAAAATACATACGGTCGTGTGCATGAGCCCTAAGGCTGAACACCCATACAGGTCTAAACTTCTCCCAGGTGAGTTTTTGTTACAGTACCATGAAGCCTAGACCATCCACTTTGAATTAAACAGCCTGATTCCAGACTGATACATTGTAGCAAAATATCAGAGCAAGAGAGAAATTAGCGCTGCTGATGCAAAGATTGTTTACACTGGATATCATTGTAGCAAACCTTCAGCTCTGAGAATTATTAGTACGGTATGTATATGTACTAGCATGGTGCAGAATAATCCACATGCAGGAAAACATTTCCATGAAATGGTAAAAAAAATAGAATTAAATGGGTTCTAATCTAGTTATTTTAATTCACCCGCAGGGTAATTACACACCATGAAACATCGAGCCGTTACCAGAGCTGATTACGGATCAATAAGGACAGGCCGCCATATGATGTTAATGGGCTGTGGCGTTACGTAAGAGCAACAATTCAGTTTCAGTGCCACTTCTTGACAAGCAAGAAATTGGACCATTAAATTCCTTCAGCCAGAATAATTGTGTTTCGTTGTCTTAGACATCACTGCTAATTATATTCTCCAGAAATAAAACCTCAAGAATCTGATGAAAGCAAGAAAATGTATTTTTAATTGGAATGGTCTCATGGTTTATAATTTCCAGAACTGATATTGGTTATTTATTATGTAAAACTAGATTAAGTACTTGAGCTGTCTAAGCATATGCCACATGATTTGCCATCATAGTAATTACTCACATCGACAAAATTGTTGGTGTCATTAAAGAAAGAAAACCTACAATGGTCACTGAAATAACTTAAAACTGACAAAAGTAATAATAAGAATTTACTGAAAAGCAACTAATTGCTTTTTAAATTGTGGTTCAACTGAATAATTAATAAAACAAACTAATGAAAACTAATGAAACTGGCCTGGACAAAAATGATGGTAACCCTACAAAAGACAATAGAAAATAATTTGACCATGTTAAACTAAGGTGCATTCTGTAATTAGCATGACAGGTGCCTTCAACTTGTAATCAGTCTGTTACTACAGTTGTGCATATTATTCAGAAGTTTAAGGTCTATGGGACTGTAGTTAACCTCCCTGGACGTGGCTGCAAGAGGAAAATTGATGACAAATTGAAGAGACAGGTAATACGAATGATAACCAAAAAGCCCAGAACAACTTTAGAGATTGGAGGTGAACTCCCCGATAAAGGTACATCAGAGTCAGATCGTTTGCTGTTTTTGCCAAAGTGGACATAATGGAAGACGATGATGAAACCACTGTTGCAAGCACGTCATGAAAAAGTGAGACTGGAATTTGCCAAAACGCATAAAGACAAACCAGAGAATTTTCTTTGGACAGATGAAACAAAATTAGAGCTTACAACCCCCATTATTGTACCTCACTTCCCAAGAAAGACACACAGACTTAGCTTGGTGTAAAAGACCGTAGCGGCCAATTTTATTACCAATACAATCGCCCACATATTTTGGAAAAATATATTAACATTAAATCCAACAACATAATGTGAAGGAATCCTAGAAGGCAATTTCAAATAAACTGTGTTCGCCACTCGCGGACCTCCACTTATAATCCCAACATTACCCTCGTCTGCACTCACCGACCCAAGGGCACCATATCATCCAAATTATACTCCTGCAGGGCTATTAGACCAAACAGGAGCCCCAGTTTTGAATTCATTAAAACCTCCTAGATGCAAGCCCCCAAAGATTTATGCACCTAGTCTCCGTTTTGCCTCCCAGGATCCCCCCTTTTTCCAACCACCAACGAACACAGATGACACCTCACCTGTGTTCGTCCTGCCACACCCTAAAAGCTGTCTCCAGACCTTCCTGCAACCCCAAGTCCCACAAGTCTATCCCTACCTCATTAAGGTGCACTCCATCTGCCCTTAAGAATTTCGGGGACGCCTCCTCCAACTCTCACTGCCGAACCACAAAGCCACCTTGGCGTCACACAAAACAACCCACTTCCTTGTTAATTTTTGCCCGAGCTTTGTTTAACCTGTCCCCAGACCTCGCATACCGCCAAACCCACCGGAAACTTCGCCCACAAACATAACAGATCCAGCTTGACATCTCGAATTACATCCCTGGAATGACATATCCCCAAATCGTTCCCCCCCCCCGCATGCAACACCAAAATATCTGGCCACAAAATATCACGCAGGCCAATCCAGCAAACCTGCAACTCGCCAGCCGCAAAACCCAACTGCCTTCTATTCTGCCAAACGTCAGCTCACTGGGCCCCCCAGCACACGTACAAGTGGCTGAAAATCCAGGCTAAACATGAGGTGGACCCTGGAACAAAAGAGAACAAAACAACGCCACATCATTACAACTGCGCCATAACACGAGCCCAGCCCATTGCAAACCAAATAAATTACCCAACAGCTACGCCAAACACCCTCGAGGATCCAACTGTGACAGCAAATGCGGGCGAATATAGGATCAAAAACTTGCCGACTCCTATCTTCCAATTCGTCTGATCACGTCGTCACCCAAGCCCCACCTAGACGCCTCAGTAGCGGCTCCAATCCAAAAGGAGCGAGACGCAAACTCCCTAGCCAGTAAACCTGCCGCCGCCAAACACTAGCAAAAAAACGCTACAAACTGAAAATGAGACAAAGCTGTACCATCCTGATGTACCAGCCACTAGCGGCCATATCAACTGAAAATTGGACACACACCGCACTGGACAAACTAACGACTCAGGCAAAGGCCTCAATAAAAAATGGACTCCCTTGCCATCCGGATCAGTCTTAGATCTAAGCACAAAACACTGCAACCCTTCCGAACCTATTAAAACATCCTCACAACCACCAACCCCGCTCTACTACTCGCCATCAACTCTGAAACCCGAAAAGCACCAAAAAATGCCAACAAAAAAGCAGCACGGAACAAACTCGCTTTGTAACCCGATGTACAAATCAACCCAACCTGCCGCCATAACATCTGCAATACCTCGTAAGAAACAGGGCAACGCGTGTCTCTCGTACGCATACTGCGACGATAAACTTTCAAGTCCTGCCAGACCCCCAAAAAATTTGAGAAGTCCGTCAGTCCTCGCAAGCGCAACCAAAAGGCCACCGCAGCCATCCGCTTGGACACCATCGAATAAGACAAACCCACACTAAACGAGAACCCTACAAAATACACCAGCAATGTCCGAAAATCATCCACTGATACACAACCACCAACCTGCTCCAACAATCACTCCCAGTGAGATCACACTGACACATACGTCAACCACGTACTGTTACTCACAGACCGCCTAATCAAAGATGTGGAGACCCCAAGGCCACGCTCCAGAGCCACTGAGAACAAGGCCGTCCCTGCTCTTCCGCCCCCGGCACCAGACTGTGAAAGCGATCCCACTGAAAACGATAAAGATCATCAGCCACCAAATTCTCCACTCCTGGAACATGTACAGCTACAAAACATGAATTCAAAACCAAACCCCAGGTGACGCAACAAGCAAAGCACTGGCGGAGAACTAGCCGACTGCGCATTGATCACCTGCACTACACCCAAGTTATCGCAACAAAAACGTTCCTTCCTGTTCTGCAAACCCCTCAACTCCGTGGCCAACACTATAGGGAACAGCTCCAACAAGCCTAAATTAGTAAGGAATCCTGCCCGCCACAACTCCTCAGGCCACGCCCTGCACTCCATTCTCCCTGACAGAATGCACCATAGCCACAAGACCCCGACGCATCCGTAAACAGTTCCAAATCAAAATTCGAAATCTGCGCCTCCATCCATACAAAGCGACCATTAAACTGAGATAAAAAGCGCTCCCAAATTTGCAAGTCTGCTCGCACGTCAGCTGACAGTCGTACAAAGTGGGATGGGCCGGCCACCCCTGCCGTAGCCATGGCTAGCCGGCGGCAAAACACCCACCCCATCGGAGGAAATAAAATTTTCCCAAAACCGACTGCACCCGCCGCAACTGAGCCTTCTTAACCCTCCATAACCCAGACACTTCCGCTACAAGATCAGCAACCTTATCTTCCGGTGAGCGACATTCCATGTTCACCGTATCAATCACAATCCCCAGAAATTTTACCGAAGGAGCGGGCCCTTCCGTTTTCTCAGGTGCCAATGGAACACCAAAGACATGACGCACTCCATAGTGTGCAACAAAACGGAACACACCCTAGATCCCATCGGCCCCAGAAACAAAAAGTCGCCTAAATAATGAAGAACGGAATTCCAGCCCGACTCTTCTTTTACTACCCATTCCTAAAAAGAACTAAAGGTTTCAAACAAGGAACAAGAAATCGCAAAGCCCATGGGTAAACAGGTAAACAGCAATCCACATAAAATTGACCCTCCCATTTAAACCCCAACAAATGAAAGCTATCCGGATAAATAGGCAGCAAACGGAACGCAGCCTCAATATCCGTTTTTGCCAACAACGCCCCCTGCCCAAAACGCCGAACCCACTTGACCGCTGCATCGAAAGACGTATAGGAGACAGGACACAGTTCCTGATCTATACTGTCATTTGTAAGACAAATGATGAATGAGCCGAAACCTATTCGGCTCCTTATTCGGAAACCATCCCAATGGAGATACCCAAAATGGTCCCGCTACCTGACCAGCTCTAACCTCCTTATCAATCTTCTCCCTAACAACCTGGGGCCTAGCCAGCGCAGAAACCAAATTCCACACACACACCCCAGACTCGATGGAATGACACAGAATGTGAAAACCTTCCAAAAAAAAAACACGTGCAACAACTCCGCTGCCTCCCTATTTGGATATCTCCTGACAAAGGGCAACAACTCGTCCACCCTCACCGGCGCCAGCCCTCTTCTGAGCAGCCTCCTGTCCTTTACCTCTAACCTACTTGAAGCAACCGGAAAGGCTATGGGCACCTCCACAACCCGAGCACTCGTGCTTGAAACAGCAGTCGGAAAGGAACTTGCAGTACCCTTTGTTATACCGCCAGCAGCAACCTTTTCTACCGCCAGAAGACGCCTCTGCTGCTGTAGCGCCCCCCGACGACCCTCGAAAGGACTAAGACCCTCCCTTAGGAGCGGCCATAAGCCGCATCCACAAACTGATGTCCTTGTGGTCCCATGGAATACTGGGCCGAATCGCCTTCCGATGCCGGAACTGCTCGTCATAACGCAGTATTATAGTAGTTACATTCTTGTAAATAGGAGCAGTATTATAGTAGTTATATTCTTGTACATAAGAGGCAGTATTATAGTAGTTATATTCTTGTACATAGGAGGCAGTATTATAGTAGTTATATTCTTGTACATAGGAGGCAGTATTATAGTAGTTATATTTTTGTACATTGGAGACAGTATTATAGTAGCTATATTCTTGTACATAGGAGCAGTATTATAGTAGTTATATTCTTGTACATAGGAGGCAGTATTATAGTAGTTATATTTTTGTACATAGGAGCAGTATTATAGTAGTTATATTCTTGTACATAGGAGCAGTAATATAGTAGTTATATTCTTGTACATAGGAGCAGTATTATAGTAGTTATTTTCTTGTACATAGGAAGCAGCATTATAGTAGTTATATTCTTGTACATAGGAGCAGTATTATAGTAGTTATATTCTTGTACATAGGAGCAGTAATATAGTAGTTATATTCTTGTACATAGGAGCAGTATTATAGTAGTTATTTTCTTGTACATAGAAAGCAGTATTATAGTAGTTATATTCTTGTACATAGGAGGCAGTATTATAGTAGTTATATTTTTGTACATTGGAGACAGTATTATAGTAGCTATATTCTTGTACATAGGAGCAGTATTATAGTAGTTATATTCTTGTACATAGGAGGCAGTATTATAGTAGTTATATTTTTGTACATAGGAGCAGTATTATAGTAGTTATATTCTTGTACATAGGAGCAGTAATATAGTAGTTATATTCTTGTACATAGGAGCAGTATTATAGTAGTTATTTTCTTGTACATAGGAGCAGTATTATAGTAGTTATATTCCTGTACATAGGAGCAGTATTATAGTAGTTATATTCCTGTACATAGGAGCAGTATTATAGTAGTTATATTCCTGTACATAGGAGCAGTATTATAGTAGTTATATTCCTGTACATAGGAGGCAGTATTATAGTAGTTATATTCTTGTACATAGGAGCAGTATTATAGTAGTTATATTCTTGTACATAGGAGGCAGTATTATAGTAGTTATATTCTTGTACATAGGAGCAGTATTATAGTAGTTATATTCCTGTACATAGGAGCAGTATTATAGTAGTTATATTTTTGTACATAGGAGCAGTATTATAGTAGTTATATTTTTGTACGTAGGAGACAGTATTATAGTAGTTATATTCTTGTACATAGGAGCAGTATTATAGTAGTTATAGTGTAAGGCAAATAGATTGCCGTATTTGTGTGAGGGGAGGCTCCCTCACACAGTATTTAACCTCACCCTCCGTAGCCACGGACGCACGGCTCAGCGCATTTCACCCACCCGCCCATTTCCCCCTTTTTAATTCTCAGACTACTTAAGGTGGCCCACTTTAGGCTACCTTTACGACAGCAGTTATGGCACAATTCTACTGCTTATTGTATAGGGGTTCCGGTAGGGTACTTACTTCTGATAGCCTATCCGAACACAATTCTTGTATATAGGAGCAGTAATATAGTAATTATATTTTTGTACATAGCAGCAGTATTATAGTAGTTATATTTGTATTTCAGGCGCATACGTGGTATGTTTGTGGGAAAGGGGAAGGGCCAGTAGGCTCATCTCATTTACCATTTTCTATGCCTGTTTTAGGCATATAAAATGGTCTAAATGTAAGACAGCAAATTGACAGCAAATTGCGGAACACACACGGATGGCGATGGACAGCCTTTAATATAACTGCCTATTCTTGTCCACAAAGCGAAGACAAGAATAGGACAGGTTTGTTTTTTTTGCGGACCATGGAACGGAGCAACGGATGCGGACAGCACACGGAGTGCTGTCCGCATCTTTTGCGGCCCCATTGAAGTTAATGCGGATGCGGACCAAAACAACGGCCGTTTGCATGAGGCCTAAGTTGTCATGTTTCTCTGCAGAAAATCTCAGTCAGTTTTCTATGATCTGCTATAAAAAGAAAAAAAAAGCAAGTGGGATGAGGAGGATAAAGTAGAACTTCTGTAATGTGGTAGCTACACAGATGTGAGCCGGCTCAGATATCACAATCCATTATATCCGTTATAATTTCTATTATTCTCCAAATACTTTTTTTCCCCTGTTAGGCTACTTTCACACTAGCGTTCAGGGCTCCGCTTGTGAGCTCCGTTTGAAGGGGCTCACAAGCGGCCCCAAACGCATCCGTACTGCCCTAATGCATTCTGAGTGGACGCGGATCCGCACAGAATGCATCAGTCTGGCAGCGTTCAGCCTCCGCTCCGCTCAGCAACCGGACCCCTGAACGCTGCTTGCAGCGTTCGGGTGTCCGCCTGGCCGTGCGGAGGCAAGACTTACAATGCGGATCCGTCCAGACTTACAATGTAAGTCAATGGGGACGGATCCGTTTGAAGATGACACAATATGGCTCAATCTTCAAACGGATCCGTCCCCCATTGACTTTCAATGTAAAGTCTGGACGGATCCGTTCAGGCTACTTTCAGACTTAGAATTTTTTTTAAACTATAATGCAGACGGATCCGTTCTGAATGGATACAAACGTCTGCATTATAGGAGCGGATCCGTCTGTGCAGACATCAGACGTACCCGCTCTGAACGGTAGTGTGAACGTAGCCTTACAATGCTCATAGGAGGCAGTATTATAGTAGTTATATTCTTGTACATAGGAGGCAGTATTATAGTAGTTATATTCTTGTACATAGGAGCAGTATTATAGTAGTTATATTCTTGTACATAGGAGGCAGTATTAACGAAAGTGCTGTGGGAGCTCCAAGAAGCCGCAGCACAAATCTGTTCTAGCTGAACTAGACCTTTTTCCGTGAAGGAAGTCGATATTGCCCTCGTGGAGTGGGCGGGGGCAAAGGATGGAGGAGCCAACCTCTGGGTTAGAAAGGCTTCCCGGATTGCCTCTTTTACCCATCTACTTAGAGAGGGTTTGGAGGCTTTTAGACCTTTGCTTTTACCGGAGAAGGAGAGCAGTAGGTGCTCTGATTTTCTAAAGTCTGCAGTCCTGCTCAGGTAGATTTTTAGATTCCTGGAAATGTCCAAGTGAAGGGCTTCCTCTTCAGGAGATGACGGAGTGGGACATAGGACCGGCAAGGAGATGGTCTGAATTCGGTTACTGAAAGAAGGAACTTTGCGAGCAAACGTCCGCAAAAATCTCAACAGAAGACAGTCATGGAGAAAGAGGGTACAAGGCTCAGCGGCCGCTAAGGCCTGTAACTCTCCAATCCTTTTGGCCGATGTTATGGCCAGTAGAAATGTGATCTTTAAAGATAGGAATCTAAGGTCTACATTCTCTAGGGGTTCAAAGGGGGGAGAAGATAGCCCCTTTAGAACAATGGATAAATCCCATTCAGGGATAGGTCTCAGGATTCTAGGCTTTAATCTTTTGGCTCCCTTGAGGAACCTACTGAGTAGGGGGTCTTGAGATAGGGGTCTACCTAAAAAGGCAGAGAGCACTGGTATGGACTCAGAGTAGACGGGCTTAGACCCTTGTCCAGGCCGTCCTGCAGAAATTGTAAAATAGCTGAAAGAGGAGGAT
This sequence comes from Bufo bufo, assembly GCF_905171765.1. Taxonomy (NCBI): domain Eukaryota; kingdom Metazoa; phylum Chordata; class Amphibia; order Anura; family Bufonidae; genus Bufo; species Bufo bufo. Next base: position 25,053,473 of record NC_053393.1, read on the forward strand.
CTGAGGGTACTAACTCTTTTACTGCACACCACTGAAGAAAGATCTTGTGAATTCTTGAGTACGCCTTGTTTGTAGACTCCGCACGGGAGTGTGAAACAGTTCTCAAGACCGCCGCAGAAAGCCCTCTAGCTTCTAGTAGGGACCTGTCAATCTCCAGGCTGTCAGATTGAGTTTCCTCAGATCCAGGCAGGGGCCTGTGTCCTGATACACAAGGTCCTGCATTAGGGGAAGTCTCCAATATGTGCCCTGACTCATCTTCATGAGCTGGGTGAACCAAGACCTCTTCGGCCAAAATGGTATTATTGCAATGACCAGGGTCTGGTCTTGTTTGATTTTCGTCAATACCCTTGGTATCATGGAAAGTGGAGGGAATATGTATGCCAGCCTGAACCTCCATGGAATGGACAGGGCGTCTATCGCCAGAGGGTTGTCCTCCTTGTAGAGGGAGCAGAACTTGTCCACCTTCACGTTCAACCGGGTCGCCATCAAGTCGATCTCTGGAGTGCCCCAACGTAGAGTGATCTGGGAGAAGATGTCTCTGTTCAGTGACCATTCGCCTGGAACTGGTAGACCCCGACAGTCGATCCGCAACTATGTTGAGATATCCCCTGATGTGAACCGCGGAAAGGTGGGATAGACTGAGCTCTGCCCAAGAGAGGATTAGACCAACTTCCTGGAGAAGAGGTCGAGATCTAGTACCTCCCTGTCTGTTGATATAAGCAACCACAGTCGTGCTGTCCGAACGGACTCTCACCGCCTTCCCGCGGATGAGAGGAGCAAAATAATAAAGAGCTAGACGTACGGCTCTTAGTTCTCTCATATTGGACGAGAGAAGCCTCTCTTGTGGAGTCCAGATACCCTGTACTGAACTGTCTTCCAGATGGGCTCCCCAACCTAGAAGGGAGGAGTCTGTGGTCAACGTGATCCAACGAGGTTGAATCAAGGACCTCCCATCTGATAGGTTCCGCCACCATTTGAGTGAGGACCGGACTTTGACAGACAGGGAGTGAGTCTTGTCCAACCCCTTGGGGTTGTGGTTCCAGACTGCTAACACATCTTCTTGAAGTGGACGAAGGTGCCAAAGGGCCCAAGGAACTGCTTCCGCAGATGCTGACATGTGGCCCAACATCTTCATAAGTGTTCTGATGGACACTCGACGAGGTGCCATGAGGAACTGAGCGGCTCTTATGACTCGATCTTTCCTCTCCGGGGAGAGAGAGAGCGTCATTCTTTGAGAATCCACTATAAACCCCAGGAATACCCTGGAAGTGGAAGGCAGGATCTGGGACTTTTCCCAATTTATCAACCAGCCTAACCGCTGGAAAGTCTGAAGAGCCAGATGAAAATGGATTTGAAGAACGTCTAGAGACACGGCTTTTAAAAGCCAGTCGTCTAGATATGGCACGATTTCTAGTCCTTGAAGCCTGAGCTTGGCAACAACCGGAGCCACAACTTTGGTAAAGGTGTAGGGTGCGGAAGAGATGCCAAAGGGTAGAACAGCAAACTGGTAATGCTTTACCACACCCTTTATGGAGACCGCAACTCTTAGGAACTTTCGGTGAGTTGGATGAACAGGGACATGAAGATAAGCGTCCATCTATGGTGACCATAAGGTCTCCGGGATTTAGAATGTTGATCAAGGAGCGAATGGTCTCCATTCTGAAGCGCTTCTGCCTTATGAAGCGATTCAGGTAGCGCAGATCTATCATGCGCCAGTCTCTGGAAGGCTTTGGGACTAGAAAAATGGGGGAATACACCTCCCACCCTTGTTCGTGGGAGGGAACCTCCTCTAGGGCTCTTTTGTGAAGGTAAAGGAGGACCGCATCCTCCAGGATCTTCTGTTTGGTCTGAGGTAGAGGCCGGGTTAACACAAACTTCTCCTGAGGGGAGACACTGTAACGGTCACGTACACACACACACAGGGGGAGGATAGTGACCACTGCGCTCCACCCTCACCCCTGGCCCTGCCTACTTGCCTCACGAGTCCTGATGATAGGGGACAACTGGACGGCAGTCCCTAACTTAGGATACGTGTGGGAAGGACAGACAAGACAAATAACGGATAGTGAACGGACCGGGTCAAAACCAAGAGAACAGCGCAGTACAGAGGGATAAGCAAAGAAAGGTCAGGAGAAGCCGGGGTCATAAATACCAGGAGAGTCGAGGTACCAAAGGAGTCCGCAAAGAATAGTCAGGTGGAAGCCAAGGTCAATATACCAGGAAGGATGCGCAGTACAGGAGGAGCAGGCAAAGGATCGTCAGGGAACAGGATCAGGTAATGTCACGGAACCATGAACCAGACGTACAACAAGAGATAAATGAAAATAAGAAGGCTTTATTGAAAATAAAGCTGTAAAGCAAAAAGTCCAAACGGATGGTGAAACCGAGCAGAGTCTTTGCGAAGCCAGAGGTCAGGAACCAGAAGGGTAGTCAGACGAAGCCAGGATCAGGAACCAGCAGGGTAGTCAGACGAAGCCAGGATCAGGAACCAGCAGGGTAGTCAGACGAAGCCAGGATCAGGAACCAGCAGGGTAGTCAGACGAAGCCAGGATCAGGAACCAGAAGCAGCAGCAGTCTTAGAAGCATGTGAACACAAGAGGACCAAGCAAGGAACTGAAGCCACAGACCTCCTATATATATGAGCTAGGCATCCAGCTCCTCCCAGGGGAAGGAGGAGCCGCAGGGTGGAAGGCTACAAGAAACCCAGGACCCAAGATGGCCGCCAGCACATGTCAAACGAAGGAGAGCAGCAAGCAGGTAAGACCATGACAGGTAAGTACACAGGTATCCAACAACTGCCAGGAACCTAAATTAACAGGCAACCTGTGGCCAGCAGGCTGCCTGTATTTATAGCGGGGAGTGAGGGTCATGTGACGTGGCCAGCGTCACATGACCGACAGACCAACCAGTCGAGCACCGAGTGATCAGCTCGGCGCTCAAGGCAGACCTAGGAGCAGGGAGCCTCCCAGCTAGCAAAGCCGCCCTGGGAACGAGGTCAAACACAGATCGTCGCTCCTAAAGCTAAGCAGCAGGTCTGCGGCTGATGGGAGACCGAGTGCGCCTTCGGCACCCCGTTACAGACACAAAATCTATTGTGTAGCCGGACAAAATTATATTTAGGACCCACTGATCCGGAATTTCTTGCAGCCAGGCTTGCTGAACAAAACTTAAACGACCTCCGACCGGAGGAGAACTTAGAAGTTGTGCAACGCACGGAGGGCCTGGAGGGGAAGGGGGAAGGTAAGCGGGAGAGTCATAGGTCTGCCTTGCGATCTCTGCCCCGACCATGACCTCATCCACGTCTGGAGGACCCCTGACGTCTCTGGGACCTAGAGAGGCCCTGGGGTCTTGTGTTCCCGGACCTACTGCGGCCCCGAAAGGACTGCTGAGGGAGATTTTTCCCTTTTTTGTCTGCCAGGCTCTCCATGAGCTTGTCTAGCTCGGAACCAAATAGCCTCCCTGGCTCATAGGGCAGGCCGCATAGATTAAACTTGGAGGCGTTATCAGATACCCAAGTGCGCAGCCAGAGGGGTCTACGGATGGCAGAAGAAAGCGCCATACTTTTCGCAGCCAGCTTTAAATGCTGCGCTGAAGTGTCGCATAAAAAGTCTGCTCCTAGCAGGAGGGTTTTAAATTGATCCAGAATGTCCGTTCTGGCCACTCCGTCCTCTAGGTCAGCCTGAATTCTTAAGATGCGGGAGCGTACAAAGTCCGCGGTCTCAGAAGAGGCAACAGCCACCGACGCGGAAGCTGCCGCAGCGGAGTAATTGCGCCTTAGGGTGCATTCAACCCTCCTATCTAATGGGTCCTGGAGGTTACTACCGTCATCTGACAGGACTAGGGTCCTTTTAGACAGTTTGGAAATCGCCATGTCAACCTTCGGAGGCGGTACCCAAAGGTCTGACTTCGACTCCTGGAGGGGAAACATTAGTTTAAACCTCTTGTTGAGGACTGGACCCTTTTCCGGGTGCTTCCACTCAGTTAGCATCAATCGCTTAAGGTTCTCGTCCACTTTGAAGGTCCTTAACCCCCTAGAGGTGGACGGCGGAGCTTCCCCTTGCTCAACATCACGATCCCTTGACCGGATGGAGTGCAAAAGCCTTGGGTTTTTTTCGGCTGGAAACAAGTACAGCGAGTCTTCATCATCCGAGGAAGAGGAGGAACGGTCGTCCACGGAGATAACGTCCTCCACCATAGGCCACGGACCCGGTGAAGATACTCTTGCTCTCTTGGAGGCGAGGGCACTCTTGATTTCAGAAATGGAATTTCCCATAAAGTCTTTCATCCAGCCAAACATGACGCTTATGGTGGGCTGCGACTGAGGAGGACGACACAGCGGACACCTACTATACTCATAGGAGTCCGGCATTGGCATCTCGCAAGAAGCGCAGACTAGGTGTCTCTGCTTGTGGGAAGCTTTCCCGCGCTGATCACCATTAGGAGACGCCATCTAGAAAGAAAACTTTAAACAGTTTTAGTAGTAGTAATAGCACAGAAGTGTAGCAATAGCTCTCTGTTCAGAAAGAATAAGCGCTCCTCTTGTTGTGGGTTTATATAGGTGGATATACTCCACCTTCCTCCCTAGCTCCGCCCACAGCCCCGCCTCAAAACCTAAAATTTCTTTTGATCCCACAGGAATATTAGGTTATTATATACATATAAATAAATATGTGTTAAAACAATGTCCTACCCAGTGCACACTTCTAGTTATGCTCAAACCGTTAGAAATTGGACTGGCGCGAGACCCGGAAGTCGTCCACTGACGTCTTCCTGCCGGGCCGCGCACCGATCGCAGCGCAGAAGGAGCCTGTGATGGGACGCCGGCAGCCCGACGCCAGCCAGGCAAGCCGGAGACAGAGCGCTGCGTTTAGGCTCCGCCCCTCCAACCCGGACCGCAGAGCAAGGCGGCGGATCGTACGGACCAGCGGACGCAGTAAGGCTGGAGGGATAGGGAGTTGGTAAGGACGGAACCATGGGCACCGGAGCTGGGAACAAACAAAGTTTAATGTGGTAGGAAAATATATAAGAAAAAGAGAATATTCTATAAGGTAACAGGCCGCAGCCTGACCCGTCCTACTGTCCACAGGGACAGAGAAAAAAAGCACTGGGATATGGGCAGTCTGCCCTTTATAGGGGTGGGTTTTACTAATTATTTAATTAGTGCTTGGTAGGAAATTTATTGTCAACAAAAATTCCACCTGTCCTACTAGTTTCACAGGGGAGAACTCCCCACGTGTGCTGCTGGTTAGGACGTAAGGGAAATAACTACTATAATACTGCTCCAATGTACAAGAATATAACTACTATAATACTGTCTCCTATATACAAGAATATTACTACTATAATACTGCTCCTATGTATAAGAATATAACTACTATAATGCTGCCTCCTATGTACAAGAATATAACTACTATAATACTGCTCCCTATGTACAAGAATATAATTACTATAATACTGCTCCTATGTACAAGAATATAACTACTATAATACTGCTCCTATGTATAAGAATATAACTACTATAATACTGCCTCCTATGTACAAGAATATAACTACTATAATACTGCTCCTGCGTACAAGAATATAACTACTATAATACTGCTCCTGCGTACAAGAATATAACTACTATAATACTGCCTCCTATGTACAAGAATATAACTACTATAATACTGCCTCCTATGTACAAGAATATAACTACTATAATACTGCTCCTATGTACAAGAATATAACTACTATAATACTGCCTCCTATGTACAAGAATATAACTACTATAATACTGCTCCTATGTACAAGAATATAACTACTATAATAGTGCTTCTATGTACAATAATATAACTGCTATAATACTGCAGAGGATTACGGATCTGATCTATTAGGAGAATGTTTACACAGGACATACCCAGCTCGCTCTTATCTGTGTTACATTCTGGGTGTGTGCAACTCAGTCATACAATTAATGTACTGTATATGTTGGTTTTTACTTCCTTATACATTGTCTGCACAGTTCAGTATCTTTTTATATATTGTGGGGATTCGCTCTGGTAGTTAGGATAATCGGGCACAGTATAGAGCCAAAATACATTTTCATAATTCAAACTTCAGTGTTCATTTACACATGATGCCAAAATAAACCCGTCTCTTTTGCAGTATCGGTGTTACTTCACACCCAATGGCAAGTTAATATAACAAAAGTTACTTTGGTGGCAGTTCTGCCTCAGAAAGTTCAAATACAGGCTTTAGACGGCCTGTTCCCCTGACACACAGGTCTCCGCTCTCCAGCCCAGCACAGGCCTCAGATCCCAGCAAACAGACCTCCTGAGCTCCACTATCAGAGAGAGAGAGGTAATTACCACCACCTCGCAGTGCTGGCTGGTCTTTAGGCCTGGCAAAACCCAGCCTGGAACATGGGAAGTAGTCACCCACCCAGCACTTTGACTACTCCAAGTTGGAGCTGTTCTGGATCAGCTATACAGCCATACTAAGTATTAAGGTGTCAAACAGCAACTGCTGCTGACACATAAAAACTGGCTCTTACTCCACCGAGGCCAGGAACCTCTGTGACACGTACCTATCATCCACGATGATTCCTTGTACCTTCTTAAAGTATATAGAAACATTTGATGGAGTATGAATAAATAATCTGAATGATTTATAGAATGCGTCATTTTAGATTATTTATAGGATCTGGTAGTACACTTTCTTACTGAGACTCCAGGATTCGTGATCTGGATGTAATTGGAATCTCTGTTCTTTGTGAAACTTGTATAACAATGAATATTATAATAATATCATTATGATTATTTATTTGAAATCGCCATTAATTTCATGGCACTGTATATCCAGACCGGGTTACACAACTATAAAAATACAATAAACAAGAAAGTATTAACAGACTGGTACAGAGGGCTAGAGGACCCTGCCCGCAAGAGCTTACAATCCACAAGGTAGATTGTAGAGAAAGTGAATACAAGGCACTTACTAATGTATTGTGATTGTACATATTGCTTCCTTTGCTGGCTGGATTAATTTTTTCATCACATTATACACGGCTCGTTTCCAGTGGTTATGACCACCACTGCAGCGCAGATAAGAGGTGGCCCGGGTTATAATCTGCTGTGCATGTGTGCCTATGCGCATTCCCACGGTCCCAGCCACCAGAGAGGCCGGTGATTTTTTCCTATAGCGTGCAAGCACGACCACCACTGCTGGATTGCAGGGTGAAGGTTACCCCTGGAAACGAGAAGTGTATAATGTGATGGAAAAATGAATCCAGCCAGCAAAGGAGGCAATATGGAGATTCACAATACATTAGTAAGTGGCTTGGATTAACTTTCTCTACATGATAAATGCAAGTACAGTATTTTTATTTTAACAAATGATTGAACTCTGTGATGTATCTGGTTGGATCCATGCAGCCAGTTGTGATAGTCAGAGCTCAAGAGTGGAACCATAGGAATGGAATTCGGGGACCCGTTAGTAGCAGGTAGAGCTCTCTGAAAAGGGAGTCACACGTGCCAGAGGAGACACGCACGCTTGCACTTGACGTGCGCATGGTCAGTGAAGTGCTGACGTCATGTGGAGGACCTGGAGATCCATAGCGCAGGCGCAACATAGGAATCAAAGTACACCTGCGCAAGAACAGGACGAGAGTCCAAGACGCAGCAGAATGACGTGGCCACAGGAGACAGCAGCTATAATTGCGCTGGAGGCAGGAATAGGGCGCAGCAAGAATGATTATAACACACCGAGCCGCAGCCGTCATGACTGGTTACAGAAAATCTGCACAAACAAAAGAAAAACATTATTAATTCTGAAACCAATGCTATGAAAAAAATATATAAACATACCATTGGGGACAAAAACTTCTGGGCTTAAGGTAATTATGACCAAGAAAAATCACATAGCAACATGACAGGTTCCCTTTAATGCACTGTTCACTTGCAATGTTACTTGTGGCCACTAGATGCCGCTAAAGTGCCATAGGTTGTAAATTGAGCTGTGAAAGAGGAGGTTAGTGTGTGGCTGAAGCCACGTGTAGTGCCTGGGGAGTCTGTGCAGCCCATATAACAGACTGTAGGTCCCAGGGAATTGGATTTAGCAGTGCAAGTTAGAGTCTGGTGAGTGTGTAGTAGGCAGAGATAAGCAGCTGCAGACTGAGTGCCGGGAGCAGTGGTACAGAGGTCAATAGAGGTGGTGCCAGTCTGGAGCTCAGAGCCAGGAGGAGCAACCGACTAGCATCCAGAAATACAAGCTAGGAAGAGGCACTCAAGATTTGATTTGGCATTTGTGGGGTCCCAAGCAAAGTTATGTCTGTTAGTCCTTAGTATGCTCCACTCCTGTCTCTGCTAAGCTCCACTATTTCTGGCAACTGGGCAGCCAAGGAAGTGTTGTAATCTGGAGGAGACCTAACATAGTAGCATAGTTTATAAGGCTGAAATGAGACCTCTGTCCATCCAGTTCGGCCTGTCATCCTGCAAATTGATCCAGAGGAAGTAAAAAAAAACATAAAACTGTGAGGTAGAAGCCAATTTTCCGCACTTTAGGGGAAAATAATTCCTTCCCGACTCCAATCAGACATCAGAATAACTCCCTGGATCAGCGACCCCTCTCTAGTAGCTATATCCTGTAATATTATTACACTCCAGAAATACATCCAGGCCCCTCCTGAATTCCTTTATTGTACGCACCATCACCACCTCCTCAGGCAGAGAGCTCCATAGTCTCACTGCTCTTACCGTAAAGAATCATCTTCTATGTTTGTGTACAAACCTTCTTTCCTCCAGACGCAGAGGATGTCCCCTCGTCACAGTCACAGTCCTGGGGATAAATAGATGATGGGAGAGATCTCTGTACTGACCCCTGATATATTTATACATAGTAATTAGATCTCCCCTCAGTCGTCTTTTTTCTAAAGTGAATAACGCTAATTTTGATAATCTTTCAGGGTACTGTAGTTGCCCCATTGCAGTTATTACTGTAGTTGCCCTCCTCTGGACCCTCTTCAGCTCTGCTATGTCTGCCTTGTTTACAGGAGCCCAGAACTGTACACAGTACTCCATGTGTGGTCTGACTAGCGATTTGTAAAGTGGTAGGACTATGTTCTTATCACAGGCATCTATGCCCCTTTTGATGCAACCCATTATCTTATTGGCCTTGGCAGCAGCTGCCTGACACTGGTTTTTGCTGCTTAGTTTGCTGTTCACCAAAATTCCTAGGTTCTTTTCCATGTCAGTGTTACCCAGTGTTTTACCATTTAGTATGTACGGGTGACTTGCATTATTCCTTCCCATGTGCATAACTTTACATTTGTCAGTGTTAAACCTCATCTGCCACTTATCTGCCCAAGCCTCCAGTCTATCCAGATCCCTCTGTAGTAGTATACTGCCCTCTGTAGTATATATACAGTATACTGTCCTCTGTAGTATATATACAGTATACTGTCCTCTGTAGTATATATACAGTATACTGTCCTCTGTAGTATATATATACAGTATACTGTCCTCTGTAGTGTATATATATACAGTATACTGTCCTCTGTAGTATATATACAGTATACTGTCCTCTGAGGTATATATACAGTATACTGTCCTCTGAGGTATATATACAGTATACTGTCCTCTGAGGTATATATACAGTATACTGTCCTCTGTAGTATATATATACAGTATACTGTCCTCTGTAGTATATATATACAGTATACTGTCCTCTGTAGTATATATACAGTATACTGTCCTCTGAGGTATATATACAGTATACTGTCCTCTGAGGTATATATACAGTATACTGTCCTCTGTAGTATATATACAGTATACTGTCCTCTGTAGTATATATATATACAGTATACTGTCCTCTGTAGTATATATACAGTATACTGTCCTCTGTAGTATATATACAGTATACTGTCCTCTGTAGTATATATATATACAGTATACTGTCCTCTGTAGTATATATACAGTATACTGTCCTCTGTAGTATATATACAGTATACTGTCCTCTTCAGAGTTAATTACTTTACACAGTTTAGTGTCATCTGCGAAAATTGATACTTTACTATGCAAGCCTTCTACAAGATCATTAATAAATATATTGAAGAGAATAGGGCCCAATACTGACCCCTGAGGTACTGTCACGGAACCATGAACCAGACGTACAACAAGAGATAAGTGAAAATAAGAAGGCTTTATTGAAAATAAAGCTGTAAAGCAAAAGTCCAAACGGATGGTGAAACCGAGCAGAGTCTTTGCGAAGCCAGAGGTCAGGAACCAGAAGGGTAGTCAGACGAAGCCAGGATCAGGAACCAGCAGGGTAGTCAGACGAAGCCAGGATCAGGAACCAGCAGGGTAGTCAGACGAAGCCAGGATCAGGAACCAGCAGGGTAGTCAGACGAAGCCAGGATCAGGAACCAGAAGCAGCAGCAGTCTTAGAAGCATGTGAACACAAGAGGACCAAGCAAGGAACTGAAGCCACAGACCTCCTATATATATGAGCTAGGCATCCAGCTCCTCCCAGGGGAAGGAGGAGCCGCAGGGTGGAAGGCTACAAGAAACCCAGGACCCAAGATGGCCGCCAGCACATGTCAAACGAAGGAGAGCAGCAAGCAGGTAAGACCATGACAGTACCTCCCCCTCAAGGGCCCCTCCTCCGCGGAGCACAAAACGGTTTCTGAGGGAAGCGTGCGTGGAAGGCTCGGAGCAAGGCAGGAGCATGGACATCTGCGGAGGGAACCCAGGAACGCTCCTCTGGACCATAACCACGCCAATGGACCAAAAACTGCAACCGACCGCGGACCAGGCGTGAGTCCAGGATATTGCTCACCTCATATTCCTCACGATTGCCCACTTGGACCGGACGAGGCCGAGGAACCGAGGAAGTGAAACGATTACACACCAGTGGTTTCAACAGGGAGACATGAAACACGTTGGAGATCCGCATGCCAGGAGGAAGCGCAAGGGCATAGGCTACCGGGTTTACCCTGCGAAGCACTCGGAAGGGACCAACAAAGCGAGGCGCCAGCTTGGGAGTGGGCACTCGAAGGTTGAGGTTGCGGGTGGACAACCATACACGGTCTCCGACCTGGTAGGAAGGAGCAGGCGCTCGTCTGCGATCAGCCTGGAATCTCTGGCGCTGCGCAGAGACCTCAAGGGACTTCTGGATCTGTACCCAAGAAGCACGTAGGACGGAAAGGTGATCCTCCACAGCCGGAATATCCTGGGGAGAGAATACCTCCGGTAACACGGCAGGTTGGAACCCATAATTGGCCATGAAGGGAGACGTCCCAGAGGAAGAGTTCACCGCCGTGTTCCTGGCAAACTCAGCCCAAGGCAGGAGGTCAACCCAATTGTCTTGGTGATCGGAGACATAGCAACGAAGGAATTGCTCCAAGGCCTGATTGGATCGTTCTGCGGCCCCATTGGACTGAGGGTGGTAGGCCGAGGAGAAGGAGAGATGAATCCCCAACTGGGAGCAAAAGGCGCGCCAGAACCTGGACACAAACTGACTCCCCCGATCCGACACAATCTCCTTAGGCAAACCGTGCAACCGGAAGACCTCCCTGGCAAAAATCGTGGCCAACTCTTGTGCAGAGGGTAACTTCTTGAGAGGAACACAGTGGCACATTTTGGAAAACCGATCCACAATCATGAGAATGACCGTATGGCCTCGGGATGCAGGGAGGTCCACAATGAAATCCATCCCCAGGTGTGACCATGGGCGCTCCCCGGTGGCTATGGGTTGCAGAAGGCCCAACGGAAGGTGCCGAGGGGACTTACTCTGGGCACAAACGGAGCATGCCGCTACATATGCGGCGATGTCGGAACGTAGGGAAGGCCACCAGAACAGACGTGAAACAGCCCAGGACAGCTGATTCTTTCCAGGATGCCCGCGGTCTTGGAGTTATGGTAGGTTCGCAACAACCGAGTGCGCAACTCCTCAGGCACAAAACATCTGCCGTTGGGTCTCCCAGAGGGAGCACCAGATTGAGCCGCCAAAATCTGCTCACCCAGGGGAGAGGTCAGGCTGGTGCGAATGGCGGCCAGGATCTGATTCGGAGGTATGACCGAAGTCGGAATCGACTCCTCCCTGGACAGCTCGGAGTACTGCCGTGATAAGGCATCCGCCCTGATGTTCTTGGAACCGGGTAGGTAGGAGACCACGTAATTAAAACGTGACAAGAACAGAGCCCATCTGGCCTGACGTGGTGTCAATCTCTTGGCCTCAGAAAGGTAGGTCAGATTCTTGTGGTCCGTCAGGATGAGAACCGGAACCACCGAACCCTCGAGCAAGTGCCTCCATTCTTTAAGGGCCTGCACGATGGCCAATAACTCCCTGTCACCAATCTGATAGTTGCACTCCGCGGAAGACAGTTTCCGGGAGTAAAACCCACAAGGAAGCAGAGGACCCTCTGGTGTTCTACGCTGAGACAGAAGGGCGCCTACTCCCGTCTCAGACGCGTCCACCTCGAGGACAAAGGGCAACCCAGGGTTGGGATGCGACAGAATCGGAGCCGACACAAAGGCAGACTTTAGGGCCTCAAAAGCTCGGATGGCCTCGAGCGGCCAGACCTGGGAATTACTGCCCTTCCTGGTCAGATCCGTGAGAGGCTTGGCCAGCATGGAAAAGTCCCTGATGAACTTCCGATAATAATTGGCGAAGCCCAAAAAGCGCTGCAGGGAACGAAGACCACTGGGCTGGGGCCACTGTAAGACAGCCGAAACCTTCTCAGGATTCATGGAGAACCCCTCAGCGGAAATGATGTAACCTAAGAAGGTTACCTGGGATCGGTGAAATTCGCATTTCTCAAGCTTACCGAACAGCTTGTTCTCTCGTAACCGTTGCAACACTCGTCTGACATCCAGAATGTGGGCCTCCATGGATTCAGAATATACCAAGATGTCATCCAAATAGACTACCACACACTGCTGCAACAGGTCACGGAAAACATCGTTGATGAATTCCTGAAAGACTGCGGGCGCATTGCACAACCCAAAGGGCATAACCAAGGATTCGTAATGACCGGTCCTGGTGTTAAACGCGGTCTTCCACTCATCGCCCGCCTTGATCCTTACCAGGTTATATGCCGCCCTCAGGTCGAGTTTGGTTAAGACCGTGGCCCCTTTAAGGCGATCGAACAGCTCGGAAATCAAGGGTATCGGGTAAGCGTTCTTGATCGTGATGCGATTGAGACCCCTGTAATCGATGCAAGGCCTCAACTCACCGCCCTTCTTTTTCACAAAGAAAAATCCAGCCCCTGCTGGGGACGAAGATTTGCGAATGTGTCCGCGTGAAAGCGCCTCCCTCACGTACTCCTCCATGGCCTCATTCTCCGCTACCGACAGTGGATAGACTTTGCCACGAGGAGGAACGGCACCAGATTGTAACTCTATGGCACAATCGTATGGGCGGTGCGGAGGTAGGGCAACCGCGCGCACCTTATCGAATACATCCCGGTACTCCTCGTATTCAGGAGGCAACAGAGAGTCCGAGGAAGTACACAGCAACTTGACAGACCCATGGATGCAACTAGCCCCACACTGCGGTGACCACGAGAGGATCTCGACCGATCTCCAATCGAAAGTCGGATTATGCTTCTGGAGCCAGGGGTACCCCAAGACCACCGAGTAGTGTGGAGACGAAATAACCTGGAGGCAGACCGACTCTCTGTGAACGGCACCAATGGCTATCCCCACTGGAAGGGTCTCATGAGTCACGTGTGGCGGCAGAAGGGGTCTGCCGTCTATCGCCTCAAGAGCCAGTGGGGAACCTCGAGCCTGCAGAGGAATGGAATTGGCGGCAGCGAACACACTATCAATGAACAAACCACCAGCACCAGAGTCCACCAACGCCTGGGTCGTCACCGAGCCCCCGACCCAGGAGAGGACAACAGTGATCAGTGGTTTGTCAACACGGGAAACCGGGGACGAGGAGACTCCACCCAAGATCTGCCCCCGACAGGATCTCAGGGTACGAGCGTTTCCCGGACGGTTCGGACATGCCAACCGAAAATGCCCACCGAGACCACAGTACATGCATCGGCCCTCGCGTCTTCGGAGTGCCCTCTCCCCCTCGGACAGGCGAGCAAACCCCAGCTGCATGGGTTCACCCCCAGACAAGTCATCCCCAGGAGGCGTGGGAGGAGAGGGAGGCACGGGTGGGACAGCAAACGTAGGCACCAATCTGTTAGAAGACCTCCGCAGGTTCTCCTTAAAGGAAGGTCTCTCCCTGAGTCTGGTGTCAATCAAAATCAGGAAAGAAATAAGAGACTCGAGCTCAACTGGTAGGTCCTTAGCTGCAACCTCATCCTTCAAGGCATCCGAGAGACCATGAGAGAAAGCAGCGACCAGAGCCTCATTATTCCAGCCCACCTCTGCTGCCAGGGTACGAAACTCAATGGCGTATTCAGCTACGGATCGTGAACCCTGTCTGATGGACATAAGGAGCTTCGCAGCAGAGGCAGCACGAGCCGGCACATCGAATACCTTCCGAAGAGAAGCAACAAAACCGGAAAACTCGGCAACCACCGGATTGTTGTTCTCCCATAAAGGGCTGGCCCAGGCCAAGGCCTTGTCCGAGAGCAGCGAGATCAAGAAGCCCACCTTTGATCTCTCAGTAGGAAAGGCATGTGGCAGCAACTCGAAAAAAATGCCCACCTGGTTAAGGAAACCTCGGCACTGAGTTGGCTCTCCCCCAAAGCGCTGTGGAAGAGGGCAGAACCGGTCATACCCCGAAACACCGCAGGCGCAACAACAGGTGTCGGGGTAGACTCTGGCGCAACAACCGGAGCGGCAGTAGGAGCGAGCCCAGGAGCGACAACCGACCCATCGGCAACGGGAGCGAAATGAGCCGTGCGTTCAAGCAGGGTTTGCAACGCCACAGCGAACCGACCCAACAGGTGATCCTGCTGATCAAGTCTGGCAACCAGCGTGGGTAGCGAGGATGGCCCTGTACCGTCAGAATTCATGGCTTGGTCCTAATGTCACGGAACCATGAACCAGACGTACAACAAGAGATAAGTGAAAATAAGAAGGCTTTATTGAAAATAAAGCTGTAAAGCAAAAGTCCAAACGGATGGTGAAACCGAGCAGAGTCTTTGCGAAGCCAGAGGTCAGGAACCAGAAGGGTAGTCAGACGAAGCCAGGATCAGGAACCAGCAGGGTAGTCAGACGAAGCCAGGATCAGGAACCAGCAGGGTAGTCAGACGAAGCCAGGATCAGGAACCAGCAGGGTAGTCAGACGAAGCCAGGACAGGAACCAGAAGCAGCAGCAGTCTTAGAAGCATGTGAACACAAGAGGACCAAGCAAGGAACTGAAGCCACAGACCTCCTATATATATGAGCTAGGCATCCAGCTCCTCCCAGGGGAAGGAGGAGCCGCAGGGTGGAAGGCTACAAGAAACCCAGGACCCAAGATGGCCGCCAGCACATGTCAAACGAAGGAGAGCAGCAAGCAGGTAAGACCATGACAGGTACCCCACTAGTGACAGTGACCCAATCTGAGTATGTACCGTTAATAACCACCCTCTGTTTTCTATCACTCAGCCAGTTACTTACCCACATACAGACGTTTTCTCCCAGTCCGAGCATTCTCATTTTATATACTAACCTTTTATGTGGTACAGTGTCAAATGCTTTGGAGAAGTCCAGATATACGACATCCATTGATTCGCCGCTGTCAAGTCTAGAACTTACCTCTTCATAGAAACTGATTAAATTAGTTTGACATGACCGATCCCTCACGAAGCCATGCTGATATGGCGTTATTTGCTTATTTCCGTTAAGATGTTCTAAGATAGCATCTCTTAGAAAACCTTCAAACAGTTTACCCACAACAGATGTTAAACTTACCGGCCTATAGTTTCTGGGCTCTGTTTTTGGACCCTTTTGAATATTGGCACCACATTTGCTATGTGCCAATCCTTTGGAGCACTCCCTGTCAGTATAAAGTCTGCAAATATCATAAATAAGGGTCTGGCTATGACATTACTTAATTCTCTTAGGATACAGGGGTGTATGCCATCTGGTTCCGGCGATTTGTTTATTTTAATCTTTTTAAGACCTTCCTGGTAAACCCTTGCTGTGTGCGGGTGAGCAATATTCTGCTGAAAAACACCAGTTGGAAGCCCTGCCATGAGAGGAACACATGTGGCAGCAGGATGTCCTGCACATATCGCTGAGCTGTTAGTGCCTCTCGTATCACTACTAGAGGTGACCGACTGTCATATGCGATGGCTTCGAGATCATCACACCAGCAGTTGGGTGAGTGTGTCGCTCCACAGCAAAGGCAGGATTCATCACTAAAACCACTCAGTGGTGGCTCAGTGGTCAGCACTGGGGTCCTAGGTTTGAATCCGACCAAGGACAACATCTGCATGGAGTTTTTATGTTCTCCCCGTGTTTGCATGGGTTTCCTCCGGGTACTCCAGTTTTCTCCCAGACTCCAAAGACATACTGATAGGGAACATAGATTGTGAGCCCCATTGGGGACAGTGTGATGGTAATATCTGTAAAGCGCTGCAGAATAAAGTAGCGCTATATAAGTGCATAAAATAAATAAATAACACCAACACCACTGCGAACAAAGGGGACGGCGACTGGCTGTCAATGGCAGGACACATAGTGGGAGCCGTCGCACCAAATTTCCTTCTGCTAAGTGCCTTGAAACGGTCCAGGCAAAGACAGGTGGCTCCATAATGAGGGAGAGAAAAAAAGGGGGAATGCAGCAGCACCCTGCAAACCAGATAAAGTACAATTATGCCCAGTGTCGGACTGGGGTACATAGGGCTCACCAGTAATATTTATTTTGGGGGCCCACCATACAGATACATCCAAATATAATAAATAATTTAACAAGTTTTTTATATGAACATAAGCGGGTTGAGGTGCTGAACATTAAATATATGTATGCAGTACAGTAAGTCTACTGTGTTATGTGCTACTTGTGCAGGGGGTGGGAGTCTAGGGGCCCACCTAGCTCAGGGGCCCACCGGGGGATTGCCCTGTACCCCTGTGGGCCAGTCCGAGCCTGATTATGCCATAGTCACAAAAAATATTATAGTGCTAATGCTACGCCTTTTTATAAAGTGAGATGCTTGTACATAATCATCTTAGCCCGTCTGCCGTACATCAAGGCGATCTCTGAAGGACGGGTCCTAACACTAAATACTACCTGTTATGCAGGCTCAGCATGCATGTTGGTACCTGCATCCCTTGTAAGTAATGGAGGCCATTTTGGCACACAAAAATGGTAAAAGGCAGAGTGGACCCAGCATGCATGTGGATCCAACACTTCCTGAACTTTATGGCGGCCATTATGGCGCATAACAGGTAAGATTTAGTGCTAGGACCCGTCTTACAGAGATCGCCTTGACGTTCGGCAGACGGGCTCAGATGATTTTGTACAAAAAGCATTTGCCAAGCATCTCACTTTATAAATAAGCGTAGCATTGGCACTATAATATTTTTTGTGACTATGGCATTATTCTACTTTTTCTGGTTTGCAGGATGCTGCTGCATTCCCCATTTTTTCTCTGTTTTCAGCCATGGCAGCGTGCACCTGCGCATTGGGAGGTGCTGACTAACCCCCTTTTCTTTGCAGATCCATAATGAAGGAGCCACTTGTTCCTGGATGGTGGACAACAAAACTGTAGAGCTGCTTGTGCTTGTCCGCGGATCAGATGATCCTCCCCACTGATGGTCTGTCTGGGTCGTCCAGAGCCTGTTCACCATGTTCTCCCTCCTGTAACCACTGCTCCCAACACCTCCTAACAGCGAGGTCAGAACTGCCTGGATGGCGGGCAATTAATCGGCTCCCTCTTAAAGTCTGTGAACTGGGCAAAATGTCTTTGAGTGCATTGTAGAGGTATGTCTAGCAATCAACAATCTCTCACCAAGAGGTATACAGTACAGCCCAAAAGTAGCCTCTGAGAGCCTTTTTACAGGGCAATGGTGAAAGCATTTGTACGCCCTCTTGTGGCAAGACCCAGTGTCTAATCAGATCACACCTGTATTCATTTACATATCTGCCTGAGACACTACTGTGTGGGGGCCACTACTGTGTGGGGTGCAGTGTGGGGGCCACTACTGTGTGGGGGTCAGCGTGGGGGACACTACTGTGTGGGGGGCAGCATGAGGGACACTACTGTGTGGGGGCAGCGTGAAGGACACTACTGTGTGGGGGCAGCATGGGGGACACTACTGTGTGGGGGACACTACTGTGTGGGGGCAGCGTGGGGGACACTACTGTGTGGGGGCAGCATGGGGGACACTACTGTGTGGGGGACACTACTGTGTGGGGGCAGCGTGGGGGACACTACTGTGTGGGGGACACTACTGTGTGGGGGCAGCGTGGGGGACACTACTGTGTGGGGGGCAGTGTGGGGGCCACAACTGTGTGGGGGACAGTACTGTGTGGGGGACACTACTGTGTGGGGGGCCAGCGTGGGGGACACTACTGTGTGGGGGCAGCGTGAAGGACACTACTGTGTGGGGGACACTACTGTATGGGGGGCTGTGTGGGGGACACTACCGTGTGGGGGCAGCGTGGGGGACACTACTGTGTGGGGGGGCAGTGTGGGGGACACTACTGTGTGGGGGGCAGCGTGGGGGACACTACTGTGTGGGGGCAGCGTGAAGGACACTACTGTGTGGGGGACACTACTGTGTGGGGGCAGCGTGAAGGACACTACTGTGTGGGGGCAGCATGGGGTACACTACAGTGTGGGGGACACTACAGTGTGGGGGACACTACTATGTGGGGGCCACTACTATGTGGGGGGCAGCGTGGGGGACACTACTGTGTGGGGGGCAGCGTGGGGGGACACTACTGTGTGGGGGCAGCGTGGGGGACACTACTGTGTGGGGGCAGCGTGGGGGACACTACTGTGTGGGGGCAGCGTGGGGGACACTACTGTGTGGGGGCAGTGTGGGGGCATACTGTGTGGGGGCAGTGTGGGGGAAATTACTGTGTGGGGGGCAGTGTGGGGGACACTACTGTGTGGGGGAAATTACTATATGGGGCAGTGTGTTGAAAATTGCTATATGGGGGCAGCGTGGGGGGCGTTGCTATTGGGGAGGCACTGTAGGGGCAATTCTATTATTTTTGGGGACAGTATACAGGGATTATTACCTGGAGCACAATATAGGGTGTTATTATTACTGGGGGCACTGTAGGGGACTTTTAACTGCTGTGGACACTATAGGGACATTTGGGGTAATTTATCAAACTAGTTTAAAGTAGAACTGGCTTAGTTGCCCATAGCAACCAATCAGATTCCACCTTTCATATTTGACAGCTCTTTTGGAAATCCAGTTCTACTTTACACCAGTTTGATAAATGACCCCATTAGGTCTATTAGGGTCACTATTTTTTCAGCAGTATAGTACCTGGGGCATTGGAGGGTACAACGGACACAGGTATTGGGGGTGGCAGCAGTATGACACTGTGGGGACACCAGGATGGGGAGGTTGATGAGAAATCTAACGTGTCTGTGTTACAAACTCTGTAGAGACGAGATGCGGCTGAAAGAATTTTCCATGGCGGTCTAACGGTGTCAGGATGGTGTTGCAGAAAGCTGGAACTTATAAATAACATCCGACTGGCTTGATTCCAAACTAAGGAGCATATAGGTGAGCCCTATAAACCCCTAGAGCTCTCCCTGACTGCTATGCCCATGCAAAGGTCTTTATGGTAGACGATTGCATGCCCTCGTACCTTATACTATGTGACACCTGAAAACCCTATAATAGTGAGGGGACACGACCACCGGCTCCCTGCACTTAATACGGACTGAGTCAGGGTCACCTACAATCAAGCCAGCAAGGAAACACAAATAAAGGAAACAGACTTATCTGAGGAATCAGGAGAAGCAGCCTCCAGCAGTGAACACAATCCAGGAAGAAGTATAAACCGCAAAGTGAGGCAGTATGGAAGGGAATATAAAAGAAGACAATCAGTGCAAATAGGTGACAGCTGGGAAAAGGAAAGGAGATGAGAAAGTGAAACCAAAACAAAGAACATCATACAACAGGTAGAGAAGAACGTCTGCCAGATCTTCTCACAGAGCTGGTGGTGACAAACGGAGGAGAAGAGGAAAGAGAAGGTCTACATGACAGGAGATGTCCCTGGATGTAAGAGGTATGTGGTCAAGTATTGGGGGGGGGGGGGGGGGGCAGAGAAATGACGCGCCCCGGGTGCCAAATACCCTGGGCACGCCACTGAGTATGAATAATAAGGCATGATTTCCCCCACAAAACACCAGGGCCTAAAGTTTATTTTGCACATAAGGGACTGCAAAAGGCGAAAGTTGAGGCAGACAATGAAATATCTGTGTGCTTAGGAGGTGGCCATATAATAACCTCTTTGTGTTCAGTACAATTATCTGAAACGCTTTAATTTGAGACTATATGAACTCCTACACAGCCGTCCCTCGTGATCCCATCAGCCCGGGGAGCAGAGGATGGTGGAAAGTCTAATCAGTCCTGATCTGTGGGCAAATTGAAGCTGGGGACAATCCACATTGTGAGGGAGTGCAGATATCCCTGTCATTTGTAGCTTTTTGGATTGATTTTAACTATTGATGTAAGGCGTTATGCACACCAATTATATCTGTTTTGCCGTCTGCAAATTGCCGATCCACAAACTACAGATACCGTCCTGTGTTTCATCCACATTTTATGCAGATCCATGACTTTAATAGGTCCCCGGTCCGCATTTTGCAGACAAGTATAGGATACGTTTTACCCTTTTTGCAGAATGGACATACAGAACGCTGTGATCTGTGTGCTTTCCCACATCCATATGCCTATCCGCAGAAGGATAGACTATGTCCGCAAAAGGCGAACCACGGACTCATTGAAAACAACGAGCCAGCAAATAAAACTGGGACATCACATAGACTGCATCTGTATTTTGCGGATCTACGAATTCTGGACTGTAAAGCGAATATGGTAGTTCGCATGGGGCCTAAAGCTTTCAATTGATTCTTATGCAATCTTGTGCACCCCAGCTGTGACTTGAACATCAAATAAAAGTGCTACAAAAAGTCTAGGTGTGGCCTCAGCCTAATGAGGGATCTCTTCTTTTCCAGATGGTTGGCCGCTTCTGATCAGATTCTGGAAGACTTTTCAGCGATAGGTTGACTGAGTTGGAGTTTTTGCAATGGTCACATATGCCACGTGTCCCACCTCCTCTAAGGTCGTTGTCTAAGTGTTCCCCTCAATTCTTCACAGTACCCCTGATGGTGGGGAAACACTTTCGTGAGGGGAATACCAGGTCGATACCTCTTGAGGAGGGTAGGCACACGAGGCAGCTGGTCCAGGCAGACCAGGAGATACCTGAGTAGGTACCAGAAGTACAAGCATAGTCAGTCAGGTGTGGTTGTTACCAGGAGCAACAGTGCAGGACCGAAGGATGAGGCAGAGGCGTAGTCAGACAGGCAAAAGGTCAGGGCAGACAGCATAGGTACAGGTCAGGTGATCCGGATCGGCAACAGGAGAGTCAAGGCAAGCAGGCAGGGATCAGACGAGTAGAAGAATGCAGGAACGAAGTATAAGTAAGGAGCACACGTGAGTATCAGGAACTTAGCAAACACCAGGACCTTGAAACTGAGGCATCTGGGAAGGGGACTGAGCCACTTTAGTACCTGCAGGAGAGCCTGGGTTGGTCAGCGAAGTCACATGACCCAACTCATGCAGCCCAGGGAGTGATGTGCACTGTAGGGAAGTGTAACCAGAAACCAGCAGCAAACATGCTGTGGCCAGGGCTGAGTGGAACCTGTGGAGCGGAATCCTCAGCACCACAGAACGTACAGCGACAAAGCCCAGGCCAGCAGCGATGACGAAAGGATCACGCTGAGCACAGCGCTCAGGTCCACGGCGGTAAGTGGCGGAACAGCGGCGTACAGCAGTCGCTGTTACAGTCAGAACAGCACTGGCAACTTTTGTTTCCTCCATAAATCTGTTGCAGATGTAGAAGGAATTTTGAGTAACTTCATGGCGCAATGGCTGGCGCTGGGGCAGTGTGGATGGAGTTATGTTGACATAGTTCAGGGGTTCAGGGGTGGAGATGGTTTGAAAGGATGGGTTATCATGCAGTGGCCAGGTTTGAGGTGGCCCCCAGCGCTACTTTGGTCCCCCCAGACACCGACGAGATGTCATCGCGTGTTATTCCTCTCCAGAAGGGATGGTAAGGCATGATGCACTCTAATGGGAAATAAGCCCAAAGAGTCAGGGTTTACAGTAAACCAGTGTGCTTCTTTACTGGAGGAACTCAAGTGCATAGCAATACAGGCAGTGCACTGAGCTGGCTTCCCCAGTCTCCTCCCTGGCAGAAGAAGGTTCCGTACTGAGGAAAGTCCTGAGCTAGCTGTTCCTCTCTCTCAGAAGGCTTATACCCTGTTCAAAGAGCTGGTGCCCCACACTCTGCGGCTCAGTTGTTGGGCAAGGTTTCTCCATCTCAGTGTCTTCTTCTGGTCACTTGTGCAGTCTGGCAGAGTCTCTCCTACTAAACACTAGTCCCTATCTGTTGTTCAATTTCTTTTATTCAAAAGAGTTATGAAAGAACATTACATCAAGAAACATTAACAGCTCGATGACAAGTCGAAGCTGTGAACAAATAGAAATATACACTCCAATGTTTAAAGATACAGAGAACTTCAGGGAGCATATAAGGGTACAAACCAGTGGTCATTCTTTACAGTCAAGTGGCACAACACAGTCTGGTTGACGGACGCTGTAAAGTAAACGCTCTGTAGCATACAATCGCAGACAGACAAATGACATAGACAGGACATACACAAAAGAACATGGGGGGGGGGAAGGGGGAGATAGATCCTGACCATAGATGTAGAGAAACAAAAGTCAGAATAATAAAATACAATTGAAGCGAACCAGTCGGTAAACCTATACCCATTTCAGGTGTGAATGGTAGCCTGAAAAAGGGAATAGGGTAATGGAGACTAGAGAGGGGGCCAACATCTCCTCAGGGACTGGCCTCATCCCTATTCAGCCAGTTGGTAAATTCGTTAGATCCCTTAAACAAAATCCAGGGAGTCCAGATCTTT
The DNA here is from genome assembly GCF_905171765.1 of Bufo bufo. NCBI lineage: Eukaryota > Metazoa > Chordata > Amphibia > Anura > Bufonidae > Bufo > Bufo bufo. The sequence continues at coordinate 25,076,523 of NC_053393.1, forward strand.
AGGAATTTGGCGGAATTGCCTGAGTCCTCCGCCCAAAGTTCCTCCATTCTATAAATTTTCTCAAAGGTAATAAGCCAGTCCCTAAGGAGAGGGGGAGAGGTGGATTTCCAGAATCTAGGTATAACCAGGCGGGCTGCCTGAACAAAAAATCGTAACAGGCCTTTTCCCAGGGTGGAAGTAGAGCCGGGAAACATGGAGAGTAAGGCACCCTCTGGCGTCCACCTAGTAGAGCTACCACAAACCAGATCATAGAGGTCATTAATGGCCTCCCAGAAAGGTGTAATCCTATTGCAAAACCACCAAATGTGGGACATATTACCCTCTTCACTACCACACCTCCAACAAGTGTTGGGGCATGTGGGAAAGAAAGAGTGCAGCACGGCCGGGGTCCTATACCATCTAGATAACACTTTAAAATTCTTCTCCTGGAGACCGCAACTGATAGAAGACTTGTAAGAAAGCTCAAATGCCTTCTCCCACTGGTCAGCAGAGAAAGTCTTCCCCAATTCTCTCTCCCACACCCTTACAAAGGGTAAGGAGGAGATGGTGTCATCTCTCCACCGGAGTAGCCCGGAGGTCAGAGACACTAAATGTGTAGGAGGGGATGTTTGAGTGCACAGTGATTCAAACGAGGTGAGATCCCTAGCCAGAGCTGACTTGGGCCCTAAAGAGGATAAGTAGTTCTTAATGCTATTGTGCTGCAACCACGCCCCTGGCGACATGCTCTCCGTAAAGGAGGACAGCGGCCGTATAGATCCCTTCTCCATAACTGAGAGTAGAGTAGGATTACTTGCAAGTTCCAACCCCAAAAATGACTTACTCTTCAAACCCATAGGGAAATCAGGATTATTAAAAAGGGGGATTAGGGGGCTCGGTGATTGTGTGAGACCCAGTGGTATTGCGATAGTGTCCCAAATCTTCAGAACACCCGAGGTCAAGAGGGGGAGGCGAGGGGGCCTTTTAGATCTAGAGATCCAGAGCAGGCTATGGGTTGAGAACCCAACCTCATGCTTCTCAAACTGGACCCACCTCTTAGAATGTCCATTGTGAAACCAATCCAGTATATATGAGAGGATGGACGCTTTATGGTAATTTGGTAAATCCGGGGCCCCCACGCCCCCCCTTAATCTAGATCTCACCAAAAATCTCATCCCTATCCTAGGAGAGGAGCCCGCCCAGATAAATTTAAGGAACATAGACCTAAGGGTTCTGAAGAAAGAGTTCGGAAGAGGTATGGGGATAGTGCGGAAGAGGTACAGAATGCGAGGGAGAATATTCATTTTGAGCGTGTGAATCCTACCAAACCAGGATAGTGGTAGCCCTTTCCAGCTTTTTAAGTCTTTTTTGATGTCCTCAATAAGGGGAGTAAAGTTCAGGGGGAATAAATCCGTCAAATTAACTAGTCCCTATCTGAAGACCTTTAGGGGCTCTGACTGCTGTACTTTTATACAGTTCCTAACCAATACAGAATCTTCTAGTAGGAGAAGGGAAGCTGGAGAAGCACAGCCTAACAGAAGCAATGTTGCACGTCACGGCTGCCATAGACTTGTATTGTGCCTCAATACAAGACAATGGGAATGACTAAGCAGTTTACAGATGTGAACAGCTGTCTAACAGAGCTAAAACAAACGGTCAAAAACTTACTGGGGTAGATTTATTAAAACTGGTGTAAAGAAAACCTGGCTTAGTTGCCCACAGCAACCAATCAGATCCCACCTTTAATTTGTCATAGCTCCTTTGGAAAGTGAATCTGATTTGTTGCTACGGGCAACTAAGACACTTTTCCTTTACACTAGTTTTGATAAATCTCCCCCACCACATCTGTTTTTTTCCTCCTCCAAATGCAGCTCTTAATAGTCCCTTTTGATAACTGTGGAAAATCTCTAGCTTCTCAGTGCACAGGCTGGTAAGTCCCAAAGTCTCTCAGTATTAGCTGGCTATGCATTAACCCTTTCCACAGTGCAGTGCAAAAACAGTGCAATAATTGCAAATGAAGAAAATACACTGTATATTACAAAAAAAAACATATTTGTCACGAGGGTATCAAGAGCCACGTCTGACTCCGTTATACCCGGGGTCAGGAGGTCGCAGCGGGTGGCTGCGCGCTCTATATCTAAAGATCACGTTGTTTCTTAGTGATTGTTTTCTGTGTTTGCCTTGCTATCCTTTTTGTCTCAATCAGGGATCCGTAGCTTCTCCTCCTCAGCTGTTTCTTGTCTGCCACTCCCAACCTCCTTATATTCTCCCCTCACTCTTCTCTAGTTGCCAGTTATAGAGCTTCCTGCCTGGACATCTATACTGACCCACTGGAGTGGTGAATCCTGGTTGTCGTTCCAGAGTGCTACCCTCCGGATCCCTGTTGGGCTTCTTGTTGTCTCCTGTTGTCGCCCACCTGGGATTATATGTTGAGTTTGTATTGTCTGTCCTTCCCTTGGTGTTTTGCTTTAGAGCTATTGGTGCGGACTAGTGTTCCCATCGCCCTGTTCACTATCTAGGGCTCAGCTTAGGGAAAGCCAGGGCTTTAGGCACGTGATCGGCGTACGGGTGAGGAACCCGTCTAGGGACGTCAGGGCAGCCAGGTGCCAGCCGCCAGGTGAGTCAGGGGTCACCACCTTCCCTCTCACTTGGGCAGGGCCTTCCTTGTTCCCTCCCTCTGTGTCACGTATGTGATAGTCACGCCGACCGTGATAATATTAAAGGCTGTTAAACAATATAAAACTGTTTACGTATAAACAATGGCAAAAATCTTAGTGCAAGTTAACCGAGTGCTGCAAAATAAGGAGTTGATGGCTTTGCATAGCGCCAATAGGGGCAAATGTCCACAAATGTCTAGACTCCAAAATACCCATATTCCAGGGCACTACAATCGTTCTATACAAGATGAAACACTCAAAAAAGTGACAATACAAACAACTGAAACAAGTATACCTTTAAGAGGACATAACATTATGGCAAGCATGTGCATGATAGATTACTGACAGACGTAGGTCGTACAGTGAGACCCATGACGAGCTACAGTGATATTGGGTCTCCCAGAAAATCATGGCCGTGACCCAATTTGCATTCAGCCTCAATATTTTGCAGTGGGGAAGGGGGGGGGGGGGGGGGTTGCTGGCAAGTTGCAAAGATAGCAAGAAGTTTAACTATGTTAAATTTTGCAATGATGACACAACTTTTTGCCCTATAAGAAAACTGTGGCTATGCGATTCTGCTGCCCTAGGTCTTCCCCTATGTGGTTGACCTCAAACCTGGACTGGATAATGTGTCGCCAAAACCAACAAACAATTCAGTACAGCACTCGTGACCACAGCTAAATGCCTAAATCCCCAGCATACAGATAATATAATTAGTGAAACGTAACATTGTATCGCCTAAAGTTATTTATTTTATAACCCCTGCAGTGCCCTCAGTATACATAATGTCCCCTATAGTACCCCCTGGACATCAAGTGGCCCCTATAGTGCCAATCAGTATCAATAATAGCCCCCTTAGTGTCCTCCATTCTGCTGTTTTTTTTAAACCCCTAAAAGGTCCATGTTTTCATAGTGTACCCGTTTTGAACAGCTGTTAGGTGGTTGTACGTCTGTCTAAACCAGGCATGCTCAACCTGCGGCCCTCCAGCTGTTGCAAAACTACAACTCCCAGCATGCCCTAACAGCCTACAGCTATCCGCCTCCAGCAGGGCATTGTGGGAGTTTTACAACGGCTGGAGGGCCGCAGGTTGAGCATGCCTGGTCTAAACGGCTGTTAAAAACTGGCCCATTGATTGCAATGGGGTCTGTCTGGGCATGTTAAAAAAACAGCCATGTGCATAGCCCCATAGACTCTGATTAGCTCTGAAGCCGCCCGTGTGTCGCGGGGAATGGGGAAGAGAAAACTGAAGCGTAAGAGACATCTCGGGGCATTGCTGTTGAACAGATAACATTTTTGTGAACCTTGTGTCCAGCATGAGGCTGGAGACTGAACCCTGGGCAGCAGCATGCCGCATGTCACAGGCAGGAAAATGTCTATTTATGCAGCATATTTTCATTGCCGATTTCAGCCTTTGCAATGCAAAGAGTGAAATCGGCGGCAAACTGTGGCCCACTGCAAGAAGAAGGGGCAGATATAATGGTCTGGTACATCACCTACAGGAAGCATCTAATCGCACTCTTTCACTATCCCTTCAACAGGAACGTTGTGATGAGTGAACCTAACCTTACCGAGCTGAGCCCCTAGGAAAATGTAAAGGGGTTGTTTGTTTTAGGAGTAGGAGTTATATGTTTACATTTCTGATTGTATGATGTGTATAACAAGTGCCCCAATGTGGGGTGGACGTATCTTTTGTATTTTCTGCTCTTGATTCAGAATAAAGTATTTTCAAAAAAAATAAATAAAAAATAAATAAATAAAATAAAAACGAGGGTTACATACCTGGTAAATCCCCTGCGTATCCAGCGCCGATGCTCCAGTGGTCCCCACCGGCTTTGTTTACCTGTCTATATATTTGTTATTATACATGATAATGTAATTGCAGATACTATATATCCATATGTACATCATTTCTTGAGATCTAACCGTGTTTCTTATAGCTCAGATACTCCCAGGACTTACAGTAGGCTGAACTGCACAACTGGACGGTTGCAAGAAACAAATCAAACTGGCAGACCATAATGTACTGGAAAAAGTCACTGACAGAGGACAGGAACCGAATGATGATTGTCATGGATGGAGGAGATTGGGAGTTCTGTAGTGGAATGGATAGAATATGGCAAGAGTATACAGGCTCCGAGCGGATAAATGACAGAGAACAGGGATAGGCTACACTGCACCGACCAGGCTCTGAATACAACTCAGCAAGACTGCTGCACCGTGGGACTACAGATCCCAGAATACACAGATACAGTAAATCCCTAGACTAGAGCAAGATACAAAGAATCTGCAAAGTAATGCGTAGAGAACACACAGTATCCTCAGCATCTAAGTAGAATAAGGCCTGGCATATAAAGCCTCAGCAATCAACAACTTCACCCTAATTAACCAGACCAAGCATAGACTGCTGCTGGCGGACGCGCCTGCGCTTGTTAATAAATTTGCCACCTTTAAGGAGTTATCTCAACTCACACATTGGTGGCATATTGCTAGGATATACCACCAATGTCAGATAGAGGTGGAACCCGCACCTATCTCTGGAACGAAGCTCCCAAACTGAACAAGAGCCTCTCCATTCATTTCTATGGGACTGCCGAAAAACAGCTGAACACTGGCTCGGGTATATCCGGGTATAGAGCTTTGGCCACACTTGGGCGGTGCACTTTCTATTCATTTCAATGAGACTTTAAAATGCGGATTTAAAAGCTATGTACACCCCTGGGGCAATTTTTTTTTATTATTGCATTGTACTTATTTTGAGGCTACTTTCACACTAGCGTTAATTTTCCGGTATTGAGATCCGTCATAGGGTCTCAATACCGGAAAAAAAAACGTTCCGTTTTGTCGCCATTCATTGTCAAAGGGGACAAAACGTAACTGAACAGAATAGAGTGTTCCAAAATGCATTCCGTTCTGTTCTCATACCGGAGAGAAAACTGCGGTTTGCTTTCCGTCCTGGGATGCGGAAAACGGATCCGTCCCCCACTGACTTTCAATGGAGTTCATGACGGATCCATCTTGGCTATGTTACAGATAATACAAACGGATCCGTTCATAACGGATGCAGACGGTTGTATTATCAGTAACGGAAGTGTTTTTGCTGAACCCTGATGGATCCAGCAAAAACGTTAGTGTGAAAGTAGCCTGAGCTGAACCTAATTATTTCAATTGGTATTTATTAAAAATGTTGAGCCTCTTTCTCTGTACAGCCTTGAGATTCTCTAGTAGCATGCTCTGTATCTTTACTTTGTTTTGTCAGGCAGCTCAGCTGATGGCTCCTTGTCTCTGATCTCTGACCTTATAAACACTCATTATAGCTCAATCCTTATCTTACTGATAAGAATGTGGCTTACGACCTTTTAGTAATTTGGAGATAAGGTTTATTAGATGACCGTCACAAAGTGAAAGTGCCATTCACACAGTTGGAAAAACAATTAACCCTTTGTGACAGAACGGCTGAATATTTTTTATAAAGACCAACTGCAAAAAAAATTTTACCCCAAAATGAGTAAATTGCAATCAGAAAAAAATTTCCCCTGAAGGTGTACATAACCTTTAAATCTGCAGCTTGTTGATTTATGATGCAGATTGTCATTATTGACCTCAGCATTTCTGTAAAAAACAAAACATAGACAAAACTATTTTCAGCAGGAATGCAGCATGGCAAGCGGGTCTGGACATTTTCTTAAAGCCAAAATGACAGGTCTTAAAGGGAATTGCAGCTTCTGCTGAGCAAGCCTGTTAATCGGAGCTGACCGCGCACATCAAAGCTTCTACCTTGTCCTGATGGAAAACTCAATAAATAATGATCAGGAAATAATTGTGTCTCCTCGTTTCCCACCGGTGCCTCCTCCTGCGGGAAGGTTTGTAAAGAGGATCCATACAGCTACTCTGATTGATCCTGACTCCTTCAGTAGCACACCTGCTGTTCTCTATGGCTCAAAGGTTAGCATTTAAAGGGCAGCTCTATGCTGTAGGCTCCTGTCACACACATGAAGCAGCGGTCCATCCTAAGTCACAAGACAACGTTTTGACAAATCCCTTAATTTTTATCCTGCTGATGCCTAACATTGCTCCTCAGGATGGAGCACGGATTCCATATTGCTTTCTCCAGTGCTCACTGTTGCCCCCTGCTGGGCAATGTACTGTAGTGAGCAGAATAATGCAAAATTGGAGGAAACGTTTGACCACCTCTGGACCCTCATCAGTCAGATAAATAGGGGGCGCCCTGACCTCCAGTATGTAATCCAAGGTGGCCATGACTAGGGAGAGACCAAATGGCGATAATAGGGACTGCTGTGAAGAAAGTCTCCTGTTTCATCTCCTCCTGCAGGTGGCCGCTGCTGGCTGTCTTGACTTGTATAACAGGCGTCAGGCCCCCTTTCTCTGGGTAGGTGGGCACCTACCTATAAGACATTCATGACATACTGTGGATACCGTGTATGACAAATATCTAAAGGCCATTGACACTGGTCCATTATCGTGAAAGTTAACAGTTTCCGACATGACGCGGCGTGATAGGGAATCGTACGGGCCGTACACGCTCACCACGGTGTTCACATCGGAATGATTGAAACGATCTGTGTGAATAAAGTCCTTTATCATTGATCTATAGCTACTTATAATGGCGACACGATTGGTGAATGGAGATGTTGGTCCTAGCAGCAATTAGGGTACGGCCACTAGTGATGTAATATGGGTGGAAAATTGGTGGTGAATACAGTAAATCAATGGGCCCATTTTTAATGGCCGTGTAGACAGGAGTGCACCCATTTAACGGCCTTTAACCCCTTAAGGACACGGCCTTTAAAACGGGTTAAAATGCCTTTCAGAGGTTACAAAAATATATAAAAAAAAAAATATATATATATACAGTCAGGTCCATAAAAATTGGGACATCGACACAATTCTAACATTTTTGTCTCTATACACCACCACAATGGATTTGAAATGAAACAAACAAGATGTGCTTTACCTGCAGACTGTCAGCTTTAATTTGAACGGTGCAGGAATTACAACAGTTTGTATATGTACCTCCTACTTGTTAAGGGGCCAAAAGTAATGGGACAATTGTCTTCTCAGCTGTTCCATGGCCGGGTGTGTGTTATTCCCTCATTATCCCAATTACAATGAGCAGATAAAAGGTCCAGAGGTCATTTCACGTCTGCTATTTGCATTTGGAATCTGTTGCTGTCAACTCTCAAGATGAGATCCAAAGAGCTGTCACTATCAGTGAAGCAAGCCATCATTAGGCTGAAAAAACACAACAAACACAACTGTTTGGAACATTCTTAAAAAGAAGGAACGCACCGGTGAGCTCAGCAACAACAAAAGACCCGGAAGAACACGGAAAACAACTGTGGTGGATGACCGAAGAATTCTTTCCCTGGTGAAGAAAACACCCTTCACAACAGTTGGCCAGATCAAGAACACTCTCCAGGAGGTAGGTGTATGTGTGTCAAAGTCAACAATCAAGAGAAGACTTCACCAGAGTGAATACAGAGGGTTCACCACAAGATGTAAACCATTGGTGAGCCTCAAAAACAGGAAGGCCAGATTAGAGTTTGCCAAACGACATCTAAAAAAGCCTTCACAGTTCTGGAACAACATCCTATGGACAGATGAGACCAAGATCAACTTGTACCAGAGTGATGGGAAGAGAAGAGTATGGAGAAGGAAAGGAACTGCTCATGATCCTAAGCATACCACCTCATCAGTGAAGCATGGTGGTGGTAGTGTCATGGCATGGGCATGTATGGCTGCCAATGGAACTGGTTCTCTTGTATTTATTGATGATGTGACTGCTGACAAAAGCAGCAGGATGAATTCTGAAGTGATTCGGGCAATATTATCTGCTCATATTCAGCCAAATGATTCAGAACTCATTGGACGGCGCTTCACAGTGCAGATGGACAATGACCCAAAGCATACTGCAAAAGCAACCAAAAAGTTTTTTAAGGGAAAGAAGTGGAATGTTATGCAATGGCCAAGGAGCAATGGCCAAGGAGTTATGCGAGGCCTGGCAGAGCATCACCAGGGATGAAACCCAGCGTCTGGTGATGTCTATGCGTTCCAGACTTCGGGCTGTAATTGACTGCAAAGGATTTGCAACCAAGTATTAAAAAGTGAAAGTTTGATTTATGATTATTATTCTGTCCCATTACTTTTGGTCCCTTAAACAGTGGGAGGCACATATACAAACTGTTGTAATTCCTGCACCGTTCACCTGATTTGGATGAAAATACCCTCAAATTAAAGCTGACAGTCTGCAGTTAAAGCACATCTTGTTTGTTTCATTGCAAATCCATTGTGGGGGTGTATAGAGCCAAAAATGTTAGAATTGTGTCGATGTCCCAATATTTATGGATCTGATTGTGTATATATATAGTGTAAATATATATATATACACTCACCTAAAGAATTATTAGGAACACCATACTAATACGTTGTTGGACCCCCTTTTGCCTTCAGAACTGCCTTAGTTCTACGTGGCATTGATTCAACAAGGTGCTGATAGCATTCTTTAGAAATGTTGGCCCATATTGATAGGATAGCATCTTGCAGTTGATGGAGATTTGAGGGATGCACATCCAGGGCACGAAGCTCCCGTTCCACCACATCCCAAAGATGCTCTATTGGGTTGAGATCTGGTGACTGTGGGGCCATTTTAGTACAGTGAACTCATTGTCATGTTCAAGAAACCAATTTGAAATGATTCGAGCTTTGTGACATGGTGCATTATCCTGCTGGAAGTAGCCATCAGAGGATGGATACATGTTCTCATTCTGTTTACGCCAAATTCGGACTCTACCATTTGAATGTCTCAACAGAAATCGAGACTCATCAGACCAGGCAACATTTTTCCAGTTTTCAACAGTCCAATTTTGATGAGCTTGTACAAATTGTAGCCTCTTTTCCTATTTGTAGTGGAGATGAGTGGTACCCGGTGGGGTCTTCTGCTGTTGTAGTCCATCCGCCTCAAGGTTGTGCGTGTTGCGGCTTCACAAATGCTTTGCTGCATACAGTACAGACCAAAAGTTTGGACACACCTTCTCATTTAAAGAGTTTTCTTTATTTTCATGACTATGAAAATTGTAGATTCACACTGAAGGCATCAAAACTATGAATTAACACATGTGGAATTATATACATAACAATCAAGTTTGAAACAACTGAAAATATGTCATATTCTAGGTTCTTCAAAGTAGCCACCTTTTGCTTTGATTACTGCTTTGCACACTCTTGGCATTCTCTTGATGAGCTTCAAGAGGTAGTCCCCTGAAATGGTTTTCACTTCACAGGTGTGCCCTGTCAGGTTTAATAAGTGGTATTTCTTGCCTTATAAATGGAGTTGGGACCATCAGTTGCGTTGAGGAGAAGTCAGGTGGATACACAGCTGATAGTCCTACTGAATAGACTGTTAGAATTTGTATTATGGCAAGAAAAAAAGCAGCTAAGTAAAGAAAAACGAGTGGCCATCATTACTTTAAGAAATGAAGGTCAGTCAGTCAGAGCCGAAAAATTGGGAAAAACTTTGAAAGTAAGGGCTATTTGACCAAGAAGGAGAGTGATGGGTGTCTGCGCCCAGATGACCTGGCCCTCCACAGGTCACCGGACCTGAACCCAATCGAGATGGTTTGGGGTGAGCTGGACCGCAGAGTGAAGGCAAAAGGGCCAACAAGTGCTAAGCATCTCTGGGAACTCCTTCAAGACTGTTGGAAGACCATTTCAGGGACTACCTCTTGAAGCTCATCAAGAGAATGCCAAGAGTGTGCATAGCAGTAATCAAAGCAAAAGGTTGGCTACTTTGAAGAACCTAGAATATGACATATTTTCAGTTGTTTCACACTTGTTTGTTATGTATATAATTCCACATGTGTTAAGTCATAGTTTTGATGCTTCATAGTCATGAAAAATAAAGAAAACTCTTTGAAGAGAAGGTGTGTCCAAACTTTTGTCTGTACTGTATATATATATATATATATATAAATATATACACTGCTCAAAAAAAATAAACGGAACACTTAAACAACACAATTTAACTCCAAGTCAATCACACTTCTGTGAAATCAAACTGTCCACTTAGGAAGCAACACTGAGTGACAATCAATTTCACATGCTGTTGTGCAAAATGGGATAGACAACAGGTGGAAATTATAGGTCAATTAGCAAGACACCCCCACTAAAGGAGTGGTTCTGCAGGTGGTGAACATAGACCACTTCTCAGTTCCTATGCTTCCTGGCTGATGTTTTGGTCACTTTGAATGCTGGCGGTGCTTTCATCTAGTGGTAGCATGAGATGGAGTCTACACAACCACACAGTGGCTCAGGTAGTGCAGCTTATCCAGGATGGCACATCAATGCGAGCTGTGGCAAGAAGGTTTGCTGTGTCTGTCAGCGTAGTGTCCAGAGCATGGAGGGCGCTACCAGGAGACAGGGCAGTAGGACAGGAGACGAGGTGGAGCCGTAGGATGGCCAACTAACCCGCAGCAGGACCGCTACCTCCGGCCTTTGTGCAAGGAGGAACAGGAGGAGCACTGCCAGAGCCCTGCAAAATGACCTCCAGAGGCCACCAATGTGACATGGGTCTCTCGAACGGTCAGAAAACAGACTCCATGAGGGTGATATAAGGGCCCGACGTCCACAGGTGGGGGTTTTGCTTACAGCCCAACACCGTGCAGGCTTTGGCATTTGCCAGAGAACACCAAGATTGGCAAATTCGCCACTGCGCCCTGTGCTCTTCACAGATGAAAGCAGGTTCACACTGAGCACATGTGACAGAACGTGACAGAGTCTGGAAACGCCGTGGAGAACGTTCTGCTGCCTGCAACATCCTCCAGCATGACCGGTTTGGCATGGGTCAGTAATGGTGTTGGGTGGCATTTCTTTGGAGGGCCGCACAGCCCTCCATGTGCTCGCCAGAGGTAGCCTGACTGCCATTAGGTACCGAGATGAGATCCTCAGACCCTTTGTGAGACCATATGCTGGTGCGGTTGACCCTGGGTTCCTCCTAATGCAAGACAATGCTAGACCTCATGTGGCTGGAGTGTGTCAGCAGTTCCTGCAAGACGAACGCATTGATGCTATGGACTGGCCCGCCCGTTCCCCAGACCTAATTCCAATTGAGCACATCTGGGACATCATGTCTCGCTCTATCCACCAACGTCACGTTGCACCACAGACTGTCCAGGAGTTGGCAGATGCTTTAGTCCAGGTCTGGGAGGAGATCCCTCAGGAGACCGTCCGCCACCTCATCAGGAGCATGAATAGGCATTGTAGGGAGGTCATACAGGCACGTGGAGGCCACACACACACTACTGAGCCTCATTTTGACTTGTTTTAAGGACATTACATCAAAGTTGGATCAGCTCTGTAGTGTGTTTTTCCACTTTAATTTTGAGTGTGACTCCAATCCAGACCTCCATGGGTTGAAAAAAATTTATTTCCATTTTTTAATTTTTGTGTGATTTTGTTGTCAGCACATTCAACTATGTAAAGAACAAAGTATTTTAGAAGAATATTTAATTAACTCAGATCTAGGATGTGTTATTTTTTTTAACAGTGTATATATATATATATATATAATATATATATAGATCCAGAAAAAAGAGCGGCACTCCGGTAGATAAAAGCAAAGTGAACCCTTTATTCACACAGAGTGGTGCAACGTTTCGGCTCCAAGCATGAGCCTTCTTCAAGCAAAGACACAACTCAAATGGTGACAAATATATAGGGGAATCAATCATCATACAAAGCATGTGATCACAGGACCACCCAGTGGGTGTGTTACAAATCATATCAAAATAAATAGTAAGTAAATACAGTGTATAATAATGAAAAAGATGAATCATCAATTAAGAAGCATGTCATGCATGCTATATACATCAAAATACAAATATGTGCATTGAGTACAGTGAATAAAATCATGAAATATATCCATACAATTCATAAACGTAGATAGTGCAGGGGGAGGAGCAAAGCGGTGGGCCGCACACATACCAAGCCAGCAGGGAGACCCATTCAGTATCGCCATGTCGGCGTTGTTGACATCCTATTGCGCAGGCGTGGTCAGGCACCAATAGCGGTATAGGGCATACAGGGAGCGCGACGCATCATCACAGAAGGGACGGCACCCCTACGTCATGTAGACTGTCATTCCTGTCTGCCGGGATGTTGCGCATGCTCAGTAGAGAACATAGTCACAAAGCGCCATCTTGGTGACTGGAAACTCACCAATAATCATACCCCTGTATTTCGCATCAAACCTAAACCAAATTAGGGCATCAGAGGCCTCAAAAGGTCACAAGGCTCCCAAATAAAACGGGTGCCAACATGTCCAACCCTGTGAGAGATCCACCACAACTGCGGGATCCGCAGTATCTGCAGGGCTCTCTCCACAGGTATCAAGCCATCATTACAGCCCAGGAGGGATCTCCTCATATAGGTACTCATATGCTACAGGGTGATAGAAGAACAATAAATATTTTAACCAACAAGGGCTGTCATGTCACAAATACCCGTCCCGCGGTGCCTGCCAAGACCGGCAAAACCTAAATCAAAGATGTCATTAAAAGAACAACAACAAAAATACAAAATGCAGTCGAGTGGTTCCCCTCCTGAGGTATACTGCACGCACACCATCCGTATGATCCAATCCCCCACAGTGTAAGGTGTGAGTGATCTGGAACGAAAAAAAGAAAATGTTAGGGCGAGAATAAATAGAGATATGTAACTCTTCAAGTATGTACACTGATGACAGAACAACATCCCTTAAAAACAAAAAGGGGCAAACCTACCCTTACCAGAGCAATCCCAAAGTTATAGTCGACATTCAGGCCCTTAGGTTTCAGGCTGTCCAACTTGTTGGATCCAGCTGAGCTCTCTAAGCTTTAGTGTCCTGGACCTGTCACCCACCCGCCTAGGTTGGGGTATGTGATCAAGGATCCAGCACCTCAAGTCACCTTCTCTATGCTTGGCCTCAGTAAAGTGCTTGGATACCGGTAGATCCAACCGTTTTTTTTCCGGATACTGAGGCGTGATTGTTGAGCGAGTCTTCAATTCAGTTGTCGTCTCGCCCACGTAAAGCAAATTACATGGGCAAGAATAAAACATAGACGACATGGTTTGAATCACAGGTCAGATGAAATAAAATACTGTGAATCGCACCAGTGGTGGGGTGTACGAAATTCCTCCCTTTGCGAATGTACTTGCAATTGACGCAGTTCAGACAGGGAAAACACCCCTGGCCGACTGCGTCAACTTGGTTTGTCTCAAGGATCCCTTGGGGCCAAGATCGGCTTTGACCAATTGATCCCGTAGATTTCTAGACCTACGGTAGGATAATAATGGCGGACTTGAAAATTCAGGGATGGTCCCTAAAGCATGAGCCAGCAGACCCCAATGTTTATTGAGGATCCTGTTAATAGAGGGGCTAAGTTCAGTGTACACTGAAACAAACGGAATCCTTTCCTTGTTGCGGACGGTGCTCCGCTGTGTCAATACTTCAGTCCTACCTAGGGTGCGAACCCTGTCCCTGTGTTCCCCTTAGTAGTCGTTTGGGGTAACCCCTAGCCTGGAACCTATTGGCCATGGAATCCAGGGTCGCATCAAGTTTAGCCTCATCTGATACACACACGTTTGACCCGGAGAAATTGGGAGAAAGGCAATGACTGGATCATTCTCCTAGGATGGGAACTGTTATAGCACAGAAAGGTGTTAGTGTCGGTGGGTTTCGTGTATAATTCAGTATACAATCTACCTCGCTGAAAAACCACCCCGGGTGTCCAAAAACTGGATCTCAGTTCTGGAATGAACGAGGGTAAATTGTAAATCAGGATCATGACTGTTCAGAAAACCATGAAAATTCAATAAGTCAGTCTCAGAACCTGTCCATATGAGAAGATGTCGTCAATGTATCTCCACCACCTCAGCACATGGCCGAAGTGGTGGGACACATAGACGACATCCTCCTCATAGCACCGCAAGAAAATATTTGCATACTTGGGGGCCACGTGAGACCCCATGGCCACGCCTCTTTCTTGTAAGTAGAATGTATCCCTGAAAAGAAAATAGTTGTACTGTAAAACAATCCTGAGCAAATCGATTATAAACTCAGAAGCTTGAGGAGTATAGGTTGATGTCCTCAACATTCGTTCAAACCGCTTTTGATGCCCCTTTCATGCACAATGGATGTGTATAATGAGGTCACATCAAAGGATGCAAGTACAGCCTGAGACACCTGTGTCAGATCAACATCCTGAAGTTTTAACAAAAAGTCAGATGTGTCACGTATATAGGATGATCCCCCTGTGGAGAAATCCTGCAAGACCTTATCCAAAAAGATCGCTATGCCGCTGAAGATAGAGTCAGAACCCGAGACAATGGGTCGTCCCGGGGGATCGATGAGGGTCTTGTGGATCTTCGGCAGCACATAAATCACAGGAGTGACCGGATGTGCTACCTCAAGAAACTCACAAAGACCCCCATCGATGACACCAGCGGTCATAGCTTCCCTGAGACATCTGCGGATAATATCCGCTATCATGAATTTGGGATCAGAATCCAGAATCCTATATACCTGTGGGTCACTCAGTTGTCGTGTAATTTCCTGTACATATTTGGAAGTGTCCATAACCACGACCGCACCCCCCTTGTCAGCTGGTTTTAGGGTAAGGGTGGGGTCGGATCTAAGGGACTCCAAAGCCTCAATCTCAGTGGTAGTCAGATTAGGGCGTCTGAAGTCACGGTCTCCCTGAGAGGAGAAACCGCAGCTCAGAAATACCCTGTCTGACAGCACTGATGTAGGCATCCACTGAGGGTTCATTAATCATAGGTACAAAATTACTTTTAGGAAATAGATTGAGGGATCCAAGAGTGAAATCACTCATCTGAGATCTCACAATTGTGTTCTTTTGTGAAACCATATTTTCAACTTAATACGGCGAAAGAAAGAGAATAAACTGGATTCTAGTTCAAACCAGTTCACAGGTGCACTGGGACAAAATGAAAATCCCTTGACAGGACACTCACTTGAGCTGGAGTCAGTTCCTTGGAAGATAAATTGACAACGGTCACTTCCTCCTCCCTGTGGTCATCTTGGTTGCCATTGATCGAGTTTTGCTGTTGCGTACTCGCCCTTGACTTTCCGTGTCTACGGCCACCTCTTCTGATGCGTCGCCGCGTCTCTCCGCATCTGTGGACCCTGGTCTAAAAAAGACTGTCCAACGTTGGAGGATGCCTGGGCTGTTTTCCTACGTCTTCTGTTGTCTTTTTGTTGCGTGTTGTATTGTCTGTCGGTAATGTCTACAACTGGCAGGCCGACAGACAATACAACACGCAACAAAAAGACAACAGAAGACGTAGGAAAACAGCCCAGGCATCCTCCAACGTTGGACAGTCTTTTTTAGACCAGGGTCCACAGATGCCGGAGAGACGCGGCGACGCATCAGAAGAGGTGGCCGTAGACACGGAAAGTCAAGGGCGAGTACGCAACAGCAAAACTCGATCAATGGCAACCAAGATGACCACAGGGAGGAGGAAGTGACCGTTGTCAATTTATCTTCCAAGGAACTGACTCCAGCTCAAGTGAGTGTCCTGTCCAAGGGATTTTCATTTTGTCCCAGTGCACCCTGTGAACTGGTTTGAACTAGAATCCAGTTTATCTCTTTCTTTCGCCGTATTAAGTTGAAAATATGGTTTCACAAAAAGAACACAATTGTGAGATCTCAGATGAGTGATTTCACTCTTGGATCCCTCAATCTATTTCCTAAAAGTAATTTTGTACCTATGATTAATGAACCCTCAGTGGATGCCTACATCAGTGCTGTCAGACAGGGTATTTCTGAGCTGCGGTTCTCCTCTCAGGGAGACCGTGACTTCAGACGCCCTAATCTGACTACCACTGAGATTGAGGCTTTGGAGTCCCTTAGATCCGACCCCACCCTTACCCTAAAACCAGCTGACAAGGGGGGTGCGGTCGTGGTTATGGACACTTCCAAATATGTACAGGAAATTACACGACAACTGAGTGACCCACAGGTATATAGGATTCTGGATTCTGATCCCAAATTCATGATAGCGGATATTATCCGCAGATGTCTCAGGGAAGCTATGACCGCTGGTGTCATCGATGGGGGTCTTTGTGAGTTTCTTGAGGTAGCACATCCGGTCACTCCTGTGATTTATGTGCTGCCGAAGATCCACAAGACCCTCATCGATCCCCCGGGACGACCCATTGTCTCGGGTTCTGACTCTATCTTCAGCGGCATAGCGATCTTTTTGGATAAGGTCTTGCAGGATTTCTCCACAGGGGGATCATCCTATATACGTGACACATCTGACTTTTTGTTAAAACTTCAGGATGTTGATCTGACACAGGTGTCTCAGGCTGTACTTGCATCCTTTGATGTGACCTCATTATACACATCCATTGTGCATGAAAGGGGCATCAAAGCGGTTGAACGAATGTTGAGGACATCAACCTATACTCCTCAAGCTTCTGAGTTTATAATCGATTTGCTCAGGATTGTTTTACAGTACAACTATTTTCTTTTCAGGGATACATTCTACTTACAAGAAAGAGGCGTGGCCATGGGGTCTCACGTGGCCCCCACGTATGCAAATATTTTCATGCGGTGCTATGAGGAGGATGTCGTCTATGTGTCCCACCACTTCGGCCATGTGCTGAGGTGGTGGAGATACATTGACGACATCTTCCTCATATGGACAGGTTCTGAGACTGACTTATTGAATTTTCATGGTTTTCTGAACAGTCATGATCCTGATTTACAATTTACCCTCGTTCATTCCAGAACTGAGATCCAGTTTTGGACACCCGGGTGGTTTTCAGCGAGGGTAGATTGTATACTGAATTATACACGAAACCCACCGACACTAACACCTTTCTGTGCTATAACAGTTCCCATCCTAGGAGAATGATCCAGTCATTGCCTTTCTCCCAATTTCTCCGGGTCAAACGTGTGGTATCAGATGAGGCTAAACTTGATGCGACCCTGGATTCCATGGCCAATAGGTTCCAGGCTAGGGGTTACCCCAAACGACTACTAAGGGAACACATGGACAGGGTTCGCACCCTAGGTAGGACTGAAGTATTGACACAGCGGAGCACCGTCCGCAACAAGGAAAGGATTCCGTTTGTTTCAGTGTACACTGAACTTAGCCCCTCTATTAACAGGATCCTCAATAAACATTGGGGTCTGCTTGGCTCATGCTTTAGGGACATCCCTGAATTTTCAAGTCCGCCATTATTATCCTACCGTAGGTCTAGAAATCTACGGGATCAATTGGTCAAAGCCGATCTTGGCCCCAAGGGATCCTTGAGACAAACCAAGTTGACGCAGTCCGGCCAGGGGTGTTTTCCCTGTCTGAACTGCGTCAATTGCAAGTACATTCGCAAAGGGAGGAATTTCGTACACCCCACCACTGGTGCGATTCACAGTATTTTATTTCATCTGACCTGTGATTCAAACCATGTCGT
Organism: Bufo bufo; assembly: GCF_905171765.1. Taxonomy (NCBI): domain Eukaryota; kingdom Metazoa; phylum Chordata; class Amphibia; order Anura; family Bufonidae; genus Bufo; species Bufo bufo. The sequence goes on from NC_053393.1 coordinate 25,094,650, forward strand.
CTATGTTTTATCTTGCCCATGTAATTTGCTTTACGTGGGCGAGACGACAACTGAATTGAAGACTCGCCTCAACAATCACCGCCTCAGTATCCGGAAAAAACGGTTGGATCTACCGGTATCCAAGCACTTTACTGAGGCCAAGCATAGAGAAGGTGACTTGAGGTGCTGGATCCTTGATCACATACCCCAACCTAGGCGGGGTGGTGACAGGTCCAGGACACTAAAGCTTAGAGAGCTCAGCTGGATCCACAAGTTGGACAGCCTGAAACCTAAGGGCCTGAATGTCGACTATAACTTTGGGGATGCTCTGTAAGGGTAGGTTTGCCCCCTTTTTGTTTTATGGGATGTTGTTCTGTCATCAGTGTACATACTTGAAGAGTTACATAACTCTATTTATTCTCGCCCTAACATTTTCTTTTTTTCGTTCCAGATCACTCACACCTTACACTGTGGGGGATGGATCATACGGATGGTGTGCGTGCAGTATACCTCAGGAGGGGACCACTCGACTGCATTTTGTATTTTTGTTGTTGTTCTTTTAATGACATCTTTGATTTAGGTTTTTGCCGGTCTTGGCAGGCACCGCGGGACGGGTATTTGTGACATGACAGCCCTTGTTGGTTAAAATATTTATTGTTCTTCTATCACCCTGTAGCATATGAGTACCTATATGAGGAGATCCCTCCTGGGCTGTAATGATGGCTTGATACCTGTGGAGAGAGCCCTGCAGATACTGCGGATCCCGCAGTTGTGGTGGATCTCTCACAGGGTTGGACATGTTGGCACCCGTTTATTTGGGAGCCTTGTGACCTTTTGAGGCCTCTGATGCCCTAATTTGGTTTAGGTTTGATGCGAAATACAGGGGTATGATTATTGGTGAGTTTCCAGTCACCAAGATGGCGCTTTGTGACTATGATCTCTACTGAGCATGCGCAACATCCCGGCAGACCAGGAATGACGTCTACATGACGTAGGGGTGCCGTCCTTCTGTGATGATGCGTCGCGCTCCCTGTATGCCCTATACCCGCTATTGGTGCCTGACCACGCCTGCGCAATAGGATGTCAACAACGCCGACATGGCGATACTGAATGGGTCTCCCTGCTGGCTTGGTATGTGTGCGGCCCCACCGCTTTGCTCCTCCCCCTGCACTATCTACGTTTATGAATTGTATGGATATATTTCATGATTTTATTCACTGTACTCAATGCACATATTTGTATTTTGATGTATATAGCATGCATGGACATGCTTCTTAATTGATGATTCATCTTTTTCATTATTATACACTGTATTTACTTACTATTTATTTTGATATGATTTGTAACACACCCACTGGGTGGTCTGTGATCACATGCTTTGTATGATGATTGATTCCCCTATATATTTGTCACCATTTGAGTTGTGTCTTTGCTTGAAGAAGGCTCATGCTTGGAGCCGAAACGTTGCACCACCTGTGTGAATAAAGGGTTCACTTTGCTTTTATCTACCGGAGTGCCGCTCTTTTTTCTGGATCCATTGATTGGGGCTGTAAGTCTAATCCCCCTGAGACGTGCACCCGTTTTCTCCTACTTGTGCCAGTGCCGCCATTTTTCTTCCTTTATATATATATATATATATATATATATATATTGTGACACAGTGAGAGGTTTGATCTGGGAAAACAGGTATTTTCCTCCCAGCATGTGCTGCTGGGCTGATTTACAGCCAGGTGAGGTCAAATACTGGACCGGATTTTAAGTGCCGGTCCGGGTTTTGGCAGAACCTGGCTGTCCTTAAATAGGCAGCTGGGCTCAGAAGTAATGTCTCTGTGTTGGGATCTGGGAGCCTTGTGTCTGGATGAAGGCTTGCTACCTGTTTGGCGTGAAAACAGGTTGGTGCTGCTATGCTCAAGGATTCTTTGAGGCAGAATTGCCGCATGGTGTGAAATACCACCAACACCGCAAGGTGACTTTTTGCTTGTTTATGACTGCTTGTTTTGTCACTTGCCTAAAGTGTGAATAAAACACTGAACTGTTTGATCCAAAGAACTTGTTGTTGCCTCTATTCTGCGTCCGCTAATCCTGTCTACCAGAGCGAGTCCCTACAGTATATACCGTCTTTCCCCGAAAATAAGACATCCCCCGAAAATAAGACCCACTTCCAGTTTTGCCTCTCGCTGTAATATAAGGCATCCCCCCCGAAAATAAGACCTCCCCGATAATAAGGCCTCCCCGATAATAAGGCCCCGCCAGAATATAAGGCCCCTGACGCTACCATAGGGCGTCTGAATCCTCTGGACTGTAGCGGCGGCTGCCGCCGCGCAGCTCACTGATTGGCTGCAGCGCATCCAGAGCTGTTCAGGCAGTGCGAGGTCTCTTTAAATCAGAGAGCCTGCGCTGCCGCCAGGAGAAGCTGCCGCTTGCTGCTCGCTCTGCCCTGACGGAATCTGGCTGACTCGCGATTAGACAGTGAGTCTCGCGGGGCAGGAGCTGGGCACATTGTGTGGAATCTGGCTGGCATGGACACACAGGGGTGACTGAGGTGGTGGGGGGGAAATGTTTGATAAGGTAGTGGGGGATGTCTGGTGAAGGTGGGAGGGGGGAGAGAGACTAAATAATCCACTGTCCACTGGCACAGGGTAGTGGGATCACTTAAAATGACACAGGGGGATCAGAGGTGGGAATCAAAATGACACAGGATGATCAGAAGGGGGTACTACCGTAAAATGGTAATCCCCCTCCCCTCTGATTCTCTTGTGCCATTTTGATTCTCCCCTCTGATCCCCATGTGTCATGGAAAATAAGACATCCCCTGAAAATAAGACCTAGCGCATTTTTGGGAGCAAAAATTAATATATACACTGTCTTATTTTCGGGGAAACAGGGTATATATATTTATTAATAGAATCCAGAAAAAGGACGGCACTCCAGTAAGATGAAAAAAAATGATGATACTGGAGTGCCGTCCTTTTTCTGGATTCTATTGTGGGGTGAGAAGTCTATTCCCTAGAATCGTGCACCCTATTTTTTACTCATTTATAGCCAGTGCCGCCATTTTTCCTCTGTATATTTATATATATATATACACACTCTCACACACAGTTAGGTTCATATATATTTGGACAGAGACATTTTTATAATTTTTGTTCTGTACATTACCACAGTGGATTTTGAACAAAACAATTCAGATGCAGATGAAGTTCAGACTTTCAGCTTTAATTCAATGTGTTGAACAAAATGATTGCATAAAAATGTGAGGAACTAAAGCATTTTTTAAATTCAATCCCTTCATTTCAGGGGCTCAAAAGTAATTGGGCAAATTAAATAATTGTAAATAAAATGTTAATTTCTAATACTTGGTTGAAAACCCTTTGTTGGCAATGACTGCCTGAAGTCTTGACCTCATGGACGTCACCAGACGCCGTGTTTCCTCCTTGTTAATGCTCGGCCTTTACTGCCGCGGTTTTCAGTTGCTGTTTGTGGCCTTTCTGTCTGAAGTTTAGTCTTTAACAAGTGAAATGCTCTATTGGGTTCAGATCTGGTGACTGACTCGGTCATTCAAGAATATTCCACTTCTTTGCTTTAATAAACTCCTGCGTTGCTTGGGCTTCATGTTTCGGGTCATTGTCCATCTGTATTATGAAACGCCGACCAATCAGTTTGGCTGCATTTGAGCGCACAGTATGTCTATGAAAAACCCAGAATTCACCCGGCTGCTTCTGTCCTGTGTTACATCATCAATAAACACTAGGGCCCGGGGCCACTGGCAGCCATGCATGCCCAAGCCATCACCCTGCCTCCGCCGTGTTTTACAGATGACGTGGTATGCTTTGGATCATCAGCTGTTCCATGCCTTCTCCATGCTTTTTTCTTTCCATCATTCTGGTAGAGGTTGATCTTGGTTTCATCTGTCCAAAGAATGTTCTTCTAGAAGTGTGCTGGTTTTTTTAAGATGTTTTTTTTTTAGCAAAGTCCAATCCATCCTTCTTATTCTTGAGGCTGATGAGTGGCTGCACCGTGCAGTGAACCCTCTGTATTACTTTCATGCAGTCTTCTCTTTATGGTAGATTTGGATATTGATACGCTTATATCCTGGAGAGTGTTGTTCACTTGGTCGGCTGTTGGGAAGGGGTTTCTCTTCACCATGATAATTATTCTGCGATCATCCACCACTGTTGTCTTCTGTGGGCGTCCAGGTCTTTTTGCATTGTTGAGGTCACCAGAGCTTTCTTTCTCAGGATGTACCAAACTGTAGATTTTGCCACTCCTAATAGTGTAGCAATTTCTCGGATGTTTTTTTTCTGTTTTCGCAGATGAAGGGTGACTTGTGTCACCTGCATGGAGAGCTCCTTTGACCGCATGTTTACTTCTCAGCAAAATCTTCAAAATGCAAGCACCGCACCTCAAATTAACTCCAGGCCTTTTATGTGCTTAATTGAGAATTAAAAGAATTGCCCACACCTGCCCATGAAACAGCCTTTGAGTCAATTGTCCAATTACTTTTTTTGTATGTGGATACCCTCGAATGAAAGCTAAAAGTCTGGACTTTATGTCCATGTCCCTTATATAACTATAACTTGAATATGTTTTAGTAAACAGGTACAAAAAAAATAAAAATTTGTATCAGTGTCCAAATATATATGGACCTAACTGTATGTGTGTGTGTGTGTGTGTGTATATATACACTCACCTAAAGAATTATTAGGAACACCTGTTCTATTTCTCATTAATGCAATTATCTAGTCAACCAATCACATGGCAGTTGCTTCAATGCATTTAGGGGGGTGGTCCTGGTCAAGACAATCTCCTGAACTCCAAACTGAATGTCAGAATGGGAAAGAAAGGTGATTTAAGCAATTTTGAGCGTGGCATGGTTGTTGGTGCCAGACGGGCCGGTCTGAGTATTTCACAATCTGCTCAGTTACTGGGATTTTCACGCACAACCATTTCTAGGGTTTACAAAGAATGGTGTGAAAAGGGAAAAACATCCAGTATGCGGCAGTCCTGTGGGCGAAAATGCCTTGTGGATGCTAGAGGTCAGAGGAGAATGGGCCGACTGATTCAAGCTGATAGAAGAGCAACGTTGACTGAAATAACCACTCGTTACAACCGAGGTCTGCAGCAAAGCATTTGTGAAGCCACAACACGCACAACCTTGAGGCGGATGGGCTACAACAGCAGAAGACCCCACCGGGTACCACTCATCTCCACTACAAATAGGAAAAAGAGGCTACAATTTGCACGAGCTCACCAAAATTGGACTGTTGAAGACTGGAAAAATGTTGCCTGGTCTGATGAGTCTCGATTTCTGTTGAGACATTCAAATGGTAGAGTCCGAATTTGGCGTAAACAGAATGAGAACATGTATCCATCATGCCTTGTTACCACTGTGCAGGCTGGTGGTGGTGGTGTAATGGTGTGGGGGATGTTTTCTGGGCACACTTTAGGCCCCTTAGTGCCAATTGGGCATCGTTTAAATGCCACGGGCTACCTGAGCATTGTTTCTGACCATGTCCATCCCTTCATGACCACCATGTACCCATCCTCTAATGGCTACTTCCAGCAGGATAATGCACCATGTCACAAAGCTCGAATCATTTCAAATTGGTTTCTTGAACATGACAATGAGTTCACTGTACTAAAATGTCCCCACAGTCACCAGATCTCAACCCAATAGAGCATCTTTGGGATGTGGTGGAACGGGAGCTTCGTGCCCTGGATGTGCATCCCTCAAATCTCCATTGACTGCAAGATGCTATCCTATCAATATGGGCCAACATTTCTAAAGAATGCTATCAGCACCTTGTGGAATCAATGCCACGTAGAATTAAGGCAGTTCTGAAGGCAAAAGGGGGTCCAACACCGTATTAGTATGGTGTTCCTAATAATTCTTTAGGTGAGTGTATATATATATATATTCTCCTCATCCTCTTGAACACGCTGACACTCGCTCAGTATTGGAAGGACCTGACGATCCCTGTGTCAGGCCTTTACATGTAATGTCATGAGGGGCACTGCCGGGTGGTTTTCATACAGAAGTTGGCACTATTGGGGTATTTTATACTGGGGAAACACTATTGGGGGATTTTGCATACAGGTTGGCACTGTGGGGGACCTTATATATACTGTGGCTGCTATGGGGGACATTATAGACCCTAGGAGTGTTACTGAGGGACCATTATAGATACTGGGGGCACTTTTCATCTGTTTTTGAAAATGGATGCAGAATGGCCATGAAAAACTCAGCGTGTCCTTTTTTTTTTTTTGATGCATGTAACTATGTTCATATTCGCGGCAGTCAGCGTTTCTGTCATTTCCGGTGGTAAGAATAGCGCGGCATGTTGTCAAGACAACAGAAACTTTGATATACCCCTTTATAGGTCAATTGTCTACCCCTCTGTACCAGTCTGTTAGTACTTTCTTGTTTGTTGTATTTTTTATATTTGCGTAACCCCGTCTGGATGTACAGCGCCATGGAATTAATGGCGCTAAATAATAATAAATCGATAGAAGCCAGTGCACACGTATTGTTTATTGGTTTATGTTCAGTTTACTGCTTTTTTTAATGAATTAATATGTTTCTCAATGCCATTAAAATGTTTTTTCGTTAGCTAAAACTGGGCAGACATGATGACAGGAGACACCTCACAGCTCTCCATGTCATTCCTGTCAGACCGCAGCCCGCCATTTCTTTTTTTTTTTTCTCAGGATGAGAAGGGAAGAGGGGGTGTGTCCTTCCAGGCCCATGACGTCACCAGCAGGAGACGGGAGCTCCCGATGGAAGGGGCGGGGCTATGGCGGAAATGAGCGGAGTATGACAGCAAAGACAATCACCTCGGGAAGGGGCGGGGCTACGAAGGAAAAGTGGGCGTGTTTTTGGCCAAAGAAAGAAGGGCTGAGGGTGAGTGGGTGTGGTTTTTGCTGGAATCCTCCAATCTTAGGGGGAAAAGTGTCCAGGAGGCGGGGCTTGCGTGAAAGTTGCGGGTTCCCGATGCGGAGGGTCAGTGTCTGGCGGGCGCGCGCTGCGGGGTCGGTGGAGAGGAGGCGGCTGAGTGACGGGATCCGGGGCTGCGGGCACTGACGAGGCCGAGCAGAAGGTGAGCTCCAGGAGGGGAGAAGTCCGGGAGAGTTGGAGAAGTGCTGGAGCACAGCGGGCTATTGTGTGTGCGGGCTGAGAGGCTGGGATGTAGCAGAGTCCAGTCTGCTCAGGTCACATGTGTGTGCAGCTCGACTCTGCAGGTTGTAGTAATACACTTGAGGTGTAATTAGATTGTGATCCTCCCCACTTTAGGACTAGCACTTGTGATCCCCCAAACCTGAGGACTAGGACTTGTGATCCCCCCCCCAACCTGAGGACTAGGACTTGTGATCCCCCCCCCCAACCTGAGGACTAGGACTTGTGATCCCCCCCCAACCTGAGGACTAGGACTTGTGATTCCCCCAAACCTGAGGACTAGGACTTGTGATCCCCCCCCCCAACCTGAGGACTAGGACTTGTGATCCCCCCCCAACCTGAGGACTAGGACTTGTGATCCCCCCCCAACCTGAGGACTAGGACTTGTGATCCCCCCCCAACCTGAGGACTAGGACTTGTGATCCCCCCCCAACCTGAGGACTAGGACTTGTGATCCCCCCCAACCTGAGGACTAGGACTTGTGATCCCCCCCAACCTGAGGACTAGGACTTGTGATTCCCCCAAACCTGAGGACTAGGACTTGTGATTCCCCCCCCCCCAACCTGAGGACTAGGACTTGTGATTCCCCCCCCCCCCAACCTGAGGACTAGGACTTGTGATCCCCCCCCCAACCTGAGGACTAGGACTTGTGATCCCCCCCCCAACCTGAGAACTAGGACTTGTGATTCCCCCTCCCCAACCTGAGGACTAGGACTTGTGATTCCCCCTCCCCAACCTGAGGACTAGGACTTGTGATTCCCCCCCCCCCAACCTGAGGACTAGGACTTGTGATCCCCCCCCCAACCTGAGGACTAGCACTTGTGATCCCCCCCAACCTGAGGACTAGCACTTGTGATTCCCCCCCCCCAACCTGAGGACTAGCACTTGTGATTCCCCCCCCCCAACCTGAGGACTAGGACTTGTGATTCCCCCTCCCCAACCTGAGGACTAGGACTTGTGATTCCCCCTCCCCAACCTGAGGACTAGGACTTGTGATTCCCCCTCCCCAACCTGAGGACTAGGACTTGTGATTCCCCCTCCCCAACCTGAGGACTAGGACTTGTGATTCCCCCTCCCCAACCTGAGGACTAGGACTTGTGATTCCCCCTCCCCAACCTGAGGACTAGGACTTGTGATTCCCCCTCCCCAACCTGAGGACTAGGACTTGTGATTCCCCCTCCCCAACCTGAGGACTAGGACTTGTGATTCCCCCTCCCCAACCTGAGGACTAGGACTTGTGATCCCCCCTCCCCAACCTGAGGACTAGGACTTGTGATCCCCCCAACCTGAGGACTAGGACTTGTGATCCCCCCAACCTGAGGACTAGCACTTGTGATCCCCCCCAACCTGAGGACTAGCACTTGTGATCACTCCCAACCTGAGGACTAGGACTTGTGATCCCCCCCCCAACCTGAGGACTAGGACTTGTGACCCCCCCCCCAACCTGAGGACTAGGACTTGTGATCCCCCCCCCCAACCTGAGGACTAGGACTTGTGATCCCCCCCCCCAACCTGAGGACTAGGACTTGTGATCCCCCCCCCCAACCTGAGGACTAGGACTTGTGATCCCCCCCCCCAACCTGAGGACTAGGACTTGTGACCCCCCCCCCCCCCAACCTGAGGGACTAGGACTTGTGATCCCCCCCAACCTGAGGGACTAGGACTTGTGATCCCCCCCCAACCTGAGGACTAGGACTTGTGATCCCCCCCCAACCTGAGGACTAGGACTTGTGATCCCCCCCCAACCTGAGGACTAGGACTTGTGATCCCCCCCCAACCTGAGGACTAGGACTTGTGATCCCCCCCAACCTGAGGACTAGGACTTGTGATCCCCCCCCCCCAACCTGAGGACTAGGACTTGTGATCCCCCCCCCCCAACCTGAGGACTAGGACTTGTGATCCCCCCCCCAACCTGAGGACTAGGACTTGTGATCCCCCCCCAACCTGAGGACTAGGACTTGTGATCCCCCCCCCCAACCTGAGGACTAGGACTTGTGATCCCCCCCCCCAACCTGAGGACTAGGACTTGTGGCCCCCCCCCCAACCTGAGGACTAGGACTTGTGATCCCCCCCCAACCTGAGGACTAGGACTTGTGATCCCCCCCAACCTGAGGACTAGGACTTGTGATCCCCCCCCCTATTCCCCACCTTACAATCGCCCTCGTTATGTGTTGTGGTCAGTGGCCCCTATAGGAGGTGTGGTGCCCCCCACTCACCATGACTTAGCTAGATCACTGCAAACGTGATACATGCGTGTAATATTTTGTATTGTCTGCATGTGAAACCTGCGCACTCCTCATGGCTTGGATGCAGCAGTGGCACAGGTGATACTGGGGGCGTGTGCCCCGACTGGCAGGTGTGCCAGTGTTGTGCCATCCATTGCACTGGTATACAGCACCCAGTCCCTGTGGTCTCTGTACGGTGGTGCCACCATGCTGATGTTCTTAACAGCACCCAGTCCCTGTGGTCTCTGTACGGTGGTGCCACCATGCTGATGTTCTTAACAGCACCCAGTCCCTGTGGTCTCTGTACGGTGGTGCCACCATGCTGATGTTATTAACAGCACCCAGTCCCTGTGGTCTCTGTACGGTGGTGCCACTATGCTGATGTTCTTAACAGCACCCAGTCCCTGTGGTCTCTGTACGGTGGTGCCACCATGCTGATGTTCTTAACAGCACCCAGTCCCTGTGGTCTCTGTACGGTGGTGCCACCATGCTGATGTTCTTAACAGCACCCAGTCCCTGTGGTCTCTGTACGGTGGTGCCACCATGCTGATGTTATTAACAGCGCCCAGTCCTTGTGGTGCCACCATGCTGATGTTCTTAACGGTGCCCAGTCCTTGTGGTCTCTGTACGGTGGTGCCACCATGCTGATGTTCTTAACGGTGCCCAGTCCTTGTGGTCTCTGTACGGTGGTGCCACCATGCTGATGTTATTAACAGCGCCCAGTCCCTGTGGTCTCTGTACGGTGATGCCACCATGCTGATCTTAACAGCGCCCAGTCCTTGTGGTCTCTGTACGGTGGTGCCACCATGCTGATGTTCTTAACAGCGCCCAGTCCCTGTGGTCTCTGTATGGTGGTGCCACCATGCTGATGTTCTTAACGGCGCCCAGTCCCTGTGCTCTCTACATGCCCATTACAGTAGACCAAATATCAATGCTAGAAAAGACCCCGTAGAAGGATCTGATCGACCATCACCTTGAGGCAAAGTTGTCCTCGTCTTATTGAATTCCTACCATCCCCAATGCAGCAGAACCTGCTCTGTGCCTTAGAGGATCACATTTTGGGTTGGTTCACCTTGTTTTAGAAAAGGCACCTCCCTGGAGTAACAGATTTGCAGACACAGTCGTCAGCCAGACACCTCCAAAGGTGATAGACTTCCCCATCTGTCAGGAGAAGTCGTGTCCTCAAGCCATAAAAAGAAAGCACCTTCTCGGTGACGCCTTCTCTAAGCTCACGTCTCGGCACTAATGACTCCAGGTGAGACGGAGACAACTGGCGGCTGCACCAGTAGGAAAATACCTGTCCCCGGGGAGAGGCCGTGTGAACCTGACCTTACTGAGCCTACATGGTGCATGTGCTGGATCCGTGGAGAATGGAGACACGTTATTGTCGTGGTTGGATGAGATGGGTTGTAGTAGCTGCACTTGGTTTCTTTGAGTTGTCTTGAAGCTTCTTGGTTGTGACTAAGGATCATTGGTGAACAGTAGAAGCATCAGCCGAGTATTCCTTAGACGGTTGCTTCTGAAGATGTCTCTGGGTTGGCATGTCTTGAGATTTTTATTTATCATGTAAAAAGTTGGCATCTTGCCCATGGTGGACAGTGTGTGTTTTTTTTTTAATTTTTTTTATTATTATTATTTTATTTTTTTATTGCAAGGCAACCCGTAGAAATAGTTGTCTGGTGGGACCTTCTGGGGGCTTGCTGGATCTGCTGATGAAACCTGGTTAATCTGTCAATCTCTATCCAACCATTCTGTCTCCTGCCTGATCGTTGCGAAAAATCTGTTTTTATTTTTTTTATTGCAAGACAACCAATAGAAGACCACCGGCCCACACAGCAGAACTTTTTTAATCAGTCATTCAGCAGTTTTCATCCCCCTCCTGGTCCAACTCTCATTCAAACATTGAAAGGGTTTAATAACACATGATGGATCATCAGTATCTGGGGGTCTGACGCACTGGAAGAAACCGCAGCATTCAGCCTCCTCCCAGCTTACCAAGCATAGCGCCATCCATTGTATAGTGGCTGTGCTTGGTATTGCAGCCCAGTTCACTTGCAGCCAGAGTTGCACCTAGGCAATGTGATTAATGAACCTGACATCACTCGTCCAGTGTTTACCGGAGGGCTGCCGCCTCTTCAACGACCATCGGTGGTGGTGGTGCCAGGAGTCGGATATCCTTAAGGACAGGTCATATATATTGTACTCCTGGAAAGTTTAAGTTTACACTTATTCTGATCCGCAGCCCGACCTGGACCCTACCATCAGAAGAGCTTGGCATCACCCCCTGAGGCCAATGGCAGACTATAGGCTGTATTGCACACCCCGAGTCTGCGGGCGATTTGTTGTCTGGAGAGAAGCGTTCCTTCCCGGCAATCCCCTGCTCATTAGCGGAGGAGACCGTGATCTCCTCCACAATGTGGGAAGGGGAAATCTCTATGCCATCGCTCGTCCCCACGCTGTCTAGTTATTTGCCGGGCAGCATGCTGAAAGATCGTGATTGCCAGACGAACGAGCATTTGCTCGTTCATCGGGTAATCGGTGGCAGTATTACACTGCCAGATGACCGCTGATCGATCATCTACCAGTGTAATACAGGCTTAAAGGGAACCTGTCACCCGGATTTTGGGTATAGAGCTGAGGACATGGGTTGCTAGATGGCTGCTATCAAATCGTTTTTTTTACACAATAAAAGCACACAGAGCTATGGGGACTGGATATTGCGGATGTGCTAGCGGCCATCTAGCAACCCATGTCCTCAGCTCTATACACTAAATCCCGGTGACAGGTTCCCTTTAAGGTGTCCATTATCGCCCAACTGTCATGTAGTCATTAGGAGGCGGTTTCCATATCCTATTTGACATGGTGGGCTTGACACCCCCCCCCCCCCCCCTCCCCGTGCATAGCCAAACTCCTAATCATTGGAAGTGTTTATACCCCCCCCCCCCATATTCACAGTTGATCTCTCTGTCCCTTCCCTGTACCATTGGAGAAGCTCCATACTCCCCCATACACCAGGTAACTGGTGCCCCCCTGTCCGCAGCCCCTACCTGATGCCCCCTTTATATGGCCCTTGCGTCGTCTGTGCAGCGCTGATGTGATGTCACTCTGTAAATAAAGGGTTTCTTGATTAGGATGATTAAGCAGGAGGCAGGGGAGCGGCCGTCCTGTATGGGGTGGTGGGGTCGCCCCCCTCGGCCCAGGCCTTGTGTTAAGCAGCAGCTGTGTTTCCCCGGGAGGCGCCGGTAATGATCACTTTCCATGTTGTGCGCTCGCTCGTCTCTTCCCATCAGATCGTATTCAAAAACATGAATCATCAGTAAATCTTCATGCATCGCTTCCCAGAAACGGGGAGTAATGTGATTAGGAGCCGGCAGGAGTCTGCGAGATATTTATTACCGCCCAATTTGTGTCTCTCTATTCAGTTTTTTTAGCAAATTACAGGTGAAGAACCTCAGGGGACGGCGGATACTCTAATGAAGATTGTGCGTGACACTTGGGCGGAGGAGGGGTGACGGCCGCTGACACCTGAACCCCTGGGTGTCAGGATGTGTGAGCGCGCTCTCCTGTTACTCTTCTGTGTGAGCGCGCTCTCCTGTTACTCTTCTGTGTGAGCGCGCTCTCCTGTTAGTCTTCTGTGTGAGCGCGCTCTCCTGTTACTCTTCTGTGTGAGCGCGCTCTCCTGTTACTCTTCTGTGTGAGCGCGCTCTCCTGTTACTCTTCTGTGTGAGCGCGCTCTCCTGTTACTCTTCTGTGTGAGCGCGCTCTCCTGTTACTCTTCTGTGTGAGCGCGCTCTCCTGTTAGTCTTCTGTGTGAGCGCGCTCTCCTGTTAGTCTTCTGTGTGAGCGCGCTCTCCTGTTACTCTTCTGTGTGAGCGCGCTCTCCTGTTAGTCTTCTGTGTGAGCGCGCTCTCCTGTTAGTCTTCTGTGTGAGCGCGCTCTCCTGTTAGTCTTCTGTGTGAGCGCGCTCTCCTGTTAGTCTTCTGTGTGAGCGCGCTCTCCTGTTAGTCTTCTGTGTGAGCGCGCTCTCCTGTTACTCTTCTGTGTGAGCGCGCTCTCCTGTTACTCTTCTGTGTGAGCGCGCTCTCCTGTTACTCTTCTGTGTGAGCGCGCTCTCCTGTTAGTCTTCTGTGTGAGCGCGCTCTCCTGTTAGTCTTCTGTGTGAGCGCGCTCTCCTGTTAGTCTTCTGTGTGAGCGCGCTCTCCTGTTACTCTTCTGTGTGAGCGCGCTCTCCTGTTAGTCTTCTGTGTGAGCGCGCTCTCCTGTTAGTCTTCTGTGTGAGCGCGCTCTCCTGTTAGTCTTCTGTGTGAGCGCGCTCTCCTGTTAGTCTTCTGTGTGAGCGCGCTCTCCTGTTAGTCTTCTGTGTGAGCGCGCTCTCCTGTTAGTCTTCTGTGTGAGCGCGCTCTCCTGTTAGTCTTCTGTGTGAGCGCGCTCTCCTGTTACTCTTCTGTGTGAGCGCGCTCTCCTGTTACTCTTCTGTGTGAGCGCGCTCTCCTGTTACTCTTCTGTGTGAGCGCGCTCTCCTGTTACTCTTCTGTGTGAGCGAGCGCTCTCCTGTTGCTCTTCTCTGTGAGCGCGCCCTAGTGCCGTTGCTCTGCTCTGTGAGCGCGCCGCCTCGTGCCGTTGCTCTGCTCTGTTTAAAATGTTTTTTTATGTTATTGCGCTGTTACATTGCCGTTCTGTAGTCTAGGACTGGGCCACGTCAGGAGTTGATGTCTCCCCCTAGAGCAGGGATCAGCAACCTGCGGCTCTCCAGATGTTGTGAAACTACAATTCCCAAAATGCCTACTTGCTGTTTTCTTCTCAGAACTCTCATAGAAATAAATAGAGCATGCTGGGAATTGTAGTTTCACAACAGCTGGAGAGCCGCAGGTTGCTGATCCCTGCCCTAGAGGGTCTGAATCCTTGGTCGCTGATGCTGCTGGTGTAGTCAAAGATGATGGCGCTGTTCATGGTGTTCTGTGGGTGTATCTGTTGGTGGTCTCCGGTATTTTTGCAGCTTCTGTTAAAAATGTTTTAATATATGCAAATGAGCCTCTAGGAGCAACGGGGGCGTTACCATTACACCTAGAAGCTCAGCTCTTTCTGGAATTTCCGCGTCCTCTGCACTTTGATAGGGTCAGGTGTGATGATGTGTTCACTGCCTGCTCCTCTTGCACACGAACGTGTGCTGCCCGCAAATTGCGGTCCGCAATGCACGGGCACCGACCGTGGGCCAGCGGCCCGCGGATCGCGACCCCATTCACTTGAATGGGGTCCGCGATCTGTCTGTTCCGCAAAAAGATAGAACTTGTCCTATCTTTTTGCACAACAGATCACTGAACGGACCCCCACGAAAGCACTCCGTAGTGCTTCCGTTCCGCACCACATCTCGCGATTTGGATGCGGAATGCACACGGCCGGTGTCCCGTGTATTGTGCACCCACCATATGCGGGCCACGGGGGGCACACGGTCGTGTGAAAGAGGCCTAAAGTGCAGAGGGTGTGGCATTTGCAGAGAGAGCAGAGCCTCTAGGTGTAATGGTAACGCCCCCGTTGCTCCTAGAGGCTCATTTGCATATATTAAATCATCATATTTCTCAGCAATGCAGGCACAAATGAACATAGGACCAACACAGACGCCGTCAGCTGCCGAGCGCACATGTAACAGGTAACAGTGTCATAGGGACAGATCTGCGGACAGGGGCCCTTTAAGCACTTGCATCTTTGTAACACCTATTGCGAGCAGGGGGTTCAGTGACCCACATTCGCTGGTTCCTGGTTGCAATGATCTTTGTCCCCATACACGTTAGTAGAGGGTTGTATGTGAGCACGGCCACCTCTTTACAGACGTGGTCGGGGATATGTGGATATATCATAATTGCCTAAGGTGAGAATACCCCTTTAAGGCGAGGGATCGCGCTGTGACCGGCTGTTGGGGCAGCTTGGATCGGAACTTGATGCCGTCCATGTTCATTACTTGCGATGCAGCAGAGCTTACACCGCCATCTTTGTGTGTCCCGGCCAAAGTCGCCTTGTAGCCCGACGTAGGGCGCAGATGATTGCACACACATAGGTCTGCAGAGGAGCTGCGGACACAAAACGGCTGCTACTAATCAAGATCGATCTGTAAAGTGCCTTTTTTAAGGATATGAAATAAGTTTGCTTGAAGGAGACAAAGCCTTTAATCTGGGGCGTCTATTTACGGCCCATCTCGGGAGGTATCCAGGGTGTCACCTGCCATTTATGTCACTTTGTGCTACTGACTGGCCTTGTCTTCTATCTTCTGCTGCCACGCTTGGATTTGGCCGGGTACAGAGACCCCGAGCCAGCGGCAGATGTGAACCCCGGCCCCTCGCTGTGTATTGTGAGACACGAGGGGCGGAGGGGGCGATATCTGACAGTATTATTATGGTATAACCATGAGAGGATGACATGGTTCACCCTGCCCCCTCCCCCGCATCCTGATGGGAGTTGTTTTATGTTTATACATACAGGGGTGTATTTTATCTGTTGGAATTTGATAAATCCTGACAGCAAAACAGAACTAAACCTTACAACTAGAGCAGAAAGCTGAATCGTCATGTACCAGTACAGCAAGTGTTATACTGCAGAGCTGCACTCACTATTCTGCTGGTGCAGTCACTGTGTACATACATTACTTATCCTGTACTGATCCTGAGTTACATCCTGTATTATACTCCAGAGCTGCACTCACTATTCTGCTGGTGTAGTCACTGTGTACATACATTACATTAATCATCCTGTACTGATCCTGAGTTACATCCTGTATTATACTCCAGAGCTGCACTCACTATTCTGCTGGTGCAGTCACTGTGTGGAAGGTGGTGACTGATATCACACTTGCATGTAGATGTCTCTGTAGATTCGGGACATGATCGATCGATCCTGGGCTTTTCCTGGTTTCCTATTGAAGGGAATGAGTTGCTCTCCCTGTAGCCTGAGCTGGCTGATAACAGGGAGCAGTGTACGGTATTTCCACGTGTACTGTGCCTTTTAATAGATTCTTTTCTTTTCCTTGTGATCCTCAGTTTCTTGCTCTCGGTGTCTATTGTCTCGGGGGACGGGTGTAATTAGCGCAGTAATCGGAGGAGCCGGGCCGCCTGTGAGCGGATAATCAGTATCTGTCTGCATGGAGGCGGCGGGATCCTTAATACGCTCGTTATTGACCCTTTCATTGCTGGAGAGCAGGGGGTATGAGATCAGAAGGACCTATGCTCTCCCCAGTAACTGCTCCACCCGAGTCCTTGAATGAGGCTGAGATGCAGTACCAGCCTGTGGACGAGGGTGGCGCTCCCACCATCATCACCTTACCCTAGTGTTGTAATGAGCTTTAAAGGGGTACTCCTACCTCCAGACCAGGGGCCTCCAACCCACGTCCCGCCTGATGACAAGGCCACTGCAACCATGCGTAGCATGAATGGAGAGGTGGCCTTGGCCCCCTACATCAATTCTCCATCTATGGGTCGGAGAAACCCCCCCCCCCCCCCCCCCATCAACACTCTCTATTCACATATATGCGTCGGAGAACCCCCCTCCATCAACACTCTCTATTCACATATATGCGTCGGAGAACCCCCCTCCATCAACACTCTCTATTCACATATATGGGTCGGAGGACCTCTGATCTGCACATCGGGATGAGTCCAGCATCCATCAGACATTTCTGGATTATCCTGTATATGGGAATACCCCTTTAAGAGCCATCTCTAGGTCAAGCTTACACTTTGCGCCATCGGAGTCCTCGAGCAGCAAGCAGAGTTATTTAAAATGGCGATAGCTTTGTTTGAGGACCGCCACCTTCACAGAGAACATGGCTCCCCCCTCCCCCCCCTCCAATAACTTGCAGCCCGGTGACAACCCCTATGTGGAGGAGAAGCAGAGTGCTATGAATGTCTTAAGCTGGAGTCCCCCTTTAATTCCGACTTGTGCTGCAGCCCGGTCATCTCCCCAGGTAATGCCGCCGGTCCATTTTTCATGGCTGTGAGTCAGGGATAATGTCATCCGGATGCTTCTCCCAGTGAAGCGCGCAGCCAGCTCTGCTCAGTCATGTGAGGTTCCTCTCCGTGCATGAAGTCATCCTTGTCCTGCAGCTGCACTAGGATTTGGTGGCGCACGAGGAATTTCTCCTGAAAACCGCAGGCCGCCTGTATTACTATAACATGTGTGGCGTCGGCGCGGTTCTCCACCTGAAGCCGCGGAGTCCGATTGTCCGGATCTCCGTCCTGACCGCCACCTTCCTCCACGTGTCTCTCGGGATTAGAAGTTCTGGTTTCCAGCCTGTGACTCTCCGGCTTTTGCAAAACTCCCAACTTCTAGCCTGCTGGGGCAATGTTGGGAGTTGGAGTTTTGCCACAGCGGTTGGAGATCCAGAGCAGTGTCCTATCTGCGGGAGCGCGGTGATCCGGAGTAGTCACCCGTCTGTTGCTAAGCAACAACCCCGACGTATCCGAGCCACTGCTTATCAGACAGCAAGGCTAACGAAACAGTTCAGTAGAGGTTCCGAGACCCCCTTTATAGTCTGGGTTAAGCTGGAGTTTCCCTTTAGGCCTCATGCACAAGACAGACTTGATCTAGTCTTCTTCCGTCACTGCTCAGTCTCAAACCTTAGTAACTTCTCCTTCCACTTTCTGACCACAATCTTCTCTCGCTTTTCTCATGGGAATCCTACTTTTCACACTTACAGAAACCTACTCACCATTAACACCCTACAACTAGCCCCTACCCCAATCACTTCCCTCCGCTGTCCAGACTTGGCTGCCAATCATTACAACCAGACCCTCAAATCCACCCTAGATGAAGTTGCTCCAATATCAACCCGACCCTCCTGACACAGCAGCCCTGGCACACACCTGAAACGCGTTTTCTCCAGCGCTGCTCCAGATGTGCAGAAAGCTTATGGAGAAAATTGCGAATACCAGCAGACGTCCTCTATTATAAATTTATGCTCAAAACATAATAATTCGGCTCTCAGCATTGCGAAACGAAAGTACTTCACCTCTCTCATCTCCTCACTCTCAAATAACCCAAAACGACTCTTTGACACTTTTCACTCCCTTCTAAGCCCTAAAGTTCCAGAACCTGTCACTGACCTCCGCTGATGGCATGGCCACTTACTTCAGAGACCAGATTGGCAGTATCCGGCAGGAAATAATCTCCAAGTCCCCAAATAATTTCAATCCTCCACATGCTCTCTCTCCTCTTTTGACCCTATAACAGAGGAAGAAGTCTCCAGGCTTCTGTCTTCTTCTCGACCCACGGCCTGTAGCAGTGATCCTATTAGGGATCGACCGATATTGATTTTTTAGGGCCGATACCGATACCGATAATTTGTAAACTTTCAGGCCGATAGCCGATAATTTATACCGATATTCTGGGAATTTTCATTTTTGAAAAAAAAAAAAAATTCCTACACAAATCTGCTTAAATTAATATGTTTATTGTTAATGTGTATTTTTTTTGTTTATTGTTAATGTGTATTTTTTTTTTACTAACTTTTAGCCCCCTTAGGGACTAGAACCCTTGTCCTATTCCCCCTGATAGAGCTCTATCAGGGTGAATAGGATCTCACACTGTCCCTGCTGCTCTGTGCATAGTGCACACAGCAGCAAGGAGCTGAACATGGCAGCCAGGGCTTCAATAGCGTCCTGGCTGCCATGGTAACCGATCGGAGCCCCAGGCTTACACTGCTGGGGCTCCGATCGGAGAAGAGCAGGGGAGAGGGGACCCTGTGGCCACTGCCACCAATGAGTAATACTGGGTGTGGGGGGGGGGCGCACTGCGCCACCAATGTTTTTACTATTGGCCGGGATTGGGGTGGGGGGCGCACTGCGCCACCAATGATTAATACTGGGGGGCTTGGGGGGGGGGGGGGGGGTGCGCACTGCGCCACCAATGAAGATAAGTCTCTCAATCATTCATATACAGGAGGCGGGAGCTGCAGAATCACATAGCCGGCTCCCGACCTCTATGAGCGGTAGCTGCGATCCGCGGCACCTGAGGAGTTAACTACCGCGGATCGCAGCTATCGCTTATAGAGGTCGGGAGCCGGCTATGTGATTCTGCAGCTCCCGCCTCCTGTATATGAATGAATGAAAGGCTTATCTTCATTGGTGGCGCAGCGGCCACAGCCCCTCCCCTCCTCTTGTCTTCTCTTCTGTCATTGGCGGCAGCAGCAGCACAGGGGGAGGAGACACTGCTTCCTTCTCCCCTGTGCTTCGGAGGGAACACAGAGAGCGCTGAGAGCAGCGCGTTCTGTGTTCCCCATACGTTATCGGTATATCGGCAAAATAGATGCCGATACCGATAACGTTCAAAAACCTCAATATCGACCGATAATATCGGCCAAACCGATAATCGGTCGATCCCTAGATCCTATTCCATCTCACCTCCTCCAGTCCCTCTCCCCGGCTGCCATCACTCACCTAACTACAATTTTTGACCTCTCTCTCTCTTCTGATAACTTTCCCTCCTCTTTCAAACACTCTATTATAACCCCACTACTAAAGAAACCATCTCTTGAACCAACCTGTGCTGCTAACTACAGACCTGTTTCTAACCTCCCCTTCATCCCTAAACTCCTTGAACGTCTTGTCTACTCTCACTTAATAAGCTATCTCTCTGCAAACTCTCTTCTTGACCCCTTACAATCTGCCTTTCGCCCTCTTCACTCTACAGAAAAGTGTCTAACGATCTCCTAACCGCAAAAAGAAATGGTGACTATTCTCTACTGATTCTGCTGGATCTGTCTGCAGCGTTTGACACCATAGACCGTAAACTCCTCCTCATCATGCTCCACTCAACTGCTCTCTCTTGGTTCTCTTCCTTTCTCTCTGGCCGCTACTTCAGTGTATCATTCGCTGGCTCTTCTTCTTCTCCTCTTCCTCTTGATGTTGGAGTTCCTCAGGGCTCAGTACTAGGTCCTCTACTCTTCTCCCTCTATACAGCCCCCATCGGACAGACTATCAGTAGATTTGGCTTTCGATACCATCTCTATGTTGACGACACCAAACCATACACTTCATTCCCTGACATCACCCCTGCTTTACTCCAAAACACTAGTAATTGTCTGGCAGCTGTCTCTAACATCATGTCCTCTCCGTATCTAAAACTGAACCTCTCAAAAACTGAACTTCTTGTCTTTCCCCCATCTACTAACTCACCTAAACTTGATATTTCAATTTCAGTCTGCAGCACTATCATAACTCCTGTGCAACATGCCCGCTGTCTTGGGGCCACATTTGATCTTTCCTTTGTTCCCCATATTCAATTACTTACACACTCTTGTCGTCTGCACCTCAAGAATATCGCCAGAATCCGCCCTTTTCTTACGTTGGAAACGGCAAATACTCTTGTTGTTGCCTTGATTCATTCTCGTCTTGACTACCACAACGCATTACTAATCGGTCTCCCTCTAACTAAACTCTCCCCCCTTCAGTCTGTCCTAAATGCTGCAGCCAGGCTCATCTATCTATCCAACCGCTACACTGATGCTACTAGTCTGCGCCAGTCACTTCACTGGTTGCCCATCCACCACAGAATACAGTTCAAACTTCTCCCGCTCACCCACAAAGCTCTCCACAGTGCTGCACCTCCATACATCTCCTCCCTCATCTCCATCTACCACCCTACTCGTGCTCTCCACAGTGCTGCACCTCCATACATCTCCTCCCTCATCTCCATCTACCACCCTACTCGTGCTCTCCACAGTGCTGCACCTCCATACATCTCCTCCCTCATCTCCATCTACCACCCTTCTCCTGCTCTCCACAGTGCTGCACCTCCATACATCTCCTCCCTCATCTCCATCTACCACCCTACTCGTGCTCTCCACAGTGCTGCACCTCCATACATCTCCTCCCTCATCTCCATCTACCACCCTTCTCCTGCTCTCCACAGTGCTGCACCTCCATACATCTCCTCCCTCATCTCCATCTACCACCCTACTCGTGCTCTCCACAGTTCTGCACCTCCATATATCTCATCTCCATCTACCACCCTACTCCTGCTCTCCACAGTGCTGCACCTCCATATATCTCCTCCCTCATCTCCATCTACCACCCTACTCGTGCTCTCCACAGTGCTGCACCTCCATACATCTCCTCCTCATCTCTGTCTACCACCCTACTCGTGCTCTCCACAGTGCTGCACCTCCATATATCTCCTCCCTCATCTCCATCTACCACCCTACTCCTGCTCTCCACAGTGCTGCACCTCCATACATCTCCTCCCTCATCTCCATCTACCACCCTACTCCTGCTCTCCACAGTGCTGCACCTCCATACATCTCCTCCCTCATCTCCATCTACCACCCTACTCGTGCGCTCCACAGTGCTGCACCTCCATATATCTCATCTCCATCTACCACCCTACTCGTGCTCTCCACAGTGCTGCACCTCCATACATCTCCTCCCTCATCTCCATCTACCACCCTACTCGTGCTCTCCACAGTGCTGCACCTCCATACATCTCCTCCCTCATCTCCATCTACCACCCTACTCGTGCTCTCCACAGTGCTGCACCTCCATACATCTCCTCCCTCATCTCCATCTACCACCCTACTCGTGCTCTCCACAGTGCTGCACCTCCATACATCTCCTCCCTCATCTCCATCTACCACCCTACTCGTGCGCTCCACAGTGCTGCACCTCCATATATCTCATCTCCATCTACCACCCTACTCCTGCTCTCCACAGTGCTGCACCTCCATATATCTCCTCCCTCATCTCCATCTACCACCCTACTCGTGCTCTCCACAGTGCTGCACCTCCATACATCTCCTCCCTCATATCCATCTACCACCCTACTCGTGCTCTCCACAGTGCTGCACCTCCATTCATCTCCTCCCTCATCTCCATCTACCACCCTACTCGTGCTCTCCACAGTGCTGCACCTCCATACATCTCCTCCCTCATCTCCATTTACCACCCTACTCGTGCTCTCCACAGTGCTGCACCTCCATACATCTCCTCCCTCATCTCCATCTACCACCCTACTCGTGCTCTCCACAGTGCTGCACCTCCATACATCTCCTCCCTCATCTCCATCTACCACCCTACTCGTGCTCTCCACAGTGCTGCACCTCCATACATCTCCGCCCTCATCTCCATCTACCACCCTACTCGTGCTCTCCACAGTGCTGCACCTCCATACATCTCCTCCCTCATCTCCATCTACCACCCTACTCCTGCTCTCCACAGTGCTGCACCTCCATACATCTCCATCTACCACCCTACTCGTGCTCTCCACAGTGCTGCACCTCCATACATCTCCTCCCTCATCTCCATCTACCACCCTACTCGTGCTCTCCACAGTGCTGCACCTCCATACATCTCCTCCCTCATCTCCATCTACCACCCTACTCCTGCTCTCCACAGTGCTGCACCTCCATACATGTACATCTCCTCCCTCATCTCCATCTACCACCCTACTCGTGCTCTCCACAGTGCTGCACCTCCATACATCTCCTCCCTCATCTCCATCTACCACCCTACTCGTGCTCTCCACAGTGCTGCACCTCCATACATCTCCTCCCTCATCTCCATCTACCACCCTACTCGTGCTCTCCACAGTGCTGCACCTCCATACATCTCCTCCCTCATCTCCATCTACCACCCTACTCGTGCTCTCCACAGTGCTGCACCTCCATACATCTCCTCCCTCATCTCCATCTACCACCCTACTCGTGCTCTCCACAGTGCTGCACCTCCATACATCTCCTCCCTCATCTCCATCTACCACCCTACTCGTGCTCTTGGTTCTGTTAGCGACCTAAGATTAAAAACTTCCAGAATTCGTACCTCTCACTCCCGTCTTCAAGACTTTTCTCGAGCTGCACCTACTCTCTGGAATTCTCTGCCCTGGAATACTAGGTCAATCCACAACTTCTCCACCTTCAAACGTGCCTTAAAAACACATCTTTTCAGGCAGGCTTATCAAGCTACCTAAACTGTCTATTCCCCGACTAAACCTCCCCCCACCAACTCCTCTGGCCTAAACTGACTCCTCTAGTAGTCCCAAACCCCAAGTCGTTGCTAGCCTAGGTACAGTATTTTATTGATGGCTTATCCTTATCCAGTATCAGACTGGTAGATCTCCGACCCTTGCCAACCCCCATGGATCGAAGGTGTTGGGGCGCCCGCTCTGACCAGTGTTTTTGTTTCCCATTCATTGTATACCAGGCACAGCGCCATACACAGGGTAGTGGCTGTGCTTGGTATTGCAGCTTAGTCCAGTAGTAGTACCATTGGTACAATCCTAGGCACACTATCAACATAAGTCTTGAGTGTAACCCGCTCCTCTTTACGGGTAGTTGGTGATGGCATGAGGTTGACATGGAGCTGGCGTTTGGTTGTGACTGTATTGGGCAGGTCCTGGCGTCCACATGTGCCGCGCTCACAGTGCAGGATGTCGCTGCTGGTTTCCCCTCCTGTAGGATGAGGACAGGGAACGCCCTTTTCCTATATCAGGAGTTGACGGCACGTTTTGTAGGATACACAGGCGCAGCATGAAGCCCCGCACGCTTCTGCCAGCAGCTCTATGCCCCCATGAAGTGATTCTCCTCTGTGCCCGGCCAAGGCTCCTTAATGTTGAAGATCTTAAAGAAGTGTTCCAGAAATTCCCCTCACGATAGGCCATCGCTATCAGAACAGTGGGGGGGGGGGGGGGGGATATGACAAGCTGAGAGGTCGCAACGTTCTCCCCTGGACCCTGACCTATCAGATATGGATGGCCTATACTTAGGTTTTGTGGTTTAAGCCTATTGCACACGACCGTATGGCTTTTTCAGTATTTTGCCGTCCGCAAAAAATATGGATGGCGTCCGTGTGCATTCCGTTTTTTGCGGAATGGAACAGCTGACCCCTGATAGAACAGTACTATCCTTGTCTGTTATGCGGATAATAATAGGACATGTTCTATCTTTGAACGGAAATACGGAAACTGAATGCATACGGAGTACGTAATGTTTTTTTTACGGAACCATTGAAAGGAATGGTTCCGTATACGGAACGCAAAAACGTTTGTGTGCAAGAGGCCTTAAACCTTTTAAGATCTCGGCTTGCTGTCAGTGAATGAGTTTTAAAATCCGTGCAGAGGCAATGATGCTCACAGCTGAGGAATTGCTGCAGTTTTATTCAGTCTAGACTATCCTCTGAGCTCTGATGCGTTGTATCTGCACGGACTAGGGGCGGAATTACAGCTTGAAATGCTTGGGTGGTTTGTGGTCTTGTATCGCATGGATTTTGTGAGAATTTGAAGGGGTAAACTGGGAATTTAATGTTGATGGCCATCTTCAGACCTGTAGGGATGTCCTCCTGGGAGGTTCCTGTGCTCGGGACCATCTTTCATTAGGCTGGGGAATGAAATGACTGGAGGTGCGCTGCGCCCATGGACTTCAGTCATCAGCTTCTCTCCACACCACAACTAAAGTGGCCACAAATGTTGCGGGTCAGTCCACAGTTTAAATGCTTAGAGGGTTATGTGGAACTCTCTCTGCACTCGGTGCATTGTCTCTCTCTCACTCTCTCACTCTCGCTCTCTCTCTCGGCGCGCTGCCTCGCGCTCTCTCTCTCGGCGCGCTGCCTCGCGCGCTCTCTCTCTCGGCGCGCTGCCTCGCGCGCTCTCGCTCTCGGCGCGCTGCCTCGCGCTCTCTCTCTCTCGGCGCGCTGCCTCGCGCGCTCTCGCTCTCGGTGCGCTGTCTCGCGCGCTCTCGCTCTCTCTCTGCTCTCTTGGTGCGCTGTCTCGCGCGCTCTCGCTCTGCCTCTGCTCTCTTGACGCAATGTCTCGCGCGCGCTCTCTCTCTCTGCTCTCTTGGCGCGCTGTCTCTCTCTCTCTGCTCTCTTGCGCTGTCTCGTGCTCTCTCTCTCGCTCTCTGCTCTCTTGGCCCTCTCTCTTTGCTCTCTTGGCCTTCTCTCTCACGCTGTCTTGCACTCTCTCTCTTTCTGCTCTCATATATCTGGTTTTTCATCAGAATCCTCTTCTAGGCTCATTTCCGGGTTCTTCTTCCCTTTCCCATACGGTTCTGGCCAGTAATAGAGAAGCGCGCGTTCTCAGGTTGACTCAGGAGGTAATCGCTCGGTGACTGCAGGACAATCGCTTTATACTTATTGTGGTTACATAGCTAATGAGGTTCAGAAGATCCATCCATAAAGTCCACCCTACAATCCTACCTCGTGGAAGGCTACGATCTCCAGTGATGTGGATGCTAATTGCCCCATATAAAGGATAATGTTCCAAATATAAATCAATCTGTCGATCATAATACCGCCCACCCCAGTGTTTGCTGCAGCCATGTCTGCTCAGTAGAAGAGGCCACCTCAATGTCGAACTCTGATTCAGTAATTATTTAATGCTTTTTTTCTACTTGTGCATTGATTTCTTCTTCTCTGATCCTCTGTGTGAAAGTCCATGGGCATGTGATGACATGGCGGTATTATTTGCTTTTATACCCAGAAATGTTGCTGCTCCTGGTATAAGGCTTTAATGGGGGAGGGGGCTAGAAGAAGTGGTGGCAAATAGTTAGAAGGTGCAGTACATGTCACTTCATGATGTGCCGCATGTTATGTATCCATTGTAGAATGGTGTGAATGTCACACAAAACACTGTACAGAGGAGCAGTATTATAGTAGTTATATTCTTGTACAGAGGAGCAGTATTATAGTAGTTATATTCTTGTACATAGGAGGCAGTATTATAGTAGTTATATTCTTGTACATAGGAGGCAGTATTATAGTAGTTATATTCTTGTACATAGGAGGCAGTATTATAGTAGTTATATTCTTGTACATAGGAGGCAGTATTATAGTAGTTATATCCTTGTACATAGGAGCAGTATTATAGTAGTTATATTCTTGTACATAGGAGGCAGTATTATAGTAGTTATATTCTTGTACACAGGAGGCAGTATTATAGTAGTTATATTCTTGTACATAGGAGCAGTATTATAGTAGTTATATTCTTGTACAGAGGAGCAGTATTATAGTAGTTATATTCTTGTACAGAGGAGCAGTATTATAGTAGTTATATTCTTGTACAGAGGAGCAGTATTATAGTAGTTATATTCTTGTACATAGGAGCAGTATTATAGTAGTTATATTCTTGTACATAGGAGCAGTATTATAGTAGTTATATTCTTGTACATAGGAGGCAGTATTATAGTAGTTATATTCTTGTACATAGGAGCAGTATTATAGTAGTTATATTCCTGTACATAGGAGCAGTATTATAGTAGTAATATTCTTGTACATAGGAGCAGTATTATAGTAGTTATATTCTTGTACATAGGAGGCAGTATTATAGTAGTTATATTCTTGTACAGAGGAGCAGTATTATAGTAGTTATATTCTTGTATATAGGAGCAGTATTATAGTAGTTATATTCTTGTACATAGGAGGCAGTATTATAGTAGTTATATTCCTGTACATAGGAGGCAGTATTATAGTAGTTATATTCTTGTACATAGGAGCAGTATTATAGTAGTTATATTCTTGTACATAGGAGCAGTATTATAGTAGTTATATTCTTGTACATAGGAGCAGTATTATAGTAGTTATATTCTTGTACATAGGAGCAGTATTGTGACCGATGGTAGAGTAAGGCCTCTTTCACACGGGCGTTGCGGGAACATGTGCGATTTTTCCGCGCGAGTGCAAAACATTGTAATGTGTTTTGCACTCGCATGAGAAAAATCGCGCATGTTTGGTACCCAAACCCGAACTTCTTCACAGAAGTTCGGGCTTGGGATCGGTGTTCTGTAGATTGTATTATTTTCCCTTATAACATGGTTATAAGGGAAAATAATAGCATTCTGAATACAGAATGCTTAGTAAAATAGCGCTGGATGGGTTAAATTTTTTAAAAAAATCATTTAACTCACCTTAATCCACTTGATTGCGCAGCCGGCATCTCTTCTGTCTTCTTCTTAGCTGTGTGCAGGAATAGGACCTGTGGTGACGTCACTCCGGTCATCACATGATCGATCACATGGGTGATGGATCATGTGACGGACCATGTGACGTCACCACAGGTCCTGTTCCTGCACACAGCTAAGAAGAAGACAGAAGAGATGCCGGCTGTGCGATTAAGTGGATTAAGGTGAGTTAAATGATTTAAAAAATTTTTTAACCCCTCCAGCGCTATTGTACTTTGCATTCTGTATTTAGAATGCTATTATTTTCCCTTATAACCATGTTATAAGGGAAAAGAATAATGATCGGGTCTCCATCCCGATCGTCTCTTAGCAACTGTGCGTGAAAATCGCACCGCGTCCGCGGTCACGGAACCCCATTCACTTCCATGGGGCCTGCGTTGCGTGAAAAACGCAGAATATAGAGCATGCTGTGATTTTCACGCAATGCACAAGTGATGCGTGAAAATCACCGCTCATGTGAACAGCCCCATAGAAATGAATGGGTCGGTATTCAGTGCGGGTGCAATGCGTTCAACTCACGCATCGCATCAGCACGGAATACTCGCCCGTGTGAAAGGGGCCTAAAGGTGTCGTGCTTAGTTTTTGATAAGTTGGTACCAGACTTGTGCCCAGTTGTCACTTCATTTTGCCCCTTCTATTACTCAGGGGTGAGAATGATCACAGGTACAAGCGCTTCACAGCGTTAAAAGGGAATGGAATATTTGTGTAATCCTTTGGCATGATGGGAGTTGTATTCCGGTGAGTAGTTGCTCCTCAGCCACGGCTTTAGATGCTAACAGATATGGGCAGTGGCTGCAGCTTGTACAGTTACAGAAGAGGTAGTCTATACAGGGACGCTGGTTGCCGTTGCTGGTAGTTGTTGTCCCGGTGGGGTCCAGCACTATCATGTTGCACACACTTCCTGCTCCCGGTATTTGCTGGCTGTGCGCGCTCGCTCCTCCTTGTGCTCAGCTTCCTGCACCGCCATCCCCTGTGTGAGACAGCTGCCAGAATAGGGGGAGCACAAGAGGAAGCCGACGCCGGAGTCATCGGGGACCGTGCACTGAGGCTCACCCACGGTACCGTCCAGTCTGCTAGTCGTAGCTGTCGGTGTCTGTCTGCTGCTGTCTCCTGGGCTCTGGGAGCTCTCGGATTCTGGTCGGTGGTTCCTTCCTGCTGTCTTTTGTGTAATGCTGAGCAGAGATTGTGTGCTGTCTACAGTATGTGGCTGTCTCATCAGCTGCTCTCCTTCCACTGCCCTCTTATTCTTTCCATCTTGTTTTCTTTTTTTCTCTCTGGCTGTGGCGCTCTCTTTCCACCTGTGGCGCTCTCTGGCTGCTGTGGCGCTCGGTGACTGACCCTCTTCTCCCCTCTTCACGATATTTTGGAGTAGATTGTGGGGGCGGTTTATCTCCAGGCAGACGCCGTTCTTCCTCTGGTGTTATAGGCGGTGATGATGGAGGAGTTGTCCTGGACCGTGGCTGGAGATGTCAGCCACGTGGTCCCCTATTATTCCCACAGATAATATTTGCACTGGCAGCAGGCACAGTTTTGAAGATCAGATTTGTCTACAGCGGTGCCCCCCAAGTGGTGTCTTTCCAGCTGCTGCAAAACTACAACTCCCAGCATGCCCTGCCAGCTGTCAGGAGTAAAGTGTTTCTTTTTCCCTTGGTTACCCCTCAGGCCTTGTGTAGATTTGTTATTACACGTGCATCCTGGTGTATTTGTATACAGCTGTTGTAGGCTACAGGAGAAATTGTAAGACTCATACTTAATACTGTATTGAATGTTGCCCTGGCAACAATAAAATTCTCCATTCTTTACACTGCAGGCTGCATTCAGACAACTGGAGCACTGTTAGCGCCCCATCATTAAAGTGGTTTTCTGTTTTTATGTACACAAACCTCAGTCACGGCATAATCAAAAGTTCTACAAAGTTCCTCTCATTTTCACTATCTCTACTTGCTGTCAGTGAATGTGACCCTTCTTATTTATTTCCTGTGGCTAGCTACCTCAAATCCGTGGATCATTACTCTGTACCCGATGTGTCACAGGATCATTACAGGGCTTCTGGATGTAAAGAAATTAAATCCCGTTCACTGACTGGAAGTAGAGATCTTAACAGCTCTGTCTGCCTTCGCAAGCATTTCATTATTATTATTATTTTATTTTGTATTTTCCCAGTCCATCTAAAATGAAAAATGGAGCAACTTTACATATGGTTTGATTTTTAAAAAATCCTCGTTTTCTATTTAAGGCTGCAGTGCAATTCTATGTTTCCATAGTAACAGACCACAAACTCACCGGTGTAGTCAGATTCTGAGATGATGCTCTCTTCCTTCTGTTGACTTCTTCTCCCTTAGACTGCGTTCACATGTCCAGTATGCCTGATCCGGTACAAATGGCGGCCGTCGGACGGACAAAAACCGTTGTCCAACCGAAATCCGCCATTTATGCAGGAATTCCAGTCAATGGGGATGAACTGTCGAATCCGGTGAAATCCGGCAGGCTGCCCTCTGTCTGCAGAGCCGTCCGGATCAACTGACACAGATGTGAACAGACCCTCACATAAAGTAGGACGCAGATGGAAGAAAGCACGACTGCAAGATCAGACTACACAGGTTTTGTTTGTAGTCTGTTACCATGGAGACACATAGGTCTGTGTAGGAACTGCAGAATGAGAACGACGATGCAAAGTATTTGCCTAATTAAATGGCAGTGGAAAGTTGCTTCATTTTGCTTTTCTTAGATGCACTGCCACAATAAAGAGAGAATGGGTTGGATCAATCCAAGGGATGACGTCGCCATGAGTCGGCTGAGGCAGATTGGAGATCTGGATTTGGCCTGATTCTCGGCCCTGTCATTGTATCTGGGACTGGCGTCGCTCTGTTTGATACAGTGGGTACCACCTACCGTACAGTTCTCTAAATGCACCAAGTTCCTGCCTGGGGACTGGCGATTCTAGATGACGATTGGATAATTCGTCGCTTGTGTCTGGAAGGGGTTAACGAAGCTTCCGCGGTGTTAATCTGTGCGCCTATCATCTCTTTACAGACGGAGATTATTGAGTTTGCGGTTTCTCTGCTCGGAGCCAGCGCTTCAGTCCGTTGCGATCTCGTTGGCAAGTCCAGATGTGAAGAGCGGAGGACGGTGCCAAGTTAGTGCCAAGTAAGGTAAAGCTCTTCATTCATATTCTGGGATGCGAATCTCACCTACCCGCGACTCCCGCTAGAGGGGGGTACATTGGGGTGATGCATGTCACCCCTCTCTCTCTGGCTGCTGCGTGCACGTTGCGATATCCCCTATAGTGATGTGTCTGCAGTTCACTGGTTGCCCTTTAGGGGGCACTCCACACCTGTCTCCTATGGAATCCGGATGGTGTATGTCTCTCTGTACCCCCGCAGAGCGTCGTCCCTATTGATCGGCCGTACTGGAGAACTCGGGGAGCTGCAGGAGGACATCTTGTGACCTACTTGAGTGCTGTGATCAGGAAGCAAGGCGCTCGGCAGGGTAAAGATTTCCCATCAGCGTCTTAAGATTTCTCCTTCCTCCTCCATCTGGATGTCACTTTCTCACTGATCCTCTCCCCGTAGAGAGAAGTGCTGGCTGCGCTGCGACTGCCGAATGCGCCCCATGAATGTCATTACCTAATCCAAGTTATAGCATGTCCTACAAACGCGCACTCTTTTCCTTAAATACTCTGTGCGGCTGAACATGTCCCCAGCAGCACAGAGCATTTTCAGGAGATGACCGTGCAGCTCTTGTGGCGTCACAGAGTTGAGGTTTAATTCGTGGAAGGAGCAGGTTTCTCTGTGGGAAGACACAGACTGAGAGGGCCATAGTTGAAGGAGTGGAAGCACAGAGTATTTCAGGAGCGGAGCGCGCTGACCGAGTGGCAGGGGACAGATTGAGAGATCCGAAGTGTAAAGTAGCAGGGTCCACAGCAGCACAGAGTATTTCAGGGGCGGGGTGTGCAGGTTGAGTGGCAGGGGACAGATGGAGAGATCCGAAGCGTAAAGGAGCAGGGTCCACAGCAGCACAAAGTATTTCAGGAGGGACACATGCTGTTTCTGTAGAAATCAGTTATTGATATGAAGAAGAAAATGGAGACACGGGAGAGGTCAGAGACTGAGAGTTACATAGTGGTAGTAGCAGGGTCTCCCAGCAGTGCAGAGTATTTCAGGTGATGACTGCTCACCTCATGGTTGAGAGGTAGTTAGGGGGGGCAGATCTCCCAGCAGCACAGAGTATTTGGGGAGGAGGTGGGGTTGAGTGCACTAATAGTCGAAGGAGCCGAGGCCTCCGGGGGATTGTCCTGATCTAATGGCATGGCGCAGATTGAGAGATTTGTAGTGTAAAGAAGCAGGGTCCACAGCAGCACAGAGTATTTCAGGAGAGATCTATCTTGTTCTTGTAAAGGTTGGTGACCTGATATGAAGAAAATGCAGACACTTCAGAGGTCAGGGACTGAGAGTTACATAGTGGAAGTAGCGGGGTCTCCCAGCAG
Organism: Bufo bufo; assembly: GCF_905171765.1. Lineage (NCBI taxonomy): Eukaryota > Metazoa > Chordata > Amphibia > Anura > Bufonidae > Bufo > Bufo bufo. Next base: position 25,126,440 of record NC_053393.1, read on the forward strand.
TGCAGAGTCTTTCAGGAGGGGCAGTGCGCTGATCTTGTGGGCGGGCAGAGCAGGGTCCACAGCGGCGCAGATTATTTCAGGGGGAGAATGTTCCTGTAGAAGGCAGTGACTTGAGGTGAAGAGGAGGATGGAGATGGGAGAGTTACATGGTAGGAGGATTGGTACCCAGCAGCACAGAGTATTTCAGGAGAGGAGTGAATTGTATCACTGCTGCAATTGACCATGTGAATGTAATAGTTCATAGTGTGGATGATGGTAGTAGTGGTGATCACTGGTTCTGTGTGCCTCATCCCCGGGCCCCGGGTGACGTTGCGGTGTACGGTCATACAGCGGCCGGTGCAGCCCATTGTTCTGAGTGCTGTGGGGGGGAGGGGAGGGGGTCTCATTTCCTTCCTCTGTGGAAGTGCCGTCTCCATATATAACCCGCGGCCCGCCATCTGCCGCCATTGTCTTCATTCCTCGCGGTTCCTGATATTTGTCGCTGTGACACCTGCGCAGAGATCGGCGGCCGCAGCTTTTATAGAAGAAGTGGAATATTTAGCTGTTTGTTCCTTGTTTCAGTGGTGACCACATTCTCCACCCACAGGGTCCAGGACGCTGAGGTACGAGGTGCTGTTTGCAGGGTCCTCACACTGTACGGGCTGCCTGTAACCTGGGGGGCAGCGATGTGATCAGTGGGACAGTGTGAGGACCCCGTCAAACAGCACCTCCTATCTCAGCCTTCGGCATTACTGTGGGTTTCACATAATGGGGGGGGGGGGGGAGGGTATTTGTGCATAGTCCAAAAAGCTCAAAGGGGTATCTGACCATAGAGCCTATCCAGAAGATCTGTTTTAAATAGCTGCTAGGTCCTAGGGACCCCCACCTAGCTGAAGAAGCCCCCCTAATCCATTAGTGCAGTGAGGGGATTCAGTCATTTATTCATTTGACACCAATTAAAGGGCCGTTAACATCCACAGGATATGCCGTTCATAGGCTATAGTAGGGGGCGTCTCCCCTAGAAGACCCCCCATCTGTCGGGAGAAGGACTGCCGAGTGCATAGGTCTCATAGTGGCCGCACAGATCTCCATTCAGGTCTATGGGAGTTACAGAATCTGCATACTGCCAGGGGTCCCAGAGGAGACCCCCCACCTGACCGAAATGGGGGGTGATCGGGGCACAGGCAGTGGTCTCGTATCTGAGTATTTTGGAGGTGGCCTCGTCTCTTCTCCCCATCTGCATCTCCGGCTGCTCTGGGAATTTCTGCGCAAGGACGTAACCGCGAAGCCGATGGAGCCCAATATGCTCCGTAGCCTTGGGGAAGCCGCCTGCTATCTGCAAATTAGTCAGCTTAATTAAAGCCTCCCCCCCCCCCATCCGGCGATATCCATCACCGCTAAGTACGTGTAATTCACCCACAACTATAGTGCGATCGGGGGCCGCAAAGAAGGGGGGGGGGCTACACGAAATCTGCAGACCATGCGCAGCGCGGCTGATCTTACCTGGTTTCTGATGAATCGTAGAAAACCTTAGGTAAAGGAGAAAGGAGCACAAATGAATCTGCTCTTATACTCCAGTCACTGCCAAAGTTGCATTTCCAGGCTGACAGTACAAAGGAACCTTGGGTAAAGGAAAAAGGCTAAAAACAGTAAACCTGTATTTATACTCCAGTCACATGCAAAGCTGCATTTTCAGTTCTGTAGGCTGACACTATGAGGGAAACTTAGGTGAAGAAAAAAGGATGAAAACTGTAAACCTGCATTAATACTCCAGTCCCCTCCAAATCTGCATTTTCAGTTTTGTAACCTTAGGTAACCAAAAAAGGATGAAAATCTGCTCTTATACTCCAGTCGCTGCCAAAGCTGCTTTTCCAGTTATATAGGCTAACACTATGAGTAAACCTTATGTAAAGAAAAAAAAGCATAAAAACTGTAAACCTGCCCTAATACTCCAGTCCCTTCTAAAGCTGCATTTTCAGTTCTATAGGCTGGCCCTATGAGGGAACCTTGGGTAAAGAAAAATGGCATAAAAACATTAAACCTGCGTTTATACTCCAGTCACATCCAGATCTCCATTTTCAGCTCTGTAGGCTTGACCCTATGCTGGAAAAAAAAGCGCATCTGTAAATCTGCTGTCATGCTCCAGTCACTCCCAAAGCTGCTTTCCCAGTTTTGTAGGCTGACACTGGAACCTTACAGCTTGGCTATGACCTAACTATCTGGTGGTGATCCGACCCTCAGAGGGGCCCGCTGAGATGTGGACGCTTGTGTGTGGGGCCCTCTCCTTCATATTGTGGGAAATGTACTCGAACAGTCCGGCACAGCAGTGTGCATCCTGCAGGGGGCAGCAGAGTGGTGTGTGCTGCACAGGGTCGCATCGAACCCCAGGCCGGCCGCGCTTCCGCTCCAGTTACATCCAAAGACGTAGCTCAAAACCTCCTGTGCCCAAGTACTTTAACCTGTTATGTGCCATGTGTGTGGCAGCAGAGAGGCTTTGGGCCCTTTAAAGCACCAGCACCTGGGTGCATCTATCGTCGCTGACCCCCATGCCCCTGATTACATCCACAGCTGCATTCATAATTCTGCTCGCTGTCAGGCGGCATGACCTGCCCGTCAGTTTGATGCTTTCCGATGGCTCTGTAAGAACTTGGTTACCACCTCTAGAGGGCGCCAGGAGTGCACTCTCCCTGGATCTACCTCCATTGACGGTGGATGATCCTCAATATTTGCTTTAGGCATTTCATATGTCGGACTTGAAAACGTCCTGTTCTTTGCTTTCCGCAGAGATAAGCGGCATCATAAGTGTGCGTGTGCCGCTTATCTTCTTTTATTTTTTTTATTTTTTTTATTCCTCCAAGCTGAATGTGCATGTTCCTGGGGTCATTGCGTGATGGCGGACGCCTGAGCGAGGCATCCGATTTCTGCGGCCTCGTTACTGTAGGGCGATTGCGCCTCGTATTTCTATCGAGCTGTCGGGGGTTTCTGTCTCGCCATCGGCTCGCGCTGTCATGTCCGCTCTCCGTCCAGCGCCCCTGTATGTCTCATGTGATCGCTGCTCTCCTCACGTTCTGACGTCCTAGAATAACTGATATTATTACTATTAACTCCTAATATGCCAAAAATAAAAACACGGGCTGCGTGAAACGCGGTGGACGGGTTTCATTCTCTATTTTGCTTACGGGGTTTGCAAAAATAAAAAGAAATCCCAAACTTTGGGGCATGTTATGATTTGCCCGGAAAGAATGTCCTGAGCGGTTGTAGCGAGCAGGTGAGGAGGCGCGGGGAGGCAGAAGGAGCTGCGGACGCTGCGGACTCGGGGGTTGTCGCCATGCAGGTTCTGGGGCTGTTCAGCTGCGGAGGAGGTACGTGTTCAGACTGGGTTCTGCTTTGGTGGGTGACGCCGGGCGCAGCCTCGGGAGCCATCCTCGCGGAGTCGTTAACCTGTCTGCTTCTCTGAGAATTTTATTAGAAAAGTGCGCAGGTGACAGCGAGAGCGGCGTGAAAAGCCGAGGCGCGAGGAAGACGTGTAATTAGCAGTCTGACGAGGCACAGGGGAGGGTGGGAGTATTCCTCAGCAGAAGCTGAATGGCATCATTTGCTACTACATGGGGGTATTACTGCGTACCAGTACCAGTACTCCTGGGCTTTATATAGTATGAGTAATAGTCCTTTCCAGAATCAATACTACTGGGCCTTATACAGTGCAGGAGTAATAATCCTCTCCAGAATCAGTACTCCTGGGCTTTTTACAGTGCATGAGTAATAATCCTCTTTAGAACCAGTATTTCTGAGCTTTTTGTAGTATAGGAGTAATGATCCTCTCCAGAACCAGTAGAATTGGGCTTTATATAGTACAAAAGTAATAATCCTCTCTAGGACCAGTATTACCGGGCTTTATTTTAGAGCAGGAGTAATTATCTTCTCCAGAACCTGTATTACTGGGCTTTATACAGTGCAGGAGTAATAATCCTCTCCAGCACCAGTATTAATGGGCTTTATACTGTGCAGGGGTATTAATCCCCTCCAGAACCAGTATTACTGGGCTTTATACAGTGCAGGAGTATTAATCCCCTCCAGAACCAGTATTACTGGGCTTTATACAGTGCAGGAGTATTAATCCTCTCCAGAACCAGTATTACTGGGCTTTATACAGTACAGGAGTATTAATCCTCTCCAGAACCGGGATTACTAGGCTTTATGCAGTGCAGGAGTAATATGACTTGCAGGGCGACGCTGGAAATAGATCGGTGTATGCCTTTAAGTAGTATTGCTGAGGTACTCTTGCTGGATCTGTCAGAAGCCGAGGATATGAAGAATTTGCTGCGGGGAGGATTTCACTTGGTGGAGGAGAGTGAATAGATGAAAGGTTTGGAGGGGTCGGAGGACGAGGGGCGGCCTCGCCGCTCACTGCCTGCGGTCGTCCATCCTCCTCTGTTACTCTGCAGTAGTATATAGCGGTATATACTGGTACTGTGACACTGCCATAAGACGTTTACGTTTAAATGATCCTTATGTCTTTTGCTCTAGTCACATCCAGAGCTGCACTTTCCGGCAGCAGAACCTCAAATCATGGTTGATCCTTGCAGTTCAGTGATTGTATATACTGTGTACTAGACCACCGGGGGGAGCCACGTATCCTGAGGGTTAAAGGGAAAGTGGCCTAATTGTGAATGCAGCTTTGGATGTAACCAGAGAACATTACAAAATGATAAACCATCGTGCTGCGTTCAGTGAGGCTCAGGTCAACACGGCGGCATTGAGGGTTGAATAGTCTGCACGTTGATGGATGTTTTGCTGAGATCTGATCTCTTAAAGATATAGGCTCCGCGCCTGAGGCTGCACTACTGAGAGAGTCTGATGACATCACACCCCAGGTGCAGTGATATCATTGACTATCACCATCCAGATCAGTGTGTACATCCTCCCCGGCAGATGTGTGTGTGTCTTTTGACTGTTCACACGCAGTGAGCTCTCCGCCTGCACCCCTTAGAATTGTTGGGGGTCCCATTGGTCACCCCCCCCCTACCCCAAATCCTTCTTATAGTCTGACTCATGAACCCGTACTAAGCAAGAGAACACTTTGCACACCTTGTATAGTACTGACGAGGGTCGTTACTCGTCTTATTGTATAGTCATTCTGACCTGTTTACAGCGTGTTTCAGTCCATGGAGGACACTCGCCTGTCTACTGCCATCACTCCTGCGTATATTCCTGTACATGGGAGCAGTATTATAGTAGTTATATTCTTGTACATAGGAGGCAGTATTATAGTAGTTATATTCCTGTACATGGGAGCAGTATTATAGTAGTTATATTCTTGTACATAGGAGGCAGTATTATAGTAGTTATATTCTTGTACATAGGAGCAGTATTATAGTAGTTATATTCTTGTACATAGGAGCAGTATTATAGTAGTTATATTCTTGTACATAGGGGGCAGTATTATAGTAGTTATATTCTTGTACATAGGAGCAGTATTATAGTAGTTATATTCTTGTACATAGGAGGCAGTATTATAGTAGTTATATTCTTGTACATAGGAGGCAGTATTATAGTAGTTATATTCTTGTACATAGGAGGCAGTATTATAGTAGTTATATTCTTGTACATAGGAGCAGTATTATAGTAGTTATATTCTTGTACATAGGAGCAGTATTATAGTAGTTATATTCTTGTACATAGGAGCAGTATTATAGTAGTTATATTCTTGTACATAGGAGCAGTATTATAGTAGTTATATTCTTATACATAGGAGCAGTATTATAGTAGTTATATTCTTGTACTTAGGAGGCAGTATTATAGTAGTTATATACTTGTACATAGGAGGCAGTATTATAGTAGTTATATTCTTGTACATAGGAGCAGTATTATAGTAGTTATATTCTTGTACATAGGGGGCAGTATTATAGTAGTTATATTCTTGTACATAGGAGGCAGTATTATAGTAGTTATATTCTATGTACATAGGAGGCAGTATTATAGTAGTTATATTCTTGTACATAGGAGCAGTATTATAGTAGTTATATTCTTGTACATAGGAGCAGTATTATAGTAGTTATATTCTTGTACATAGGAGCAGTATTATAGTAGTTATATTCTTGTACATAGGAGCAGTATTATAGTAGTTATATTCTTATACATAGGAGCAGTATTATAGTAGTTATATTCTTGTACTTAGGAGGCAGTATTATAGTAGTTATATACTTGTACATAGGAGGCAGTATTATAGTAGTTATATTCTTGTACATAGGAGCAGTATTATAGTAGTTATATTCCTGTACATAGGAGGCAGTATTATAGTAGTTATATACTTGTACATAGGAGGCAGTATTATAGTAGTTATATTCTTGTACATAGGAGGCAGTATTATAGTAGTTATATTCTTGTACATAGGAGCAGTATTATAGTAGTTATATTCTTGTACATAGGAGCAGTATTATAGCAGTTATATTCTTGTACATAGGAGCAGTATTATAGTAGTTATATTCTTGTACATAGGAGCAGTATTATAGTAGTTATATTTTTGTACATAGGAGGCAGTACAGGGAGTGCAGAATTATTAGGCAAGTTGTATTTTTGAGGATTAATTTTATTATTGAACAACAACCATGTTCTCAATGAACCCAAAAAACTCATTAATATCAAAGCTGAATATTTTTGGAAGTAGTTTTTAGTTTGTTTTTAGTTTTAGCTATTTTAGGGGGATATCTGTGTGTGCAGGTGACTATTACTGTGCATAATTATTAGGCAACTTAACAAAAAACAAATATATACCCATTTCAATTATTTATTTTTACCAGTGAAACCAATATAACATCTCAACATTCACAAATATACATTTCTGACATTCAAAACCAAAACAAAAACAAATCAGTGACCAATATAGCCACCTTTCTTTGCAAGGACACTCAAAAGCCTGCCATCCATGGATTCTGTCAGTGTTTTGATCTGTTCACCATCAACATTGCGTGCAGCAGCAACCACAGCCTCCCAGACACTGTTCAGAGAGGTGTACTGTTTTCCCTCCTTGTAAATCTCACATTTGATGATGGACCACAGGTTCTCAATGGGGTTCAGATCAGGTGAACAAGGAGGCCATGTCATTAGATTTTCTTCTTTTATACCCTTTCTTGCCAGCCACGCTGTGGAGTACTTGGACGCGTGTGATGGAGCATTGTCCTGCATGAAAATCATGTTTTTCTTGAAGGATGCAGACTTCTTCCTGTACCACTGCTTGAAGAAGGTGTCTTCCAGAAACTGGCAGTAGGACTGGGAGTTGAGCTTGACTCCATCCTCAACCCGAAAAGGCCCCACAAGCTCATCTTTGATGATACCAGCCCAAACCAGTACTCCACCTCCACCTTGCTGGCGTCTGAGTCGGACTGGAGCTCTCTGCCCTTTACCAATCCAGCCACGGGCCCATCCATCTGGCCCATCAAGACTCACTCTCATTTCATCAGTCCATAAAACCTTAGAAAAATCAGTCTTGAGATATTTCTTGGCCCAGTCTTGACGTTTCAGCTTGTGTGTCTTGTTCAGTGGTGGTCGTCTTTCAGCCTTTCTTACCTTGGCCATGTCTCTGAGTATTGCACACCTTGTGCTTTTGGGCACTCCAGTGATGTTGCAGCTCTGAAATATGGCCAAACTGGTGGCAAGTGGCATCTTGGCAGCTGCACACTTGACTTTTCTCAGTTCATGGGCAGTTATTTTGCGCCTTGGTTTTTCCACACGCTTCTTGCGACCCTGTTGACTATTTTGAATGAAACGCTTGATTGTTCGATGATCACGCTTCAGAAGCTTTGCAATTTTAAGAGTGCTGCATCCCTCTGCAAGATATCTCACTATTTTAGACTTTTCTGAGCCTGTCAAGTCCTTCTTTTGACCCATTTTGCCAAAGGAAAGGAAGTTGCCTAATAATTATGCACACCTGATATAGGGTGTTGATGTCATTAGACCACACCCCTTCTCATTACAGAGATGCACATCACCTAATATGCTTAATTGGTAGTAGGCTTTCGAGCCTATACAGCTTGGAGTAAGACAACATGCATAAAGAGGATGATGTGGTCAAAATACTCATTTGCCTAATAATTCTGCACGCAGTGTATTATAGTAGTTATATTCTTGTACATAGGAGCAGTATTATAGTAGTTATATTCTTGTACATAGGAGCAGTATTATAGTAGGTATATTCTTGTACATAGAAGGTAGTATTATAGTAGTTATATTCTTGTACATAGAAGGCAGTATTATAGTAGTTATATTCTTGTACATAGGAGCGGTATTATAGTAGTTATATTCTTGTACATAGGAAGCAGCATTATAGTAGTTATATTCTTGTACATAGGAGCAGTATTATAGTAGTTATATTCTTGTACATAGGGGCAGTATTATAGTAGTTATATTCTTGTACATAGGAGCGGTATTATAGTAGTTATATTCTTGTACATAGGAAGCAGCATTATAGTAGTTATATTCTTGTACATAGGAGCAGTATTATAGTAGTTATATTCTTGTACATAGGAGCAGTATTATAGTAGTTATATTCTTGTACATAGAAGCAGTATTATAGTAGTTATATTCTTGTACATAGGAGCAGTATTATAGTAGTTATATTCTTGTACATAGGAGCAGTATTATAGTAGTTATATTCTTGTACATAGGAGCAGTATTATAGCAGTTATATTCTTGTACATAGGAGCAGTATTATAGTAGTTATATTCTTGTACATAGGAGCAGTATTATGGTAGTTATATTCCTGTACATAGGAGCAGTATTATAGTAGTTATATTTTTGTACATAGGAGCAGTATTATAGTAGCTATATTCTTGTACATAGAAGGTAGTATTATAGTAGTTATATTCTTGTACATAGGAGGCAGTATTATAGTAGTTATATTCTTGTACATAGGAGCAGTATTATAGTAGTTATATTCTTGTACATAGGAACAGTATTATAGTAGTTATATTCTTGTACATAGGAGCAGTATTATAGTAGGTATATTCTTGTACATAGGGGCAGTATTATAGTAGTAATATTCTTGTACATAGGAGCAGTATTATAGTAGTTATATTCTTGTACATAGGAGGCAGTATTATAGTAGTTATATTCTTGTACATAGGAGCAGTATTATAGTAGTTATATTCTTGTACATAGCAGTATTATAGTAGTTATATTCTTGTACATAGGAGGCAGTATTATAGTAGTTATATTCTTGTACATAGGATCAGTATTATAGTAGTTATATTCTTGTACATAGGAGCAGTATTATAGTAGTTATATTCTTGTACATAGGAGGTAGTATTATAGTAGTTATATTCTTGTACATAGGAGCAGTATTATAGTAGTTATATTCTTGTACATAGAAGGTAGTATTATAGTAGTTATATTCTTGTACATAGGAGCAGTATTATAGTAGTTAAATTCTTGTACATAGGGGCAGTATTATAGTAGTTATATTCCTGTACATAGGAGCAGTATTATAGTAGTTATATTCTTGTACATAGGAGCAGTATTATAGTAGGTATATTCTTGTACATAGAAGGTAGTATTATAGTAGTTATATTCTTGTACATAGAAGCAGTATTATAGTAGTTATATTCTTGTACATAGGAGCAGTATTATAGTAGTTATATTCTTGTACATAGGAGCAGTATTATAGTAGTTATATTCTTGTACATAGGAGCAGTATTATAGCAGTTATATTCTTGTACATAGGAGCAGTATTATAGTAGTTATATTCTTGTACATAGGAGCAGTATTATAGTAGTTATATTCTTGTACATAGGAGCAGTATTATGGTAGTTATATTTTTGTACATAGGAGCAGTATTATAGTAGCTATATTCTTGTACATAGAAGGTAGTATTATAGTAGTTATATTCTTGTACATAGGAGGCAGTATTATAGTAGTTATATTCTTGTATATAGGAGCAGTATTATAGTAGTTATATTCATGTACATAGGAGCAGTATTATAGTAGTTATATACTTGTACATAGGAGGCAGTATTATAGTAGTTATATTCTTGTACATAGGAGCAGTATTGTAGTAGTTATATTCTTGTACATAGGAGGCAGTATTATAGCAGTTATATTCTTGTACATAGGAGGCAGTATTATAGTAGTTATATTCTTGTACATAGGAGGCAGTATTATAGCAGTTATATTCCTGTACATAGGAGCAGTATTATAGTAGTTATATTCTTGTACATAGGAGGCAGTATTATAGTAGTTATATTATTGTACATAGGAGCAGTATTATAGCAGTTATATTATTGTACATAGGAGCAGTATTATAGCAGTTATATTCTTGTACATAGGAGGCAGTATTATAGCAGTTATATTCTTGTACATAGGAGGCAGTATTATAGTAGTTATATTCTTGTACATAGGAGGCAGTATTATAGTAGTTATATTCTTGTACATAGGAGCAGTATTATAGTAGTTATATTCTTGTACATAGGAGCAGTATTATAGTAGTTATATTCTTGTACATAGGAGCAGTATTATAGTAGTTATATTCTTGTACATAGGAGCAGTATTATAGTAGTTATATTCTTGTACATAGGAGCAGTATTATAGTAGTTATATTCTTGTACATAGGAGCAGTATTATAGTAGTTATATTCTTGTACATAGGAGGCAGTATTATAGTACTTATATTCTAGTACATAGGAGCAGTATTATAGTAGTTATATTCTTGTACATAGAAGGCAGTATTATAGTAGTTATATTCTTGTACATAGGAGCAGTATTATAGTAGTTATATTCTTGTACATAGGAGGTAGTATTATAGTAGTTATATTCCTGTACATAGGAGCAGTATTATAGTTGTTATATTCTTGTACATAGGAGGCAGTATTATAGTAGTTATATTCTTGTACATAGGAGCAGTATTATAGTAGTTATATTCTTGTACATAGGAGCAGTATTATAGTAGTTATATTCTTGTACATAGGAGCAGTATTATAGTAGTTATATTCTTGTACATAGGAGCAGTATTATAGTAGTTATATTCTTGTACATAGGAGCAGTATTATAGTAGTTATATTCTTGTACATAGGAGGCAGTATTATAGTACTTATATTCTAGTACATAGGAGCAGTATTATAGTAGTTATATTCTTGTACATAGAAGGCAGTATTATAGTAGTTATATTCTTGTACATAGGAGCAGTATTATAGTAGTTATATTCTTGTACATAGGAGGTAGTATTATAGTAGTTATATTCCTGTACATAGGAGCAGTATTATAGTTGTTATATTCTTGTACATAGGAGGCAGTATTATAGTAGTTATATTCTTGTACATAGGAGCAGTATTATAGTAGTTATATTCTTGTACATAGGAGCAGTATTATAGTAGTTATATTCTTGTACATAGGAGGCAGTATTATAGTAGTTATATTCTTGTACATAGGAGCAGTATTATAGTAGTTATATTCTTGTACATAGGATCAGTATTATAGTAGTTATATTCTTGTACATAGGAGGCAGTATTATAGCAGTATTATCCAGACTCTTGTATGTGACTTTGCTGGGAAGGGAACATAGTCTACTGCAAAGTGGTCATGGTTTAAGATCCGACAATGGTTGCACATTTTGGCATATGATTGTCACAAAGGAAAACACGTAATAGGTAGGGAAAACCTTTTATAGGTCCGTCAGATTTCTCATCCGGCATCATCCACTGTAATAAATCTGATGCGCTGTCAGACCGTCTGCTATAACTTTACACAAATCTTAGGCACCTTTAGTAAATGTGGGCCGATGACTTGGGCTACTTTCACATTAGCGTTTTTTTGCGGATCCATCGTGGATCTGCAGAAAAGCTTCTGTTACAATAATACAACCGCATGCATCCGGCACGAACGGATCTGGTTGTATTTTGTCTTCTATAGCCAAGACGGATCCATCATGAATTCTATTGAAAGTCAATGGGGGACGGATCCGTTTTCTATTGTGTCGGCGAAAACGGATCCGTCCCCATTGACTTACATTGTGTGTCAGGACGAATCCTTCTTGCTCTGCCCCACATCGCAGACAGAAAAGCACTGCTTGCAGCGTTATTCTGTCCGCGATCGGGGATGCAACCAAACGGAACGGAATGCATTCTGGTGCACTCCGCCTTGTTCAGTTCAGTTTTGTGCTCATTGACAATGAATGGGGACAAAACTGAAGCGTTATCTTCCGCTATTGAGACCCTATGACGGATCTTAATAGAGGAATTGAAAACGCAGATGTGAACGTAGCCTTACTGTGCGTCTTTTGTGTCAGGCAGTGCAGTACCTACCAGTACCTCTTGGTGGCGATGTTTTACATTAATAGAATAGGTAGCGGTAGCCTGGAGAACCCTTCTGACGGCTGCTCGCTGATATTTGGCGGTTTCCAGGCTCTGATCCGTGGAAGGATCATGGGTAATGTGTTTTATATTGGATGTTCTGGTTTTCGGACTAAGCATTGTGCTCTGTAATCCTCCTCTATCCGCAGAGCTTCACTTCCACTGCCGCCCCCTGTCCATGCTCAAATCCCAAAATCTGCTTACATCAGGGCAGACGTGACGGCTGTTCGTGACCTATTGCTCCGTGGCTCCTCTATAGGTCACGTGCCAGGCTGTGCACCTGCTGATTACTATAGGACCCCCTCCTCCGCATCTGTAACCAGTCCTGGGGAGAGAGTCGCCCATCAGCCCTATTGTGCTTGGCCGCTGTCAATTAAGCCTAATCATTGTTTAATGGACTGTTCTCCTATATCTGCTTGCTGTCAGTGAGTAGAAACATTAGTTCAATCCTGTTCTGACTCCAGCTGAGGGTTTGTTACTGTATCTCTTCCAGAAAACATGTGTGGGTTAGTAGTCGAGGGTAGCGCTCTTGTTTTACCGCTAATTGCTGCCTACACCGGTATCTGCAAGGCCAGATGGGGCCCGGCCGTTAGCAGTAAATCGTGAGCACTCCCAGCGGACACCAACAGCTGTCTAATAGTATCTTTATCTATAGATCTGTATACATCTGTATGCAGGGAGCTCCCCCTAGTGGTGGCTGCAGGCAGACTGTGTGACGGGAAGCAGGGATTTCATGCCAGAAAATAAAAGCTCCAAACCTTATAAAAATAAATATGTATATTAATATTTTATTTGCTGGAGTTTTATACAGTACGCTGCACGATTTGTTTCCGTCATGGTACCCTGCGGCCGCCCTTAAAGGGGTTGCACAGAATTAGAATGACGTGGCTTCCTACCTTCTGTCCACAGGTTGTGGGTTTTATTGCCGCCTAACTCCATTGAAGCGGACAGCCATGAGCTGCAGTACCACGCACAACCTGTCGACTGTTGTGGCGCTGTTTTTGGAAGGAAGCCGACGTGTTTTACTGAGGGGCCCATTCACATAACCATATTTTTCTGTCCCCATGTGGATCGGATGCGGACCCGTACGTTTCGATAGGGGCACAGATGCTGCGGACGGCGCACCGCATGCTGTGCACATCCGCACTTCTGTTCTGCAGCCCCGACAAAAAGATGGAACATGTCCTATTGTTCATTTCGTTGACCATATGGCAGGATGTTCCGATCCGCTGGATACACGCGGCTGGTATCCGTATTCTGCGCGTCCGCAAAAACTGATATGGTGGTGTGAACTGACCCTAATCCTACAGCTGCGGTTTCAGCTGTGAGGGGGTCCTATGGCTTGGGGGGTGCTGCGGGGCTCTGACGCTATGTGCCAGCCGGATGGTTGGTTCCTCTGCTGCTTTGTCCCCCGTCTGTATCCTTCACATGTGTCACAATCCGGCGCGTTTCAGGACCAGGCGCTGGGCTCAGCTGCAGCATAATGGTCTGATTGCCCTCCGGGATCCTCTGCTTCTGGCAGGAAAGTCACACTTTATGAACTGGGAATGTAGGACAAAGCTAATGGTGGTGGGGGGGTGGTCCACATAGGATCCGCCGGGGGAAGTATGGATTTTCATTCTTGGATTACAAGCGCGGCCGCTCCGGTGACATACTTAGGGGCTTTGATCAATTTGTGTGAAGTCTTCCATGAGCCGGTCGGCTTCTCGCGGTGACGTAACAGTCGTTAAGCGTCAAATAAAAAAAAAAATACCTAAGAGGTAAAAGAAAATTATGAAGCAAGGACCCACCCCAACAATAAAGTCATAAAAATATTAGCAAAAAGTGAATACAAAAATATAAGTAAAACTAAGCAAAAAATTACTTTAAAAACGCAAGAAAAGAAACAAAAAAATGAAACCCTCCAAAAATAGAAAAGAGCACTTATACCTCATCATAATGAAGATATTAACAATAAATGAATAAAAAATATAGCATTTATTTTTTTTTTTAACTCAAAAAAATTCCCAAAGTAAAATGTAAAAAGAGGATTTATTACTCATTTTATTTTAAACTCTTTTTTTTTTTTTGCTTCATTTTTATACATTTTTTTTCACTGCTTTTATTGTTGTGGGGGGGGGGGGGGGCAACAATAAAGCAATGAAGATTAAAAAAAAAGTATAAAATAAAATAAAACCCTCCAAAAGTAAAATGTGAAAAGAGGACTTATACCTCACCCCCCCCAAACAATAAAGCGATGAAGATGTCATAAAAAAAGAAATTAAGCAAAAAAAATAAGTAATAGAAAAACACAAAAATCAAGCACTCAAAAAATAAAGGAAAAATCAGTAATTAATAAGAAAAAAAAAAAAGCTAAAAGTAATAATAAACCTAGAAAAAAAACGACCTTCCTAAGACCTCATGCACAGGGCCGTTCCGTGCGGCGGCCGGGACGAATCGAAACCCATTCAACTTGAATGGGTCCGTGATCCGTCCGCACCGCAAAAAAATAGAACAAGTGAATGGGTCCGCATCCATGGATGCGGGGAGCACACGGCCGGTGCCCACATATTGCGGGCAACAATACAGCCACGGCCGGGCAATGGCCGTGTGCATGAGGCCGAAAAGAGAAAAATATTAGCCTGGCCTCAAATATAAACAGGAGGCAATCCATTGGTCGGCCGCGTGAATTTGAATTTAATTCACTACATTATTTATATAAAATGTGTTTTATTTTTATACAGGGCTTTTTTTATCTTGCATTTGTGCGCTTTCTGCGTTTTTTTCACGCAGCGTGCTCTAGGTATGCGTTTTTTTTTTTTTACTTTGTCATTTCTGAGAGTTAAAAAATGCTTGCATAATTAGTTGCTAGAAATGACTAGAAATAAAAGGGAAAAAAAAACTATCAAGGAAAAAAACACAAGCATATTTTAGCTGAAAAATAAAATTAAGAAAAGTGTCCCCTTTTCTTAATTTTACAAAAAATTACAAATATAAATAAAATATAAAAAAAAAAAAAAAAAACACTAAGAACCCTCACATAGCGGTTGGAAAGCGATGGCGGCCCCCGGTGCCGTCTCCGCACAGATGGAGGCTCCAGAGTGAAAGGCGAAACTTCTCCCAAGCAGCAAATAAAATTTCCAGCAAAAATATAATTATAATCTGCCCTTTACACCCCTTGGGGGAAGGGGGGGGTGTTAATGTCCCATTGAAGATTTATTGAGACGTGAAATCACCCCCCCCCCCCACCATCCTGGGCTTGGGATCCATCCCCCCATCTGCCACCGACCTGACCGAGTCCTGGAGACTTTGTGACGGGGGCTTCTATTGTGTGACTGAGGGAACAAAAGCCATTCCATGTAGCTGAGGCCGGCGACACACACACAGCTCCTCTACTGCGGGGAACTACTGCACCCATACTCAATGCCGGCTAAGCCTTGGGAAACGGACGATAGGAGTAGGAGTAATCGAGCGTTGCTGGAAATATTCCTGAAAAAACGGTTGTGTATGGAGAGGGCGCCTTATGGTAAGACTGGGGGGATAGGGGCCACATAGAAGATGTCTTATACAGTGCCTGGTCACGTAGCAGATCGCTGTGTTATCTGTGGTGTTACATAGGACTGCAGGTAACTGACTACATTATATGTACTCAGAGACGTATCGCTGTGTTATCTGTGGTGTTACATAGGACTGCAAGTGACATCTACTACATTATCTGTACTCAAGAGAGTTATCACAGTGTTATCTGTGGTGTTACATAGGACTGCAGGAAACCTCTACTACATTATCTGTACGCAGAGTTATCACTGTTATCTGTGGTGTTACATAGGACTGCAGGTGACATCTACTACATTATCTGTACGCAGAGTTATCACTGTGTTATCTGTGGTGTTACATAGGACTGCAGGTGACCTCTACTACATTATCTGTACTCGGTTATCACTGTGTTATCTGTAGTGTTACATAGGACTGCAGGAAACGAAACATCGACTACATTATCTGTACTCGGAGAGATATCACTGTGTTATCTGTGGTGTTACATAGGACTGCAAGCAAACCTTGAAGCAGATTGCCCCCCCACCCCGTGCTTGCTGTATGAGGAGCTGTAGACAGTATTGGGGGCAGTGAGAGAGTGGATCAGGGGTCTCGTCATCATCCATCACTCTGGACAGTGGGGGTGGGTGGGTGTCTTTATTATGTGACTGGTCTAATTCCTAATTAAGACCCCTGTCTACCTCTCAAAAAAAGCCAGACCCCATTGTCTGCACGCAGGAGTCCGGTAGTTGTGCCCTTGTGTGTACAGGAGGTGACGCCGCCTGCACAGAATAATGGAGTCCAAGATGTCAGATGGGATGTCGCGTCATAGGCAGTGGTGGGCTATCCGTGTCTGATTGGTGGGGCCCCCCCTAGACAGTAGTGGGCTATCCGTGTCTGATTGGTGGGGCCCCCCCTAGACAGTGGTGGGGTATCCGTGTCTGATTGGTGGGGCCCCCCCTAGACAGTGGTGGGGTATCCGTGTCTGATTGGTGGGGCCCCCCCTAGACAGTAGTGGGCTATCCGTGTCTGATTGGTGGGGCCCCCCCTAGACAGTGGTGGGGTATCCGTGTCTGATTGGTGGGGCCCCCCCTAGACAGTGGTGGGGTATCCGTGTCTGATTGGTGGGGCCCCCCCTAGACAGTGGTGGGGTATCCGTGTCTGATTGGTGGGGCCCCCCCTAGACAGTGGTGGGCTATCCGTGTCTGATTGGTGGGGCCCCCCCTAGACAGTGGTGGGGTATCCGTGTCTGATTGGCGGGGCCCCCCCTAGACAGTGGTGGGGTATCCGTGTCTGATTGGCGGGGCCCCCCCTAGACAGTGGTGGGGAATCCGTGTCTGATTGGTGGGGCCCCCCCTAGACAGTGGTGGGGTATCCGTGTCTGATTGGCGGGGCCCCCCCTAGACAGTGGTGGGGTATCCGTGTCTGATTGGTGGGGCCCCCCCTAGACAGTGGTGGGGTATCCGTGTCTGATTGGTGGGGCCCCCCCTAGACAGTGGTGGGGTATCCGTGTCTGATTGGTGGGGCCCCCCCTAGACAGTGGTGGGGAATCCGTGTCTGATTGGTGGGGCCCCCCTAGGCAGTGGTGGTCTATCCGTGTGCGGAGTAACATGGCTCCTCTTGTCTATTCTGGTGATCAGAGGGCAGTCGCAGACCTTTTTCTGTCTGTTCCTAGGAAAGTTGGGTGACGA
The DNA here is from genome assembly GCF_905171765.1 of Bufo bufo. Classification (NCBI taxonomy): domain Eukaryota; kingdom Metazoa; phylum Chordata; class Amphibia; order Anura; family Bufonidae; genus Bufo; species Bufo bufo. The sequence continues at coordinate 25,143,960 of NC_053393.1, forward strand.
GCGATACGGCTGTTGTTACCCAGGTCTCCTGGGGCGATCCCACTGCCCAGAAATAAGTTTAACAAGGGATCCAGCACAGGACGAGTGTAAGAGTCAGACATTGCAGGATCTGTTGCTCATGTCTGCAAGCCCCCCCCCCATCCATATGAACCAGACATGACTAATTCATCCTTCTGTGTGTTTCTTTTTTTTTTTTTTTTTTAAAAACTGACAACCCGGGGTTGCAGCTTCTGTGTAGGTTGTCAGTAGTTTCCATAGACCCTTCACAGCCCCGAAGTCAGTATGTTATCCAGAAACTCTATCCTTCCCAGGGGCTGACTACCTCTGTAGGAGCTAGATGGCCCTGTGATGTCAGTGGGGTAGTCGGCTGTCGTTTCTCCTCTAACTACCTGAATGTGGAGATGCCCTTTAAGGAGATACTTTTTTGCGGTCCTACAGCAGCGTAAGGAGGATCTCTCTGATGGTCGGGGGGTACGGCAGGCGGTCACCGCTCCATTCAGTCCCTTCCTGATGGTCCAGTATGATGCACTCCGGGCCAGAATCGCCCGTGGCTTTGACCGTGCCAGACTGCGGGAAGTAATATCGATGGGGTCAACTGGGGGGGGCGGTCGCCCCATTTCGCTTTTGACCTGGTCCGACAGAGCAGGAACTTTTTTGCACAGGGATGGACCCCTCCTGTACGACGGCCCTTATCCATTATCTGAAAAGGGGGGTTATCCAACTCCTAAAATGCCCGGGCCCTGTGTCGCTTCTGATGCCCGCACGACCGCCGCGGCATCTCCCTGCCGCACATCAAAACGTCCGACAGTGGGGGCAGCCAATAGCAGGCTGGGAACAAGCCTCCCCAGCGCTGTGCGGGTGTCGGGGTAAGTACAACCTGTATTAGGGTTGGATAACACCTCTAATTATGCTTCATTTTCAAATTCCCTGCTTGCTGTCAGTGAATGGAAACATAGTTATTTCTTTTTATCTGGATGTTTTTAAACCTGCTACAATTGAGGGTTTGCAGGCTGATTCCAAACCGATACATTTTGCCTCCTCTGATACATTGTAGCAAATTCTCAGGGCAGGAGAGAGATTTCTGCTGCTGTGTATATCCCTCAGAGGGATGTCTGGCGAGGAGACGGTAGCAAAGCCTCAGCTGCGAGAAGGTCTGCATTGGTTTTTGGCATCTGGAACATACCCATTCAGTAATAGTAAACGGAGATCTTGAAAATGGGGAAGGATCAATCGTCCGGTGTAAGATGCAGAACTTTTCTTGACATAACGATTAAAGGCGTTTTCTGTTTTAGAGGAATTAATGAAATGGCTGCTTTTATTATTATTATTAATTATTATTATTATTATTATTATTATTATTATTATTATTATTATATATTTTTTTTTTAAACGGCGCCACTGTTGTCTGCAGGTTGTGGCTGGTATTGCAGCAAGGCTGCACTGAAGTGTATTGGGCTTAGCTGCAATACCACGCTCAGCCTGTGAGCAGACGTGGTGCTATTTTGGGAAGGGGGAGGAAGTCACGTAGCACGGACTTCTGGTTGACATCCCCTTTAGGTATGGTGGATAGGATGGTGGTCTCGGCTGTTGAGGCTCCCTCTGCCGTGTCTCGCTGTTGTCCTGCAGCAGTCAGCCCGGGGTATCCCTGGCGGCGCGCGCTCAGTATCCACCTCGTTACTGCTGTGTCGGATACTGGCTGTAATGCTGGTTTTCCGCATTGCTCGGCTCCTGACACGTCCGACTCATGAATTATTCCACGTCCATCCGGCTGAGATTTCCTCTCCTCCCGCCGCGCTGTGTACTCATTAGCGGGGGCCGCACATCTGTTTAGCGCTTCGTTTCGTTATCGTTAACACAGTCCTCCATTATCGATAACGTGCTGGAGCGAGGCCGGGGGAACCTTCCGAATATAACTGGGAACACAATTATAATCGGTCTGCTGCTGAGGCGTCGGGTTGTCGGATACTCCACTGCAAGTACAGACCTTCCCCAGGGGTCCGGCGGCTGGGACCCCCACTGATCACGAGAACAGAGGTCGAGACCCCTCGTGTGTTTTCTGTCCAGGAGATGGGGCTGAGGTGCAGTATTAGCTCCATTCATGCCTGAGGGAAGCGGGGGGGATCCGCAGACCCCCAGCTGCCGCTCTGCTTGCTCAACTCTTACTGTAGACTTCAGTGGAGCTGGCCAAAAATTCGGCAACTTTCTAATGTTCTTTTCAGTTCCTCGCCATGTTCACGATCTCTGCTTGCTGTCAGGAATGGAAACTGTCAGAGACTGGAGTATCCGTCCAGATCATGTCCAAAATTCATTAGAAGAAAGTCCTCTGGTACACTGTCACGAGTTCTCCAGCTCCACGATTGGGACAGACTTTCACCTTCTGCTTTTATGCAAGCTGCTTCCCGTTTGCTGACAGCAAGCAGAGGTTGAATGCGGTGATGAATGGAAACATAAACCCTATTGGAAAGCGACGGTGCTTTTTATTATGCAGTGAGCTGTGTGCACACAAGACGCCTCTAAACGTGGAGTCTGTGAATGTCCTTTCATCTGGCATCCGATAATCCAGCAAGCGGGATATTCTGGAAAATCTCGCAAGAGCCAAAGCGAAACGGATCCAGTGCCCCGACTTAAAGTTTTTGTGTTCTTTCTGTTCTCGACCCCCTTGCCCACGACGACTGTCTGATAATCGGTCGCCTGTCGGCTGCCATCGATGCTGGATTAATGCAGAGTTAGGGCTTGTTCACACGACCGTATGTGTTTTGTGGTCCGCAAAAAATACGGATGACGTCCGTGTGCATTCCGTATTTTGTGGAACAGAACATCCGGCCTCTAATAGAGCAGTCATCCTTGTCCGTAATGCGGACAATAATAGGACATGTTCTATTTTTTTGCGGAACGGAAATACGGAAACGGAATGCACACGGAGTAACTTCCATTTATTTTTATTTTTATTTTTTTTGCGGACCTATCGAAATGGTTCCGCATACTGTCCGCAAAAAGAAAAACGGAACGGACACAGAAAGAAAGTACGTTTGTCTGCATAGGCCTTGCCGTGTATTTGGGGACCTCACCGATAAGTTGTCCTCCTCGTGAACCCCCGACCAGGCGACTTCTCCTCTTACTTTTATTAGACTTTTCCTCTGATTTTATATTCATGTTCTCGTCGTCTCTGATTGCAATCTACAGGTATTCAGAAAGATACATGTTCTGCCCGGCACTGCCGCTCCTCATGATAGCTGGCACACTGTGCCGAAGTCACAGCTTAAGGCCCCATGCACAAGGCCGTTGTTTTGGTCCGCATCCGAGCCGCACTTTTGGCGGCTCAGATGCGGACCCGTTCACTTTAATGGGGCCGCAAAAGATGCAGACAGCACTCTGTGTGCTGTCCGCATCCGTTGCTCCGTTCCGTGGTCCGCAAAAAAAATTAAACCTGTCCTATTCTTGTTAGGCAGTTATATTAATGGCTGTCTGTGCCGTTCCGCAATTTGCGGACCGCAAAACACACAACGGTCGTGTGCATGAGGCCTAACCAGGAGGAATTGCCGATCGCATCACCCTCCCAAAAAATGTACTTATACCCTCTGTCCTCCTGTAAACCCTGTTACATTATATAGTGTTCTGCTGGTGCAGTCACTGTGTACATACATTACTTATCCTATATTATACTCCAGAGCTGCAATCACTATTCTGCTGGTGGAGTCACTGTGTACATACATTACTTATCCTATATTATACTCCAGAGCTGCACTCACTATTCTGCTGGTGCAGTCACTGTGTACATACATTACTTATCCTATATTATACTCCAGAGCTGCAATCACTATTCTGCTGGTGGAGTCACTGTGTACATACATTACTTATCCTATATTATACTCCAGAGCTGCAATCACTATTCTGCTGGTGCAGTCACTGTGTACATACATTACTTATCCTATATTATACTCCAGAGCTGCACTCACTATTCTGCTGGTGCAGTCACTGTGTACATACATTACTTATCCTATATTATACTCCAGAGCTGCACTCACTATTCTGCTGGTGCAGTCACTGTGTACTTACATTACTTATCCTATATTATACTCCAGAGCTGCACTCACTATTCTGCTGGTGCAGTCACTGTGTACATACATTACATTACTTATCTTGTACTGATCCTGAGTTACATCCTGTATTATACTCCAGAGCTGCACTCACTATTCTGCTGGTGCAGTCACTGTGTACATACATTACATTACTTATCTTGTACTGATCCTGAGTTACATCCTGTATTATACTCCAGAGCTGCACTCACTATTCTGCTGGTGCAGTCACTGTGTACATACATTACTTATCCTGTACTGATCCTGAGTTACATCCTGTATTATACTCCAGAGCTGCACTCACTATTCTGCTGGTACAGTCACTGTGTACATGCATTACTTATCCTGTACTGATCCTGAGTTACATCCTGTATTATACTCCAGAGCTGCACTCACTATTCTGCTGGTACAGTCACTGTGTACATACATTACTTATCCTGTACTGATCCTGAGTTACATCCTGTATTATACTCCAGAGCTGCACTCACTATTCTGCTGGTGCAGTCACTGTGTACATACATTACATTACTTATCCTGTACTGATCCTGAGTTACATCCTGTATTATACTCCAGAGCTGCACTCACTATTCTGCTGGTACAGTCACTGTGTACATGCATTACTTATCCTATATTATACTCCAGAGCTGCACTCACTATTCTGCTGGTGCAGTCACTGTGTACATACATTACATTACTTATCTTGTACTGATCCTGAGTTACATCCTGTATTATACTCCAGAGCTGCACTCACTATTCTGCTGGTGCAGTCACTGTGTACATACATTACATTACTTATCTTGTACTGATCCTGAGTTACATCCTGTATTATACTCCAGAGCTGCACTCACTATTCTGCTGGTGCAGTCACTGTGTACATACATTACATTACTTATCCTGTACTGATCCTGAGTTACATCCTGTATTATACTCCAGAGCTGCACTCACTATTCTGCTGGTACAGTCACTGTGTACATGCATTACTTATCCTGTACTGATCCTGAGTTACATCCTGTATTATACTCCAGAGCTGCACTCACTATTCTGCTGGTACAGTCACTGTGTACATACATTACTTATCCTGTACTGATCCTGAGTTACATCCTGTATTATACTCCAGAGCTGCACTCACTATTCTGCTGGTGCAGTCACTGTGTACATACATTACATTACTTATCCTGTACTGATCCTGAGTTACATCCTGTATTATACTCCAGAGCTGCACTCACTATTCTGCTGGTACAGTCACTGTGTACATGCATTACTTATCCTGTACTGATCCTCAGTTACATCCTGTATTAGGCCCCTTTCACACGGGCGAGTATTCCGCGCATTGCACCTGCACTGAATCCGGACCCATTCATTTCTATGGGGCTGTTCACATGAGCAGTGATTTTCACGCAACGCAGGCCCCATAGAAGTGAAAATCGCAAGCAAGTGCGGATGCGGTGTGCGATTTTCACGCGTGGTTGCTAGGAGACGATCGGGATGGATTATTATTTCCCCTTATAACATGGTTATAAGGGAAAATAATAGCATTCGGAATACAGAATGCAAAGTAAAATAGCGCTGGAGGGGTTAAAAAAAATAAAAACTAATTTAACTCACCTTAGTCCTCTTGATAGCGCAGCCGGCATCTCGTCTGTATTCTTTCTTCAGGACCTGGGTAAAGGACCTGTGGTGACGTCACTCCGGTCGTCACATGGTCCATCACATGATTCATCACCATGGTAAAAGATCATGTGATGGACCATGTGACGAGAGTGACGTCACCACAGGTCCTTTACCCAGGTCCTGAAGAAAGAATACAGACGAGATGCCGGGCTGTGCTATCAAGTGGACTAAGGTGAGTTAAATTATTATTTATTTATTTTTTTTAACCCCTCCAGCGCTATTTTACTATGCGTTCTGTATTCAGAATGCTATTATTTTCCCTTATAACCATGTTATAAGGGAAAATAATACAATCTACAGAACACCGATCCCAAGCATGCGTGATTTTTCTCACGCGAGTGCAAAACGCATTACAATGTTTTGCACTCGCGCTGAAAAATCGCGGGTGTTCCCGCAACGCACCCGCACATTTTCCCGCAACGCCCATGTGAAAGAGGCCTTATACTCCAGAGCTGCACTCACGATTGTCACCACCTGCTGTAGTTGAAGGTCATGGTGGTGATTGGTCAGCAAACAGACAGGTGCCTTAGAAAACGTCTGTCTGATAGAATGTGTGACGACCTACCTGCCCCTCCCTGTGCACTGCAGGAGCTCGGCGGTGCTCTCTGGGTGTGTCTGACGACATGCTTGCTGTCAGTGTCTGTATGTAAGGTGTAGATCTGTCTGTGAGCTCACCCTCCTCTCTGCTAATTTCCATTTCTTCTGTTTTTCCCCCCAGATATATCCAGTTTTGCCTTCTCTCCAGGTAAGTGTCAGCATAAACTGCCTTGTTGCATTACGTTCTATTATACTGCTTAATGTCTGTTTTGAACATGGTGGTCGTCTCCAGTGAGCAGGTTCCACCCCTTGATGTTTGGAGATGATCTTCCAGGCTATGTGCACCCTTGATTATTTAAATTTGTTTTCTGAGTCTAAAAGATTGATGACGTATCCTCTGCATATCATGTTATTGGGGGTCTCACTCAGGTCACGCCTGCTGATCAGCTGACCACTTGGGTGAGCACTTTGGCCTTTTCATAGTTAAACCAGCACAGCGCCCCCCATGGTGTAGTGGCTGTGCTTGGTATTACAGCTCACTTGAATGGGACTGAGTTACACTTTTGGCCATCTCTCGTGATAGAACCTTTGTCCGCAGGGGTCTGGACACCATTTATACAGACGGGGGATGTAGTTTATCAGTGTATTTACAGCGAGACCCAGTATCAGATCTCTGGGGGTGGGGTCTGACTCCAGGGACCCCCGCTGATCAGCTGTATGAGGAGGTCGCGGGGCTCAGTGAGGGCTACAGCTTTCCCTAGGCCCTGTGATGTCACCGTCCATCAGTCACATGGCCTAGGTGCTGCTCAGCCCCATTACCAGGCATGGCCACTATACAATGGAGGGCGCTGTGCTGGGTGAGCTGTGAGTAGGCTCTGTTCACTCGTATTCCTCATCTCTGTGCATGATGGCGGTGTAGGGGGGGGGGGGCACGTACACATACAGGTCGGCTGCATCTGCGGCCTGGCATCGTTTAGTGGGTATACATACCATAGCGGAGTACTGGCATGGCACGTCAGTAGCAGTGAATGTGCCCTATCGTGACATGAAGTGCACAGTATAGTGAGTAAAATGTCGGTGTAGAACAGCGTTCCCTGACCTGCGGCTGTCGGCATGATGGGAGTTGTACTTTGGCAGCAGTTGGAGATCACTGGTTTAGAGAAACATAGAATGTGTCGGCAGATAAGAACCATTTGGCCCATCTAGTCTGCCCAATATACTGAGTATTATGGATAGCCCCCGGCCCTATCTTATATGAAGGATAGCCTTATGCCTATCCCATGCATGCTTAAACTCCTCCACTGTATTTGCAACTACGACTTCTGCAGGAAGGCTATTCCATGCATCCACTACTCTCTCAGTAAAGTAATACTTCCTTATATTACTTTTAAACCTTTTCCCCTCTAATTTAAAACGATGTCCTCTTGTAGCAGTTTTTCTTCTTCTAAATATTCTCTCCTCTTTTACCTTGTTGATTCCCTTTATGTATTTAGCAGTTTCTCTCATCTCCCCTCTGTCTCGTCTTTCTTCCAAGCTATACATGTTAAGGTCCTTTAATCTTTCCTGGTAAGTTTTATCCTGCAATCCATGGACCAGTTTAGTAGCTCTTCTCTGAACTCTCTCCAAAGTATCAATATCCTTCTGGAGATATGGCCTCCAGTACTGAGCACAATACTCCAGATGAGGTCTCACTAGTGTTCTGTACAGCGGCATGAGCGCCTCCCTCTGTCTACTGGTAATGCCTCTCCCTATACACCCAAGCATTCTGCTAGCATCTCCTGCTGCTCTATGACATGGTCTGCCTACCTTTAAGTCTTCTGCAATAATGACCCCTAAATCCCTTTCCTCAGATACTGAGGTTAGGACTGTATCACTGATTTTATATTCTGCTCTTGTGTTTTTACGCCCCAGGTGCAGTATCTTGCACTTATCCACATTACATTTTAGTTGCCAGATTTTTGACCATTCCTCTAGTTTTCCTAAATCCAGCAAAAAGACACACCTTACCATCGAGGCCTTCTGCAATTTCGCTGATAAAGATATTAAACAATATGGTTCCCAGAACAGATCCCTGAGGTACCCCACTGGTAACAAGACCTTGGTCTGAATTTACTCCATTGACTACAACCCTCTGTTGTCTGTCCCTCAGCCACTGCCTAATCCATTCAACAATATGGGAGTCCAAGCCCAAAGACTGCACTTTATTGATAAGCCTTCTGTGTGGGACAGTATCAAAAGCCTTACTAAAGTCTAGATAAGCGATGTCTACTGCACCTCCGCCATCTATTATTTTAGTCACCCAATCAAAAAAGTCAATAAGATTAGTTTGACATGATCTCCCTGACGTAAACCCATGCTGTTTTTCATCTTTCAATCCATGGGATTTTAGATGTTCCACAATCCTCTCCTTAAGTATGGTTTCCATTAATTTCCCCCCTATTGATGTCAGGCTTACTGGCCTATAGTTGCCCGATTCCTCCCTACTACCTTTCTTGTGAATGGGCACAACATTTGCTAATTTCCAATCTTCTGTGACTACTCCTGTTGCCAGTGATTGGTTAAATAAGTCTGTTAATGGTTTTGCTAGTTCACCGCTGAGCTCTTTTAATAGCTTTGGGTGTATCCCATCAGGCCCCTGTGACTTATTTGTATTAATTTTAGACAGCTGACTTAGAACCTCTTCCTCTGTAAAGACACATGCATCAAAAGATTCATTAGTCTTCTTTCCTAACTGAGGTCCTTTTCCTTAATTTTCCTTTGTAAAGACTGAACAGAAGTATTCATTGAGGCAGTCAGCTAGTTCTTTATCTTCTTCCATATACCTTCCTCCTTTAGTTTTTAATTTTGTAATTCCTTGTTTTAGTTTCCTTTTTTCATTTATGTATCTGAAGAATTCCTTATCGCCTTTTTTCCCTGACTGAGCTAATTTCTCTTCTGCCTGTGCTTTAGAAGCTCTTATAACTTGTTTGGCCTCTCTCTGCCTAATCTTATAAATATGCCTGTCATCCTCGTTTTTTTTAATTTTTGTTTATAATTACTAAATGCTATCTTTTTGTTTTTAATGATTTTGGCCACTTCTGCTGAGTACCACAGTGGTCTCTTCCTTTTTTTGCTTTTACTGACAAGCCTAATGCAATTTTCTGTTGCCTTCAATAGTGCCACTTTTAAGTAGTCCCATTTCTCCTGGACTCCATTGAAACTGTTCCAATCTGATAGGGACTCAGATTAGTATAAAACGAATCTAATTTTAGAAAAGTCAGTTTAGAAGAGAGGCTGCGGGTACACACGCGGTCCTGGCATGAGAGCAGCTGGACCTCCTGTGCCCGCAGCCGCCTCAGGTCCAGTCACTGTATCACTGCTCACCCACGTCTGCAGGTCCCAGGTGCTGCTCTGTGTGATGTAGCAGAGCCAACCACGATGCCAGGTGGTTCGTACCTCACCTGGATGTCTTACCATTTCCTCACCTCCACCTTATACTGTTGGCCATAGATTTTAAATGTCAGCTGAATGCTTTTTTGGCCGCGCAGGGCCCCCCTGTGGCCGGACGGATGCGGCCCCTCAAGGCGCGCAGGGCCCCCCGTGGCCGGACGAACGCGACCCCTCAAGGCGCGCAGGGCCCCGTGGCCGGACGGACGCGTCTCAACATCTATACCCCAACGTTAAATCTACCCCACCGTGTCCCCTGAGCAAAGAGGAGGCCGCCGCACCTCCCTGCTCACCTGATGTAGCCTCTCCGTGAAATCGAGCAGCCCCACCAGTTACAGATTTTCTCGTACAAGGTCGTCAGGTCTTGTGATGTCGTCAGGTCTTTGTGATGTCGTCAGGTCTTGTGATGTCGTCAGGTCTTGTGATGTCGTCAGGTCTTGTGATGTCGTCAGGTCTTGTGATGTCGTCAGGTCTTGTGATGTCGTCAGGTCTTGTGATGTCGTCAGGTCTTGTGATGTCGTCAGGTCTTGTGATGTCGTCAGGTCTTGTGATGTCGTCAGGTCTTGTGATGTCGTCAGGTCTTGTATACGAAGCACAGCGCCACACATGGTATAGTGGCCGAGCTTGGTATTGCAGACTAGCCCATTCACTTGAGTGGCACTGAGCTGCACATGAGTCACTGCAGAATCATTTTGCTAATTGCTGGTGATGAACTCAAATAAAACACTTGGGGGGGGGGGGGGGGGGGGGGGGGGGGGGGGGGGGGGCGACATGTGGTCAGCTGCGGATATATTACCACTCTTGCGCCATTTTAAACAATGTGGGGCAGGTTTATGAAAACTGGCCCTTGTAACCAATCACAAAGCAGCTTTTGTTTTACATGAGCCCTTTAACCACTTCCCGACCGGGTTTATCTCTGATCGGACGTTTCTGAACGTCCTTTCAGAGATGGCAGCTGCACGCTAATCGTGAAAGTTAAACGTCCCCCAGAGGTCCTGTATGACCTTATCGGGGACACAAAGTGTAAAATAAAAAATAAAAAGTGTTTTATACAAAAAAAAGTTTCACATGTAAAAAAAAATTAAAATTTCCCCAATTAAGTCATTTAAAAAATGTTAAAAATATATATAAAAAAAAAAAATACACATTTGGTATCGCCGTGTCCGTTACGCTTCATAAAAATATCACATGATCTACCACATCAGGTGAACGCAGTAAAAAAGGAATAATAAATAAACATTAGCCAAAACTGCTTTTTTAATTACCTCACCTCCCAAAAAACATGTTAATCAATCAATAAGTTATATGTACCCCAAAATTGTAGCAATAAAAACGTCGCCTCATCCCCACACAAGACCATAGCCAAACATATTTTTTAAAATAAGGTTCTAAGAAAATTGCAACACAAAAACATGATTTATTTTTTTCTACATATGCTCTTATTGTGTAAAACATAAAAAAATAAAAAAAACATATTTGGTATCGCCGCGTCCGTAACAACTGGCTTTACAAAAATATCACATGTTCTTCTACCCTATCAAGTGAATGGTGTAAAAAAAAAAAATAATAATAATAATAGCTCCTGGCCCTAAGCAACCAATCACAGGGGAGCTTTTATTATTTTACCTGAGATGAAAGCTGAGCTCTGATTGGTTGCTATGGGTAACGGAGCGTGCTTTAGCATCCAGTCACAGAGTAGCTTTCATTTTACCTCAGCTGGTTAAGAAATTGAAAGCTGAGCTCTGATTGGTTGCTATGGGTAACGGAGCGTGCTTTAGCATCCAGTCACAGAGTAGCTTTCGTTTTACCTCAGCTGGTTAAGAAATGAAAGCTGAGCTCTGATTGGTTGCTATGGGTAACGGAGCGTGCTTTAGCATCCAGTCACACAGTAGCTTTCGTTTTACCTCAGCTGGTTAAGAAATGAAAGCTGAGCTCTGATTGGTTGCTATGGGTAACGGAGCGTGCTTTAGCATCCAGTCACAGAGTAGCTTTCATTTTACCTCAGCTGGTTAAGAAATTGAAAGCTGAGCTCTGATTGGTTGCTATGGGTAACGGAGCGTGCTTTAGCATCCAGTCACAGAGTAGCTTTCGTTTTACCTCAGCTGGTTAAGAAATGAAAGCTGAGCTCTGATTGGTTGCCATGGGTAACGGAGCGTGCTTTAGCATCCAGTCTCAACCAGCTGAGGTAAAACGAAAGCTACTCTAAGAAATGAAAGCTAAGCTCTGATTGGTTGCCATGGGCAAGAAAGATTCTTAGCCCCCCCAAAACAACCAACCAATCACAGCGCACTTTCTATTTTACCTGAGCCTGTGAAGCTGGGGTTGGGCAGTTTTGGTAATGCCGGTTTAGTTACGTTATATTTAATTAAAGCGGCTAACCCCTATGACGGATCTCAGTAGCGGAAAGGGAAAGCGCAGATGTGAAGGTAAGCCTTACAGTATCTACTTGGTGGCAATTAAGAATATGTACTCACTATTGGAGATCATGCGCTACTATGCACCGTGGCGTCCCACGTGGTAGCTACAGCGCTCACACTGGGCTCGGCGTCCACCTCCAAACCATACACCGAAAAGGCATCTAAACCGCAACGTGTTTTGTGTCTTTGGTTTGGAGGTTGACGCCGAAAAGGCTGAAAGTAGCCTTAGGCCCCTTTCACGCGGGTGCAATGCGTGAGGTGAACGCATAACACCCGCACTGAATCCGGACCCGTTCATTTCTATGGGGCTGTTCACACGAGCGGTGATTTTCACGCATCACTTGTGCGTTGCATGAAAATTGCAGCATGTTCTATATTCTGCATTTTTCATAGGGCCGCGTGAATAGGGCCGCGTGAAAATCGCATAGCATCCGCAAGCCAGTGCGGATGTGATTTTCGCGGATGGTTGCTAAGGAGACGAGGGATGAGCGATCCGGGACCCCAATTACTTTATTATTTTCCATTATAACATGGTTATAACGGAAAATAATAGCATTCTTAATACAGAATGCAAAGTGAAATGTCCATTGAGGGGTTAAAAGAAAAAATAAAATAAAAATACTCGCCTCATCCACTTGATCGCGGAGCCGGGATCCTCTTCTTTCTTCCTCTTGCAGGATCTGCGCTGATGTCACGTGGTGAGCGCGATGACGTCAGCGTAGATCCTGAAAGAAGAAGAAAGACTATAACGGTTGCGCGATCAAGTGGATGAGGTTATTTTTTAACCCCTCCAGCGCTATTGTACTCTGCATTCTGTATTCAGAATGCTATTATTTTCCCGTATAACCATGTTATAAGGGGAAATAATACAATCTACAGAACACCGATCCCAAGCCCGAACCTCAGTGAAAAAGTCCGGGTTCAGGTCTGGGTACCACTGTTAGTGGGTTTTTTTTTTATTGTTTTTTTTTTTTTTATCACGCGCGTGCAAAACACTGAACAACGGAACACAATCGCAGTCAAAACTGACTGAAATTGCGTACCTACTCGCACGGGTTTCCCGCAATGCACCCTGAACGCATCCGGCCCTCACCCACGATGCCCGTGTGAAAGAGGCCTTAGGGTACTTTCACACAAGCGTTGGAGGAATCCGGCAGCCAGTTCCGTTGCTGGAACTGCCTGCCGGATCTGGAAATCCGTGTGCAAACGGATACCATTTGTTTCCGGATGCGGATCCGTTTGACAAATGCATTAAAATACCGGATCCGTCTCTCCGGTGTCATCTGTAAAAAACGGATCCGGTATTTATTTATTATCACATTTTTAAGGGTCTGATGCGTATGCGCAGACCGGAAAAACGGATCCGGTCACTTGGTACCGGATACGGCATTAATACATTTCAATAGAAAATAATGCCGGCATGCTGCGGTATTTTCTCCGGCCAAATACCGTAAAAGTGACTGAACTGAAGACGTCCGGATGCCTCCTGGACGGACTGCTAGCCATTCAGAATGTGTTAGGACAAAACTGAAGCGTTTTTTTCCGGTACAGAGGCCGAGGATGGAACTCTATGCCGGAAAACTTTAACGCAAGTGTCAAAGTCTCCTTAGGAGACCCAGAAACCGTCATACTGGAGGTTCCTACAGTAACACAGGGACGGATCAGGAAAGACTCCATTACATCTCCTCACGTCGGCCCTACTCTATATACTGGAGTGACCGTCTGTATATTACTGGTCAGAAGAGGATGGCCGTTCGGACGAAGGACGCTGTGTCCGCAGAATATTGGGCTTAATTAGGCTGAAATAGGTTTATTGTATTTCTATGTATTAGACGGGTGTTATACAGGGGGCTAGACAGGAGGTATACGGGGGGGGCGGACTAGACGGGAGGTATACGGGGGGGCGCTAGACGGGAGGTATACGGGGGGGGCGCTAGACGGGAGGTATACGGGGGGGGCGCTAGACGGGAGGTATACGGGGGGGGGGGCGCTAGACGGGAGGTATACGGGGGGGGGGGGGGGGGGGGCGCTAGACGGGAGGTATACGGGGGGCTAGACGGGAGGTATACGTGGAATAATTCCCTGTCAGTTTTATTTGTTGCCCCAGGAGGTGAGGAGGACCCTACAACATTCCACCTCATCTGCAGCCCAAAAAAAAAAGAAGTGGATATTGTCCATTTATTTTATGTTTTTAACCATTTATGCACGTGTTGTAATTGTATTGCTGGATGTAACTACCTGTCTACGTGACGGTGTAGACGGTCTGTCCTGTGGCTCCTATCCCTTTAAATCCCAGTCCACAGTCAGATTAGCATATTAAGGTGAATGCAAATGAGCGCCGCTTAGGCCCCGCCCCCACCACACCGGCCTCCGGCGCCCCGCCCTCCTCTCAGTCACATCACCGGGATGCGGCGTGTGGCCGGCAGCTGAGGGCAGGAGCGGCCCCGTCTCTGGCTGCTGAGCCGGGACACTGTGGTCTCCCGCCGCCGGGCCCCGAGCAGACAAGGTGCCGTCATCTCTATGGAGAGGAGCGGCTGCAGCCCATTCCCGATCTGCTGGGCTAAAGGTAAGGGATCACCGAGGGGCCCCGGCGCTGCCCGCACTGACAGGTCACAAGGGGTTAATCGGGGCACCGCAGGGTCAGCGTGTTAACCCTCTGCATCCTGGTTCAGACACGGAAGCCTGGGGGGGGGGGGGGGTTCCGTTTATTAACCCTCTACTGGCTTTATGACAGCAGGGCTGGATCCAAAGGGGTTAATCACTGCAGGTCGGGTGTTAACCCTTTTTATCCTGGTAGCAGTAGGACTACGGGAAAGGGGGGGGGGGGGGGGTGTTAACCCTTTGCTAGCGCTGTCATAGCAGTGATGGCTCCATAGGGGCGATTCACCACAGGTCCGGTGTTAACCCTTTACATCCTGGTTCAGACGTAGTACTAATGGCATAATAGGGTCGGTTTGTTTAACCCTTAGTGCAGCGGTGAGTCGTTAAGGGTTAAATGTCACGGTAACCCTGTGTTTGCCGGGGCGTGGACTACCTGCCTGGCTCAGTTGGAGGGAATAAAGGGTTAAATGATGGACGTGACCTTAAAGCTGATGTTGGGTTAACTCAAGGCTCAGGAGGTCTTTGGAGATTAACCCTTTGCTGTGTGTTGGACACAGGAAAGGGATCAGGTTATAGTTGTCTTTGCATTGACAGATTATAAAGGGTTAATTGGGAATAGTATTAACCGTTCGCACGTCTGGTGTATTTTTTGGAGATGGAAGGAGCGCCGCCGCGGTGCTGAATATCCCTCTCAAAGTGTTTGTGGCCTATAGGGGGTTAATTGGTGCAGAACCGGTGGACGGAGCGAGTCTTGTTAACCCTTTGCTGCGCGCCTGTGTGGCCTTTGTCCGTCCTACCAGCGAGGATCCTGCTTCCTGTCCGCGCAGCGAGTGACAAAGGGCGAGAGGAATCGTCCGTGTCGGCATCTTGAAATCTGCGGCGTTTATTGCGCCCGGGGTGACGGCACCTGACTCACTCATGTCCCGGGTGACGTGCGGGCGCCGGGCCTCTCAGTAGTGCTGACTGATGACATCATCAGAGGCTTTTGTTGTGCAGCGGCTGTGTGACGGTGGTCTACCCCCCCCACCGGCGGTGACTATGCTGCGGTAAGGTCACCACCTGCCGTCTCCGGATTAAACGAGACAATTTCATTAAATTGGGATCCTGACGTTAGGATTGCGAAGGAAGGGGGGGGGGGGGTGACTAGGGGGTGACTAGGACGCCGTCCTGCGACTTTGTTCGCCATCCTGTTCCTCCTGATAGTTTGTAACATAAGGGCGCATGATGGCGCTCGCCGCGTTCCTGTAGATTGCAGCGGTGGCGGCCACGTCTTCTTACTTGGCGACTATTTTTTGCGCAGTTCACCGCGCAGGGAAAGGGTCAGACAGACCCCAGGTCACTGTTGTAATCCACCGTATAGCGCCCGATGGTACGGTCCAGCCTTCGGCAGGGCGTGTATACTTTCGCACACACATCGCGATGAGCGGGCGCTTGGCCTCTGCCCGGATCCCATTTCTCAGCCCATTAATGCTTTGGCTGATGTTCAGCGCGTCCCTCGCTGTGAATGACTCTTCCCATCATCCGCCTGTCCTCTGGGGAGCGGGTCATGTGACCGCGCCGGCAGAATATTGCATTCTGGGAACGGCAGGTCCATTGAGTGGTGAGAACTTTTCAAAGCCGCCATTCAGGCTGAGGTTTTGTTTCACTCTCACCCCTCCATTAATAAATCCTGTGCCGCCTTCTGGCCGTGACTTGGCGGCCGCACAGCTGCGGTTCTGTTACTGTGTTTTATTACAAGGTCACATCGCGATTGTGGCTGCAACGGTAGCAAACCCATCAGCAGCATAAATCTCCTGTCCTGACAGTCCGGTGCCATGTGTCACTGCTGGGGAGGTGTGAACATGACTGTTCTCATTCACTGACAGCAAGGAGAGATCTTGATACCAATGGGAAGTGGAAGCGCCCGTCTCCTGTTGTGTAGCTGGATGCATTGTATTGTTTTCTGTTATCAGCCGTTTCAGGCGAAGGAAAGGACGACAGCGGGACGAGGACGGCGGAATGTCGCACTGCCGTAGCGCTCGAAATGTGTGAATGATGCGCCACGCGTTTCAGGGTGTTCATATTTCCGGGCGCTTTATAAAACAGTCCTGGGGTTGGCGCCACATTGTACCTCTCGCTTTATGTTCATTACATTACAGGTTAAGTAATGTATGTACACAGTGACTGCACCAGCAGAATAGTGAGTGCAGCTCTGGAGTATAATACAGGATATAAATCAGGATCAGTACAGGATAAATAATGTATGTACACAGTGACTGCACCAGCAGAATAGTGAGTGCAGCTCTGGAGTATAATACAGGATGTAACTCAGGATCAGTACAGGATAAGTAATGTAATGTATGTGCACAGTGACTGCACCAGCAGAATAGTGAGTGCAGCTCTGGAGTATAATACAGGATGTAACTCAGGATCAGTACAGGATAAGTAATGTATGTACACAGTGACTGCACCAGCAGAATAGCGAGTGCAGCTCTGGAGTATAATACAGGATGTAACTCAGGATCAGTACAGGATAAATAATGTATGTACACAGTGACTGCACCAGCAGAATAGTGAGTGCAGCTCTGGAGTATAATACAGGATGTATCTCAGGATCAGTACAGGATAAATAATGTATGTACACAGTGACTGCACCAGCAGAATAGTGAGTGCAGCTCTGGAGTATAATACAGGATGTAACTCAGGATCAGTACAGGATCAGCAATGTAATGTATGTACACAGTGACTGCACCAGCAGAATAGTGAGTGCTGCTCTGGAGTATAATACAGGATATAACTCCGGATCAGTAATGTAATGTATGTACACAGTGACTGCACCAGCAGAATAGTGAGTGCAGCTCTGGAGTATAATGCAGGATGTAACTCAGGATCAGTACAGGATAAGTAATGTATGTACACTGTGACTGCACCAGCAGAATAGTGAGTGCAGCTCTGGAGTATAATACAGGATGTAACTCGGGATGAATATGGTTTGCAGTAGTAGTCCTCTTACGGTCTGTAGGTGTAGCCCAGGTCCTCTCAGACCACTGTACTGGTGAAGGTGCTGGTCCGCGGGGCCTGGTGTGGTTGCAGGGGTTAACAGCGCTGTCTCTCCAGCGTTTGCTTGTTTTGGATCCCTCTCCATAGGAGGATCTGTGGAACCGTCTCCAATGTTTGTTTTATTCCTTCGCGTTCAGTCCAACCTGGTTTTCTCTCAACACTCCTTTTGTGAGAGGGATGAGACACGGTCTGTTTATCTGCTGGTTTTATCCCGCCACGATCTGAGGAGCAGCGAACCCGGAGGATGCATAACGCGAGTGACGCACGAGACTGCCGGCACAGGAGGCGCTGAGCAGACGGGTAGCTTTACGGGAAAAGAGTCGGTAACTTGTTTTCCATTCGTTACCTCTGCTCTTTCTGTAATTAGGAGTCCAGTGGGCGGAGTAGAGTATAGAAGGGGCGGGGATATCCGTGAATAAAGCTGTATATCCCCTGCTGCCTGCATGTGCAATGTCCGCAGTTCTGTCCCTATGACACCGGCTGACCTGTTACATGAGCGCTCGGCAGCTGACGGCGTCTGTGTTGGTCCCGTGTTCATATGTGCCTGCATCGCTGAGAAATATGATGTTTTATTATATGCAAATGAGCTGTAGGAGCAACTGGGGCGTTGCCGTTACTCTGCAGTGTAAAGCATGGCAGATATCACATCTGTCTATCCATATCTGATATCTATCTAGCTTCTCTTTTTGCCTCCATTATCGGCCCCCTCCTCAGTTGTATACTGGGGGATAGGTTAGCAGATACTCCCAAGTGTCTGGTGAGATCTCGGCCTGTGATGGTCGGGCGGCAGCAGCGTGCGCTTCATCCATGTGTCCTGCGCCCTGATCATTTGTGTCGGTGTCTGAAATGGTTATTGTGTGATCTGCTACTACTACACCTCACATCCGTACTGCAGCTCTGTGTTGTACGGAGGCCCTAGAGCAGGGGTCAGCAACCTTCGGGACTCCAGCTGTTGTGAAGCTACAACTCCCAGCGTGCATACTTGCTCTGCTCTTCTAAAAACTCTCCTAGAAATGAACGGAGCATGCTGGGAATTGTAGTTTCACAACAGCTGGAGTGGTGAGGATTGCCGACCGCGGTCCTAGAGGTTCATGGGCCCTTACTACACCGGGATTGGGTGTGCCCCTTTGAGGCAATATCCTGCACTCCTGTGCAGCGTTCTGTGCCGCCATACACGCCTGATCTTTAGCTGACCCCCGGCGTCTCCTGGCAGCAGTCTGTTAGGCGGCTTTATGTTCTCCCCGCCACGTCCAGCGCTGGAGCGGCTATTACGGATCCCCGCACAGCGCCACTGACATTTTCATGAGGCTTTTTGTCTTTTGCGGTGATTACCGGCTGCTCTGGCGTCCTATCTGCCATTTCTCATTTCCAGCGCTTCTCTTATTAATTCTCCCCTGTCCCCCCGCTATTTCCGGCTCCCCCCCCCCCCCCCCCCACCATTTCTCACGTGAGTAACAGCTGCTACGGCGGCCATAGGAGTGTGATGAGCATCTCTTAAAAAAGCCATTGCATTATTGCAACAGCAAATATGAAGAATTGCAAAAGATAATGGAGGAGATTCATTACAACTGGTACACATGAAAACGGGCTTAGTTGCCGCTAGCAACCAATCAGATTCCGCCTTTTATTTTCCAAAGGGGCGCTGAAGAAGAAACGTGGAATCAGATTGGTTGCTATGGACAACTAAGCCAGTTTTCATTTGCACCAGTTTTGATCTTTCTCTCTCAAATTTTTGGTCTAAATAAATTAAATTCTGCCTTTATTTCATATGTTAAATTTAAGTGTAGGACTTAGAGTTTAGAGGTCCCCTATGTTTTTATAGGAGAGAACAGTCCTCCTGCAGCCACCACTAGGGGGAGCTTAGTGCATACTGTACCCCTTGAGAAAGTGGCGTGGTCATAGTCTGGGGGTATATTGGAGTGGCGCCCTTTTTGGGATGGCTTTATCGTAGCACCTCCTGTATTTGGTACTGTCACGAATAATGGGGAGGGGAGGGACACCAGAATAACAGAAGGAGAGACCAAGAGCTAGGCCTCAAGGCTAGGGAGAGGGGGGACGGACACCTCCTAGGAAGCCCCTAAACCTGGCCCTTACTCCTGTCAGTATGTATAGACCCTGAAGGTGGTAAAATACATACGCCGGAACCTAGACCCTAGGAACCCTGAGATGCCCTAAAGGTAGTGACAGGGAAGGAGACAACTGGTTCCTTCCAAGGTGAACGAACCAGCGTCTCCCTGAGGCCTAGTAACAACAAGCGCCGGGGAACAACCAAATACAAAGAGCAGTACAACTTATCTTATAGAAAATGGATGAGCAGGAACACAGGCAGGGTCCACACACCAACTCTTCCAAATCCAAGCAGAGAATATCAACCGCATGGTATGAAGTGCGAGACCAAACTTAGTGGTGAATGCAGTAATGACCACGAGCTGCACCTGGCAAGAAACACTGAGAATCAAGAGACTGTCAGTTAACCCCACGTGCAGCCAGTCTCTCCAATCTTCTAACCTCTGACGCGGGAGGTACTGTGACGGGTACTGTTTTTGGATTTGGGAGTTGTGCCTTTCTATATTGGGTGTAAATGTGTCCATTTTGAGCCGGATACAATCTAGTGATACATTTTGGTAGTTTATCTTCTATAGTTTTGTACGGCCACCACCACCGTTTAAAGGGAGCCTGTCACCAGAAGATTCACTAATAAACCACGCACCCTGGCTTGTAGGGCCAGCTCAGCTTCATCCTTAAGAAAAAGTATTTTTAACTCAATATTCAAATGAGCAGCCAAGTGCACTGAGGGAGGGGCCAAGGCGCTCTGTGCACCCTTGCTCCTCCTGCTTCCTCTCCCACCTGATTGACAGGGTCAAGTTAGGTGACTGTGCAGAGACCAGAGGGAAGGAGAGGGAGGGGCTGGCAGAGGAAGCAGGAGGAGCAAAGGTGCACAGAGCAGCTTGGGCCCGCCCTTGTTGCACTTAACTGCTCTTTTGCATATGGATTAAAAGGAATGAATGCTCAGGTCACTAAGTAAAAGGTAACATTGCATTCAGCTGAGCGAGCCCTACACGGCGGAGTGCTGGGTTTAAGGCTTAGTTCACATCAGCGTTCAGCCTTCAGCCTTTCCGTTCTCCTGCTCAGTTATAGGAGCAGGAGAACGGAAAGGACGGATTCGGCACATAACGGAGCCTACGGACCCCATAGACCCTCATAGACTATAATGGGGTCCGTTAGGTTTCCGCTCAGAAGATGATTTTGGAGCGGAGACAAAAGTTGTGCATGCAGGACTTTTGTCGAACAGGGTCCTTCATCTTAATGGGGCGACAGTCAAGTGCACGCCCTGCCGCTTCATTCATCTCGGAGTACAGGCTGTCTCCTTCAGTCCCGTGCATGCCCGACATCCGCTCTGTGCACCCAGGCCAAGGTGGGGGACAGGACCCCCTTTCTCATGACGGGTGGGGGGCGGCACATCGCATACCCCGCTGGGATAGGTGGCAAGTCTCCCTCAACGTGTCCAAAGAATTCAACTAATCAAAACTGGTGCAGAATAAAACTGGCTTAGTTGCCCATAGCAACCAGATTGATCCTTTCATTTTCCAAAGGAGCTCCCAAAAACGAAAGGTAGCGTCTGATTGGCTGCTAAGGGCAACTAAGCCACTTTTCCTTCGCACCCGTTTTGATAAAGGACCCCAGAACAGGGCAGGAATGTGGAGGGTCTCGTTTGGGCCTCCCTGGACTTTGTTTCTTAGAGTCCATCAACTTCGTACCTCACGTATTTCAGCGATATGAACCCTCCGCCGCGCTCGGGTCGGATTACGTTTCGCCGGCTTGCCCCCAGAGAGGTGGCATGGGGTGTACTAAGCGCCCTGGGGGCTGCGGGGTATGAAATATTAATGCACCCTCTATATGAGCGCCATGTATTATTTACCGCCAGGCCGCTCAGTTAACTCTTTCCGGCCCTTCATCCCCACGGTGCGTCCCGCCGTGCTGCACTGATCAGGAGGGATTATAGCGGGCACCCGGGTAAGGATGCCACCGCCTTCTGCATTCACAGATCCCTGTCGTCATGGCAGCAGATCAGCGACCCCCCCCACCTTTGTGATGCTGCACTAAAACTTGTGACCTGCATCCTGGGTTTAGGGGGGGGAGGGCGACCTGCCATAGGGACGAGCTGGAGGAGTGTTATGTAGTGCAGCCTTTACGTCCGTCCTGTCTCTTAGCTGTGAGTCCAAGAATTTGGCTCTGGCATTGGTGGGGTTAAACCGGTGCCTATTGTGACGGTTCTATAGGAAACGGGCGCTGTTACATTGTATCAGGGAATGGAGCGCTGTGATTGGCTCGGAGGCTTGTCCAGGCTGACACATTGTAACGAGCCCTGTGTGAGCGGGACCGGTTAAGGCCGCGTTCACACCTTCCTGCTACATATTTGCTGTTCTGCTCCGTTATAGGAGTGAAAATAACGCACGTGCCGGATCGGAACAAACGACGGCCCCCGAGACTGTAACGCAGTTTGTTGGACAAAATCGCTTTTTTTTTTTTTTCTGCCTTGGAGCCAAAGGCGCAGCTCTGAAGAAGGCCGAGCATTGAAGGCTCCGTTCTCTGAGCGTAGGGGGGAGCGAATTTCCGGTTATGAAATTCGTTCACGCTTCGTTTGGTGGTAAAAGTAGAATTGCGTTATGGATACCGTAACCACGGACCGTAACGCAATTCTAAAACTGAACGCATAACGTTATTCATTCCGTCATAATAGAAGTCTATGGGCTGCAAAACGGATCCGTCCCGTTTCCATTATGCTGGGGAGTCCTCTCCTGCGTAACGTATTTGGGATACGGATCCGAAGCGCAAACGAATTTTAAAATCTGAAAACCGCTCCCCTCGATCTGAGAGCAAGCGCAGGAGGTTAGTTCCTGCAGATCCCAAACGTACATAAAAAAAACCCTTATGGACGCGTGTAGTGGGAGGAGCTAAAGCAAGGGTGACGCCCTGTTTGGAGGGGTTTGTCCCCTCCCCCCACATGGTGCCGTGTAGACAGGTGCAGGTGCACTTGGAGGAATCTTCCAGGTTTGGCGGTTAGCGATTCCTCCGTGTGACTGATGCCCCGGGGGTCTCCGCACACATTCGGCCTCTTCTTATTATGATTAACCCTAAACCTGCCGTGTACGAGGAGCAGCCACAGAATCCTGTCCATAGGGCGAGGGAATGGGCTGCGCATTCCTGGCAATCGCTGAGGCCGAAAGTGTCTATTAATTACTGAAGCCACAGCCTGGGGTTATTGGCGCAGTCATCAATGCATCCTTACTGGGGGGTGCTTAACGGTTAACTCTTTGTTTTCACCCACTCCAGGCCAGGTTTTGGGTAGTGTTCACATCTGCGGTATGCCGCTCAGCCTGGAGCTGTCCTTGCTGTCAGTATAACCCCATAATGGGGCAATGTCCTCATCTGCTGCCCTGCGGATCCCTCGCAGTTTGTGCGTGCATCGGATGAAATTGCTGCTGAAGTATTAGGACACTGGGGGTTTTCTGTCTCCGGATATAAACCGTTGGGGGCAGGAAGGGGGGGGGGGGGTCATTCCTGGGAACCAGCATCCTGACATTGTGCGGATCGGCAGCTCCGGCCAGGACTATGGACAGGACGTCACTTCTGCCATGGACGGGGCCATGCGGTGCACGCGGAAACTCCTGACTCTAATTCATCTGCGCATGCGTCAGGGAGAAGAGCAGTTGCTACCCTGTCCACAGGGGAAGTGACGCCTCATCCATAGCCCAGGACGTCGGTGGAAGCGGCATCATCAGAAGAGCGTCTCGTGACCGGGTTCCCCAGAGGCGGATCCTGGGGATCTATTAAAAATGTCCTTCTCCAGGCGACTTGTGTGTAACAAAGACTACTTTCACGTCTGCGTTTTTTGCTGGATCCGTCATGGATCAGTAAAAACGCTTCCGTCATAATACAACCGTCTGCGTCCGTTCTGAACGGATCCGGTTGTATTATCTCTAAAATGGCCAAGATGGATCCGGCGCTAAAACCATTGTAAGTCAATGGGGGACGGAGCCGTTTTCTTTTTCGTCAGAGAAAACGGATCTGTCTCCATTGACTTACATTGTGAGTCATGGCGGATCAGTCTTGCTCGGCATCACATCGCATCGTTATTCTGTCCGCGATGGGGAGCGCAACCAAACGGAACGAAATGCATTTCGGAGCACTCCGTTTCGTTCAGTTTTGTCCCCATTGACATTGAATGAGACCCTATGGCGGATCTCCATAACAGCGCAGATGTGAAAGTAGCCTAAGGTGGGTTTACAGGACCTGCTGGTTCCTGGAAAGCTCCTTTTAATATTCACTGACAGCAAGCAGAGGCTACTTGCAGAAAAAAAGCAGCAGTACAGTGTGTGAGGTCTCTGCTGCACTGCACATTACTGCTGGTTTTTCCCATATGTTGCAGCTGATCGGAGAGCTGTCACTTCTCTGTCTCTGTCTCTGTCTCGGGGTCTCTCTCTCTCTGTCTCGGTCTCTCTCTCTCTGTCTCTGTCTCGGGGTCTCTCTCTCTCTGTCTCTGTCTCGGGGTCTCTCTCTCTCTGTCTCTGTCTCGGGGTCTCTCTGTCTCTGTCTCGGGGTCTCTCTCTCTCTGTCTCTGTCTCGGGGTCTCTCTCTCTCTGTCTCTGTCTCGGGGTCTCTCTCTCTCTGTCTCTGTCTCGGGGTCTCTCTCTCTCTGTCTCTCTCTCTGTCTCTCTTTCTCTCTCTTTCTCTCTCTCTCTTTCTCTTTCTCTTCCTCTCTCTTTCTCTTTCTCTCTCTCTCTCTCTCTCTTTCTTTCTCTCTCTTTCTCTTTTTTTTTTTTTTTTTTTTTCTCTCTCTCTTTCGCAGCAGAGAAGCATTTTTTTCCCCATTATGTGAATTCTCAGTAATTTCAATTGTCAAGACTTTTGGTGCAAATATCTACTGAATTGGAGCTTGTGGCCGTTCATTTGTAGTCGTCGTAACCCTAGGCCCTGCCATCTCTCCTGGGGTC
The DNA here is from genome assembly GCF_905171765.1 of Bufo bufo. Taxonomy (NCBI): domain Eukaryota; kingdom Metazoa; phylum Chordata; class Amphibia; order Anura; family Bufonidae; genus Bufo; species Bufo bufo. The sequence continues at coordinate 25,168,722 of NC_053393.1, forward strand.
CGGCCTCTGGACCACTCGTGAGAGTGAATGGGCTGCAGTGCAAGTTTACTGCTGGGTCTGCACTGCTTTTGTTGCTGGACTTTGCCCCTATGGCCCTGTATTTCCAGTCCCAAGACCCTCCGGAGAACTTCAGATCCATATATCCGCCTCTCCTGTTATAGCGCTGCTGTATGCTCCGGGCGGCTTTTGCAGTTATTGACCCTTTAAATCTCCCCTGTGGTACAGAAGGGCGTGCCTCGCCCGCGGCTCCCGGAGCGTTGCTGACCTGGCAGGCACAGCTAGAATTTCCTATGTCGTGTCATTACACGCCGGCGGCGGTCCCTGACAGGAGCCTCGCTGCAGAGCGAAGCCGGACCGATCCCCCGCCAGATATGGCAGCAGTGAGCGTGTTGCATGAGAAGGCGCGCTGTGACCCGGTCACCTGCTGCTCCTCGCCCTGATCCCGACACCCGCTCCGCACGCACTGACTCATCATGGCTGTCCGGTTTCCCTTTGTATCATGTGCCAGGTCTGAGATTTTCTGCTTTGGGTAAATGCCTCAGCAGCGTTCAGAAAGAGTTTACCATTCCATCTCTGTTTGCTGTCTTTGAGTGGAGGCAACAGTCTTTTTCACGTCCTCTTCATGAAACCACCTCTGACAACTGTAACTGAATCCTCTGTTGGCTACAAGGCTGATGGTTTTACCTGCCCTGATACATTGTAACACATTCTGCTGCTGTGTTTGGTAGACAGAGGCTTGTTTAGGCTTTGATGCAACTGTTACAAACCCTCAGCTGTGATGAATGTTAGCTCATGCTTTCCCGCTCTTGGATGTTGCTAAGAAAGCAAACAGAGATCTGAATTATTGAAACATAAAATGTATTAGAAGGATGTTTCATCACACCCTGATTTAGCTTTGTTTTAGGCAAAACGTAGAAAACCCGATCAACCGTAGTAATAGTGCATGCTGGGGCTTGTAGTGCCACCGGCATCAGTGAGTCTTTCTTTGCCTGCAGGTGACAGTAACCCTGCATCGGAGGAAGATTCTTACTGCGGCGGTCTCTTACTGCGGCGGTCTCCAGTTTGGGGTTCCCCTGCTGCTTTTTAAAGCTACATCTCCCAGCATTCTAGGACAAGCATTGGTTTCCAAGCATGCTGGGAGTTGTAGTTTTGCCACAGGTTCTAGACCACAGCGCCGCTGTCTCTTCCATCATTGCTGGGGCAGATTTTTGCAGCGTCTGATCCACATTGGTTCAGTAGATCCCTGGAGATCCCGACTACTGGCCAGCCATTCACAGCCCGTCCACAGGCGCATCGAATCCCAGGATGACGTGGACAACCCATTGTAATTGATGGCTACAGAAGAAGAGGGGTGTGCTGATCTTGTGGGGGGCAAGTGACCTGTCACAGGCTGAGAGTTACATAGTGGAAGGAGCAAGGTCACCAGCAGCACAGAGGATTTCAGGACCGGAAAGTGCTGATCTTGTGGGGAGGACGAAGACTTGGTAACACAGCGGAAGGAGCAGGGTCCTCAGCGGCACAGAGTATTTCAGGAGATGAGTGTGCTGATCTTGTGGGGTGGACACTGGATAAGAGTTACATAGTGGAAGGAGCAGGGTCCCCAGCAGCACAGAGGATTTCAGGATCGGAATGTGCTGATCTTGTGGGGTGGATAAAGACTGGGTTACATAGTGGAAGGAGCAGCACAGAGGATTTCAGGAGAGGAGTGTGCTGTGTTAATGCTCCGCTATTCTCAGTACATAGCCCTGACTCATACATTCATGTTGGCCCATGCTTCCCAAGAGCTTGCACTTTTTTTTACGACCTGATGCCACTTGTGACCTGTGAGTCTTCATTATTTTCCCATGGTGTCTTTGTGATATATATTTATTTTTTAAGCCCCTGTTTTGCACCCCCTTCGCCCCCACCATAGCTGTGCAGATAAACCCACCCTCCTTGGTACATGCTGTGCAGCGGTGGGTGTTAGAGGGTCTTTCGGGGAGACCCTCGTCTTCTTGGGGTGCCTTTGCACAACTTTGTTTCCAGCGGCTGCTACAGAACGTGGCGCGGAGGCCGTGCGATTATTTCTAGAAGTAGGTCAGCCCCCAGAAGAGGTGAGCCCTGTGGACGGATAATGAAGCCTTTCTTTCCTCCTCCGGAAATATTCCCACTTCTCCCAATGGAAGCTGCCTAATTGTTTTAATCAGCCTAAATTCATTACTCCTGCGCCGACCGGCTGCCGGCGTCAGGGAAGGATGGAGGGGGCACGAACTAGGGCGGCGGAATTATCCGATAATCTGCGGCCGCTAAATGGAAGTCATCAGTCAGCAGGAGAATAGGGGACGGGGCAGATACTCTGCAGCATTCCTAAAGAGGAGCCATCGGCCCCCGGACATGTCTGTTAGTGCAGCCAGTGACAAAACTACCGCATAATGAGGAACGCAAGAGAAAAGGAGGCTCTAGGACCCTGCTGGGCGCCTCCAGCCTGGATACAGGGTGAGATACGGCCTCCAGCCTGGATACAAGATGAGATACAGCCTCCAGCCTGGATGCAGGGGGATGAGATACGGCCTCCAGCCTGGATGCAGGGCGATGAGATACGGCCTCCAGCCTGGATGCAGGGCGATGAGATACGGCCTCCAGCCTGGATACAGGGGGGGTGAGATACGGCCTCCAGCCTGGATACAGGGGGGGTGAGATACGGCCTCCAGCCTGGATACAGGGGGGGTGAGATACGGCCTCCAGCCTGGATACAGGGGGGGTGAGATACGGCCTCCAGCCTGGATACAGGGGGGGTGAGATACGGCCTCCAGCCTGGATACAGGGGGGGTGAGATACGGCCTCCAGCCTGGGTACAGGGGGGTGAGATACGGCCTCCAGCCTGGATACAGGGGGGGTGAGATACGGCCTCCAGCCTGGATACAGGGGGGGTGAGATACGGCCTCCAGCCTGGATACAGGGGGGGTGAGATACGGCCTCCAGCCTGGGTCCAGGGGGGTGAGATACGGCCTCCAGCCTGGGTACAGGTTCTGTATTGTATCCTGCAGCACATTGTCCCACAGATGTCACAGCTGGGCCTGTAGATCCTGCACTCACATATGTTGCTGAAGCCGGCGTCCCAGCTGGTCCCATAAATGCTGGATTGGTGATAAATCTGGTGACCGGGCAGCCAAGGAAGTGTAATCTGGAGGAGACATTCCTGGGAAACCCTTGCTGTGTGCGGGCAACCATTCTCCTGCCATGAGAGGGACGCATGTGGCGGCAGAATGTCCTGCACATACGGCTGAGCTGTTAGTGTCCCTCGTCTCATTATCAGGGGTGACCGCCTGTCATACGCAGGATTGAAGTGCTGACCACGAGGCCTCCATGCTCCAACCAGACCAGCATCAGATCCCAACAGGACCTCCGTTATCATTACTGCAACCCAAAACCCACGTATTTATCGCAACGTGCCAACACGGCAATTCACCCTGAATACTAGCTTGTTTCTTTTCCAGGGAGGCAAACTCTTCTCCGACTGGTCAGGGATGCAAGTCTACAGTCCGGTCACAGAAGGAGAACGCTCTCCTGCGCCTCACATCTGAGTATCACCTCCTAGCGAAGTTGGCTCCACTCACTAATCTGAGTCATGGAGTCTTCACCCTACATTTACTTCCCACTAATCTGTTCTGACCTCCTCAGATCTGCTCTCTTCTGACTACATTTTCCTAGCTATCTTGCTCCTCATCTCCCCTGGTCTCAACTCCTCTGGGCCTGACCTGGGTATATATGACCTAAGGTCTGTCCCCATCTAGTGGCGGGATGTATAAATTACACCTAATAGGCCTGTTAACAGGGATTTTGCAGATACATACATACCAAATTATACATTACAACCTAGTGCTCATAATAATATAAAAAAGTGCTTTTAAGCAGTGCCCCCACACACGTAGCTGGACGCTGCACTCGTGCTGGTCTGTGCGGATGAAACGATCCTCTCTATGGATGTCAGGGCCGTCCGGAGCCTGTCCACCACGTGTCCTCACAGTGCGGTCAGAACCACCTACATGATGGGCACGTCAACGAAACTACCACCCTGCTTCTCTCAGTCCAGTGATGCGCTCCCTCGGTGTCTGTCCACTGGTCAAAATGTCTGAGTGCGTCGTAGAGGCCTGTCTAGCCTTCACCAAGAGGTACACTACCCAAAGGTAGCCTCTGAGAGCCTTTTTGTAGAGCAGCAGAGAGAGAACTTTTTTGCTCCCTAATTGTTTAGATATCTGTCTGAGACATATCTGCAGGATGAGTTTTACAGCAATCCGACATTTCTTTCTGGTGCGGTATTAGTATTATTAGTAATAATATTAATAATATTGATAATAATAATTGTAAATACTGAAATGCTTTTCTGGGTATTTATTTTCAGTTTTACTATTTAGTGTGAGAAGAGCTAATGTTATCCCTGGGCGCGGCTCCGTTCTCCTGCTATGCCCTCTGGTATGTTCGGTCACTTGGTTATAGTAGGAGGAGTCTGCTCTTGTTCTCCTGGGCATCTCCTTCTCCCAGGCTGTGAGCTCTGCGCTGCGATTGGCCAGCGCTACAGCCTAGGAGAAGGAGACGCCCAGGAGAACAAGGGCAGACTCCTCCTACTATAACCAAGTCCCCCAAGTCTCCGCCTACTATAAACAAGTGACCGAACATACCAGAGGGCATAGCAGGAGAACGGAGCGGCGCCCAGGGATAATAGTAAGTGCAGTGAGATCCCCGGGCGCCGCTGTACAGATCATGATACTTAGTTCACAATGTTTGGACCGATGAAAGGTCCAACGTTTTTTGCGTTCTGTATACGGGCCGTTTTTTGAGTTCCGTATAAGGAACCATGCATTTTAATGGTTACGCAAAAAAAAACGGAATGTACTCTGTATGCATTCCGTTTCCGTTTTTTCCGTTCTATGTCCTATTATTGCCCGTTTTTACGGAACCATCTATTGAAAATGTTATGTCCAGCCCAATTTTTTCTATGTAATTACTGTATATGCCATATGAAAAAACGGAATGGAACCGGAAACACTACTGAAACAAAAAACGGAAAAACTGATCCGTTAAAAAAAAGGCCCGCAAAACACTGAATAGCCATAAGGTCGTGTGAACAAAGCCCTAAAGGAGTTTTCTAGGACTGTAAATATTGATGACCTCTCTTCAGGATTATTGGGAGTCGGGCAGCCAGCACCCCACCCGTCGGCTATCTAAAGAGGCTGCACTGCTTGGACAAGTGCTCCCAGCACAGCGCCATACCTTGTCTAGTGGCTGTGCTTGGTACTGCATCTCAGTCCTATTCACTTGAATGGGACAGAGCTGCAGAAAGGCCACGTGATTGATGGACGTGACTTTATAGGCTGAGGAGGAGGCTGCTGCGCTCACTCAGCAACCTGGGCCCTTCCAGCAGTTGTTTGGGGTCGGACTCCCAGTGACCCCTGAAAACCCCTTTTTAATCTGGAGACAGTGAACCTCTCCATGTCATGGCTGAGAACACTCCATTGTTTTCCTCCTCTCAGGTCTTCCATATCAGGCTGGTCTCTCGCGGGCGTTGTAATACTGTAGCGGCGCAGGGCGGACCTCCAGATGGCGGGGGGATTATGACCCCAGATTACCCAGTAATCCTCGGCTGTTACACCTCACTCTCCCGCTGCAGATTAGAAGAGGAAATCTGTCCAGTTTTTGATCTTCTGGCGAGAAGAAAATCTCAGTATAATGGCCGTCAGGTTACGGCTGGATCGTCGGCCGCTCAGCGATCAGTGCGCACTTTCTCTAGCTTGCATGATATGGCGGATCGCACACCGCTCTATAACCCACTGACTGTATACTACATCCCGCTGTCCAGGAAGGTGCAGCAGAGCGGGGGCGCTCCTGTCCATGGGTTGTGTCTGGTATTACAAGTCAGAAACCCTGGGCAGAGGACCTGTCAGCAGGATCAGCCCCATTAAACCAGGCATACCATCTGGTAGGGTTGACCCTGCTAATTAAAACAATTCCTGCCTTTTGAAAATTGGCTGGGATGTAAGGCTTCAGTGTACCTCGGCTCCTCAAGGTTAGAGCGCTGGTGGCGTCCCTCTGCTTGCCGTCAGTGAATGGACACAATTCCTTACATTCAGATGGCGTAGGTGTAGATGAGGCGTCGGCCTAGCGTCCAGAGGTATTTAGATGCTATGGACACCTTGAGAGCAATTTTTTATTTATTTTTATTGCATTTTACTAATTTTGGGCTAAAAATCACTTTTTCTATTGTTCTTTATTACCATTTCGAGCAGTTTTTTGTGATAAGTGGGGTTAAAAATCTATCTATTGGCAGACTGTCGATTCTGGTCAGCTGACGGCTCATATGCAGCCTTTTCTCTGAACTCCTGACCTCCCAAACACTGATTTAGGCCACATTCTTATCAGTTTGATGGGAGCTTAGCTATGAGGAGTGTTTGAGGTCAGGAGATCAGAGATGAGTCTTCACATGAGCCGTCAGCTGACGCAGCAGCCTCCAAGTACATGGGTTTTTAATCTCATGTTTCACAAAAAGTGTTGAAAACTTTTAATAAAGACCCATTGAAAAAATATTAAAAGGGGTTATCCGAGACTAACAAATACTCCCCCATAGGGCTGCAGTAAACGATTATTTTAGAAATTGAGTATTTTATCTATTTATTTATTTATTTATTTTTACGATTAATCAAGTAATCTAATAAGAAAACATGAATTAAGACTGTTTTCCTTTATAAAAAATCATCCGACCCCCTGCCATCAGTCCCGAACACCCCCCCCCCCCCCGTGCGATCAGCCCTAGTGCACCAGTTCCCCCCAGTGCCATCAGCTCCGTTCCCCCAGTGCCTTCAGCTCTTCATCACCCCAGTGCCACCAACTGCCCCCCAGTGCCACCATCTCCCCCTCCTAGCCATGTCCCCAGCGACAGTACTTACCTTTCCGGTAGGGGCGCCGCTCCATAGCTCCTCCATCTACTTCTCTGCTCGCTGCACTGACGTCATAGTACACATAAGCGCGCACTGTGACCCGACAATGTGTCAGGAAGAAAGTGTGGGCCGGCGGGTGACCACGGAATGGTAAGTAATAGCAAGCGCTTCACTCCCGCTCCGTGGTCACATGACACAAACGAATCCTCGATGCAAAAAAATTAGCATCGAGAATTTTTTGTGTCAAGTACTGTATTAAATTGAGTAATCGTTTCAGCCCTACTCCCCCATATGCCGGGCCCCCCACACTGAATATACTTACCTGGGTCCCCGGGTAAAGTAGAATCAGTGTGAGGGGCCCGGCATATGGGGGAGCATTTGTTGGTCTCGGATAACCCCTTTAAGCCCAAAATGGGTAAAATGCAACCATAAAAAAAGTTGCCATTAATCACTAGGGATCGCCTAGACCGGGGATCATACACCTTCCGCACTCCAGCTGCTGTGAAACTACAACTCCCAGCATGTTCAGCTGTTCTAACTCCCATAGAAGTGAATGGAGCACTCTGGGAGTTGTAGTTTCAGAACAGCTGGAGGTTGCTGATACAGCAGGATCTTTCTTTCGCAGCCTTGTGGCCGCCCTTTGCTGTGATATCCGCAGACGCCTCTGACATTCATCTCCTGTCAGGACGTAATAATCCTGATGCATTGTAGAGAAGGCGCTTGATCTCGAGGCGCGAGGCTTGCAGTTCCTGCAGAGCGTCATGCCTCCTTGTGGCTCCAAGCAAGGACATCTCCAGCACATGATGTGACTGCTTGGAGACAACTTCGTAGATTTAACTCTTTCTGCTGCCTTGTGCTTTAACGCGCCGCTGTACTGTCACTGCGTGGCTGAGGTATTAACCCTTTGCTGTCTCTCGCAGAATATGACAGACACTTAGCATCCAGCAAGAACATGGCTGCGGCTTACCTGGACCCGAACCTCAACCACACACCGAGTTCAAACGCCAAGTCCCGTCTGAGCGCCGGCATGGAGCGATCCCCAGGGACCATCGAGAGAGTCCTGAAAGTCTTCCATTACTTTGAAACCAACAGCGAACCAGCCACGTGGGCCAGCAACATCCGGCACGGGGACGCCACCGATGTCAGGGTAAGCGCCATCAGCAGGGTCCTTTCTCCACTCACCATCAAAGCAGCATTCAGAGTTCTGCTTGTTCCCAAGAGCAACGAGTTACACCACGAGAATGGTCGATGGGACCTGGTTCTATAGCAGAATTGTGAATGCAGCTCTGGGTGTGACTGGAGTATGAAACACGTTGTAACACAAGATAAGGAAAGCAAAATATTTGCAAAGTTGTTTCCTATCATATGTGAACATTTTACTGTGAAGCCGAGTGACAACTGCGGAAACTGCCTTTACAGCACTCGCAGGGGGGACCTTTCGCCCCGTTTCTGTCCATTTCTCGCCCTGTTATGGCTCCCGTCAGCTGTAAACATGATTTATGTCCTTGAGGTTCTGAAAGCTGCAATAAATCACGCTGCCGTCTGTCTCTTGTCCGTGCTGAATTCTTTCACGTTTATTCTGTCGTCTTTCTAATGATGGCTCAAGGCTGCGCTCACCGGGCTCTGCTTCATACAGCACACAGGAGCCCAGAATAGTAACAGACTAATGTAATGTATTTACACAGTGACTGCACCAACAGAACAGTGAGTGCAGCTCTGGAGTATAATACAGGATGTAACTCAGGATCAGTACAGGATAAATAATGTATGTGCACAGTGACTGCACCAGCAGAATAGTGAGTGCAGCTCTGGAGTATAATACAGGATGTAACTGAGGATCAGTACAGGATAAGTAATGTAATGTATGTACACAGTGACTGCACCAACAGAATACTGAGTGCAGCTCTGAAGTATAATACAGGATGTAACTCAGGATAAGTAATGTAATGTATGTACACAGTGACTGCACCAGCAGAATAGTGAGTACAGCTCTGGAGTATAATACAGGATGTAACTCAGGATCAGCACAGGATAAGTAATGTAATGTATGTACACAGTGACGGCACCAGCAGAATAGTGAGGGCAGCTCTGGAGTATAATACAGGATGTAACTCAGGATCAGTACAGGATAAATAATGTATGTACACAGTGACTGCACCAACAGAATACTGAGTGCAGCTCTGGAGTATAATACAGGATGTAACTGAGGATCAGTACAGGATAAGTAATGTAATGTATGTACACAGTGACTGCACCAACAGAATACTGAGTGCAGCTCTGGAGTATAATACAGGATGTAACTCAGGATCAGTACAGGATAAGTAATGTAATGTATGTACACAGTGACTGCACCAGCAGAATAGTGAGTGCAGCTCTGGAGTATAATACAGGATGTAACTGAGGATCAGTACAGGATAAGTAATGTAATGTACACAGTGACTGCACCAGCAGAATAGGGAGTGCAGCTCTGGAGTATAATACAGGATGTAACTCAGGATCAGTACAGGATAAGTAATGCAATGTATGTACACAGTGACTCCACCAGCAGAATAGTGAGTACAGCTCTGGAGTATAATACAGGATGTAACTCAGGATCAGTACAGGATAAGTAATGTGTGTACACAGTGACTGCACCAGCAGAATAGTGAGTGCAGCTCTGGAGTATAATACAGGATGTAACTCGGGATCCGTGCAGGATAAGTAATGTAATATATGTACACAGTGACTGCACCAGCAGAATAGTGAGTGCAGCTCTGGAGTATAATACAGGATGTAACTCAGGATCAGTACAGGATAAGTAATGGTTGTGCACAGTGACTGCACCAGCAGAATAGTGAGTGCAGCTCTGGAGTATAATACAGGATGTAACTCAGGATCAGTACAGGATAAGTAATGTAATGTATGTACACAGTGACTGCACCAGCAGAATAGTGAGGGCAGCTCTGGAGTATAATACAGGATAAGTAATGTATGTACACAGTGAATTCTTTATTTGAAGAGGTTGTAATAGGTCCTGTCATAAAGCCTTTGCTCTGCGTATAAAGTGTTTGGTGCGCGCCCCTCCCCCATTGATATTTGTAGCTCCCGGTTCTGGATCGGTACTTTCTCTGAATAGTTATGTTCTGTTTTCTCAGGGAATAATCCAGAAGATTGTGGACAGTCATAAAGTGAAATGCGTCTCCTCTTACGGATTACGCCTGAGTCACCTGTGCTCCGAGGAGGTTCACTGGCTGCACCCAGATATGGGGGTGTCTCATGTCAGAGAGAAGTACGAGCAGTCCCATCCGCCGGAAGAATGGAAGTAAGTGTGCGCCCAGAACGGACAAATCTCTAATGGTGACAACTCGGGAGGCCTGCATCTTAAAAATGCCATAGTTTTTTTTTTTTTTTTTTTTTTTGGACATTGCATTTAATATGAGAGAGAGTAGTTTTGCAGTATTCTTAATACCTACAGCAGCTTTACAGATCCATGCGTCTCCATGGTAACAGACAACAAACAAACTCTATGTAGTCTGATCCTGCAGGCATTTGTTATTCCACCCTTTTATATCTACCCTCTACCTACTAACATACTGCTACATCCGTCACGTGGCCTCGGAGCAGCTCAGTCCCATTGAAGTGAATGGGGCCGAGTGCGATACCCAGCACAGCCGCTATACAGTGTACTGCCTTCGGGAACAGCTGATCAGTGGGAGTCCCGGGTGTCGGACCCCCACTGATCACATACTGATGACTAGAATTCAGTGATCCTGCAGTTTGTCAGGTTCGGGGTTTAAGTGAATTACTTAATGGATTCCGTTCTACCGCCATCCATAACGTAATCCAATGCCGGCATGCCACATAATACAAGTGTGTGGCCAGCTCCGAGGGTTCTGTTCTGCTGGCCATACACTTGTATTATGACGGAATGCCTCTACAGGGATTCTGTTTGGCATGCCGACATTGAATTAAGTTATGGATGGCGGTAGAACGGAATCCATTCCTTAGGCTAGGTCTACACTGCAACATGTGTCGCGCAACAATTTTTATAATGATAGTCTATGGTGTCCCACTGCGACATGCTGCGACTGTGACGCGACAGTCGCAGAAAAAAACATTTAGAATGGATTTTTTGCGACTGTCGCATCGCAGCATGTTGCAATGCGACACCATAGACTATCATTATAAAAATTGTCGCGCGACAAATATCGTCGTGTAGACCTAGCCTTAAAACCAGATCCTCAGGATAGGTCATCAATATGAGATCAGCGTGTGTCCGACACCCGGGAATCACACCGGTCAGCTATTAGAAGAGGTCGGGCTTTTCCTAGGCCATGTGACCTCACCGGACATCGGTCACGTGGCCTAGTTACAGCTCAACCCCATTGAAGTGAGTGCCACAGCTTCCTGATCGGGCCCCTCGCAATGTGGTACCTCTGACCTATCCTGTGAGTAGGTAATCAGTATTATTTTTCGGATAAGGGTACTTTCACACTTGCGGCAGGACGGATCCGACATGCTGTTCACCATGTCTGATCCGTCCTTCCGCTATTTCGCCGGACCGCCGCTCCATCCCTATTGACTATAATGGGGATGGGGGCGTAGCTCCGGCGCAGCACGGCGGTGCACGGCGAAAGCCGCCGGATTAAAAAGTCGGACATGCAAGACCTTTTAGTCCGGCGGCTTTCGCCGTGCTGCGCCGGAGCTCCTCCCCCGTCCCCATTATAGTCAATGGGGACGGAGCAGCGGTCCGGTGGCACGGTGAAATAGCGGAAGGACGGATCCGACATGGTGAACAGCATGTGGGATCCGTCCTGCCGCAAGTGTGAAAGTACCCTAACTCCTTTAAAGGATTTGTGCCATAAACTACTTTTTGCTATAACGTTTATTAGTCTCGCTTCTATTGGATAGTTTTTTTCTTAAATTTTCTCTTTCCCCCCATGCTTGAATCCGGGTTTGTCACACGTCTGCTGTACCATTATGCCTTAGGACGGCGAGATGTGTCCTGACATCAGCAGATCATGTGACGCTAACCACGCGCCTTTTTTTGTACTTGTTTTCGACCCCTTTGTAAAACTGACCAAAACAAAAAAAATAAAAATTTTGGACACCGGTCCCAGATGCGTTTTTTCCACTCCTCACCATGGCAGCCCGCAGTGCGGCTCCAGTCATGTGAAGGTGACGTGGAAACGGCGCCAAACATCTAAGGTAATAATTTTTACGTATTTTCTTTTTGTTTAGTTAATAATAAAACTCCCATCATCCCCTGCTGTTCTTTATTCCCTGTCTATCTGTATTCCCGTGCGCCGGGCGAGGAAGTGAAGCGCGCGGCAGATAGTAGTAGAGCGTCTCGTGTTCCCTGTAATGAATGTGATCTGTGATGTTCTGTGTAATGAATGTCTGTGTTTTTACTGGCAGGCTGGATCGGGGGAGGGGGGTGGGCTCGTCATATTAATATGGTGGTGTAGGCGCTCGGAGCAGACGGCATTTCCGAAGATCAGCTGCAAGGAAGAGAAAATACAATCTCTATTTGTGTTTGGGGATTTTTTTTCTTTTCTGTTTTATTAATGAAAACCTTCTTAATCGAATCTTTCTGAAGCAGTGCAGAGTATTTCAGGAGAAGTGTGCAGGTCTTCTGGGAGAGGACAATGACCTGCATGTGACAGGGCGCAGTGTCATGATGTTAAGGTCCCTAGAAACGATACGACAGAGGAGCACATTACCGCGAGGGAAGCGTTCCTTCCAGGCAATCTGCTGATCGCCGGCGGAGGAGACACATTTACAGGCGGCGATCTCCTCCACAGTATGGGGAGCAGTGATCGCTAGTGCCATCGCTCTTCCCCATACTGACTTGTTTGCCGGCAGCAGATGTTTACACGGTACGATCTGCTGCCGGCAAACTATTGTTTATCGGATAATCAGCGGTAAATTTACACCGCTAGATAATTGCTAACGTGCGCTCCTATGATCGTTAGCGATTATCCTTAAGATCCTCTGCCTGTGTGAGGCTACTTTCACACTAGCGGCAGGATGGATCCGACAGGCTGTTCACCCTGTCGGATCCGTCCTGCCGCTATTTCGCAGTGCCGTCGCTCCGTCCCCATTGACTATAATTGGGGGGGGTGGAACTCCGGTGCAACACGGCGAGAGGCCTCCGGACTAAAAGTACTGCATGTCCGACTTTGTAGTCCGGCGGCCTCTTGCCGCGCCGGAGCTCCGCCCCCGTCCCCATTATGGAGCAGCCGTCTGGCGGCACGGCGAAATAGAGGCAGGACGGATCCGACCTGAGGGTGAACACTACAGCCTGTCGAATCCATCCTGCCGCTAGTGTGAAAGTAGCCTAAAGGGCTCTTAAGAAGGGTGGTAGATACTAGCGGGAGAACAGAGATACGTAGTGGGAGGAGTGGGATCATATGATCTTATGAGGGCGGCCCGACGTGCACAACATTATTGTAATCTATGATGCTGTGCGCTCCCGATCTGGGACATAGGGCCCGCTCACGAACCGTATATCTCGGAGGGCATACGGTGGTGGGCAGGGGCCCTGCTGGTGTCCGATAACCCGCAGCTAATAAAGGAGATTGTGGAGGGTTTAATACTGATCACTAGAGATGAGCCGATTTCCGCTTATGAAATTCGTTCACACTTTGTTTTGTGGTAAAAGGTGAATTGCGTTATGGATTCCGTTACCACCGACCATAACGCAGTTCTATGACTGCCTTTAGAGGCATTCCGTTATTCTTTCCGTCATAATAGAAGTCTATGGGCTGCATAACGGATCCGTCCCGTTTGTTATGCAGGAGAGGACTCCTCAGGATAGGTCATCAGTGTCTAATATGTGGGGGTCTGACACCCGGAACTTATTTTTTTTCTAACGTATACATCAAATGAAGACCTAAAACCTGATGTGAACCCACCCTAAGAAGTTGGGATTGTCCAATATGAAGAACCCCTTTAAGAACATGTGCCGATTGTCTCCCCCGCTGTGTGTGATCGGATGGGGTTAGGAGTCGCTGCGTTTGTCCTCATCTACAGTCATGTGACTCTTGTCCGTTTTTTTCCAGGTACGAGCTGAGGATTCGATATTTGCCGAAAGGGTTCCTGAGCCAGTTCACAGAGGACAAGCCCACCTTGAATTTCTTCTACCAGCAGGTAAGTGACCGTATAACTCCTGAAATGGTTAATGCGGTGGTTCTGTTACGTGATGAGCTGTCGCCTGAAGCTCGGCGTCTGCGTCGTCCTCCCCCTTCCTATAGGTATTTGCACGCACGGCTGCCTCCTCCCCGGCACAGAGAAAGATTTTCCATTGACCTTTTGTGGGAAATGCAAAAAAAAATAAAAATAAAAATGAATTTGCTCTTTATAAAGAAGGCCCAGCAAGCTCCTAGTATGCTGTATTTATGTAGAGCGCCCCCCAGAGGATCCCCCGGAAATATCAGTCCTGGATATCCACCATTATGGCCGCCTGTACAGCTTTCCTATAGTCCTGAACGACAGACAGGCGCACAGAGGAGATGTATCCTGACGCGTCGCACGCGCCGGCGTGAAATTTGTCTTTGGAAATTAACGTTTTATTGTTTGAAGTGAAGCGGTCGCCCCTCCTGACGTGTTCCTCATGAAATAACCATTCTGTAGCATCTTATCTGTTCCTCTGTTATTCCGTCTGGAAATACTGTGAAAACATGGACACCTGGGTGTCACCGCGCAGTGACCAGTGCTGGACCTGGTTTGGGAACTTCCCTGTTTGGTAATACCTGGCTGTCCATTTGAAAATTTCCAGGAGGAATAGCAGAGGAACCGCACAAGACGGAGCTGTAAGAAAAAGATGATCTAGATTGTCATTTTAGGAAGACCACCAGTATTTACTAAGATGGACATGTCTGAATTGCTGGTGGTCCAGTACGCCATTGCTTGGTTATTGGTAGGAGTTAGACCGCCGGGACCACCCGTGTTAGGGAATTAGGGGACTCTCGTCCCAAAATCCCTTTAAGGGGCTATAGCCAGAATCGCAATATGTACGTTAAGGGGATCAATGTCTGGTTGATGGGGGTCTGACCGCTGGAGACCCCAGGGTTTCCGTGTCCTTATTTGAATGCAGCCGCGGTCGAGCACGTGCACGTCTCCCCATTCATTATGGGGGATTAAATATAGACGAGCCGCTGCTCACATCCTCAACCACTGCTCCGTTCAAGTGGGGGAGACACGGGACCCCCATTGTTGTGATCGTCGGGTCTCACCGCAATGAACCCCAAGTCACACTTGTCACCTATCCTGTGAATTTTGTGACTCCTTTATTTAAAGGGGTTGTCCCATCTCACACATTGTTGTCATATCACTAGGATATGCCGCCAATGTCCGATAGGTGCGGGTCCCGCATCTGTATCTAGAACAGGGGCCCAGAGTGAACGAGGGCCCGGAGTGCAGGGGATCAGTCCTGTGGGAGTTCTGGAAATGGCCAAGCGTGCTTGCTCTGGTTTTTGGAACGTCTATAGAAGTGAATGCAGACCATGCCGTGCACACGCGCTGCGCTCTCCTACACTTTAGGGACCCCCTTCTTCACAGAGGTTTGGGTCCCACCTCTACAACCTGCACCTATCTGAC
The DNA here is from genome assembly GCF_905171765.1 of Bufo bufo. Lineage (NCBI taxonomy): Eukaryota > Metazoa > Chordata > Amphibia > Anura > Bufonidae > Bufo > Bufo bufo. Next base: position 25,184,213 of record NC_053393.1, read on the forward strand.
ACTGGTAGCCCCCGGGGTGTCCACAATGTCAGCATGGCAACCTGGAATCCTCCACATCCTTAGGACGTAAGATGGCGTCGGTGCCTGGCTGCTTCCACTACGGAGCAGGTGCTGTACTGTAAGTGGACATTTGCACTTCATGCCGGGTACAGGCAGCAGGATTCCCGCTATCTGTGCATGTGTTGGACAGTTACTGCGCCTGCGCCATAGTGGAGAAAGCCAGAAACCTGCCATCTTGTGTCCTGCGCATGCGGGGCTGCCCTGACCACCTGCATCGGAGCTGGGGCGCACTATACAGTCGTTACGGTTTATGGACTCTTTACTATTTTCTGTATAGATTGGTCAGGACCGGGCGTAATTGGTCGTCTATAGGTGTGCGCCCAGCCTTCTGTTATAGGGCACTGTGACTGGCACCGCTGGAGCAGTAATTACTAGGTGGGCACAGTGGGTGATTGGAAGCGCTTTCTAGGCACTGGTATAGCATTATGCTCATGGGCGCTGGCACTAGCATTCTACCTACTGTCAGTCATGTTCACAATAGCGGTAACTGCCGCCAGGTCTTCTCTTTGCACCAATTCAGGGGCATCCTGGGCATCCCAAGCACTGGGCATGCAATTAACTTATGCCACTTAGTAGACGTTGTGTTTCAATTCAGTTGTGTTTTAAATCCATTTGCTTGCTGTCAGTGAATAGCTTTCTGGTTTACTTTGCAAGGCTAAGCTTGCGTTTAGTCTGGACAATCGTCTGTGAGCTAAAGACTTCAGCAGCACAAATCTCTCTCTTCCTGTGCTGACTGTTTGCTGCAGTGTAACAGCGCAGGTAGAATTGATCAGCCCGCAGCAGTATGCTATTCAGCTCGGAGATGATTCTTGTACAGCCCCCCCCCCCCAGCAGTTTAGGTTCTGTCAGGCAGAGGATTCACTACGCAGTGTGTAGACTTGAGGCCAGCGGCTCACACATCTGTGTTTGCATTAGTCGTCACGCCCCATATTGCACTGGAGCCGAGATGTGCCCCCCTATCAGTCAGGGTATGTGCAGCGTCTGCATTGTTTTCCCCCTGTGGACTCCATGGCCAGCGATGGCGCGTGACAGTGACCGCAGGCCACGCGTGTAGCCGTCCCCGAGCCACTGTGCTTACATATAGCATGGCCTGTAATGTGTACTTAAAGGGGCAATCAGTCCCCGACCCACCGTGCTTACATATAGCATGGCCAGTAATGTGTACTTAAAGGGGCAGTCTTCTCAGCGGTGACGCCCAATGTGCAGTGTTCTCTGCTCTGTTCTCTGATTTTGCATGGAGATAAGCGTCTGCCAGCTGCTCGGCGCCGCTGAACCCTAAAACCATTCTCTCTGATAGCCGTGCAGTTAGATTCATTCTGTTCCATTTCAGGTCGCAGAATCTGATGGTAGGACCGTGGTTCAGGCAGCGAGAAGCTCCTGACAGGTTCCCTTTAAAAGCTGATTATCCTAGAGTCCTCTGACGGCCGCGGTGTCCTCGACTCGGGGTTAATGTCTGCGGTCGGCTTCTAGATCGTATCAGGAGATCTCTCCCCTGTGCAGTTGCTCGTTATCGCCCCCTACTGAGCAATTCACTATAAAGTGACTGCTGCTCCAAAAATAGAACTGCCTTAAAGGGGTTGTCTTATCTGAGACCATGGGACAATGCCCCCATTGTCTGATATCTGGGACCCGCACCCCAGATATGGGCCAAAGCGGTGGCTGGAGGACTTCGGTCCGGCCACCACCAAGCACACTCCCCATACGCTTGCGCAGCCGCCTCTTATTCCCTTCTATTTGCCCGAAGGAAGTAGCGGAGCCAGCGCTTGGCTATTTTCGGCAGCCCCTATAGAAATGAATAGAGGACCCCCACCGCTCAGACATTGCACAAATCTCTGCTAGTTTGTTACAGTGTGTCAGACTGGAGGCTGTTCAGCTCACAGAGCATAGACTGGACCGGATACATTGTATCCACTTCTCAGCTGGGATCACGACTAGCCTTGGACTGGATTACTGCCTTTGAATGGAAACTAGAGTGTTCTCATTTATTGTCGGGAAGCGGAGCATTTGAAAATGGTGAGAAATGACGTTAGAAAAATGTAGAACCTCTCATGTATCTTCTTATTATCTTCTGAGGGTCGCAGATCGGACCTGTACTCCTGCCGAGATTCTGGGCCCCACCTGACACTATACATCCTGTATAACCTGCTCCGTGACTGATATTAATGCCCTCAGCCGCGCTGTGCCGACACCTGCGCCGCGCGCCACAGAGAAACCTTTATACACCGCGCCATTGTCTGCGCCCGCTGGTCCGGGCTGATGACCTCACAGGAGGACTGAGAGATCAAAACGTCTAGTCCTCATTTCTTAGTTTTCTGTTATTGGGGGCAACCACAATGGATTACGTCGCCCCCTCCAATATTTTCCATTTCACTTCTACCGTTTTGGAAAGGAGCGCAATTTGACCTTGTGAAAGCTGTAAGGACGGCCATATCGGGTGTCACCCAGCTTTCCTGGGAACCGATATTAGGAGGCATTCCTGAAACTTATCCTGGGGTTTGCCTCATAGTGAGGATCTCATTGACTTCTGTGTCTCTGGATGGTAAATGGAGGTCCCAGAGGTCGGGGTCGCACCTATGGGGGGCAGAGTTGTCCTCTGACAGGTTCTCCGTAGTGACAGGTTCATGACCGTCCGGGGAAGTTGTTTTCCCTGTGACTCATGGCCGTGAGGTGTGAGAACCAAGGTTAGCTGATAACGGAGAGGAAATTCACACGTTTCTCAAAAACAAGCCCTTCATACATCACCCAGAGGCCAGCACTGTCCGCTGGACAACTGCCAGTCCTGTAGCTTAGGATCCTAAAGTGGTGGCGGACAAGGGTTATCGCCCAGCTTTCCAGCCCCCTGAATGGCACCTCTGAATAGTCCGTCTGTCGGCCTTCTTTCTTGTACCTTGTAGCGTCACGTTCCTCTAGGACCGGCCGACAACCCCGGCACAATAGAGGAGTATCCGGACCCCTGTAATTACCCGCCGCTGCTCCACAGAATACATTGTCTGTTTCAAAGGGGGCAGCGCCCTGTAATTACCACGCAAGGAGGGGGCAGGCAGCTAAAAATGGGTCACCGCAGAGACCCAACTACAAGATGCAGCCGCCAGTGACCTTGTGTGGAGGGGGGGATGGGAGCAGGGGGCGGCAGATGGCAGGAGACCCTTATCCTGCAGCTGTCGGACCTGCCCACAGCTGGGGCCTGGCATTGATCTGATGGCCGCTCTGCAGATCCGTCATGTGCGGGCACTGATGCCATGTTGTCCGGATTTACCACATTCAGCCTTTTCTCACTGCCTATGTTGAGGTTTTCCTACCAAGTCAGAACTAGGCGGCAGCTTGTAAAGGGGGTCGTCGAGGAGAAGAAAAACATGGCTACCTTCTACACCTACCCATGGGTTGTGTGGGGTATTGCAGCTCGGCTCTATTGAAATCAGTGGGGTTGAGGCGCAGTACCAGATACAACCCATGGACCGGTGTGGCGCTGTTTTGCTTGACAGTGCAATTATTTTTTATCTTAAAGGGGTGCTCTGGTTTTAGCTCATGTCTGTGGTGAGAGAGGAGTCTGCGTCCTCCATCACCCCCTGACAATACCTGGAGGCCATCCGAGCTCCTGATCAGGATGTAATAAGGGGTCCTCCGCCCGGGACCCCTCGTTATTAGTTTAAGGCCACTAAGGGTTCGCTCATCCTTGCATTGAACCTGCGTCCCATAATACCAGGGTACGGCAGAAGGGGAGCATGGGGCGACCTTGGCACCTACACTCCATGGCCTCATCAGGGGGACATATAAGTTAGTAAAAGGTACAAATATAATGCTGCAGCCTAATAGTACACTTCCCCTTTAAGAAATGGCAGCGGCGGGGCTGCGGGATCTGCTGTGTGAATATTTTTAGAGCCGGTGGAATTACTATGAATGTCAATTGAGCTAAACCCATCTGTGTCCTGTAAGTGGTGGCGCGCTGCGCTCCCTCCGGGCAGTAGTGGTCACGCTCTGCTACACCCTCACACTATGCTGCAGAGCCGGGAGAACTGTGCCCCCAATTATCGCTTCCCCCGTCACCTGGCACAGCCCTACCAATTCTGCCCGGATACAAGTGTGACTGCTCAATCATAATGGTTATGTGAATTTTCAGCATGACCCCGGCTGTATTGTTCCCCCCCCCCCTCCTCTTTTCTGCTACCCCTCCCCCCTTTTATTTTATTTTTTTATCTATCCAGGTTTTTTGGCCTTGCCATGCTATTTAGCTGCTGGTGCCCCCCATTAAGCATATGGCTGCTAGCGGTGGCAGCTGGGAAGCCAAGGTTTGGGGTCAGGACAGATCTGCCCTCTCCTGCTCCTTCCCAAAGCCTGGCAATATGGTGCCCTGTCGATGGGGAGGGGGCAGCCGGGACCCTGCACTATACAATGAATACGGTGGTCTCCGTATTGTGAATATCCTCATGTCAGTCTGTAGGTGGCATAGAAATATCATGGCGGTGTATGGCTGCGGGAAGACATCCGGATAGGAAAGAAATATCTGCAGATCTAAGGCTGGACCCCCCCATACACGTGCAAGCTGAGCATGTATGCAATAGACAGAGTATTGAGTAGCCGCCTCTGCCCCCTTGAGAACCAAAGGATCGGGCATACTGAAATTCCACCTGCCCCATCCTTTTCGTCCTTGACATCAGCCGTCTAGTCGGAATTTAAAGGGGTTGTTCGGGCTCCTGATCGGTGAAGGGCTGACGCCTCACTCCTCCACCGATCAGCTGTTCCCTGCGGTGATGGAATCATGATTTTGATTGGAACCGGAAGCACAGCTCTGTTAAGCGCAGCAGTCGCGCTGGTTTGCGCAGCTCCCTTTCTCTTGACCACTACACTTAGAGAGGCGCTGTCTGCTTCCTGCTCCATTCACAATGCTGGTTCCAGAATTGGTGGATCTGATCGGGCTGTCAGCTCCTGACCGATCAGAACCTGTGTACTATAATGCCCTCCCTGAGGAAAGCATAATGACACACCCGCCAATCACTTCTGGGCCACCATTCAGTACTACTACAGCGCTGGCGTACCAGTGGTGTGAGGGAGAGGAGTCCGATCTCCCCCCCCCCCACACACACACCCAGAGGAGTCCGATCTCCCCCCCCCCCACACACACCCAGAGGAGTCCGATCTCCCCCCCCCCCCCACACACACACACCCAGAGGAGTCCGATCTCCCCCCCCCCCCACACACACCCAGAGGAGTCCGATCTCCCCCCCCCCCCCACACCCAGAGGAGTCCGATCTCCCCCCCCCCACACACCCAGAGGAGTCCGATCTCTCTCCCCCCCCCCCCCCCACACCTTGATTGTAACTGGCGGCTTTCTTTCCTGTTATGCTGGAAATGCTCGCCCAGAAGGGACAGCCTGCGAAAATCCCCCGGTCTCTCATACTCTGCGTTAGAGTAGAGGGTTCCCTTTAATGACCAATCCTGAGGATAGCTCATCAATATCAGGAGCCTGGATGACCCTGTTAGGCCCCATTCTCACAACCGTGAGGCCGCTGTGCCCGTGTTGCCGACTGTTGGCAGTGTTTCCGTGTGCTTCTGGTCCATGTCTTATCTTTTCCCACATCGTGCGGATCACGGACCCGTTGAAGTCCATGGGTCCATAGCTTTATTCCTTGATGTGATCCCCAACACACACCCAGAAGAGTCCGATTCCCCCCCCCCCACACACACACCCAGAGGAGTCCGATCTCTCCCCCCCCCCCCCCCCACACACCCAGAGGAGTCCGATCTCCCCCCCCACACACACACCCAGAGGAGTCCGATCTCCCCCCCAACACACACACCCAGAGGAGTCCGATCTCCCCCCCCCCAACACACACACCCAGAGGAGTCCGATCTCCCCCCCCCAACACACACACCCAGAGGAGTCCGATCTCCCCCCCCCCCAACACACACACACACCCAGAGGAGTCCGATCTCCCCCCCCCCCCCACCCACCCAGGAGTCTGATCTCGCCCCCCCCCCCACACACACACCCAGAGGAGTCCGATCTCCCCCCCCCCCCACACCCAGAGGAGTCCGATCTCCCCCCCCCCCACACACACACACCCAGAGGAGTCCGATCCCCCCCCCCCCCCACACACACCCAGAGGAGTCCGATCTCCCCCCCCCCCCCCCCACACACACCCAGAGGAGTCCGATCTCCCCCCACACACACCCAGAGGAGTCCGATCTCTCCCCCCCCCCCCCCACACACACACCCAGAGGAGTCCGATTTCCCCCCCCCCCCCACACACACCCAGAGGAGTCCGATCTCCCCCCCCCCCCCCCACACACACACCCAGAGGAGTCCGATCTTCCCCCCCCCCCCACACACACCCAGAGGAGTCCGATCTCCCCCCCCCCCCACACACACCCAGAGGAGTCCGATCTTCTCCCCCCCCCCACACACACCCAGAGGAGTCCGATCTCCCCCCCCCCCCACACACACCCAGAGGAGTCCGATTTTCCCCCCCCCCACACACACCCAGAGGAGTCCGATCTCCCCCCCCCCCACACACACACCCAGAGGAGTCCGATCTCCCCCCCCCCCCCCCACACACACCCAGAGGAGTCCGATTTCCCCCCCCCCCCCCCCACACACACACCCAGAGGAGTCCGATCTCCCCCCCCCCCACACACACACACCCAGAGGAGTCCGATCTCCCCCCCCCCCCCCCACACACACCCAGAGGAGTCCGATCTTCCCCCCCCCCCCACACACACACCCAGAGGAGTCCGATCTCCCCCCCCACACACACCCAGAGGAGTCCGATCTCCCCCCCCACACCTTGATTGTAACTGGCGGCTTTCTTTCCTGTTATGCTGGAAATGCTCGCCCAGAAGGGACAGCCTGCGAAAATCCCCCGGTCTCTCATACTCTGCGTTAGAGTAGAGGGTTCCCTTTAATGACCAATCCTGAGGATAGCTCATCAATATCAGGAGCCTGGATGACCCTGTTAGGCCCCATTCTCACAACCGTGAGGCCGCTGTGCCCGTGTTGCCGACTGTTGGCAGTGTTTCCGTGTGCTTCTGGTCCATGTCTTATCTTTTCCCACATCGTGCGGATCACGGACCCGTTGAAGTCCATGGGTCCATAGCTTTATTCCTTGATGTGATCCCCAACCTGTTGCTTTCCAGCTGCTGCAAACGACAGCTCCCATCATGCCCTGACTGCCTGGGAATGCTGTGTGCAGGGCTCGCTGGGAGTTGTAGTTTTGTCACCACCGTTGTGCTAGATGAGTGCTACCCGAAAGATTTGTATTCCTGAGAGCCGCCCTTTTCTAATCTACTGTTCCCTGTCTCGCAGGTGAAAAATGACTACATGGCGGAGATGGCGGACCAAGTAGACCAGGAAATTGCCTTGAAGCTCGGCTGTCTTGAGATCCGGTAATGTCTTGAATATACTTATTATTATTATTATTATTATATGTATTCTAAGCCGAGAGTATCCTGCGCTCTGTGGCTGGAGATAAATCGCTGGTATTTACTTGAGTAATGATATTTCCTCCGTCCTGCAGCCTTCTCCTCCAGGTCATCTCCAGCTGACCTGCGCTCTCTGCTCCCTTATTTAACCACATCTTGGTTATTTTATTCTTATTTTCAGTTGTGCATTCGCTTATCGTTTCTTGATGAGGCACTCAGGTCTGCTCCAGCTGTAAATGACCGTCTGTCTATTTAAGCCTGTGTTTCGTACTTTGTAAGGTGCCTTATAAGCAGAAATGCTGCGGCTCATCACTCACAGCGGAAAGTAAAATGTGCAACTTCAGCCTCTTAATTGCAACTAATTGACTATCCATGATTCAGTGTTCAGCGTGTATGAAATTAGACAAAACAATCAGCACAAAACTGCAAATTAATTTTCTGTAACTGTAATTATTGCAGAATATGGCATATAACACTAACTGCGCACACACAGGGCTGCATTAACAGTCTTACTGGTTAGCATTTAAAATGAGTCAGTGGTTTCCTAACGGACACCTACAGGGTAACTGCAATCCTGTAATAAACTGCGGCCTACTATAATACTGCTCCCATGTACAAGAATATAACTACTATAATACTGCCTCCTATGTACAAGAATATAACTACTATAATACTGCCTCCTATGTACAAGAATATAACTACTATAATACTGCTCCTATGTACAGGACTATAACTACTATAATACTGCTCCTATGTACAAGAATATAACCACTATAATACTGCCTCCTATGTACAAGAATATAACTACTATAATACTGCTCCTATGTACAGGAATATAACTACTATAATACTGCTCCTATGTACAAGAATATAACTACTATAATACTGCTCCTATGTACAAGAATATAACTACTATAATACTGCCTCATATTTACAATAATATAACTACTATAATACTGCTCCTATGTACAAGAATATAACTACTATAATACTGCTCCTATGTACAAGAATATAACTACTATAATACTGCTCCTATGTACAAGAATATAACTACTATAATACTGCTCCTATGTACAAGAATATAACTACTATAATACTGCCTCCTGTGTACAAGAATATAACTACTATAATACTGCCTCCTATGTACAAGAATATAACTACTATAATACTGCCTCCTATGTACAAGAATATAACTACTATAATACTGCCTAATACTGGTGTAAATTCTTTTAAGTGGACACAGCTTCAAAGAATTGAGTTGGTCAGCTCCTGGGGTGGGCAGCCCCTTTAATGAATTAGAACATGTCTATATACAGTATTTGCAGTATTCTTTCGGGTATGCGATATGATGTCCATTTTGTAATTCTAGGCGGTCGTATGGGGAGATGAGAGGTAATGCCCTGGAGAAGAAGTCAAACTATGAAGTTTTAGAGTGAGTATCTTCCTTCTTTTTGAATTCCCTATTTATTAAAGGTATTGTCCAAACTAATTGATTATTGGCCCATTTTTTTTAAATACAATTGAATGTATTGAAAGATAATGTTGTCTGATTGGGAATACCATCTATATATCCTGTATTATACTCCAGAGCTGCACTCACTATTCTGCTGGTGCAGTCACTGTGTACATACATTACTTATCCTGTACTGATCCTGAGTTACATCCTGTATTATACTCCAGAGCTGCACTCACTATTCTGCTGGTGCAGTCACTGTGTACATTCATTACATTACTTATCCTGTACTGATCCTGAGTTACATCCTGTATTATACTCCAGAGCTGCACTCACTATTCTGCTGGTGCAGTCACTGTGTACATTCATTACATTACTTATCCTGTACTGATCCGGAGTTATATCCTGTATTATACTCCCCCCGACATATGGGGGAGCAATTGTTAGTGTCGGATAACCCCTTTAAGTGGAGATTTCTTGCTCTGAAGCGTGAGATATTACTAAAATCCACGGCACTCCTTGAAAGTGAAAAAATGTGCTATTTATTCACACGTCCTACAGCAACATTTCGGTTCTCTCTCAGAACCTTCTGAGAGAGAATCGAAACGTTGCTGTATGACGTGTGAATAAATAGCACATTTTTTCAGTTTTAAGGAGTGCCGTGGATTTTTGTAACTTGTCTACCGCACAGAATCGAGGGGTTACCGCTGGCACCCACTTTACAGTTGGCAAAGGGGTGCTGCCCTACTTTTGATGTGTGTGTGTGTGTGTGTGTGTGTGTGTATATATATATATATATATTATATCTCTCTTGCAGTTGTTTTTCCCGTTTCCTTGTAGATTGAGGGATTATTTTGAACCTACAAGGAGCCCTTCACCCCTGAGTCATCCCCACGTCACCGTTAATACAATCTGAGGATCCAGAAGTCGGCTTCAATACCATAATTACCTAAATGTTCGCCCCGTCCCCCGCCCCTCTCTGCTGTGACATTTCCATCACCCTAATTGGCCATTATTCTTGTCAGACATGTTTTATTCCTCTGTGGTGACAGCCCCGAGCCCTACCCAGCGACCCCGCGATGTTCCATCATTAGTTATGCCGTGTATGGCGTGCACCTCGGGGTCGTCTGCACACAGGTCCTGTACTTCCTGCCATGGGACGCCTATACCTATCGGTTGTGTTCTGAATGTGCGCCGTCACCATCAAGGGAGCAATAGCAACCAAATACCGCAACATAACATCCGTAGACTATGTAATAACATTCTATTTTATGTATCTTTCCAATATTTTTCTCACCATTTTTAAGATCTCTGCTTGCTTTCACTGAGTGGTTACATTCTTGTTGAGGCCTGTTACGGCTGTGAGTTTGCGGTCGTTATACGTTGTCGAGACCATCATCTGCGAGATAAACTGTCTGGATTACGGATTGATACAATGTATCAGTGCAGGAAATAGAAAGCAGTGTAGAGCCGATCGGGAGGTTCTGCAGCAAACAGACGAGTGTATTTACACCGCTGCGGAGTGTGACCATTGTCTTAGGTTACTCCCGGGTCAGGTTATGTGGAGGTGACAGAATGTTCTCTGTATAAGATTGTGATCCCCCCACAGTGACTGGTATCGGAGAGGGTGACGGGATGCTTCAGGAGGGTTGTGCTCCTCGCTGGTGTCGTGTATTTTGGGTTACCGGCCGTTCATCTTGGAGCTCGTGCCGTCTCCCCGTCCTGTACCGACATCAGTTTTGTGTAATAAACCGATCCCTTATTATTTCTTTCTTTCAGGAAAGACGTTGGTCTGAAGAGGTTCTTCCCTAAGAGTTTGCTGGATTCTGTGAAGGTAAGTTGGCGACATTTTGCCACTTATGAGAAGATATTCTGTGTTCCTTTGAATTTCTGTAATTTATTCTGTAATGCCCCCTTGGATGCAGAGTGTAGCAGAGGGAACAGACTTGGAGTTACTGTGTTACATCCCACTGCATCCTGATAATCGGGACGCTGCACTGGAGCGAGCTCTGATGTCTCTCCTATTCCTGATTATTAGGACGCTGCACTGGAGCGAGCTCTGATTTCTCTCCTATTCCTGATAATCAGGACACTGCACTGGAGCGAGCTCTGATTTCTCTCCTATTCCTGATTATTATGACGCTGCACTGGAGCGAGCTCTGATTTCTCTCCTTTTCCTGATTATTATGACGCTGCACTGGAGCGAGCTCTGATTTCTCTCCTTTTCCTGATTATTATGACGCTGCACTGGAGCGAGCTCTAATTTCTCTCCTATTCCTGATTATTAGGACGCTGCACTGGAGCGAGCTCTGATTTCTCTCCTATTCCTGATAATCAGGACGCTGCACTGGAGCGAGCTCTGATTTCTCTCCTATTCCTGATTATTAGGACGCTGCACTGGAGCGAGCTCTGATTTCTCTCCTTTTCCTGATTATTAGGACGCTGCACTGGAGCGAGCTCTAATTTCTCTCCTATTCCTGATTATTAGGATGCTGCACTGGAGCGAGCTCTGATTTCTCTCCTTTTCCTGATTATTAGGACGCTGCACTGGAGCGAGCCATGATTTCTCTCCTTTTCCTGATTATTATGACGCTGCACTGGAGCGAGCCATGATTTCTGTACTTTCTATCCTCTCAGGCAAAGTCGCTGAGGAAGCTGATCCAGCAGACCTTCCGCCAATTTGCCAACCTCAACAGGGAAGAAAGTATCTTGAAGTTCTTTGAAATCCTTTCCCCGGTCTATCGATATGACAAGGAGTGCTTCAAGTGTGCTCTCGGAGTAAGTATGGTAGGACATAACTAACCGTGTCTTCTCTGCTTTATTACATGTCATTTGCCTGTAGGTATTGGCCATGATTACCACTTTCTGTTGGCAGCTGCCTGGCATTGAGCTTGTGGTTGAGGGAACTGCAGCTCTTTAATCATCTGTTATCACTAACTTTAATTTAAATGGCCACCCTATAATGTCTCATTTAGGTGCCCCGAGCCTCGCATCTTGAGGGATTCCTGTACCATGGCCCTCCTTTATCACTTTGCCATCTTCACCCATCAAATATGAAGGGGCCCTCAAAATCGCTTGACTACCCCAAATGCTAATAATCCCACAGACCCTACATCTGAAGCCTGCAGTCCCCTCATCCAGGGTGGGTCCGAACCTGTGAGACGCTTGTCCTGCTCTCCGTGGATCCCTGTTCCATCTCTTATATTGTGGAGTGTAGTCCCCACTTTATACGGAGAATCTCTTTATGATTGTGCGCATCTAGGGCAGGGAAGGCCGACCTGTGTCTCCCCAGCTGTTGCAAAACTACAACTCCCAGAATGCCCAGGCTGCCTACAGCTATCCGCCTGCAGCAGGGCATGGTGGGAGTTGTAGTTTTAGCTGCAGGTTGGCCATCCCTCATCTAAAGGATAGTATTGTGACGTTGGGGGATGAGAGACTGTTCCGGAAATGGGCATGGCAGACGATCCGTCTATTTTTAGAGAGTGCAGGCGGCTCTTTTTGTCTTTTTACCAGTGTCTTTGTATAAATATGCTTTTTACCATTGTTTAACCCTTGTTTTCATTATTTTTTTTCCCCATGCTCCTCTCACTTCCTATCTTGACACCATTGATCACATAACCCATTAAAGTCCAGTTGGGTTATTTCTGTAGAACTGGCGATCGGCCCCGAGGAAGGGATCAGTTACCTTACAGACAAAGGATCCAATGTAAGCGCTGAACCGGTTTGTTTCTGATGTTTTCCATCAGACTATTATAATGTTGTGGTTGATACATATATACAATAAACTGTCTACAATGTATCCTTCACTCCCTAAATGATGCAGCTCCTTGTTTCAATCTGGTTACAAATTCTGCATTATTCCTCAGGGGTTTCCTAGTCAAACTCCTCATGTTGAGCTCCTCCTGCAGACCTATGTGTCGCTATGGTTACAGACTACAGACGAAACCCTGCGTAGTCTGATACCACAGTCATGTGCGACTCTCTTCTCCTTAACCTACCGATGGTGGTAAATGGAAGTAGCACATGACTGCATCGTCAGTCTGTAACCATGGAAACACATAGGTCTTCATGAGAGCTGTAGACACAGAACGGCAGTAAGTTTTCATTTGAGGCTATTTGCAAAATGACGTCATTTATTTCACATGCAGTCACAAACGTGTACATACCCCTTAAAGGGGGTTATCCAAAGTGTAAGATATCCCCCCCCCCCCAATGCCCAGGCCCCTCGTATACATTATACTTACCTGCCCCCTGGCACCTGGGTTGCTCCGGATCCCTGCACGCCCGCCGCTGTGTCTGCCAGCTGCTAGGGAGGCTCATCTCTGTCGCGGCTTGCTATGGCCTGTTTTGATCCATGCGACCGGGAGTTGCAGTGGCGGCCGTGCAGGGGTCTGGAGCGACGCTGGTGCCGGGGAGCAGTTAAGTATAATGTATACGAGGGGCCCGGGCATTGGGGGGGGATTTAGGTTTTGGATAACCCCTTTTAAGACAGGAGCTTAGAAAAAAAAAAGCTGAAGATGCATTTTTCCTACAATTCTGACCTGCTATTTAAAGTTTTTGTGACTCTGCGTTTCCTACAGCCGACCCATCTCGCAGACTTTACTCAGGTGCAGACGATCCAGTATTCAAGCAGTGAAGACAAGGACAGGAAAGGAGGGTTGCAGCTAAAAATTTCTGGAGCCCCAGAGGTAAGTGTTCTCTCTTCGCCCCCAGCTTGGCGCCTGGCTTAGTTCTGCCGACCCGTGTTGTATTATACTTTGTGTCCAAATTCCTCACCTTTTTCAAGATCTCTGCTTGCTGCCTGTTGCTAGAAATCTTCACCGCTCGCTCTGTATATTTGAGCCATCACTGTCCGATTGAAGGGGGGAAGGGATATGTCAGACGCAGTAGTAACAATGATACCCCTGTTGTTGATGTCCCCTCTCAGCCTCTCACTGTGACAGCCCCCTCCCTCACCATCGCGGAGAACATGGCCGACTTGATAGATGGATACTGTCGTCTTGTCCATGGAGCCTCTGAGTCCTTCATCATCAGGCCGCAGAAAGGTAAATTGAATCGGCTTGTGTGCAGGGGAGCGGCAGCTGAGGGGGGCGCAGCATATTCCACCTCTCCGGGTTCCGTTCTGCAGCCTGCTGAGCTTTGTATGCCGCAGCTTCCTCCAGGAGACGTGAGAGCGCTTGTAATCGCCTCCTGTCCAGCCGCTCTCGGTGATTATCTGCTGTGTGGAGATGCAGATTATTTAGCATGGTGGAGGATACTAGAGATGCACCTGCTTATCATACAGGCCTGCGCTGCTTGCTGAGTGATACTGCACGCCTGTCCTATAGGATGGTTTAGAAGGAAACCATTAAACCCACAACCCCGAGGGGTCTGCGAGAAATCGTCTAGTCTGGAGAACCCTCTGCGAGCTCAACAGGCTAGGTTCTTAGCTGCACTGATACATTGTAACAAACCAGTCGATGAGGATTGGTGCTGCTGCCATAAATGTCTAGTCTGGATACAACTGTTGCAAAGCCTCTTAAACCACAAACCTATCTGCAAATCTCCAACTGGGTGAAAAAGACCTCTGATTATAAGATAACGTGCGAAACGCGTCAGTGGGCAGCTTTTACATGTGTTAAAGGAGGAGTTTCGCTACAACCCATGATAGAGCATTTGGACATCATGCCCCCCCCCCCCCCCCCCATGTCTCTTAATGGTGTGTCATGTGTCAGATCAATGGGGGCTATTCTAATAGCATGCATGTAACATGGCTTCTGCCGCTCTGCAATCTGATCTCCAGTGGTTAGAGAAGCTGAATCCGGAGCATCAGTTAAAGGAGATTTCCAAGTTTTTGTTTTTTTTAAACTGATGACCTTTCCTCAGTATAGGTCATCAGTATCTGATCGGTGGGGGTCCGACACCCGGGACCCCTGCAGATCAGCTGTTTGAGAAGGCTGCGTTGCCCACAGGAGCGCCGGTGAATTCTTGCAACTATTCCAAAGATAGTGACGGCACGTTCATCGATCACGTGGCCTGGGGGCAGCTCGGTCCCATCCAAGTGAGCTGTAATACCAAGCGTGGCCACTCTACAATGTTTGGCGCTGTGCCAGGTAAGCTCACAGGAGGACCGCTGCCTTCTCAAAACAGCTGATCTGCGGGGGTCCCCGGTGTCGGACTGCTACTGATCAGATACCGATGACCTATCCAGAGGATAATTCATCGGTGTAAAAAAAAAATCTTGGACAACCCTTTTCATTTATTTTGGTTGTCGTCTTTAACAATCATGGACAATGACTACGAAGTAGGTGACGTTGGCGTCGGCTTTTGTGGTTTCCTGTTCCTCTCGGGTGGCCTCCTTCTGAGTAGTGTTGTGGGGGCAGCCCTTTTAAATGCTGGTTAATACTGATGTGTGAGCCTTGGTCTCCTCCATGTGTGTTAGGCGTGGACAAGGTAGTAGCGGCTTTTCCTACAAGTGTCATCTAATACCAGTTTAGATTGGTGTCATGACGACATTTTGGTAACCACGTTACAGCAGCACCACCCGGACCTCCCACGATTCTTCTGAACCGAACGTAGACCACATAGCAGCACCTTATGCGGATTTCAGTGGTTGTTCTGGGTGCTGCAGACATCTGAACTCTCCTTAGCTAGGCTAGGCCAGCCTAACTAACAGGTGTTTTATCCATGGAGGAGTCAACCTGACATTGAGGTTTCATGGTGATCCTGGTTTGTATACTGGGCCTTTATGTGCTGCAGTACGGAGTCGTCTGATGGGTGACCGTTGTCAGGAGCAGAAGGTGACCCTCAGCTTCAGGGAACTCATTTACATCGTAATTGGACTTCCTTGTGAGATGCCAGAAAGCGAGAGAAGGTGAACGTGGAGCCAGCAGGAAATGTGACGGGAATCTGATGTACGAGAGCGCGACGGCAGGATGCAAAGTCATCCACCAAAAGAGCTCCGTAATGAATATGGCGCTGGAACCCCGGCCTCCACGTCTCTTCATAAACCGTGGACCAGGTGTTGGCTGGAAACGTGTTGGTTTTTAATAGATTATCCCATAGAGCAGGAAACGGCAACCTCCGGAGCTCCTCCAGCGGTTCTGTAACTGTAAGGGTATGTTCACATGACGACGGGTTTTGAAAATCCGGCTACAAAATTCAAAATACAATATATTTTATTTTTCACTTTATGTGTTTACTTCAATACAAAATTGCATTTTCAGCTTGTGGTTTTCGGCAGGGATCCAAGCAAATTCTACACGTTCGGAGCATATATATATATATATATATATATATATATTTTTTTTTTACGCTTCCTATTCATTTCAGTTACAACCGGAGAGGGTTAGTCGGAATTCACACGCACAACGAGGACGCTTCTTCCGCGCAACTATACGACCACGAGGATGTAGCATTAAACCTCTTTTTTTATTTTTATTTTTTTTAAGGATGACAGCGCGTTTCGTAGCGACAGAGCTCCTTTTTCAAGTCTGTATTGTCAAAACGGGAGGATGAAATTCCCGGAGTGCTTCTTATGCGCTGCACGGCCAGGACCTTGGAAAAAAGGAGCTCTGTCGCTCCGAAACGCGTTGTCATCCTTAAAAAAAAAAAAAAGAAAAGTGGTTTAATCCTCGTGGTCGTATAGTTGCGCCGAAGTAGTGTCCTCGTTGTGCGTGTGAATTCCCACTAACGCCTCTCCTGGGGGCCGGCAACCCCTTTTTATCGAGGATCGACCTCTTTCCTTTGCCTGTGTACAACTATACAAGGTGAGCTTAAAGGGGTTGTCTGAGTTATGGGAAAAAAAAAGATATAGCACTGTAAGGGTCCATTCACACGTCCGTAAGTGTTTTGCGGACACCACCAACCATCACTGAAATCGCATCCGTATGCCTTCTGTTTTTCACAAAAGCCCCTTTTGTTTCTGTGAAGCCAGGGCTGCGTGAAAAACGCACAATATAGAACGTGCTGCGATTTTTTTTTTTTTTTTTCTGAACGCAGAGATGATGCATGAAAAACGGATCGCGGGAGTATGATTCATTGAAGTGAATGAGGCAGCATTCTGTCCGGACGCAATCCGCATGCACCATATTCAGACAGAAAAACTCTGTTCGGCAATTCCCATTGTCTTTTAACTTCTGTTGGAGATCCAAGTACGGCCAAGCAAGTGTGCATGCTGGGAGTTGTAGTTTCAGCACAGCTGCTTTGGCGGAGGTAGCGGATCCCAGAGCAGAACATGCCATGTGGACAGCAAATAAGTGACACCCCCCTCCCCCATTCATATTCCATCTGGCGAGACCGGTGGGTATTGAATGCTACGTCATGTGCGTCTGATGTTTCAGTGTCGTCCTGGGAATCCCGTTAATGGCGGAGTAATGTGAGCAGCGGGCGCGCCCGGCCCTGACTCTTATTGATCCGGAAGCTTTTAGTGAGTGTGGATTCTCTTCCCACCGAGTATTGAGCGGTTTTCACACCTATGGATGCCCTGCAGTCATGGCCCCTCGGGCGGCGCCCATTTATCCCATCGCTAACGGCAAACCAGTCCGTGATGATTGGCTGGATGAAGTGACGGGCTCCCTGGTGGGACGAGGGGCGTTCATCCTAAACGGTCAATCAATGCATGGGGTCCAGCACATGTCTACAAATAATGGGGGGGCTACTGCTGGTCTCTAGTTGTATCCAAAGCTGCATCGAATCTCCTGCCTGCTGCTTTCTCCCTGGCTCGGTGTCTGTACGGAGCATGCCCTGCTGTGGTGCTTTGCCTGTGCCATGTTGTGTATTGTGAGGCGCCACATCCAGAGCTGCGTTCTTCTCTTCTGCATGTCCTTGCCTCCCCCTGCTGTATCGGGGTCTGCAGAGTCCAGCGCATGCTGCAGTGCACCGAGCGAGATGTAGTGTTTGCACCGTACACATGTATAGATTTAAGGTCTTGGCGGCTGCTTTTGCCTCTTCATATTTTGAGGTGTTGGGGCGAAGAGTAACATGGTGACGGGCGCAGTATAATGTGTGGTATTAATCCTATCATATCCATGTCACTCTCCTGAGCATTGCTCTTCCTGGCTCATGTATAGAACTCCAGAGGGCAGTAAAGACTGATACTAACACTAAGTGTATGTGCTCCTCCAGGAGGCCTCATTGTTCTTATCTAGAAGCAGCATGGCCGACTAAGAACTGCATAAAACCATTCATCTTACCGTTTTATTTTTTTTCCATGTGTCTTCCCATGATTCCACTCTAAGACTTTCCTATCCGGGGAGGAATCGATGGCCCTCTTCATCCTGAGCTTCCGGGTTCAGGTATAGAACTCCAGAACTGCAGTGAAAACTGACACACTGACAGAGCACAGGGACGATAGTGACCCGATGCAATACATATGTACCTGCCGATCAGGGGCTGTGGAAAGCTGGGTGACGGGCAGTAAATGAACTGTAATGGCGGTAGTCGGCAGGTTTTACCTGGCATAGGAATGAGAGCGCCAGCTCCCCTCTATTAGGGTGCATTTACTGTGTGACGGCCATGCACAAACACGGGCAGCGGCCGCGTGCATCCCGCACCGTGGTGCGTACCCACTGACTTCAATGAGTCTGAGGACATGTCCTATCTCTTGTGGCACGGACCCGGGAGCTCACAGGAAGGCTTCCATCTGTTCCCGTGGCCTTCCGGGCCCCCGCGCAGAAAAAGATGTACGTGTCCTATCTTTGGCCGCATCTTGCAGATCGCAGACTCATTGAACTCAGTGGTCCGCACCATGATGGGGCTTGCACGCGGCTGCTTCCATGTGTTTCGCGCGGCTGTCGCACATTAGTGTGCACCCTAAGCCAGAGAAGAACGCCGCCCTGAGTCTAAGGGCTCATCAGCCATGGCAGATGCAGACCCTTAGAGATGGCGGAGGTCACACTGATGCCTCTTATTAGGTCTGGTGGGCATGGAGGGCAATCTGTGCAGGGTGCTCTGCTGTGAGGGTTGCACCTGTCAGCGTCGCCTTCTGCCGCCATCTCCCCTCCCGCGCCCTCTTCCGCCCTCTTCCGCCAGTCTTTTGATTATCTGTAGACTCGTGTAAACTGTTCAGTGATCTCCTTATTTTGCACGTCTTACATGTCTGAGTCTAGAAGGAATCTGAGCTTCTCTTTCCAGGGAATCGCTAGATCAGGCTTCAGATGGGTGAGCGCTGCTCTGGGGGTCTGTGACATGAGGGGTAACAGGGGGAGTGTGTGCTGCTCAGCGTATAGATGTGCACTGTGCGGAGAGCTCGGGATATGCCTGATGATGGACAATACCGGGTGACGTCCCAGACCCAGCTTTCCTAGAGCCTAGCTGTAGGTTATGATGTGTCACTGACTGGGCAGGCCTACAGGAAAGCTGGGTGACTGCAGAGGTTAGTCACTGCATAAAAGAAAGCTGCAGAGCTGTAATGGAAGAGATGGATGACTGCTTATACCCGACCTCACCAGCAGGGCTGTCCTGATTTACTAGAGAACTGAATGACAAGTTCTTGTATGTCCACAGTGACTCCACAAGCAGAATAGTGAGTGCAGCTCTGGAGTATAATACAGGATGTAACTCAGGATCAGTACAGGATAAGTAATGTATGTACATAGTGACTCCACAAGCAGAATAGTGAGTGCAGCTCTGGAGTATAATACAGGATGTAACTCAGGATCAGTACAGGATAAGTAATGTATGTACATAGTGACTCCACAAGCAGAATAGTGAGTGCAGCTCTGGAGTATAATACAGGATGTAACTCAGGATCAGTACAGGATAAGTAATGTAATGTACGTACATAGTGACTCCACAAGCAGAATAGTGAGTGCAGCTCTGGAGTATAATACAGGATGTAACTCAGGATCAGTACAGGATAAGTAATGTAATGTATGTACACAGTGACTGCACCAGCAGAATAGTGAGTGCAGCTCTGGAGTATAATACAGGATGTAACTCAGGATCAGTACAGGATAAGTAATGTATGTACACAGTGACTGCACCAGCAGAATAGTGAGCACAGCTCTGGAGTATACAGGATAGGTAATATATTTACACAGTGACAGAACTTCTTGTATAGATCTGTTATGTGACTTCCTGTATATTTGCCGTTTATATTGTATAATGATCTTTTTCTTGTCTTTATACAGAAGGAGAACGAGCTTTGCCATCGATACCAAAGTAAGTAATTCCGTCCACGTTGAATTCTGCACATCCTTTACAATTTATAAACATTTCAAAAGCCGAACATATAAATCCTCTTCTTTGATGTCGGGGTTGGCGCCTCTTTACAGGACACAAACATTTGCACCGTTTATTGCACCCTAGAGATACGTTGTGTAGGAAGATGTCAGATTTGAGCAGCTCCGTCTGCTCCTCTGACTGGTGTCTGTGGGGTGTGGATGGCATCGGTTTTAGGTGGATTTCTCCTTTCAGTTTTGATTTTACTGTCTGACATAGGCAGGAAGCTCTGGCCCGATGATCTCATCTGCTGCAGGAGCTCCACTTGCCTCTGACCGTCTGATGTTTTGTGTGACTTAATTTTTTTAGATTTTTCATCCAGTAGGGGGAGCCATTAGAATGCTCTCCCCTTCCATCTCTGTGCATTCCATTCTCCTCCTCCCCCTCTGACGAAGTGCAGAATGGATCAGCCCTGCTAATTGCAGAACGTAGTCCGTGCCTATGATCAATGCAGAGCCTCAGTGACCATGAAGAATGTGCACCATTCACAGATACCACCCTCTCTCTTACAGGCTAGCCAACAACGAGAAGCACGGCGTAAGGGCTCACCCCGTCTCCGTCTCAGGTAAGGGGCAGGGGGGTCTTCCATCAGAAGTATTAGGAGTCCAGATGAATTAGTGATGACTGATGAGCGGACAGGACGGAGGTGACGCCCCCACCCCCATCCATAGACGTGTGCATGGGAAGTCGTCATTTAACTCTTAAAGGTTCCACTGCTTGTGATTCATGAGGACTCGGATAATGCCATAGGTGAAGCCGGCAGTCCTATGTAAAGCCACTTGCTGGTGGAGAGTCTGTCCAGATCACTCAGCCGGTTTTCCCGCAGTCCTGTGTCGCACTGCTACATTGCAGCCAATCGTAAGGAATGTGGTCAAGTTGTGACATGTAAGATCCGACGACTCAGCCGCGGAAATCCAGACCTGCTGGATATCGGCGCAGCCACATTCTCCGTTATTAAGTGCGGTTTTGGCAATGCAACATTGCAGTCTCGGATCCCAGACGGTCGTGTCGCCCTTTTCTGCTGCTTTGCTCCATGGGGCCCGACCAGACCATGTTCAGCAAACGCGTCTGCCACCGAGGATTTGGATGTGTCGTGTGAATGAGATGATTGTGAGGTTGTCCTCACGTGCACGAGGCTTGCAGCTAAACGGTTAACGGCGCTTGTCCGGCTCCCGTCCGCAAGAGGCCGATCCTTCAGACTGGAGGAATGATGTGACAGTCCTGGGGCATGGAAAGCATCAGCAGTCACTGGTGCGCAGGGAGTGGGCACGCCGTGTCCTCTCGGATGTAAACACAGGGCAGGAAGCCGACTTTTCCATCAGGAATGATGTCACCCCCTTCTGCGCCCGCTCTGTCGCTTTGGCCTCCCCCCCCCCCCCCCCCGCGCTCTGTCGCTTTGGCCCCCCCTTCTGCGCCCGCTCTGTCGCTTTGGCCCCCCCCCTTCTGCGCCCGCTCTGTCGCTTTGGCCCCCCCCCTTCTGCGCCCGCTCTGTCGCTTTGGCCCCCCCCCTTCTGCGCCCGCTCTGTCGCTTTGGGCCCCCCCCCTTCTGCGCCCGCTCTGTCGCTTTGGGCCCCCCCTTCTGCGCCCGCTCTGTCGCTTTGGCCCCCCTTTCTGCGCCCGCTCTGTCGCTTTGGCCCCCCTTTCTGCGCCCGCTCTGTCGCTTTGGCCCCCCCTTCTGCGCCCGCTCTGTCGCTTTGGCCCCCCCTTCTGCGCCCGCTCTGTCGCTTTGGCCCCCCCTTCTGCGCCCGCTCTGTCGCTTTGGCCCCCCCTTCTGCGCCCGCTCTGTCGCTTTGGCCCCCCCTTCTGCGCCCGCTCTGTCGCTTTGGCCCCCCCTTCTGCGCCCGCTCTGTCGCTTTGGCCCCCCCTTCTGCGCCCGCTCTGTCGCTTTGGCCCCCCCTTCTGCGCCCGCTCTGTCGCTTTGGCCCCCCCTTCTGCGCCCGCTCTGTCGCTTTGGCCCCCCCCTTCTGCGCCCGTTCTGTCGCTTTTGCCCCCCCCTTCTGCGCCCGGTCTGTCTCTTTAGCCCCCCCTTCTGCGCCCGCACTGTCGCTTTGGCCCCCCCTTCTGCGCCCGCTCTGTCGCTTTGCCCCCCCCCCCCTTCTGCGCCCGCTCTGTCGCTTTGCCCCCCCCCCTTCTGCGCCCGCTCTGTCGCTTTGCCCCCCCCCCCTTCTGCGCCCGCTCTGTCGCTTTGGCCCCCCCTTCTGCGCCCGCTCTGTCGCTTTGGCCCCCCCTTCTGCGCCCGCTCTGTCGCTTTGGCCCCCCCTTCTGCGCCCGCTCTGTCGCTTTGGCCCCCCCCTTCTGCGCCCGCACTGTCGCTTTGGCCCCCCCTTCTGCGCCCGCACTGTCGCTTTGGCCCCCCCTTCTGCGCCCGCTCTGTCGCTTTGGCCCCCCCCTTCTGCGCCCGTTCTGTCGCTTTTGCCCCCCCCCTTCTGCGCCCGGTCTGTCTCTTTAGCCCCCCCTTCTGCGCCCGCACTGTCGCTTTGCCCCCCCCTTCTGCGCCCGCTCTGTCGCTTTGCCCCCCCCCCTTCTGCGCCCGCTCTGTCGCTTTGCCCCCCCCCCCCTTCTGCGCCCGCTCTGTCGCTTTGGCCCCCCCTTCTGCGCCCGCTCTGTCGCTTTGGCCCCCCCTTCTGCGCCCGCTCTGTCGCTTTGGCCCCCCCCTTCTGCGCCCGCTCTGTCGCTTTGGCCCCCCCCCTTCTGCGCCCGTTCTGTCTCTTTAGCCCCCCCTTCTGCGCCCGCACTGTCGCTTTGGCCCCCCCTTCTGCGCCCGCACTGTCGCTTTGGCCCCCCCTTCTGCGCCCGCACTGTCGCTTTGGCCCCCCCCTTCTGCGCCCGCTCTGTCGCTTTGGCCCCCCCCTTCTGCGCCCGCTCTGTCGCTTTGGCCCCCCCCTTCTGCGCCCGCTCTGTCGCTTTGGCCCCCCCCTTCTGCGCCCGCTCTGTCGCTTTGGCCCCCCCTTCTGCGCCCGCTCTGTCGCTTTGGCCCCCCCCTTCTGCGCCCGTTCTGTCGCTTTGGCCCCCCCTTCTGCGCCCGTTCTGTCTCTTTAGCCCCCCCTTCTGCGCCCGCACTGTCGCTTTGGCCCCCCCTTCTGCGCCCGCTCTGTCTCTTTGGCCCCCCTTCTGCGCCCGCACTGTCGCTTTGCCCCCCCCCCCCTTCTGCGCCTGCTCTGTCGCTTTGGCCCCCCCCCTTCTGCGCCCGCTCTGTCACCTAGCTGTAAACATTAACCTGTCACCCTGTTTACCCCCATCAAGGGCAGAGTGGCAATTAGCGGACCCCACATCACTCTGCACAGTTTGATCCCATGGGTTGCAGAGCTGGGGCAGTGTTGACCCTCTCAGCAGTCAGTGAGTCTCGGCCCAGATTCACAGCCTCCTCCTGAATACCTTCTGTCTAGTGAGCGAGGTACAGTGCCCGGTCTGTCTCCAGCTGTGAACAGGAGCTCTGTGCCTCCTCATCAATGAGCCCCTTGTCTCATCCTGGCTGCCACCTCATTAATGGGCCCTCACCGGGAACTCGCTGCTTCCTGCCCTCAGTTACTGGAATGCGAAGAGGCCACAAGCCCAGCACGTAAACATGGAAGTGACTGCACGTCTTCTCCAGAGGTAACCGGCCGCCGTCTGATGCCTCGTCCATCCCCAGGAAGGTGCAGTAACCACACTCCATTCATCAGGTTGTGGCTGTCGCCGTGCCTCAGGGTGCAGCACAGTTTCCTGCTGTGCTCACTGTCGCCCCCTCCTGTGGAATGTTTTGTCTGAGCTTCCAAGTCCAGGGAGTGACAGCTGTCCTGGACATGTTTGGTCCACACAAGTGTTAGTAACCCATCAAGCCTCTTCAGCTGTACAATACATGGCGTCTTTGAAGGTTCTTATGATTTGAGTAATCATGGAGGCCGAGATTACCTGTAAACATCCCTTTAAGAAGACTGTCAGATTTTCCTAGTCCTGGACTGAAATCATGGCTGTCTTCCAGAAATGGCTCCACCCTGTCCATGGGTCTTTTGTGGTATTGCAGCTCATGCAGGTGTGGACAACTCCCATGGTTTTATAATCCTTGAAGACCCCTTTAAAGCGTAGGAGGAAAAAATATATATTTTTTCTGTGTGTCTGTGCAGTGGGAGAGGTTCAGACTGCTGTATGTTTGATTTTTTTTATTTTTGAAACCCACTTTTTTTTCATATGTCTGCTTGTGGAACTGCAGCTCTGCAGCTCAGTGGGTGTAATCTGCTAATGAAGATACAGGTACCGAGCTCAGTGGGTGTTCTCTGCTCATGGAGATGCAGGTACCAAGCTCAGTGGGTGTTCTCTGCTAATGAAGATGCAGGTACCGAGCTCAGTGGGTGTTCCCTGCTTGTGGAGATGCAGGTACCAAGCTCAGTGGGTGTTCTCTGCTCATGGAGATGCAGGTACCGAGCTCAGTGGGTGTTCTCTGCTCATGGAGATGCAGGTACCGAGCTCAGTGGGTGTTCTCTGCTCATGGAGATGCAGGTACCAAGCTCAGTGGGTGTTCTCTGCTCATGGAGATGCAGGTACCAAGCTCAGTGGGTGTTCTCTGCTCATGGAGATGCAGGTACCAAGCTCAGTGGGTGTTCCCTGCTTGTGGAGATGCAGGTACCAAGCTCAGTGGGTGTTCTCTGCTCATGGAGATGCAGGTACCAAGCTCAGTGGGTGTTCTCTGCTCATGGAGATGCAGGTACCAAGCTCAGTGGGTGTTCTCTGCTCATGGAGATGCAGGTACCAAGCTCAGTGGGTGTTCTCTGCTCATGGAGATGCAGGTACCAAGCTCAGTGGGTGTTCTCTGCTCATGGAGATGCAGGTACCAAGCTCAGTGGGTGTTCTCTGCTCATGGAGATGCAGGTACCAAGCTCAGTGGGTGTTCTCTGCTCATGGAGATGCAGGTACCAAGCTCAGTGGGTGTTCTCTGCTCATAGAGATGCAGGTACCAAGCTCAGTGGGTGTTCTCTGCTCATGGAGATGCAGGTACCAAGCTCAGTGGGTGTTCTCTGCTCATAGAGATGCAGGTACCAAGCTCAGTGGGTGTTCTCTGCTCATGGAGATGCAGGTACCAAGCTCAGTGGGTGTTCTCTGCTCATGGAGATGCAGGTACCAAGCTCAGTGGGTGTTCTCTGCTCATAGAGATGCAGGTACCAAGCTCAGTGGGTGTTCTCTGCTCATAGAGATGCAGGTACCAAGCTCAGTGGGTGTTCCCTGCTTGTGGAGCTGCAGGGTCAGTGGGTGTTCCTTGACTTTAGAGCTTGTAGTTTCATAGCTCAGTAGGTGGTTATGGCTTGTGAAGCTGCAGGTTCAGAGCTCAGTGGGTTTTCTCTGCATGTGGAGCTGCAGTTTCATAGCTCAGTGGGTGTTCTCTGCATGTGGACCTGCAGTTTCAGAGCTCAGTGGGTGTTTCCTACTTGTGGAACTGCAAGTTCACAGCTCAGTGGGTGTTCTCTGCTTGTGGAGCTGCAGGTTCAGAGCTCAGTGGGTGTTGCCCGTGAAGCTTCACACTCGTACTCAATTCTGCTTTCATGCTCTCTCTATCCCACTCACCTGTGGCCCAACCTCACCTACTCTCACAATAAAATGGCTGTGCAAGCTATGATTTTTTTATTTTTTGTTTGGGGGGGAGGAATGATGCAGCTCACAAGTGTCCTCAGATATATAACGTGCTCTGACCACAATGGCCTCTGCAGGTTCAGCCCACACTCTCTAGTAGTAGTAGTCTGCTGTGATAGAGGCGCACACAGTGCTTAGACATGTAGGACTATTTGCAGAAGAGTTTCACTTTTATTGTGTATCTTAGCAAAGATAAGATGAGCCTCTAGATCAGGGGTCAGTAGCCTTCGGCACTCCAGCTGCTGTGTAACTACAACTCCCAGTATGCATGCTTGCTCAGCTGTTCTTGTAACTCCCATAGAAGTGGAGGGCCAGAGGTTGCTGATGCCAGCTCTAGATGTTCCTTCGTATGTTCCTGGACGCATCCTTCAGTTATTCGTATGCTTGTATCTCAGTGGCTTTCTATGTGGAATGTGTATCTCTGAAATGATCGGTCTATTAGAATATCTATAAGATAAACGTGTTCAGAAAGGGATATTCTTATGTCCGGGTGTAGACTGCCCCCTTGTGGTGGAGATTAGTTTGTACCCTGTGGATTTTCTACTATACCAGTACAATTTTGCAGGCTTTGTATTTCATATTATATGAAACTCAATAGAATGAACGCGTTTCCTGCATCTGTTGTGATAGTACAGAGCTGAACGGCCCCCGAAATCTGACTCCCCGCCTCTCTCAGCGTATTGCCAGTCTACTGCGCCATCATTGTGTTCAGTATCTGCTTGCCGACATTACGTAGACAGCAGAACTTACCACTGCCATACATTCCAATCTGATGAGTAACTCCCACCCACGGGCGGCCATTGTTCCCCCCGCTATTCTATTCCGGTCTCAGGAAACCCCTTGTTCTACTGTTACTTTTCTTGAAAGCGAAACACTGAGAGAAATATCGAAAAAAAAACGGATAACCCCGTGATTCTTATATCATATATCCAAATCTAGTATATATTCATTCAGGACCAAGTTGTCCGTGGGGGAGACGGGTACATAACAGGCAGTATTATAGTAGTTCTATTCTTGTACATAGGAGCAGTATTATAGTATTTATATTCTTGTACATAGGAGCAGTATTATAGTATTTATATTCTTGTACATAGGAGCAGTATTATAGTAGTTATATTCTTGTACATAGGAGGCAGTATTATAGTAGTTATATTCTTGTACATAGGGGGCAGTATTATAGTAGTTATATTCTTGTACATAGGAGCAGTATTATAGCAGTTATATTCTTGTACATAGGAGGCAGTATTATAGCAGTTATATTCTTGTACATAGGAGCAGTATTATAGTAGTTATATTCTTGTACATAGGAGGCAGTATTATAGTAGTTATATTCTTGTACATAGGAGGCAGTATTATAGTAGTTATATTCTTGTACATAGGAGCAGTATTATAGTAGTTATATTCTTGTACATGGGAGCAGTATTATAGTAGATATATTCTTATACATAGGAGGCAGTATTATAGTAGTTATATTCTTGTACATAGGGGGCAGTATTATAGTAGTTATATTCTTGTACATAGGAGCAGTATTATAGTAGTTATATTCTTGTACATAGGAGCACTATTATAGTAGTTATATTCTTGTACATAGGAGCAGTATTATAGTAGTTATATTCTTGTACATAGGAGGCAGTATTATAGTAGTTATATTCTTGTACATAGGATACAGTATTATAGTAGTTATATTCTTGTACATAGGAGCAGTATTATAGTAGTTATATTCCTGTACATAGGAGGCAGTATTATAGTAGTTATATTCTTGTACATAGGAGCAGTATTATAGTAGTTATATTCTTGTACATAGGAGGCAGTATTATAGTAGTGATATACTTGTACATAGGAGGCAGTATTATAGTAGTGATATACTTGTACATAGGAGCAGTATTATAGTAGTTATATTCTTGTACATAGGAGCAGTATTATAGTAGTTATATTCTTGTACATAGGAGCAGTATTATATTTGTTATATTGTATATAGGAGCAGTATTATAGTAGTTATAGTCTTGTACATAGGAGGCAGTATTATAGTAGTTATATTCTTGTACATAGGAGCAGTATTATAGTAGTGACATTCTTGTACATAGGAGCAGTATTATAGTAGTTATATTCTTGTACATAGGAGCAGTATTATAGTAGTTATATTCTTGTACATAGGAGCAGTATTATAGTAGTTATATTCTTGTACATAGGAGGCAGTATTATAGTAGTGACATTCTTGTACATAGGAGCAGTATTATATTAGTTATATTGTATATAGGAGCAGTATTATAGTAGTTATATTCTTGTACATAGGAGCAGTAATATAGTAGTTATATTCTTGTACATAGGAGCAGTATTATAGTAGTTATATTCTTGTACATAGGAGCAGTATTATAGTAGTTATATTCTTGTACATAGGAGGCAGTATTATAGTAGTTATATTCTTGTACATAGGAGGCAGTATTATAGTAGTTATATTCTTGTACATAGGAGCAGTATTATAGTAGTTATATTCTTGTACATAGGAGCAGTAATATAGTAGTTATATTCTTGTACATAGGAGCAGTAGTATAGTAGTTATATTCTTGTACATAGGAGCAGTATTATAGTAGTTATATTCTTGTACATAGGGGCAGTATTATAGTTGCTTTTTTGTTACATATTTATTACTCCTGGTATATACACCTACATAGAACCTACAGTCACTTTGTGAATGCTGATCCTGTAATTGATCCCTTAGTTTTACCTTAAAGCCTGCTGGATTGTGAACACAGCTGAAGCTTGGATCTCCATCATTTAGTGGTTATTTCATATTTGCACAATGCACAAGCCTCTTGCTGTCCTATACTATTGTGTCTACAATCGCCATTATCGGTCACTTTTGGCTTTTTCAACTACAGGGACTACTTTCTGTGGCCTGCTGGGTCCTGCAGTATTTCTTCCTGAGCAGTTGTCATCCGATCTCCTAACATTCTGCACCTCGTCTCTTTTCTTCCCTGTCTGTATATTTCCGTGAAGGTTCTTCACCCATTCCTCCCAGGGCCCACAAGGCCAAGTGCTTTCTTCCATTCATCCTCTGCTCTCACGACTCTCCTCCAAAGGGTACTTGCATGCCTTCTGGTTGACTACTAACCGCAATGCCAGCGTCCCACACTACAGCTGCATGTGTGTGATTTAGATTGTGTGCCCCCTTTTTAATGTGGCAGAATACCTGAATTAATATTGTGTTCATTGGTTAACATCAGTGCCGCCCCCAATAACCTGCATAATGGGTCGGCTTAATTTCTTAACTTGCGTGTGGTCAATCGCAAGTCTTGTAGGTGCCAGCAGCAGTTCATGCCCGTCCTAGCACCTTAATGTCGGCACATGCTTAATCTGGTGTAGCTGCTATAGGACATATTCTCCACTAGAGGGAGCTTAGTGCTCACAGCTGTTGTATTGCATTTAATAGTAGAAATGTTGATCTGTATATGTGAGCTCCCTCTAGTGGTGGCTGCCAACAGCCAAGGTTTTATCCTATAGCCGTTCTCTTGTATGAAATGGTGATCTAATTGAAGGCGGCCTGCCCGGCCTTAGCTACAGATGCAGAATTTACCAGGACCTGCTTAGTGGAGGATGTTTAGTTATAAAAGGGAGATCTTTTTTGTGCAAAAGCAGGAAGAAAGTAATAGGATTTCTCTCCGTAAGGCGATGAGTGCACATGATGATTATCAGATCATTGGCGTCTTTTATCCCCGATGTTGTGTAATTTAGAGGAAATTTCTTAATTGCAGTGCTCCTTCATGGTGATTGATCAATAATTGGCATAACTTATGGCACTTTATAGGTAACCTTGGCTCTTGCCATGCTAGGGTCATAGTAGAAGGCGCAATTGCATTGGACATTCTCTCGTTTGCTGTTCACAATTGTGCGCTATGTTGTACCATATATGTCCAGCAGGGGCCGCCGCCCTCAGCTTCCCTTTCCAATCAACATGATCCTTCCTTCTGTTAGTAGGCTGTAATTCCCTATAGTTTATATCTCCCTTCTGTTAGTAGGCTACATCTTCTAATCTGTAGTTCCCTGTAGTTTACCGAGCATGCAGATGAAACCTCTATTCTTTACACTGCAGGCTGTATGCAAAGAACCCCTACCCCCAAAAAAGAAACCGTATATGGCATTGATTGTTCTATATCTCACTGGCCTGCGATATTCACACACACGCCACTAAAGCTGATGTTTGCTCTCACGTCCGTGCTGATTGCTGCAGAGACCTAAAATTTGCAAACTTTAAATATTCAGATTTTTTTTTCGTGTTTTTTTCTTTTTGCTCTCTCATGATCTGTAGCGGTTTTCACCCCGTTATCCCTAACTTCTGAATGCCGTGCAAATCTGGTTTGCAGAGTAAAACCTGTCCTGTGTGTCAGTCTGCACTGTGGTTCTGGCTTTCTGTTCGTGAATCAGGAAGCTTAGGATGAGCAGATGATTTCGTATTCCCCTGGCTGCAGTCAATGGGTTTTGTGGGATTTTGCAGAAATGTGATTTGTAAATGTTTAAGAGAATATTACGTAACCCCAGACTAACGGGTAACGGCCATGGAGTGCTTTCCTCCGCTAGTGGGGTGGCGCTGCCCGCTGCATGTTCTTATGTCTGATGCCAGCTGGACCTGATACCTTACAGGATGCTCGATAGAAAGCCAGCAGCAACAAGTGGTTAAATATAAATGTCTGTGCAGTATTTTTTGCTCACGCTTCTCTCCGCTCTTTTCTTGCATGCACCCTGGACCTGCAGAGGAGTTTAGTGGGGACGGTAATACCTGCGCTTTCTTCATGTCTTCTCCTTCCATTTGTCTGATTATTAACCGTCTGTGTGTCCTGTTCACCGGCCCCGCACACATTGGCACTAACTCTGCACCTGGCACACAGTCCCTGTAGCCCATCCAACCTCCCGCATCACTTACCGTAGAGTAGCTGACGGTGCCTGGTCACGTCTTTGTAGCTAGCGCCCTGGTATGTAACATGTCTTAGGTGGCACCAAACAGCCCCACAGCTGAGCTAAGCCACGACGCCGGCTCTTTGTGGCAGTGCTGGTGTCCTCGGGCAACACTATTTGCACTTTTGCCTTTAATGGAGAATAAGCCCCTTCCCTACCCACTGTTTCCCTAGGACAGGGATGGCCAACCTGAGGCTCTCCGGCTGTTGCAAAACTACAACTCCCAACATGTCCAGACTTCCTACAGCAGGGCCTGGTGGGAGTTGTAGTTTTACAACAGCTGAAAAGCCGCAGGTTAGCCATGCCTGCCCTAGGATTTCACAAAATAAAGCCCATCACCTGCGTGAAGTTACATCCGCTGTGTTAATTTTAATGGCTAGTAAATTGGTTATATTAAACTTTTTTATATGGTCACCTACTCCAGTCACTTCCAGAGCTGCGTTCATAAGTATCCTTGCTGGTGCTTTAAAGCTTTCAGATACTGTATCTGCTTACCTGACCTTACGCGGCGCACCACACTTTGCTGCATTGCATTGTGGGTGTTGTAGTATCACAGCGCTGTGCTGTGCTTTATGCTACGGTGTGAATGCAGCTCTGGATGTGACTAGAGCCTTCTCCGTCTAACACAATGTCCCAGCTAATTGCCGCTGACTAATCAATACTCACCTCCTCTGTGAACGTTTAATCAGGTTTATGGGTCGTATAGGGATCCGCTGTCGGGGAGGGGGGGGGGGGAATATTTCTGATTGCAGTGATTTTTTATTTTTATTTTTTTTTCACTAGAAATGTAACAAAATGTTAATTTGACTTTTTATTTTTGCAGAAACCGATGACTATGCAGAGATTATAGATGAAGAAGATACGTACACCATGCCTTCCAGTAAGTGCTCACATCCGGCCCAGGCCGCCGAGAGGGATCGGCAATCCAGCTGTTGCAAAACTACTACTCCCAGTATGTCTGGCAGCCGAAGCGTGTGAGAACACGCTTGGAGATGTAGTTTTGCAACAGCTAGAAAGGCACAGTTTGGAGACGATCTCGTACAACTTTAAAGTGGTCCTCCGACCTGTATTGGCTTACTTATATGCCGGTCATGACTACTGGAATTTGCAGCATTTTGAAGGGGTTTTCCGACACTTTTTCACTGATGTGCTATCCTTTTGTATAGGTCATCAGTATCTGATCGGTGGGGGTCTGACACCTGGGACCCCCGTCAATCGGGTGCTTGAGAAGGAACCGGCACTCGCAGTAGGGCCGCGGCATTCTCGCAACTTTCCCTAGGCCATGTGACGTCACGTGCCTCATTGACGTGAATGGGGCCGAGCTGCGATGCCAAGTACAGCCGCTACACAATGCACGGCGCTGTGCTTGGCGAGCTGAGAGAAAGCCGTGGCGCCATTGCGGACACTGGCGCCTTCTCAAACAGCTGATCGCGGGGTTCCCGGGTGTCAATATTGGATAGCTCATTAGTGACAGTTGGAAAAACCCCTTTAATAAATTTTGCACAAATTGTGCCTTTCCTAGCTGTACTGGATCAATTGTGAGATCAACATTTCAAGATGTCTGCTTGCTGTCAGTGCTGGGGATTATTCTAAATACGGCTTTGTCACAAACCTCTGAACGGACGAAATTCATTGTATCAAACCGCAGCTGTGTGACGAGCATTTGAGTTTTCACTCACTGACAGTCAGCAGAGATTTTACAAGGTGAACAATTGAGACGTTGAAAAAGCTTTGTTCACATTAAACCAGAAATCCCCTTTTAAAGGGGCGGTGCAATGCACAGCTAATGATGGCCTATCCTCAGGACAGGTTATCAATATCTGATCGCTAGGGGTCCGACTCCCGCTACCCCGCCTGTCAGCTGTTTGAAGAGGTAGCGGTGCTCCGTGTAATTACAACTGCTCCTCCCTTTCGCCTGAGGATAGGTCGTCCATATCTGGGCACTGCAGAACCCCTTGAATATGTATCCCCACTTGTCACACAATATTTCATAAATTCACATTTTCCTGAAGTCCCGATAACTTTAACTTTTGCGTGACTTCAAGGTTCCTCCGCTCACATCCAGAGCTGCATTTACGATTCCACTATCGGACGTTCAACTGAAGGGTGTATTCAGATGGAGAAGGTTTTGTTGCAGAGATTTCTGCGACTGAAGGTCTCTTCCATTCAGCTGAACGGGGTCGTCTCTGCAGCAACAGCACAAGGCGTCCTGCCAGCCCCGTCCCAAAAATGTCTCCATCATGTCTGCCACGTTGGGAGTTCACTGCTTAAAAGGATCATGTGAGATCTCGCAATGCACTGCACTCTTAACAGGAAGCCATGAGAAGTTTGGATGCAGCTTTGGATGTGACTGGAGCATAACACAGTTTTTTGGTATGAGATTATTGTATTGCGGTTTCACTTGTCGCAGTTCGGATGGTGACGTCTTGTTTTGCGTTTTCTTTCTGTATCACGTGTAATGTTCATTGTGTTAAGGTAGATTGTTTTCTATTCCCTCTCTAAATGCCATTCAGAAAGCTATGGATTAGATGAAGGTAACTGCTCTGGGTGTGACTTGTGTGTGCCATGCGGTGTGAATTGGTGTCTGAGGCCTCCTTTATACTGCATTAGGTTCTATACCGGTGCGATAACGAGACTCTCTCCATTGCAGCAATTTTGTCTTTAGATAGTGAAGTCTGCGCAGATGACTCTCAGTATCTTATGTGGATTATCTGATTTCAGAGCAGACCCCAGACTAGACCCCGATCAGACCCCTAAACTCACTGTGACTCCCGACCCCTAGACTCATTTAGACCCCCCGAGCACATTCTGACCTGACTAGACCCCAGACTATCAGTCCCACAAACTCACTCAGACCTCAGATCAGACCCCTAAATGCACTTAAAGGGGTTGTGCCACTAATACCAATCTACATTTTTAAAACCAGCACCTGGATCTGAACACTTTTTGTAATTGCATGTAATTAAAAAATTTAATCTAGCCCCTTAGCTATTCAATATAATACATCCATGTAGTGCCCCCTGCTGTTTTTCGTTTCCTTATATTTCAGTCCACCTCACTGAGGTGGTGGTTGCACGTGCTTCGTTTCAATCTTCAACTGTCACCAGCCACATCTGCTGTTAGAAGCTGTGGCAGTTACAGGGAAAGAGCTGCAGCAGAAAGGACATGCCCCCTGAGCTGTGATGGGAAGAGAGCTGCAGCAGAAAGAGCATCAGCCCATGCTGTGATAGAGAGAGAGCTGCATCAGAAAAGACACGCCCCCTGAGCTGTGATGGGGAGAGATCTGCAGCAGAAAGAGCATCAGCCCATGCTGTGATAGGGAGATAGTTGCATCAGAAAAGACACGCCCCCTGAGCTGTGATGGGGAGAGATCTGCAGCAGAAAGAGCATCAGCCCATGCTGTGATAAGGAGATAGTTGCATCAGAAAAGACACGCCCCCTGAGCTGTGATAGGGAGAGAGCTGCATCAGAAAAGACACGCCCCTGAGCTGTGATGGGGAGAGAGCTGCAGCAGTAAGAGCATCCCCCCAAGCTGTGATAGGGAGAGAGCTGCATCAGAAAAGACACGCCCCCCACGCTGTGATAGGGAGAGAGCTGCATCAGAAAAGACACGCCCCCCAAGCTGTGATAGGGAGAGAGCTGCATCAGAAAAGACACGCCCCCCACGCTGTGATAGGGAGAGAGCTGCATCAGAAAAGACACACCCCCCACGCTGTGATAGGGAGAGAGCTGCATCAGAAAAGACACGCCCCCTGAGCTGTGATGGGGAGAGAGCTGCAGCAGTAAGAGCATCCCCCCACGCTGTGATAGGGAGAGAGCTGCATCAGAAAAGACACGCCCCCTGAGCTGTGATGGGGAGAGATCTGCAGCAGAAAGAGCATCAGCCCATGCTGTGATAAGGAGATAGTTGCATCAGAAAAGACACGCCCCCTGAGCTGTGATAGGGAGAGAGCTGCATCAGAAAAGACACTCCCCCTGAGCTGTGATAGGGAGAGAGCTGCATCAGAAAAGACACGCCCCCTGAGCTGTGATGGGGAGAGAGCTGCAGCAGTAAGAGCATCCCCCCAAGCTGTGATAGGGAGAGAGCTGCATCAGAAAAGACACGCCCCCCAAGCTGTGATAGGGAGAGAGCTGCATCAGAAAAGACACGCCCCCCACGCTGTGATAGGGAGAGAGCTGCATCAGAAAAGACACGCCCCCCACGCTGTGATAGGGAGAGAGCTGCATCAGAAAAGACACACCCCCCACGCTGTGATAGGGAGAGAGCTGCATCAGAAAAGACACACCCCCCACGCTGTGATAGGGAGAGAGCTGCATCAGAAAAGACACGCCCCCTGAGCTGCCATTTTGAAGAGAATCTTGCAGGACTCGAGCAATGAATGGGGAGATCTCTGGATCCATGGGAGGTACAGGGCTGGTTCTAGCTTTGTTAGAGATTGTCATGTACTATATGGGATCTGATTTTAATTTTTTTCCCTCCATCATGTGACAACCCCTTTATGTCTTTAGAACAGACCCCTAACGTCATTCAGATCCCTAAAGTTACTCATTCCTCAGATCAGATTCCTAAACTCATACAGACCCCAGCCCTCGTGTGCCAGGCCCCTGGCAGTATTTCTGACACACCGTCGGCATGTCTGCTGGGTCGCCGCAGATCTCTTGATTGGTGCAGTGAATGCCTCCTCTTGTGCTTGGTGTGCCTGTAGTAGATCATTTAGTGTAGTCTTAGGAAAGTTCACCATTAGACCGTGACATGTCCTTGGGCTAAGACCCCCACGATCAATGGACCCCCATCAGTCACACGCAAGAAAATTTCTAAAGGTGAACTGGTTTTCCGGTTTTATGTAAGTAAAATTTGAACATTGTGGAATTAAAAATTCTCTGACTTTCTAACCTGCTTTGTGATGGGGTTCCTTTCTGCTTGCGGTCAGTGACTGGACTTGATAGACATATCTCTTAGTAACTGCAGTGAATAGAAACCCATGCTGAAAATGAGCTGCCTTCCCAACTGTCAGTCTATCTGACCTCCGTAGATAAACCTTGAACATTTGCATTCACTGACAGCAGGCAGAGGCCTTGAAAATGGTGACGAATCACAGCAGAAAGTTACAGAACTTTATATTCCAGGGTGATTAAATGAATGGACAAGCCCTTTAAGTGCTGTGTGGTGTTACATAGTCCCTGTGTGAATGTCCGTGTCCTTGGCGTGTGTGCTGTGTACACTACCTCTGCTGTAAGTGACCTGTCTGCCTTCACAGCTGGCGACTACGAGATCCAGAGGGACCGGATTGAGCTGGGGCGATGTATAGGGGAAGGACAGTTTGGAGATGTGCACCAGGGGGTCTTCATGAGCCCGGTAAGTGGATGTTATTGGTAGCGTGCACCATAATCCTCAACAGGCTTTGCTGCTATTGAAGGATATGCATTGTAGTACTGGGCTCCAGGTTTGTTTGTTTTTCACGGTTTAGGAAATTAAAGTTTTTACATATTATCTTCCTAAAGTTTTTACTTCTCACATCTGAGGGCTTGCTACAATTGCATCAAGCCTGGAATATCCTCTGTAAGCTAAGCACAGATCGTTCCCTGATAGTCTGTTACAGCACAGATCTTCCCTGATAGTCTGTTACGGCACAGATCTTCCCTGATAGTTTGTTACGGCACAGATCTTCCCTGATAGTTTGTTACGGCACAGATCTTCCCTGATAGTTTGTTACAGCACAGATCTTCCCTGATAGTTTTACAGCACAGATCCTTCCCTGATAGTTTTACAGCACAGATCTTCCCTGATAGTTTGTTACAGCACAGATCCTTCCCTGATAGTTTGTTACAGCACAGATCCTTCCCTGATAGTTTGTTACGGCACAGATCTTCCCTGATAGTCTGTTACAGCACAGATCCTTCCCTGATAGTTTTACAGCACAGATCTTCCCTGATAGTTTTACAGCACAGATCTTCCCTGATAGTTTGTTACAGCACAGATCTTCCCTGATAGTTTGTTACAGCACAGATCTTCCCTGATAGTTTTACAGCACAGATCGTTCCCTGATAGTTTGTTACGGCACAGATCGTTCCCTGATAGTTTGTTACGGCACAGATCTTCCCTGATAGTTTGTTACGGCACAGATCTTCCCTGATAGTTTGTTACGGCACAGATCTTCCCTGATAGTTTGTTACGGCACAGATCTTCCCTGATAGTTTGTTACGGCACAGATCTTCCCTGATAGTTTTACAGCACAGATCTTCCCTGATAGTTTGTTACAGCACAGATCTTCCCTGATAGTTTGTTACGGCACAGATCTTCCCTGATAGTTTGTTACGGCACAGATCTTCCCTGATAGTTTGTTACAGCACAGATCTTCCCTGATAGTTTTACAGCACAGATCTTCCCTGATAGTTTGTTACGGCACAGATCTTCCCTGATAGTTTGTTACAGCACAGATCTTCCCTGATAGTTTGTTACAGCACAGATCCTTCCCTGATAGTTTGTTACGGCACAGATCTTCCCTGATAGTTTGTTACGGCACAGATCTTCCCTGATAGTTTGTTACGGCACAGATCTTCCCTGATAGTTTGTTACGGCACAGATCTTCCCTGATAGTTTGTTACAATGTATCAGTTCAGATAAAATGTATCCACCTCGAGAGCAGACTATTGAGATTGTTTGTTTACCCTGGATGCAATTATAGCAAACCCTCAGCTGTGATGCATGTTCGGAAAATGATTGGTTTCCAGCCTCTGGATGACTGCAGCACCTAAGTGTTGAGTGAGAGGGATGGGATCCCGAGGGCCTAACAGTGACCCCTGGCCCTGCCATGTGCGGGGGTCAATTAGGTCCCGATAGGCAGCCTGTTAGTTTTACTGTAACAGACGTATTAGAGTGCAGAACAGAAGTAAAGCAGCGGATGATGCAAGCGATCAGAGGATCCCAGGTTCAGGTCCCTTACTGGGACTGTAACAAAAAAAAAAAAAGGTTTAGAGAAAAAAAATTCTACCAAAAGCACCCAAAAATACATAATTATTATCTCGTACAATGAAAGGAGCACATTATTTATCCTATTATATAAAAGAATGAAATGATACCTTTCACTTGGAGATCCGTTGATTCATTCTGGAGAAAAAGTACTTTTAATCCATATGCAAATGAGCAGTTAAGTGCACTGAGGGCGGGCCCAAGCCACTCTGTGCACCCGTGCTCCTCCTGCTTCCTCTGCCAGTTCCTCCCTTTGCTTCTTGGCTGACAAGGCTAGGCAAGATGATTATGCAGGACCCTGACCCTGGCAATCGAGGAGTGGGAGAGAGTAGAGGAAGCAGGTGGAGCATCAGAAAGTCTTCGGCCTCTTTCAGACGAGCGTGACGGATTAGGTCCGGGTGCGTTCAGTGAAACTCGCTCCATTTTGCAAGCAAGTTCACTCAGTTTTGTCTGCGATTGCGTTCAGGTTTTTCTGCGCGGGTGCAATGCGTTTTGATGCGTTTTTCATGCACGTGATAAAAAACACTGAAGGTTTACTAACAACCATCCGTGAAAAACGCATTGCCTCCGCACTTGCTTCCGGATGCAATGCGTTTTTCACTGAAGCCTCATTGACGTCTATGGGGCCAGGGCTGCGTGAAAAACGCAGAATATAGAACATGCTGCGATTTTCAAGCAACGCAGAACTGATGCGTGAAAAAAAGCGTTCATGTACACAGACCCATTGAAATGATTGGGTCAGGATTCAGTGCGGGTGCTATGCGTTCACGTCACGCATTTCACCCACGAGGCAGATAACTCACTTGTGTGAAAAGGGCCTTATTTTATTTTTTTACAGTGGAACTCTATGGTGGAAGGCACTGTATGGCCTCAGCCACCTGTTTACGTGTACGTTTTTTGTATACGTTAAACGGATGGGAAAGCCTTAGTGGCTGGTGGTAGCCTGTGGAGGGAAGCTCTTCTACACGGCGCTTTCCTTCCCTCGCTCCCCCGATGCCGCTGTCCGCCCGCTGTGGTCTCTTCTGCCCGGCTCCTAACCGGATGCGCTTGCTTCTTTCATGTTCGGGGGGCAGTGACTGTGCACGTCCTATGTAAAAGAGCTTCCTTCCACAGGTTAGCACCAGTCGCTAATTAGACTAAATGGCCGGAGAGCCCCTTTATGAGGTTAAGCTTTATATAAAACCGAACTCCTGATGTCACATCCCTCTTACAGATGTGTTTTTTCTCCCCAGGAGAATCCGGCCATGTCAGTCGCCATCAAAACGTGTAAGAACTGCACATCGGACAGTGTGAGGGAGAAGTTCTTACAAGAGGCCTGTAAGTGTCCCCTTCGGCGCCTGTCTTTGGCTCGCAGTAGGTTTTCTCACTGAGCCGCTCTCCAGCCTGAAGTGAGGACACAGTTTTGCAGCAGTTACTGGAACCTTCCCGTTAATTCTTTGCCTCCCGCATTAGCGGACTTACGATTAGCGGGGATTATCGTCTTCTGCTCCTGTGACAGCCCCGCGCCGTCGACCTGTCGGCTTTGTAGAGACAGGTGCAGAAGTATTTAACGCTGTGTTATCTCTCATTATAGCTTAGTGACAGCACCCCCATCATCCTGCTCTGACTGAGCATTCTCACAGTAAAGGGAATTAAAAAGCGATTAATAAGAAGTTAATTGACCGCAGAGACGGCGGCTTACGTCTCTGACAACTGGAGGATTAGACCTCTGCCTCCCATGTCACCCAGATTGAAATCCGCTTCTGGATTTCGCTTTGCTGTTTGATGCCTCCTGTCTAAGGGTGCCATCGGATGGAGGACGAGGGGCTGAGCTGGGGGGGGGTTTAGTTTTCTATGATTTGGTTCAATGTTTTCATGTGCAAAGCTGTTTAAAGGGGTTCTCTGGTTAGAACACTTAACGCTTGTGAGTCCTGCTGCTTCTGCCCAATCAAGACAGAGCCTGAGAGTCCTGGCAGCAGTTGGGGCCCGTTCACACAGCAGATTTTGCCACCAGACTTTTGGTGTGGATTCCAGTGGTGGCCACATGGTGTCTGCCTCCCTTTTTCAGTGGCGGGCCACGCAGCCGTTCCTGCAGCCAGTGGATTAAAGCCACGACTATACCTAGAAGAGACATGTCCCTTTTTGGTGCATTGTCCAGACAGATTCCGCTGGAAGCCATGGCGGGAGTTTGCTTGCGGTTTAGGCCCATTCAGTGGGACCGCAGGTCTGCAGGATTCAGAGTGAAAAATCCACTATCAAAACGGGCCCTTAAAGGGGTATCAGGTTGGAATAAATTACCCCCATTCCACCGAATAGGGATAACTGCTAGAGCCCCCAGCAATCGTGAGATTAGGGGTACTGTGCCCCATGTGAATGGAGCGGCTGGTCGACTATGCACACTGCCTCCAACATTACAACTGTGGGACTTCCAGAGAGAGTCTGCTGCAGTCTTAGGGCTCATGCACACGACACTATGTATTTTGCGGTCCGCAAAACACGGATCCTCAAAAAAAAAGAAAGACATCCGTATTGCGTCAGTTTCTTCATTTTTTTCTTCTTCTTGCGGATCCGTTGTAACAATACCTGTTCTTGTCCGCAATAGAACGTAGTCAGGTCCATAAGTATTGGGACATGGACACAATGGTAACATTTTTGGCTCTATACACCACCACAATGGATTTGAAATGAAACAAACAAGATGTGCTTTACCTGCAGACTGTCAGCTTTAATTTGAGGGCATTTACATCCAAATCAGGTGAACGGTGTAGGAATTACAACAGTTTGCATATGTGCCTCCCACTTGTTAAGGGACCAAAAGTAATGGGACAGTTGGCTTCTCAGCTGTTCCATGTCCAGGTGTGTGTTATTCCCTCATTATCCCAATTACAATGAGCAGATAAAAGGTCCAGAGGTCATTTCCAGTCTGCTATTTGTATTTGGAATCTGTTGCTGTCAACTCTCAAGATGAGATCCAAAGAGCTGTCACTATCAGTGAAGCAAGCCATCATTAGGATGAAAAAACAAAACAAACCCATCAGAGAGATAGCAAAAACATTAGGCGTGGCCAAAACAACTGTTCGGAACATTCTTAAAAAGAAGGAACGCACCGGTGAGCTCAGCAACACCAAAAGACCCGGAAGACCACGGAAAACAACTGTGGTGGATGACCGAAGAATTCTTTCCCTGGTGAAGAAAACACCCTTCACAACAGTTGGCCAGATCAAGAACACTCTCCAGGAGGTAGGTGTATGTGTGTCAAAGTCAACAATGAAGAGAAGACTTCACCAGAGTGAATACAGAGGGTTCACCACAAGATGTAAACCATTGGTGAGCCTCAAAAACATGAAGGCCAGATTAGAGTTTGCCAAACGACATCTAAAAAAGCCTTTACAGTTCTGGAACAACATCCTATGGACAGATGAGACCAAGATCAACTTGTACCAGAGTGATGGGAAGAGAAGAGTATGGAGAAGGAAAGGAGCTGCTCATGATCCTAAGCATACCACCTCATCAGTGAAGCATGGTGGTGGTAGTGTCATGGCGAGGGCATATATGGCTGCCAATGGAACTGGTTCTCTTGTATTTATTAATGATGCGACTGCTGACAAAAGCAGCAGGATGAATTCTGAAGTGTTTCGGGCAATATTATCTGCTCATATTCAGCCAAATGCTTCAGAACTCATTGGACGGCGCTTCACAGGGCAGATGGACAATGACCCAAAGCAAACTGCAAAAGCAACCAAAGAGTTTTTTAAGGGAAAGAAGTGGAATGTTCTGCAATGGCCGAGTCAATCACCGGACCTGAATCCGATTGAGCATTTCACTTGCTGAAGATCAAACTGAAGGGAAAATGACCCAAGAACAAGCAGGAACTGAAGACAGTGGCAGTAGAGGCCTGGCAAAGCATCACCAGGAATGAAACCCAGCGTCTGGTGATGTCTATGCGTTCCAGACTTCAGGCTGTAATTGACTGCAAAGGATTTGCAACCAAGTATTAAAAAGTGAAAGTTTGATTTATGATGATTATTCTGTCCCATTACTTTTGGCCCCTTAACAAGTGGGAGGCACATATGCAAACTGTTGTAATTCCTGCACCGTTCACCTGATTTGGATGTAAATACCCTCAAATTAAAGCTGACAGTCTGCAGGTAAAGCACATCTTGTTTGTTTCTTTTCAAATCCATTGTGGTGGTGTATAGAGCCAAGAATGTTAGAATTGTGTCCATGTCCTAATATTTATGGACCTGACTGTATTTTTTTATTTTTTTGCGGAACGGACATGCTGGCATAAAGAAATGGAATGCTCACTGAGTAATTTCCGTTTTTTTGGGGAACCATTGACCTGTAAAAAATAAAATAAATAAATAAATTGAAATGTAAAAAAAAAAGTTTGTGTGCATGAGCCCTTATAGAGATGAATGGAACGATCTGTCCTGCTCCATTCACACATGGACACGGGGTGTGGTCATTATGGTCGCTGGACTCCTATTGGTTGGACTATCACCGATCTGTCAGTTATAACAGGAATACCCCTTTAAACAGCTTTATACATGAAAACCTTGAACCAAATCATAGAGAATTATATATCCATGAGCTCAGTCCCTCCTCTTACATCCTAGCCCAAGCTATCCAGTGAGTAGGGCATAACTGTATTTTACCAGAATACACAAGCCGGGACTCGCAGGCATTCTGAGTGAGCGAGTGAGAGCTGGTCCTGCAGGTGGAGGAAGCAGGGCTCCCAGGCTTTATTTACTAGTGGTCAGGGAAGCAGGACTCACAGGCTTTATGTACAAGTGGGCAGGAGAAGCAGGACTCACAGGCTTTATGTACTAGTGGGCAGGGGAAGCAGGACCCACAGGCTTTATGTACAAGTGGGCAGGGGAAGCAGGACCCACAGGCTTTATGTACTAGTGGGCAGGGGAAGCAGGACTCACAGGCTTTATGTACTAGTGGGCAGGAGAAGCAGGACTCACAGGCTTTATGTACTAGTGGGCAGGGGAAGCAGGACTCACAGGCTTTATGTACTAGTGGGCAGGAGAAGCAGGACTCACAGGCTTTATGTACTAGTGGGCAGGGGAAGCAGGACTCACAGGCTTTATGTACTAGTGGGCAGGAGAAGCAGGACTCACAGGCTTTATGTACTAGTGGGCAGGGGAAGCTGGACCCACAGGCTTTATGTACTAGTGGGCAGGGGAAGCTGGACCCACAGGCTTTATGTACTAGTGGGCAGGGGAAGCTGGACCCACAGGCTTTATGTACTAGTGGGCAGGAGAAGCAGGACTCACAGGCTTTCTGTTAGTGGACACATCACTGATACAATGTTAGGTTCGGTGACCTGTTATCGTCCTCTGGCAGTGTTACCTTTTATAATCAGCGCCTTCTCTCTCTGCAGTAACGATGCGGCAGTTTGATCATCCGCATATTGTGAAATTAATTGGCGTGATCACAGAGAACCCGGTGTGGATTATCATGGAGCTGTGTACCCTGGGAGAGGTAAGCCTGGCGTCAGCACAGTATTTAGTAGATGGACTCACTGGACAGGTTGTGATTGCTTTTTGACTGCTTTCGGGCAATTCTGTTGGCCTTAGAGCTGAAATCTCCCAGCGTACCATATCCTCAGAGCTTAGTCTGGTAATTTTCATCGTGGGTTGTCTTTATAACATGTGTACATCTGATAAGCAAAGCTGACCTCCCTCCAAGCTTTTAAGGTTGCTGTTTGGCATCAAGCTTGCTGACTGTTTCCAATAACTGTGCGTACCCATGCAGTATAGATGCTGGAAGAGGTTGGGAGCGGCCCTACCATGACAAGTATTCTCCTTCTGTCACTAAGGCCTCCTGCACACAAACAATGGCTCCACGAAATATGGATTCCATCCGTGTGATGTTCGCATTATTTTGCAGACCAGAATAGGACATGTTCTGTAATTTGCGGACAACACGCAGATGACCTGTCCTATTCTAGTCCACAAAATGCAGTCCACAAACCCATTGACGGGGATGCGTCTGCAAAAAATAAAATGCAGATGACACACGGGGCAGTAACTGTATTATGTGGATCCGCGGTTTTCTCTCCACAAAATACATATGGTCGTGTGCATCCAGCCTAAATTGACAAGAAATTTGTATGAACGTCTTGCAGTCGTCTTAAAGAGGACCTTTCATGCGATTTTATCAAGGGAGATATATATACTTGCGGGCTGATGCTGCCATCCTGCTTGATTTTTTGTAAAAATTTTTTAAATATGCCTCCTATGCCCCTCCGGATTTCTCCCGCTTAGTATGCCAATACTGAGCTATGTTAATAGTGAGCATCGGAGCAATGGGGAGGAGACGCAGTCTTTTTCCATGGGCGTCTCCTTCTCCCCTGGCTGTAGCGCTGTCTAATCGCAGCGCAGAGCGTCACAGCCAGGGAAGTTTTTTCTGCCTGGCTGTGATGCTCTGCGTTGCAATTGGACA
This sequence comes from Bufo bufo, assembly GCF_905171765.1. Classification (NCBI taxonomy): domain Eukaryota; kingdom Metazoa; phylum Chordata; class Amphibia; order Anura; family Bufonidae; genus Bufo; species Bufo bufo. The sequence goes on from NC_053393.1 coordinate 25,228,300, forward strand.
GCGCTACAGCCAGGGGAGAAGGAGACGCCCACAGAGAAAGACTGCGTCTCCTCCCCATTGCTCCGATGCTCAGTATTAACATAGCTCAGTATTGGCATACTAAGCGGGGCATAGGAGGCATATTTTAAAAAATCAAGCAGGGGGGGTACCCCGCAAGTACCGGTATGTATCTCCCTTAATAAAATAGCATGAAAGGTCCTCTTTAATTTACATTGTTGATTCTTCTCCATTCATGTCTAAAGCTAAGCTCAGTCTCAATGTAGCTGATGATCTGTCTCCAGAAAGCACAAGTGACGGAGCTCAGCTGTCTGGTCGCAATCTGACCGCAGGGTGGTGCGAATCTCGTTACCACGGACATCCCTCAGAACTTTGAACACAAAGCTTTGTATGTGACTAGAGAAGGCAACTTGGAATAAATCACAGTCTCCTGCATAACGGAAACCGGACGGATCCATTATGCTGGCCATAGACTTCCGTTATGCATTCCGTCATGGAATTGCGTTATGGTCCGTGGTAACGGAATCTGTAATGCAATTCAGCATATATCCGAACTTTAAAACGTGAAATTCGCTCATCCCTAATTACAATAGCCTGATTCTGTAGATCATGCGGCGTTACCCATTGTGCAGTTGCGACTCTGTTAAAGTTCTTCTTTTTTTTTTTTTTTTTTGGTCGCAGCTACGATCTTTCTTACAAGTTCGAAAATACAACCTGGATCTGGCATCGCTGATCCTCTACGCCTACCAGCTCAGCACAGCACTGGCCTACCTGGAGAGCAAGCGCTTTGTACATAGGTGAGAGCCGCGCCATTCACGGTCTAGGATTTCAGTGTTTGTATGCGGAGACGTGCGATGATCGTAGAGGTGAAGGTGAACGCAGCACATGCCGGAGTCAGCCATATGTTAATAAACCCCTACCCCTTTAGAGACGCCCCTTTTATCTCTTAGTGGGGCGTTCACATGACCGTATTTTTGGGCCACCTCTGATCCACGTATTTTGTGGATCAGATGTGGACTGATTTATTTCAAGATGCAGACAGCACGCCGTTTACACATCCGTATGTAAACATGGAACATATCCTATTGTCCTTTTTGCGGACAAGAATAAACGTTTCTGACAAAGGGTAGGACGTGCTTATCCGCAAACACGGAACGCACGCGGCCGGTATCCGTGTTTTGTTGATCTGCAATTTGTGGACAGTAAAATGGATACAGCCGTGTGAATGCCCCCATAAGGCGATCATCTCCTGGTGAGCAATCAGGCAGATAGTGACCTCTGCTGGTGATGGTGGGCAGGTGACATCCCATCACCAAATAAAGGGGGTGTATGGCTGTACCAGATGCGATAAGTGTCTTTGGTAGGGGTAAGTCCTCTGGCGCCATCCTGCCCCCTATAACAGGGTCATTTATAAATGCATCAAGGGGTTTCCTGTAAATTTCTATACTGGTAGCATAAGGAGCTGATCGTGAATCTGACCGCTGAGTGTCCGGCCGCTGGTCCTGCCATGGATTTGAGGACGGTAGCTCTGCCGCTGCAGACCATGGAGCAAATTTATTATATGATTTGTGCCGGTTTTCTGCCATAATAAAGATGCAAATTTTGACTTCTTATTATTTTACTCACTTTATATAGCGCTGACATATTCTGCAGCGCTGTACAGACATTCTCATCCCTCGCCATCCCCAGTGGAGCTCACAATCTAAGATCCCGATCAGTCTGTCTGTGGATTGAGGGAGGAAGCACAAGGGGAACACGCAAACTCCATGCACATGTTGTCCTTGGTTGGGTTCAAACCCAGCGCCGCAAGGCACCAGTGCTGACCACTGAGCCGCCATGCCCCCTTATATTTGCCAATATGCACAAAATGTCTTTAAGAACTCTGCTGGTGATAAATTTCTGCCCGTGAGTGGAGAAAAGATCGTTCTCCATGGCAGTGGATGGAAACTACAGAGTGTGATGTCCTGCAGAGGGGAGCTCCGTGCTGGAATACCTCCTGTAATGGTCTGCCTTATATACAGTATATGCCCGTCATCTGTGGTACAGACCCCTCCATTAATAACGCTGCCTTTATTCACCAGGGATATCGCAGCTAGGAACGTGTTGGTCTTGTCTTCCGACTGCGTCAAGTTAGGAGATTTTGGTCTTTCGCGGTATATGGAGGACAGCACGTATTACAAAGGTAAGGGGTTAATGCGCTGTGTTCTGTCACTTACAGGGATTCTCCCCTGTGGGAAACCCAAGGGTGCCGCCGGACGAGATGGATTTTCCGCAGCTGCGTGTCCGCATTGGTCCGTGATGAGGGATTTTGCACAGATTCAAAGGGTGAAATGTGCAGCATACATTTCCATGCTGTGTCGGCTGCAGCTTATCCACCACCTGTGAACATGGCGTCCAGCTTCTTTTTACTTTGAACTTTTTAGATGTCTACTTGCTGTCAGTGAATGGGAACAGAGTTGCCGACGTCCAGAGGCTTAAAAACCTGTCCTGGCCATGGGCTGCTCTGACTTATTGCAGGAGTCCAGGCAACTTTTTCAGGTTTTTGTGCGCGTGGTGGTTTAGTGACCCTAACTTTATTTGTTTGACTACCAAAATAATTTTTGCAATTTTCTTTTATTTTTTTTTACTTTACACTTTTTAGAGATTTTTTTTTTAGGTTTAATTTGGAGGAAAACTGCTAATTCTTATTTTAAAAAAAGTAATTCTTTTTATTTCTTAAATATTAAAACCGACACAAAAAATATTAACTAATTACTGCAATGGGTTCCCTATTTTGTGCCGATCGTTTTGATATATAACATGCATAGGTTTGATTGAATGGGGCGACTATGGTGTGATGGTTTCCGTTGGCGACTGCATTTTTTATTTGTATTTATTTATTTATTTTTAAACTTGTATTTGAATTTATTTTTGGCACATATGTCCCCCAGGAAGTCATTAAAAGACCTCTGAAGGACACTCTGTGGGGGCATTACACACAGGCAGAGCTCTTGCTCCAGACACCCCCGGCGGTGACCGCCAGGACTAACAGAGGAAGCCGCTTATTCAGCGCTGTTCTCCAGGTACAGGAGAAGGCAGAAGCGGTAATAAGCGGCTCCTGTCTTCTCCTCTGGATCCCCGCTGTGTCTGCTAGATTGCCGGAGCTTTAGTCCCAGCGCTGCCTGCGCGTGTGTATACGTCCTGTCTGTACGGAGCATGTGCAGAGAGGACGTATATACCCAGTGGGGTACAGCGCTCGCCATCTCCAGCAGTCGTGAGTGGCAGCATTCGTATCACTGTGGGGTGACACAGGACCCTCAGTTTTCTGATCATTGGGGGTTCCAGCAGTCGGACCCCCACCGATCAGGTTCGGTTTACATCTTGGCGCACCCCTTTTTAATAACTGAATGTCTTTTCTTGTGCAGCTTCCAAAGGTAAACTGCCCATCAAATGGATGGCTCCCGAGTCCATTAACTTCCGGCGCTTCACCTCCGCGAGTGACGTGTGGATGTTTGGTGAGTGCGTGCAAAGGTTTGCTCCTGTACTCCCCTATCTGTGTTGTAGTTAATAAGTCTCCACAAATCAGACGTCCCCACCTGTACAGCTCCATAAGGCCTGGCGACCAGCGTTGCCTGCGGCGCCCTCAGCCAGCTGTGCGAGGAACTGCAGCGCGGCCTCCGGCACTCGGATGGTGTCTTGTTGCAGGAGTGATGGCCAGAAAAAAGAACCTCAGAAACATTGCAAAATATTGTGTGCGCAGGAGGCCTTATTCCTTTACCTCTTTGATGCTTGCTGTCAGTGAATGGAAATGTTTTTATTCTATATTTACACCCAGGAAGACTCGCATACTTTCTCACAGTCACAGTTGTATCCAGACGAGACCGACCTCTGAGACCCCTGCTGTCCAGCTTTTTGAGAAGGCAGCGGCGCTCTCTGTGCTCACCAAGCACAACAGCGCCGTACATTGCATAGTGGCCGTGCTTGGTATGGCAGCTCAGTCCCATTCACTTCTGTAGGGCTGAGAAGCTGCTTGGCCATGTGACCGATGAACGTGTCGTCACTGGACTAAGAGAAGCAGAGAGAAGGCCGCGACGCTCACAGGAGCTCTGCTGATCGGCGGGGGTCCCCCCCCTCACAGATCAGATACTAACAACATAGCAGGAAGGTCATCAGTATTAAAACCTCGGATTACCCCTTTAAGGGTCCATTCACACGTCCGTAGTCCATTGCGGATCCTCAATACACCCGGCCGGCACCCCCATTGACAATTGCGGACAAGAATAGGACATGTTCTATTTTTTTCTGGAGCCGCGGACTGGAAGATCGACGGCGCGCTCCGTAAATGCGGATGCGGAGAGCACATATTCCGTCGCCATAGAGAATGAATGGGTCCGCACCCATTTTTGCAATTTGCGGAACGGATGCGGACCCGTTATTACGGACGTGTGAATGGAGTCTAAAACTGATGTATTGCAGTGCTGTACACCAGAAAATGTATAGAAGTAAAAAAAAAAAAAAAGTGCCACTTTTTGAGATTTTCCACTGCTCACTGCGAATAAAAACAACGGAAGGAAGGAGCTTAGTGGCGTAGGTCGTGGCCTTCCCGCTGTAACGCATTTAGCATAGTGTACAATTATAGATGAAATAGTCTCCAGCCCATAGCTTGTCCTTCCTAATTAATTTGGCGCATCTTATTCCAATGGACTTTAAAACCACCGTGGCGAGAATTTACCGACCCCCCCCCCCACGTACCAGAGGCGTGGCATCAGAAAGTCTGTTTTTTGTGCAGGAACCATTATTTGTTCATTTGCTCAAAAATTGCAAATATTTCAAATTTTTTATCATCTATGAATGAATAATGGCGGAGACAACATTTAAAGGGGTTTCTCGGAATTAAGGGGGTTAATACTGATGATCTGACTTCAGGAAAGGTCATCAATATCTAATTGATGGGGGTCTGACTCTCTGCACCCCTGTAGATCAGCTGTTTGAAGAGACGGTGGCGCTCGCAGAGTCCAGGCCCGTGATGTCACGTTTATCGGTCACGTGGCCTAGCTGCAGCTTATTCCCATAGAAGTTAATGGGTCTGAGCTGCAATACCAAGCACAACCACTATACAATGTGCGGCGCTGTGCTTGGTATACTGTGAGGAGGTTGCGGAGCTCACCCGAAAGCTGCAGCCTCTTCATACAGCTGATCGTCGTCAGATCCCCACTGATCACTTACTGATGTCCTGTCCTGAGGATCGGTCATCAGTATTAAATACTCACAGGTGCCTTTTAACTATTGTCCTGTCCTCAGGATAGTTCATCAATATCTGATTGATTTGCGGGTCTGACTCCCCGCACCCCCGCCGATTAGCACTGCATCCTATTCATGATTAATATACCAAGCACAGCGCCATACTTTGTATAGTGGCCGTTCTTGGTATTGCAGCTCATTCTCTTGAATGGGACTGAGCTGCACACTGGCCACGTCCATCGGTCACGGGACATCATTGGCTGAGGAAGAGGCAGCATTGCTCACCCGATAGCTGCGCATGTAGCAGTCTGTAACAACTACAACTCCCATCGTGTTCTGACAGCCCCTAGTGAAAGGTTCTGCAACTTTCTTGCTTGTCTGTAAATATGAACAGTCTCGCGTACGGATCTGGTATTTCTCACATCTGAGTATCCGTCACAGTTGCATCCGGTCTAGACAATGCTCTGATATATTTTACCTGCGCTGACACATTGTTGCAAACTCAAGACGAGGGACAGATTTGCGACCTCTTTTGATGTCCGTCCAGTAATCCAGGATCTCCGATGATCCGGCACGTGTCCCATCCGGTTAATGTCGGATGAAAGGAATTTTCCGTGGATGCCGAGCGCTGACTAAGGTTGTGTTTTTGCTTCCTTAGGCGTGTGCATGTGGGAAATCCTAATGTATGGCGTGAAGCCTTTCCAGGGCGTGAAGAATAATGACGTGATTGGTCGGATAGAGAACGGCGAGCGCCTGCCCATGCCGCCCAACTGCCCCCCTACCCTCTATAGCCTTATGACAAAGTGCTGGGCGTACGACCCCAGCCGGAGGCCGCGGTTTACGGAGCTCAAAACACAGCTAAGGTAAGAGAGGCCGCCCGTGTACGAGGACACGTGCAATAAAGTTTTGGTGTTTGATTGAAATTTTGTTTTAAAAAAATAAATAAACAATCCAAACAGGGATTATTTTTAAATTAAAGGGGGTTAATTGTGTGATGATTCTATTAAACTTTGAGGGAGATTTATCAAAAGTGGTGTAAAGGAAGGCTGGTTTAGTTGCCAATGGCAACCGCTCCAATTTCACATTCCATTTTTTAGGGCCCATTTGGAAAATGAAAGGCAGAATCTGGTTGCTACGGGCAACTAAGACCGTTTTACTTTACATCCCTATTGATAAACCTCCCCCAAAGTGTTTGTTGCTCGCCACGATCTCTGCTTGCTTTCAGTGAGTGAAATTTTATTTTAGATTGGGTGTGTTCCGGCGGTCAATGGAGCTGTCCGAGACGATTCAGGATGGCGGGCAGGGTGTGCACAGGACCAGACTCGTACCTGTCCGTCTCGGGCCGGAAATGGGCAGGGCTGATACAAATCCCGCCCACAAATAGTTGATTCTGGGTGGGCCTGGGGTGTTCCCGGGGGCGGGGCTTATATGCCACGATTTTACCAACTCAAATGTTGGTAAGGATGTCCATGGGATAGCGCATCAATATGTGATCAGTCCGACTGCCGAGGACCTGTGACGTCACGTCCATTGGGCACTAGGATTGAGCTGCAGTGCCCGGCACAGCCACTATCCGGTGTGTGGCGCTGTGCCTGGTACACAATGAAAAGTCTGTAGCGGTTGTCCAACACCGCAGACCCTTCCAGCAGTTGATCATTGGGCTACAGTTTTTTTCTTTATTTTAATTAAAGAGGATTTCTGACTTTTTTTTTTTTAAACTGATGACCTATTTTCAGGATAGGTCATCGGTTTCTTATCTGTGGGGGTGCAGCACCTGGGACCCCCACCGATCAGCTGTTTGAGCAGACCATGGAGCTCCGGTGAGCACCGCTGCTTCCTCACAGCGCCGTACATTGGATAGTGGCTGTGCTTGGCATTGCAGCTCAGCCCCCATTCCCCTTGAATGGGACTGAACTGTGTCTAGGCCACGTGACTGATTTAATGTGACGTCACTGGTCTAGGATAAGCTGCGAGAAGACCTTCTCAAATAACTGATTGGCCGGGGTCCAGGGTGTCTGACCCCCATCGATCAGATACTGATGACCTATCCAGAGGGTAGTCGTAAAACGCCAAAATTTTTATAAAAAAAAAAAAAAAAAACATAAGAGTCGTCACCCCTTGGCCTCAGCCACTTTATCCGAATTCTATGTCAGTAAAGTGGAACTGGTGCTTCATGAATACGACTCTCATCCTGACCGCCATATTTCTTAGTGTTCGTACAGCCGACAGCTGGCATTCATCTCCAGCTTCTCCTCTATTACAAAGCCGTCTGCCTGCAGCCACCACAAGGGGGAGCTCCGTTCATAAGAATTTATGCAGTTACTATTGACTGAAATTGCAGCTGTAGTCATCTGTCTGCACTGGACTCCCCCTAGTGGTGGCTGCATGAAAATGCAGTCGTTATTTATTAATTTTTTTTACATCAGAAAGAGGATGAGTTCAGCGTGGGGGCCCCTGTCCCCTGGGTCTCCGCAGCCATCCCATGGTCTGCTGTCAGGAAAATATAGCACAAATCTCTCCTGTCCTGGTAGTTTGCTACAGTGTATCGGTGCAGGCAAAATCAGCCTGGAGTCCAGACTTTAAAGATGATTGTCTTGGCTCAGTACATTGTAGCAAACCCTCAGTTGTACAAGAACGAAATATAAATGTTCTCATTCACTGGCAGCATGCAGTGATCTTGAAAATATAAGAAATTGAAAGCTGACAATCGATTTATTGTACAGAGATGAAACTTAATTTGTCGGGGTGGGGGGGGGGAAATCCCTGTGATCACCAGAGCAGGGTGTGGTGTTGCGCCGATCGTGACCCCCCCCCAACTATATAGTGTGTGTATTTATAGATATATATTGAAGTGAGATCTAAACAAGATGCCCTGATGCTGCAGGTGAAGATTTATCCCACGTAACCCCTGGTGGAGCCTTAAAGGGGTATTCCCATCTGGGATGTTGATGGGAGCCCTCCCACCTCTGGCGACCCGCTCCTATCTGACACTGACGGCATATCCTAGCACTATGCAGATGGGAATACCCCTTTAAATCCCTTAATCACCTTGGATTTTATCTGAAGATCGTCCGTTACCCAGATCAGACCTGCTGCAGCAGCCCTCCCCCACTCCTCAGTGATAGCGCAGGCATACGGTATGTACATTTTAGAGTCCAGTGAGAGGGTCCTAAATGCCACTCGTGATTCTGATTGTGCCCTGAGAAGCCCCCGGATCTCGGCATCCTACACCCCAAGTCTGTATCAGTAAAGATGGAGGTCAAGCAGAGTCGCACTCCAGATGTTCTACTTATGCGGGTTGGTCATCTGGCGGGATGTTGCGACCTCTCCTGGCGCACCTCTACAGCACAACCTCTGGACTGCCCGCAGTTGGGGACCAGATGAGCCGTGTCCCATAAGTTCTTTCCCCCCTGGTCCTTGTTTTATCCCCCAGATTTCCGCAGATCGATGGGTAACGTAGGGGCAAGTGAAGGCCTTCCCACCCAGACCCGGCAGTGACCCGATCGCCTGGCTATATGACTGGTCCAGCTCTGCTACATATGGGACAACCTTCGGTGATGTGAGGATAGCGGTGTTATATATTCGTCGGGACAGTACATTTAATTTCCAGGAATAATTCCGCGGCGTCTTGTAAGGTTCACTTCCTCTTCTCGATTTTCCTTAAATCCAAATTTTCAAAATAAAGTCGCCGCCCGACTAATGCGATAGAAGCGGAACCCGTGACTGCGCTCGTCTTCTCGCGTCCGCTCTGTGGGATCAATGAGCGTCTTGTCCTCCAGCCCCGTGTCCATGAATGAGGCCTCTTGTAGGATTCCCGCCTGAAGATCCACTTGTTCTATTTCCGGTCGTCGCACTCGCGGATAAACACTTCTGAGACTTTCTGCGTCTTGGATTTCATAGGAAGCAGCCAAGATTGTATAAGAATCCCGTGTTCCATACATGACGTCTCATTACGTGTTTGCAAGGGAACATTTTCTTCCTTGTATCGTTAACTGGTCAGATCAAAATGGAATTTATTACTTTGTTCGGGGGGAGGGGGGGTTGTTTATGATATTTGGAGGGGGCGGCTGGGTCCGTGGGACAGGAATCCACAGATTGGCTGCTTTTTTTTTTTGCTCTGCTCCCTCAGTGCTCAGCTATGTGTACTGATGAAGCAGAGCTGCAGTGTAAAGCATGGGACGTGTAAATCCAGCGTTAGGCTGCTGTGCCTTGCTTCACACTGCAGCTTTTCTTATTCAGGTTGGCTTCAATGTATAAGCACAAGCCCGGCAGAGAATAGCAGCGTTACTTAAACATGATATAATGGGCGAGCACTGTGTGGGAGGTAGCAGTTGATCACTTTATGACAGAATTAATTCATCACAGTACTGCAGCATTATTTGCATTTATAGATGGTATTATTAATTCAGCAGAGTATAGCAGCATTACTTGAATGTGCTATGGGAGTATTAAGTCAGCAGAGGATATCTGCATTACTTGAACATAGTATGGCGGTATTAATTCAGCAGAGTATAGCGGCATTACTTGAATACGGCTACTTGTATTTATTAGGGCCATTATTTGAACATGGCATGGCAGTATTAATAAAGCAGAGTGCAGCATTACTTGAACATGGTATGGCAGTATTAATTAGGTGGTTTATAGGGGCATTACTTGAATATGGCTGCTTGTATTTATTAGGGCCATTATTTGAACATGGTATGGCAGTATTCATAAAGCAGAGTATAGCAGCATTATTTGAATGTGCTATGGGAGTATTAAGTCAGCAGAGTATATCTGCATTACTTGAACCTGTTATGGCGGTATTAATTCAGCAGATTACAGCAGCATTGCTTGAACCTGGTATGGCGGTATTAATTCAGCAGATTACAGCAGCATTGCTTGAACCTGGTATGGCAGTATTAGTTCAGCAGATTACAGCAGCATTGCTTGAACCTGTTATGGCGGTATTATTTCAGCAGATTACAGCAGCATTACTTGAACCTGGTATGGCGGTATTAATTCAGCAGATTACAGCAGCATTGCTTGAACCTGGTATGGCGGTATTATTTCAGCAGATTACAGCAGCATTTCTTGAACCTGGTATGGCGGTATTAGTTCAGCAGATTACAGCAGCATTGCTTGAACCTGGTATGGCGGTATTAATTCAGCAGATTACAGCAGCATTTCTTGAACCTGGTATGGCGGTATTAGTTCAGCAGATTACAGCAGCATTGCTTGAACCTAGTATGGCGGTATTAGTTCAGCAGATTACAGCAGCATTACTTGAACCTGGTATGGCGGTATTAGTTCAGCAGATTACAGCAGCATTGTTTGAACCTGGTATGGCGGTATTAGTTCAGCAGATTACAGCAGCATTACTTGAACCTGGTATGGCGGTATTAGTTCAGCAGATTACAGCAGCATTACTTGAACATGGTATGGCGGTATTAGTTCAGCAGATTACAGCAGCATTGTTTGAACATGGTATGGCGGTATTAATTCAGCAGATTTACAGCAGCATTACTTGAACCTGGTATGGCGGTATTAGTTCAGCAGATTACAGCAGCATTGTTTGAACATGGTGTGGCCGGATGGATCACTGTATGGGTGTATGGCGGTATTAGTTCAGCAGATTACAGCAGCATTACTTGAACCTGGTATGGCGGTATTAGTTCAGCAGATTACAGCAGCATTGTTTGAACATGGTGTGGCCGGATGGATCACTGTATGGGTGTATGGCGGTATTCATTGGTGAAGACTATATTTCCTCTCCACACTGCACTGACGAGTGACATACCCTTGTGTCCTATTTCATTGCTAGTGATTGATTTGTGTGTGTATTGCCACTAATGGCGGTTTTACAATCGTCCTGACCATTTGATAATCCGCCACGGTCTGGTCAGTGCCTGATTTTACATTAGAAGTGTAGCCCCGCTGACGGGTGAATGTCGGAGCTGCTTGCGGGTTTCTGTTACTTTCCAGCATCTTTTTTGCCAGAGAACGGTCGTCAGACGAGTGGTGTCTGCAGCTAAAAATACTGCGTTTGGGAAAATGTCAGCGTGTGACTCCTTGGCCCCGGGGTCTTGTTGTTCGGCAGCTGGAGGCCAGCGCTCTTCCATGGCTCGGGGTCCCTGCTCTACATTGTGTGGGGGAGGGGGTCCTGCACTAGCCTGGTTGGCGCTGCGTTGTAGACATTTTTTAGATATTGGGGTAGGAAAGTTTTTGGAAGCAGAAGATGAACCATAGAGGGTTACATTCGATTACATTCTCTGCCCAATATTCCGGACTATCCGATAACCCGCCTGCCCCTTTATCAGATGAGACCACCTGCAACTTTCGATTTTGCTTTTTGTTTCATGTCCTCACCATGTTTAAGATCTCTGCTTGCTGTCAGTACAACGGCGCACTTGTATTTACATCCAGAGGCTGAAAACCTCCACAGATCTACTAATTCTCACAGCTGAGGGTTTGTTACTGCTGCATCCAGCCTAAACAATCCTCTGTGAACTAATCCAGTACTATCATTCTCTATCCTGAAGTCGTTACAGTGTGTCGGTGCAAGTAAAACACATCAGCCTGGAGCGTACACTGTAGCAGATCCTCAGCCGTGAGAATTACTACGTCACGTTTTCAGCCACTGGATATAAATTAATATTCTTTTCACCCGCTGCAAGCAGAGGTCGTGAGAAGGATCAGTCTCTCCATTATTCCTTTTGGAGACACTTCTGGCTTTGGCTCAAAAAAAAAAAAAAAACCCTGCATGGAGGCCTGCATGTGTGATTCCAGACTAAGGAAGTCTCAGGAGCGTCTGAAGCATGCAGTGTTATTTCAGCGCAGCACAGCAGCCATGTGTTTGTGTTATCACCCACCAGATAAATACTTCTCCTTGCGTCTGACATGCAGGTGACCATTTCTGCAAGGGAAGTGAAATTGCCGCCACTTCTTCCTCTGCATGAGTAATATGAGAAAATATTATCCACTTGTGCGGAAGGGGGGCGCGCGGGGGGGGGGGGTTGGACCCGTCCGCAGAATGTCATGTAAAAAAAGGCCTGACGGGGCGAGGCAGTGCCAGATCTGGGATTTGGTGGCCTTGATGAGAACCTGCAGGAGCTTTCAAGTCACCAGAGAGATTCCAGGCTGAGGTCTCTGGACTGATGGCTCCCATCCAACAGTAACAATCCACATAGCAGAGCTGGGAGGCGGCAGCTGCGAGCCGGGGATCAGTTGCACACGGTCACGTTAGCTTTTTCTGCACAGCCCGGGTAAGTCGTGAAGCGGGGTTACCGCTATTTTTGCATTGGACATGTACAGATGTAGCAGAGCTGAAATTGTTATTTTACTGTTTGAGGCCGGTATGGTTTATAATTGTGTAGTGCAGTTTTCTGCCAGCAGTCCTATGTAAAACTGCAGCTAGCACTGTTGTGACAAGTACAATGAGCTTTATAGTGTCGTCACTCTCTCCTCAGAGTCTCCTGCTGCACCTGCGGCTGCGTCCCCCCGGCCGACTCTTCGGCTGCGTCCCCAAACCCCCCCCCCTAGGCCGATGCGTCGTCCCGTCGCCCCCCCCCCCCCCGCGGCCGACTCTTCGGCTGCGTCCCCAAACCCCCCCCTAGGCCGACTCGTCGGCTGCGTCGTTCCCCCCCGCAGCCGACTCTTCGGCTGCGCCCCCCGCGGCCGACTCTTCGGCTGCGCCCCCCGCGGCCGACTCTTCGGCTGCGCCCCCCGCGGCCGACTCTTCGGCTGCGCCCCCCGCGGCCGACTCTTCGGCTGCGCCCCCCGCGGCCGACTCTTCGGCTGCGCCCCCCCCGCGGCCGACTCTTCGGCTGCGCCCCCCCTGTAATATTCTTGTCTTGCACAAAATAGTCCTTGCATTAATCCCTGGAAGGGGGAGGGGGCTTCCTCTGTTGTGACAGCTGACATTCCCCCGCCATACGTCGTCCTCTGGTGTCCCGCTGCCCGGCTTCACCCTCATCTGTCTGTTTTTTTGTTTTTTTTCAGTACGATACTAGAGGAGGAAAAACTGCAGCAGGAGGAGCGGATGAGGATGGAGTCCAGGAGGCAGGTGACCGTGTCGTGGGATTCAGGGGGCTCTGATGAGGCTCCACCAAAGGTCAGTCACTTATCGGGGGGCATATTTTTTGTCTGTATATCGACTCTTATATGTATGTTCAGCAGTGGGAGAGCAATTATTAATGTTGTTTGCCCCCCTCTTATTCAGTAGTTTCTGCAGATTTAGACCCCAAATGTTTTTGTGGCCACTGTCACTTTAAAAACAGGCGTTTGATAGCGGGCGTATAGAGACCCTGAACTGGTTTCAGTCTCTGGAAAATAAGACACTTAAGTCCTGTCAATCAGCGGTGCCCATAGAATATATGGCGCTGCTTATCAACTCTGAGAGGACGGAGAAAATGCAGACAGCACCCCCCCCCCCCCCCCAGTCCGAACTGCTGCTGACCCCCCCCCCATTTAACGTGCGGTTGTCCTATACCATGCAATATACAATTTTACATTTTTGTTTCTATACTCTTTACTGTAACCATTCTTTTTTTTTCTCTCTGCTTGCTGTCATTGAATAGTAATGTTATATTTAAACATTCACATTACAGCGCAGTAATCAGGGCTGTGTCATGTAACGAGCCGCGCACCTCCCGCGTCCAGGAAGCTGTTTCATAATCAACGAAGTCTCCTACTGAATGACAGCAAGCAGAGATCTTTTAAAATCACTAAAAAGTTATATTAAAAAAATGGAATAGGTTTTTATTATACAAAGGATTACTGAAACCATAATGTTCTCTTAAAGGGGTTGTCCAGGATTGTACTGTCGGTACTACACCTCTTCATCCATTGTGTATTGGACGGACCTGATGACTGCAGCGTTGCCTCCCCCCCCCCCCCCCCCCCCATCCCTGAAGTGAATGGTCACCAGCTCCAGCCGCTACACTATGGATGGAGCCGTGACCCCGCTCTGTAGTCCAAACGCATTCAGTGCACTCGGCGCCATTCATTGTCCACAGGCTCGTGGATGTTTGGGTTTCCTCACCATATACAAATTCTCTGCTTGCTGTCAGTGAATTTAGGTTTGAGTTATCAAAGGAAATTGCTATTCGAGCAGTGGATTCTCAGATCTGAGCCAAGGCTTCTCCGCCTCCCTTGACAGTTTCTTTGAAGACTTCTCGGAGGTTGTATTTATTCCTGGTCTTCTATCGGCGGCAGAGTTTCCTCTCAGGAAGCCGCTGTCCTGATGTTGGGGGCAGTTAGCGCTTTGTGAGACTCGTCGGTGCAGGAAAATAACAAGAGCATTAAAGTTTTATGTCGATATAAAAAATTAAAAATAACGATACAGAAGGGAGCGGGCATGAAATCCAGGCGGGGGCCTCAAGGTGCCAGGCCTTAGCTTTATGTGGAATCACGGCGATCGGTGTATTTTGGTGCCACCTTCCAGCCATGTGCGTTGGACACTGATAACGGATCAGCGGCTAAGTGTCAAGCGGCACCTTTTTAACCCTATAAATAGAAAGGCAGATTCCGTGATCAGCCTAGCAAGGTCAGAGGTTTAAAGGGGTTCTCCGCTTCGATAGAAGGGTCTCTTGACAGATTATGAAGTGTCCGGGCGATCAGCTGCTATCAGCGTTGGCTTTCCCTGCAGCGCCACCACAGGTGGGATGATGCATTACCTGGTGCTCCTTCAGATCAGCGGGTTGTGTGTGTAATGCAAGAAATGACGGATCCTCCAGAGCGAGAGGCGCTCCTTATAACCGTTCTGATGAGGATTCTGATCCCCCCCCTATTAATCCAGGGGGTATGAAAATAGAAACGCTCGTCCTCGTACCAGTGGTCGCCCGCTATAAATGGGCATTTAGTGCTGCGGCCCTTGTCGTTCTGTGTAGGGGTCTTGTTCTCACGATGGAGGAGGGGAGGCGTTTATTGACATGAATCCGTTGTAGAGGTCGGAGGGTCATCTCTGCGGTCTGTGCACCTGTCCCGGCGCCCTCTGCTCGGGGCGTCATTGGCGGCAGCTGCTGATCTGATGAAGCCACCACGCGGCCTCTGCTCATTTCTTCTCTGTTCTTGGATTGCAGCCCAGCAGACCCGGATATCCGAGCCCAAGGTCCAGCGAAGGCTTCTTCCCCAGTCCCCAGCACATGGTGCAGCCGAACCACTACCAGGTAACGCATAGCGCACAGGACTGGAACGTAAAGGGTTCTTCCCTCTCCAGAGAATGGAGCATCTCTTCCCTCGGCATGTCACGCTCCATTCCATCTCTGTAGGACTGCTGAAGATGGTGGAGTACGGTGCTCTGTCCTAATCCTACATGGGAACAGGACCCCCCTTTCTCGGGGTCTGTGGCGGACCCTTCAGTCTGACCCCACGGAATAGGGAATATGTTAAAAACTTCACAATCGTTTTACGTGAGCTTCAGTACCAGGCACGGCCTGTAGTCCAGAGAGGCGCTATTTCTGGGGTAAATACAATTACATTGCCAGATCATCGGATAGGATTATTGGACGGTCATGCAGCGGTTCATATTATTCACCTGTACGGGTAGATGGTCTCGTAGGTGCTGCTATAAGCAGGCCACGGACAGGCAGACATCTTGTAGATCTTAAAGCTACCGTCCAGTTCTAGAGGAAAGAACAGAACATTTACCTGGCGGCTTCTTTTTCACCTTTTGAGGCGCAGATCTACCAATTTCTAGGCTCCTCAAGGAGGCCGCACCGCTTCTCAGACGCACGCCGTACATTTGGTAGTCCGAGACACTTCCTCCTGCCCTTGTATTGGCCAGAACTGCTCATGTGGTCAGGGCTGGACCAGTAGGAGGTGGTTTGGCAGGTCTGATCAGCTGTGCAGCCATCTTGGATGAGAGAAGCGGAGCCCGGGGACTGGCGGATCTGCAGCTACAAAGATGAAACGGAGGTAAGTGTTCATTCCGCAGGTAATGTCAATTCTTCTTGAACCGGAGGGCCTCTTTAACTTCCTCGGAAGTCCCCACATGACCGCTGAGATCCCTGTGTTCCCGATGCAGTAAGATAACGAATTGCCGGGCCTTGTGGTGGCGCTATTGCTCAGAAATGACTCCTGAAATACGACTGAACACAGAAGAGTTATGAGGGCGGCCCCCCGCTGCGTCTCTCCCCCAAACCTACCCACTTCTGAAGAGAGCGATGGTCAACCTGCGGCCCTCCAGCTGTTGCAAAACAACATTTCCCAGCATGCCCACACTGCCTACAGCTATTAGCCTACAGCAGGGCATGATGGGAGTTGTAGTTTTACAACAGCTGGAGGGCCGCAGGTTGGCCATCCCTGGTTTAGAGGTTTGTTAGGCAATTCCTAGCGGCACACCAGAAGGCAGTGGTTTGCAACATCCATCTGTTGAGAAACTACAACCCTCAGCATGCGCCAACAGCCTCTATTGTTGTCCTTCCCCTTTAACGCCTCGTCGCCACGTTCCAGCAGAGCTCGGGGTGCGTCATTTTATGTCACAGCTTGGAAGTGTTTACTAATGGGAACTGGGATTGCAGCGTACATTAAGGTGTGTAGGTTAGACCCTATTAGCAGATGAGGCGAGCCGAAACACGCGTGAAACACTGCTGACGGGGGCTGCCTGGTTATGTAAGGGGGAAACTCACAAGTGCAGGCAACTAGAGGGTTAACGGCAGCCGCGTCATCCTGTGGAGTAGTAAACCTGCCTATACATTATGATAAATGAGCTCTAGTCACATCCAAAGCACCAGCCATAGTTCTACACGTCTATACTACAACCCTGCATCTCCCATAATGCAACGCAGCAGATCACAGGCTCTATAAATCCTGAATTCGCTAGGAGGTATTGGATAGAGTCAATTGCAGCTTTGGGTGTGACTAGAGTAGATGTCGTCACTTTTACTCTAGCTAAGTAAAGCAAATTATTTTAAAAATTGTAGTTTGGTGCCATGGCCTCCAGCATGCTAGGAGTTGTAGTTTTGCTGCAGCGCCACTGGTCTGAGGAGTGCGACCCCCATGATTGTCCTCTCTCCGTAGGTTTCTGGTTATCCCGTCACCCACAGAATCCCATCCATGGCTGGAAATATTTACCCCGGCCAGGCCGCCGTCTTAGACCATCACGACTCCTGGAACCATCGGACGCAAGACATCAACATGTGGCAGGCTAATCTGGAGGTAGGGAAAATAACGAAACTTCTCCGCTCCTCGGCTGATAATGGAGCCGGCCAATGAGAGTGAAGGAAAGGTTGTCACAGCACCGCCCCTAATGGATGACCACACAGATGTGTGACTGGTTCTCTGGTATTGAGCTGATTGCAGAAATTCCCATTGTGGATACCACTGGGAATCCTGGGCAAAGTACCCATAGTGGACAACCCCTTTAACCCCTTAACGGTATATGACATGCATTAAGTGGTTTTATGGAGCTTATTAGCGTGCGGCAGGTGCCGGCTGTATAATGCACAGTGACTGGCAGGGATCGGTGATGTCTCCGATCACGGTCATTTACCTTCGAAGGTGCTGCTGTCAATAGCAACTACGGCATCTGTGTGGTTAGACTGATCTGAGCCCTCGCCGCAAAATTCTGGGGCTCCATACGGTTGCTATGGCAGCCTACAGCCTTGTGAAGGCTCCCAGGCCCATCATAGTGAGCTGCCTGCGTCAGGACTTAAAGGGCTTCTGTCACCCCACTAAACTCTTTTATTTATTTTTTTGTGTACTTATAATCCCTATCCTGCGATATATCTATACGTTATGTTGTTATTCATTTTCGTTCAGTAGATATGTCAAAAAACGTACTTTTATAATATGCTAATTACCTGCGCCGATGACGTCTTCTCTTTCGGTGACGTCATCGGCGCAGGCGCACGGAGGGAGTGCTGAGGAGGTGAGCCTCCTTATCTCAGAGCGCCTGCGCCGAATCAACACAGGCACGCGATTTTTGAAATGCTGACAGGGCTGGCCGCAGGAGGAGATCGCAGCTGGCCCTGTCAATCAACAGGAGGAGGGGGCGGTTTTTTTTGCGGCTGCTACCAGCAAGTAGACGCCCTACTTGCTGGTAGAAAGGTAATTAGCATATCATAAAAGTACGTTTTTTGACATATCTACTGAATGAAAATGATTAAAGGGACTCTGTCACCACTTTCTAACCCCCCCTTTTAAAAGTATTGTTCTCTCCATGGCGCCCTTGTGATTACAAAGGTGTTGTTATAACATAAATTCGCCGTCTCGTTTTGATAAAAATACCTTTTATCTAACCTGTCAATCTTGTGGATAAGGTGCCCAGGGCGTGTCTGAAGCTGCCGCCCGCCGCCGTTGGTGCCCAGCTCCTCCCCTGATCCTTTCAGCGCCGCCTGAATGTAAAAAAATCCGCCTCCGTCTCTCGCTCAGTGCCCCCTCCTCCTTTTCAAAGATCCCGCGCGTGCGCACAGGCCTGTGCCTGATGCGCCCGTGCGGACATTTTGAATCAGCCTCATTGAGCGAAGTGCGCATGCGCGCACTTCGCTCAACCTCCTCATAAGACGAGCACTGCAGCCAGCCACTCAGAGCCTGCGGATCCATACAGCGCTTGGCAGGCTCTGAGTGGCTGGCTGCAGTGCTCGTCTTATGAGGAGGTTAAGCGAAGTGCGCGCATGCGCACTTCGCTCAATGAGGCTGATTCTAAATGTCCGCACGGGCGCATCAGGCACAGGCCTGTGCGCACGCGCGGGATCTTTGAAAAGGAGGAGGGGGCACTGAGCGAGAGCCGGAGGCGGATTTCTTTACATTCAGGCGGCGCTGAAAGGATCAGGGGAGGAGCTGGGCACCAACGGCGGCGGCGGCGGGCGGCAGCTTGAGACTTTCAGAAACGCCCTGGGCACCTTATCCACAAGATTGACAGGTTAGATAAAAGGTATTTTTATCAAAACGAGACGGCGAATTTATGTTATAACAACACCTTTGTAATCACAGGGGCGCCATGGAGAGAACAATACTTTTAAAAGGGGGGGTTAGAAAGTGGTGACAGAGTCCCTTTAATAACATAACGTATAGATATATCGCTTACACCAAGCATGTCAAACTCAAAGGCTAACATGGGCCAAAAAAAAAAAAAATTTAAGTTTATGTGGGCCGCATCAAAAAAAAAAAATTTTTTTTACAATATAATGCAGACGGATCCGTTCTGAATGGATCCACCGTCTGCATTATATGAGCGGATCCGTCTCAGACGGATCCGCTCTGAACGCAAGTGTGAAAGTAGCCTTAGGGGCGAGAACCTGGGATCTTTCATCCCTTGTCCTATTCAGCTCTATTAGGGTGAATAGGACTTCAGGGATGTTACCATGGCAACCAGGGCTTCTGTAGCGTCCTGGCTGCCATGGTAACTGATCGGAGCCCCAGGCTTACACAGCTGGGGCTCCGATCAGAAGCTGCCACTGCACCACCAATGAGGGGGAGGGGAGAGGTCCCTGTGGCCACTGCCACCAATGATTTTAATACTGGGGGGGTTGAGAGGGGCTGGCGCACTGTGCCACCAATGATTTTAATGGGATGGGGGGTTGAGGGGGGCACACTGCACCACCAATGATAAATTTCCCCTTTATACAGGAGGCTGGTACTGGCAGATCAGCAGTTAACCCCTCAGGTGCGGCACCTAAGGGGTTAACTGCCTCTGATCGCAGCTCCCTGTCAGCGGCAGGGTGCCGGCAATGCGATTCTGCTGCCGGCACCCGCCTCCTGTATTGTGTTAAAGACTGACTCTTACTATCAGGCCACACAGAGCGGCGCCCAGCGATGTCTCAGCACTCACCATTAGTTCTGTTCGCCGCTCCGTTCGCCTGCAGTGCTCCATTACTGTCTCCTCTCCTGCTCCACATGCTGCTGATTACTATCGGAGCGATGGGAGGAGACATCAGCTTCACTAGTGGGCGTTCCTTCTTCCTGGCTGTAGCGCTGTCCAATCACAGCGCAGGGAGAAGGAACGCCCACTAGTGAAGCTGATGTCTCCTCCCATCGCTCCGATAGTAATCAGCAGCATGTGGAGCAGGAGAGGAGACAGTAATGGGGCACTGCGGGCGAACGGAGCGGCGCCCAGGACTAATGGTGAGTGCTGAGACATCGCTGGGCGCCGCTCTGTGTGGGAAATGGGAATAGTCCGTCCTATCATTGGTGGCTCAGTGCGCCCGCCCCTCCCTCCTCATTGGTGGCGCAGTGCGCCCGCCCCTCCTCCCCCCCTCTCTTCTCATTGGTGGCAGCGGCAGCAGCACAGGGGGGAGGGAGGACAGCTTCCTTCTCCCCGTGCTGCTGAGAGAACATGAGCGCGCCGATAGCAGCGCTCATGTTCAGAGATACTAGACTGCCGGGCCGCAAAGATATTCATTGCGGGCCGCATGCGGCCCGCGGGCCGCATGTTTGACACCCATGGCTTACACAAAAAAAAAAAATCGTTTAGTGGGGTGACAGAAGCCCTTTAACAGGAAGCCTATTTAAAATGTATAAAAAAAAAAAAAAAAATCTATATTAAAAATTCTCTTCGCCCCCCTTTTTCAGTTTTAAAACAAACAGTATAAAATGAGCATTATTGGTGTCGCCACATCAGAAAATGTCTGAAATAATTAAATCTAAAAGCAGTGACAGAGAAAAAAAATAAAAAATCTAATTTTTTTTTTTTTGGCCACATTCTCCCCCCCCCTCCCTCCCCCTCCCCAAAAGTTAAAAATAACTGTCAATAAAAATGAGCCCTCACACAGAGCTGCAGACAGAAAAATAAAAAAGCAAGGGCTGTCAAAATTTGACAATGCAAAAAAAATTGTTTCTTTTATTAAAGTGGCATAAACTTTATTTGGTATCGCCGTAATCGTACTGAGCCGCAGAATCATCCCTCATGTCGTTTTTAGCACATAGTGAACACTGTAAAAACAAAATTCAAAAAACCTGTATTGCATATTTTTATTTTTTCACCCAACACAAATTTTTCCTTTTTTTTTTTTTTCCCAGTTCAAGCTGTGGTAAGTTAAATGGTGTTAGAAAAATGAATCAACGTGCACTTTTTAGTATCACTTTATAGACGGCTCGTTTCCAGGGGTTGTGACCACCCTGCAATGCAGCAGCGGTGGTCGTGCTTGCACACTATAGGAAAAAGCACCGGCCTACGCGCGATTCTGGCCACCAGAGAGAACAGTGCTTTTTCCTATAATGTGCAAGCACGACCACCACTGATGGATTGCAGGGTGGTCATAACCATGGAAACGGGCAGTGTATAATGTGATAGAAAAAAATGAATCCAGCCAGCAAGGGAACAATATGGAGAATCACAATACATTAGTAAGCGCCTTGTATTAACTTTCTCTACATGATAAATGCCATTTGCTGAAGTGAGACGACCCCTTTAAGGACTTAACCCCTTTAGTGACCACACACATTTAAAAAAAATAATTGCATTCCAAGAGCTATAACTTTTTTTGTTTTGTTTTCATCAATGTACTTGTATGAGGTCTTATTTTTTTGCAGGACAAGTTATAGTTTTTAATGCACCATTTTAGCTTAAAAAAACAACAACTTTGTTTACATCAGTAAAAAGGCGCATTAGTGGTGACGAGGGGTTTTTGTGTGATTGTGCGGAGGATGTATATGTACAGTATGTCACTGTGTGACCTCTGCACACAGGACTCGGGACCCCTGGACATGAGGTGTTTGGGGCAGGTTCTACCGACACATTTAATGGAGGAACATCTAATAAGACAACAGCAGGAGATGGAAGAAGATCAGCGCTGGCTAGAGAAAGAGGAGCGGTTCCTGGTAATTCTACATCTTCTTCAGTCCTTCAGATTCTGTATTATATGTCAGATATTCATAAATCTAAATAAGAAGCTCCATCCAAACACTCGTTATAACAGAACGGTTGTTTTTTTTTTTGTAAAGTAGTATTTTGTGTTTTTGAATGGCGCGGTTTTGGGTCCATACTTAATAAAGCGCACCTAGGTCAGACCTCAGATCAGGCCCCCAGAGATGAAATAAATTAGGCACGCTCAACCTGCGGCCCTCCAGCTGTTGCAAAACTACAACTCCCAGCATGCCCAAACAGCCTACAGGTATCAGCCTACAGCAGGGCATTGTGGGAGTTGTAGTTTTACAACAGGTTGAGCGTGCCTGAAATAAATAAATGTACATACACTTTTCTGTCCTGCAAAAGACGTATAGAAAAGTGTGGTATGCTACGTTGAAATAAATTGGTCCGCACCCATTCCGCAAAATTGCGAATCAGATGCGGACCCATTCATATGGTCGTGTGAATGGACCCTTAATGTGCTGTTTCCAGCAGGCTCAAATATGCATTTTATTGATAGTGAATTTAAAACAGTGTGTATGTATACTAGGTCATCAATCTGATCGGCTTACTGCACCCCCACCGACCTAGCTTTTCCCTGCGGTGTCCAAACCTGGAGCTAGCACTGTGAATGGAACAGGAAGCACAGCGCTGTTCACAGTGTAGTGGCCGTGCTGGGTACTGCAGCTCAGCTCCCTTATAATTAAATGAGCTGAGCTGCAGTAACCCTGTACGGCCACTACCCTGTCAACGGCGCTGTGCTTCCTGTTCCATTCACAGCGCTAATTCTGATGCCAGAGGCTGCGGGGAACAGTTGATCAGGGGGGTGCGGGGTGTCAGACCCCCCACTGATCGGCCTATCCTGAGGATATGTTATCAATATCAGGAACCTGGAAAACCCCTTTAACAATCGGAGACCAGCTGTATGTGTTACTGTTCAGTTCCTCCATGCCTGAGGCTTAGTCTGCACATCTGGATTCCTGCGCGCACAGCGCCACCGCCGTCTTCAGAAGCGCTGACATAAAAGGTGGCACAGACGACCCTCGAGCGGCTGCCCTTGAAACGCAGCACAAGTACTTAAAAGTTCTACACCTTTCCCATATACTCTGTTTATTCTTTACCCTCCAAGATCTCTGCTTGCTGTCACTGAATGCCGGTTTTGATCATCTCTTCACACAGCTGCGGGTCTCTTCAAGTTCGTTAGAGGTCTCTTTCCCAAACTAACTTAAGGTGGGATTAAGCAAAGACAAGTTTTGTCACAATATATCCATTCACTGACAGCTAGCATAGATCCTGAAAATGTTAAATGTGTATGTAACAAGCTGTAGAGTCTGTAGGGTGTGTGCCCCAGCCATGAGGAGGCAGAGGAGAGAAATGTCTAATCTGCCCCACACGTTGCGTTATGTGTGTTACGCCATGATTGTCGTTTTTGTGAATTTGCCTTATTTTGTAACTTTCGCACCTTGTAACAAATGTTTCCACCAACTTGTTATGCTAAAGGTGCAGGGAGACCCAGCGGGGGAGGAGGTGATGGCCGAAACCTCATGTCAGCTGCGAAATCTAAGGTGTGAAAGGTCACGACTCCTGTGTCTCGGACTGAGCCAGTGGTTACTGCCCCTTTAAATGGCACCTATTACTAGGAGGCCGTGCAGGTGGTTACTGCCCATTTAAATGGCACCTATTACTAGGTGGCTGTGCAGGTGGTTACTGCCCCTTTAAATGGCACCTATTACTAGGTGGCTGTGCAGGTGGTTACTGCCCCTTTAAATGGCACCTATTAGGCGGACGCGCAGGTGGTTACTGCCCCTTTAAATGGCGCCTATTACTAGGAGGCCGTGCAGGTGGTTACTGCCCCTTTAAATGGCACCTATTACTAGGCGGACGCGCAGGTGGTTACTGCCCCTTTAAATGGCGCCTATTACTAGGAGGCCGTGCAGGTGGTTACTGCCCCTTTAAATGGCACCTATTACTAGGCGGACGCGCAGGTGGTTACTGCCCCCTTTAAATGGCGCCTAATTACTAGGAGGCCGTGCAGGTGGTTACTGCCCCTTTAAATGGCACCTATTACTAGGCGGACGCGCAGGTGGTTACTGCCCCTTTAAATGGCACCTATTACTAGGCGGACGCGCAGGTGGTTACTGCCCCTTTAAATGGCACCTATTACTAGGCGGACGCGCAGCTGGTTACTGCCCCTTTTATATGACGCCTATTACTAGGCGGCCGTGCAGGTGGTTACTGCCCCTTTAACTGTGCAGGTGCCGTAGAGCGCCATATCTGTGCACCTGGTGCATTCCTGTGGGCAGGGGGCGGCACACATCACCTCCCAGTAAATGCCTCTACCTGTTGACATGTCGTTTCTCGGGGGGGGGGGGGGGTGACTCACGTCTCAGGAAGCATGAAGCACGCATCGCCCCGATGTACGGACCCTCTCCTGTCACCCCAGGCACGGCGGGCCCCGGATGATGATCTGTGCAGCCGCTGCTCCCCTCGCTCTTCCTGTATCATATCCTCCCTCCTTATGCAATGCTAAAACCATTGAGTAATTGGCCCCGCTTCCAGTCCGGCGGCTGCAGCCAAGACGAGAGCACAGCAGGAAACTGGGATTAATGCTGCCGCTCGCCTGCCGTCTCCAGAAGCAGATCCTCCGCTCGCCATGCAAGTCTTCAAGTGCTGTGTGGGCAGAATGGTAGGGGTTAATGCCTCTGGGGAACAGTTCGCTTGTTTTTCTTACAGAGCCGTTTACGGAGCAGTGGAATTTTTTTTCTTCTGCTTTTGAATTTAGCAGGTTTTTTATGTTTTTGTTTTTTATGTTTTTTTTAATTTTCCTTCAGAAGCCTGATGTCCGGCTTTCCCGAGGAAGCATAGAGCACGTAGACGGGAGCATACAGTGTCCGGTAAGTGTCCGCGTCCTCGCAGCATGTGTACGGATCGATGTGGCTCCGACATCCTGGAGGTTGCAAATTAAAGGGGTCCTCCAGACTCGTATAACTGAAGGGTTAATCACTGTTTAAGGATAGGTCTCCAAATTTCTAGTGCACTTGTTATAATTTCTCGCTGTTCTCAAGATCTCTGCTTGATGTCGGTGAATGCGGAACGGTGCTGTTGACATCTGTAGGCTGAAAGTGTAAAGAAAAGTTTTGCAACTTTTCAAATTTTTTATTTTTTTTTGCGTCCGTTCTTTACCCTTTAACCTGATCTCTGCTGGCTGTCAGTGAATGTGAGCAATCTTGTTTACATGCAGAGGCTGAAAGCCTGTCCTGACCGGATACATCTGAGGGTTTGGTTCAGTTGTTTCCAGCGTAGGCCATCTCTGTGAATCTGGACTGGTACATTTCTACGTGCACCGATACATTGTAGCAAACTATCAGGCCAGGAGAGATGCTGCCGATTGTCCGGATGTAACTGTAATGAGAGAAGTTTGAGATCTGCTTCCGTTAGTTGATGGCAAGCAGAGTTCTTGGAAAGGAAGGGTTGTCAGACAACCTCTATTAATGGCTTCGGCTCAGCTTCATCTGTGTTGTGCACGTGGGTAGGTGGGGGCTGAAGGTGTTGCTATGTGGTTTCTTGGGTGGTGACTTGTATTTTTTCCCTTTTTGTTGGAGGTGCGAGGTTCTAGGCGCCTCTGATATCTGACCTCATGTGAGGAGTGTGAGATTCTGCAAAGATTAGAGGAAGGGGCGATGCTCTGCAGATAACAGGGGGCGCTCTCTTCCTAATTATGGGAGTTGTAGTCGCCAGGAATGCTGCGCGGATCCAGAGATAATTTGCTGCATTTAAAAAAAATCTTCTAAGTGAATGGATCTGTTGCCGTAGAAACTGTAAGTGTCGCAATCGGTCAGCGCAGCCGCATCCACCACACGTCTATTGCTGCGCAGCGCCGGGTCTGCAATTATAGGACGTTTCTCCTTTAAATACAAAAAAATAGGACCTCTGTTACTGCTTCTGACCACAAATCTGCAGACACATCGCCCATCAGGAGTGTGGGAAAGATGGGTAACTCAACCGTATGAAAATCCAGCCTGTCACCCAGCTTTACCAGAGTACCAGGCTGTCGTGTGGGTGTCGATGGGAACGTGGGAAAGACGGGTGTCCAGTCTGGAGCTGGGCTGTCATCACCCAGCTTTCCTACAGCGGTATGGGGATGGCTAATGAGTGTGGGAAAGATGGGTGACGGTTCTTCTGCAAGGCTGTCATGAGAACTCCGCTTTTCACCCAGCTTTCCTAAACTCCCAGCAAGTCTGCAGCAATACGGGATTTGATGGTGGGGCGAGTGCATGAGGAGGCCACTGCCTTTCTGGAGTGTTGGAAAGATGGGTGACAGTCATAAAGAGGGAACCTGTCACCCATGGAGCGTCCCACCTCTCACCCAGCTTTCCGAGGAGCAGATATGTAGGAATTGCAGTCGTGCGTTCTTGCAGTGCCCTGCCCTCATGGACGGGGACCGGCACATATTTAGCTCTGCTCTGGATTCCTTCCTCATCCCAGGGAACGCTCGACCTCCTGCTCCCCGGGGTGAGGAACGCTCGGATGCCTGTGGTTGGAAGTCCATGAAAGGAAAGCCGGAGTAATCCAAGGTTTAGATAAGACGACAGCCGCTAAATTCCACCCCCCCCCCCCCCTCCTTGTCTTCTCCTTCCCATCCCAGAGTAAGATTCTCCAGCCTCAGAGCTGCGATCTTGTCACTGCTGCAGCCAAAGCACATTTCTCCTGGATTGCACTTCATATTTCACAGGGTTCAGGGTGAAAGCAAGTAAACGGAGGAGCATGAAGACCGGCAGCTGGAGCGCCGCGCGTCCGCCTCACAGTGCGTCAGAAATGAAGCAATTCTCCAAAAAAAAAAAAACCTATTGTTTTGTGCATGCAGCTCCTGTGCAGACCGATCTGTCTCCATGGTGATGGACGGGCAGTTGTATGAGCAAGACTGGGTCAGACGCCTGTAGAAAGGGAAATAATGTTGCTATTCACTGACAGCTAGCAGAGGTTGAGAGTGGTGAGGATTAGAAATGCAAAGAGAGCATATAGTGTAATATTTTTGAAGGTTTATTTTTTTTCCTAGTTTTTTCTCTTTTCAATTTCACCATTTAAAACCGTTTCCTCGTCCTCGTTTAATTTTTTGGATTCCCAATGAGAACGTTGTGTCCCCGTGTCTGCCCCGTGACGCACTCTACCCCCCCCCCCAGTAAGTGTTGATGGCGCGCTCTTTATTTCACAACTCAGAAGTGGATTCCAAAAATGAAACGTGATGGGAGCGGGGGAGGTTTCTCTGGGGGGAGAGGTCGGCCTTTCCTTTATTTATACTTGTTTTTATTTCCCTAAAATTTTCCTGTATTTTCCCGTAATCTCATTGTTTATCCCCAAGCTGGAATCTTTTGAAAATGGTCGTCTGGTGAATCGCCAATTAACAAGATATTTATGTAGTCAGTGGGACTGTGATAACTGTGCGTTAACCCTCTGCGGGTCACCGGGGAAAAAATACCCAGAAAGAAAAAATATCTTCAGCAATTTAGATAACTACACGTCGGGAACATTTACCAGGAGTCAGCAAGACCCTGAATTGTGAGACGGGGGTCAAGATTGTGAGGGTGACCCTGAATCATGAGATGGGGGTCCAGATTGTGAGGATGACCCTAAAACATGAGATGGGGGTCCAGATTGTAAGGGTTACCCTATATCCGTAGATGGGGGTCCATATTGTGAAGCTGACCCTGAATAATGAGACGGGGGTCAAGATTGTGAGGGTGGCCATCATAAGACGAGATGGCACATCGCTAGGACAAACCATCACTTGGACACCCCCTTTAAGTAGCACTGCAGCCCCTTCATTTTGAGGATCAGTGGGGGGGTGACCCTACTCTTGGACCACCACGATCAAGAAATTAGAGCATATCCTAGCTTATGATAGGAGAACCCCCTTTAATGCCACTAAATGGTTTAGTTAGTGGAAATCTCCAGAAGACCTTATTCTCATTCCACCAAACCTTGAGATGATGATGCATTTTGCAGCAGGCTGTAAAAGGACATGTCTTTATTGGTGCAGTCACTTGTGCTGACCTCTGGTGGTCAGTTTGAGAACTGCAATAGTTAAGAATAAGATCCCCCTTTCTGGAGAGATTCCATCCATTACTGGAGCCCTTAAAGTTCCATGTTCATTCCTGGCTCCTACATCTCGACGCCTCCTCCTCCTCCTCTGCTTCCAGCGCTCTGTTCCTGCTGCGTCAATGGCAAAGATATAAATTGTTTTCTCTCCTTTTGCAGGCTGGAAACCAGCACATCTATCAGCCCGTTGGAAAGCCAGGTGAGCCATGTGGGCACCTCTGTGCCAGGAGTGTACCCATGCAAGGTAGCAAATGTATCCGTGACGCTGCTCATGCCCCCCAGCCTCCAAGGACAGGATAGATTTAAAGGGGTTTTCCAAGAAGAACCTTTTTGGAGGTTTCTGTGAACGTTGCGGTTACTGTTTGGGACGACTGTGATAAATGATGAGTGAATATTAATGGGGAAGCGGCTCCTCACTGGAGGGATTGTGATATAGCCCAGGTCGGCCTTGCAGGCCAGGATTACCCCCAGGAAGACCTTAGACCTTCCTCTGCAGGACACCTGAACATCTCCTCCAGGGCAGGTTCCTCATGGACGTGACGTTGTATTCTCATCTATTTTCAGATCATTCGGCTCCACCAAAGAAACCCCCTCGCCCGGGAGCCCCCAGTCACCTCAGTAACCTGGCCGGGCTGAACAGCGCAGGGGACAGCTACAATGAGGGAGTAAAGGTGAGGAGACCAGATCTGGGTGGCCATGGTACTGATACCTGCGGGGGGGTCCCCGCTAGATGAATGTGGGGTTAGCTGATATGGTGTGGCCTGCTGATATGTGGCAGCTGCCCGAGGCTGTGAACAGTGATGTTCCTGCGCAGTGACTGCAGATGAGTAAAGGGCTTATTGCGTAAATCATAGTATGTGTGAAACATCGAGGAGGGGGCATGTCTGTGAGAGGGGAGGAGGCGCAGAGGTGAGGAGACACATAGCACAATGTCTCCATGTAATCCATATAGCTGCCCGAGGGGAGACTGGGGTCCTGGGAGGAGGAGGGTGCCCCCACAGCTCTGGTTTTGATACATGTTGGTATTAATGGCAGGGTAAGTTTCAGTGGTTTTCCCCCCCAGTTACTTTGGATAGGAGCCTGTTAGTAGGTGCAGCTTATGCCAACAGCTAGACGGCCACGGGTGCCACCTACCTTCAGTGCACTGTGGTGAGTGATGTCTTTAAAGGGGTTGTCCGGGTTCAGAGCTGATCCCGGACATACCCTTATTTTCACCCAGGCAGCCCCCCTGAGGTTAGCATCGGAGGTAAATCGCGCAGGGCACGGGCTATTTTGTTAATCATAACACACTGCCGTGCAGTGTGTTCGGTGACGTCACCGGCTCTGATGGGCGGGCTTTAGCGCTTCCCTAGCCGTTTTACTGGCTAGGGCAGCGCTAAAGCTCGGCCATCAGTACCGGTGACGTCACCGGCCCTTCCTGGCAGCCTTATGGAGAGCCCCGGTACGTCACCGGAACTCCTAACAATGCCTTTGCCCTGCATGATTTAGCGCAGGGCAAAGGAGAGCATCGGAGCATGAACTGCTCCGATGCGCAATTCAGGGCGGCTGCTGGGGTGAAAATGGAGGTTATGTCCGGGTTCAGCTCTGAACCTGGACAACCCCTTTAAGGGACCCAGGACTGTGCACCTGTAATGAGATGGTGTAAGATACAGAACGCTACTACAAGATGCATGCTGACATTTGGGGGGAGAAGAGAATGTCACTCGGAGGTTCGGGACGACGACGCGCTGTCGCTCGGGGGTTCGGGGACGACGACGCGCTGTCGCTCGGGGGTTCGGGGCGACGCCGTGCTGTCGCTCGGGGGGTTCGGGGGCGACGCCGTGCTGTCGCTCGGGGGTTCGGGGCGACGCCGTGCTGTCGCTCGGGGGTTCGGGCGACGCCGTGCTGTCGCTCGGGGGTTCGGGCGACGCCGCGCTGTCGCTCGGGGGTTCGGGCGACGCCGCGCTGTCGCTCGGGGGTTCGGGGCGACGACGCGCTGTCGCTCGGGGCGCTGTCGCTCGGGGGTTCGGGGCGGCGACGCGCTGTCGTTCGGGGCGACGACGCGCTGTCGCTCGGGGGTACTGGGCGACGACGCGCTGTTGCTGTAGGGACTCTACGGTAATGCACTGATATTCGCGCCTCCCATAGCGCCCCCTGGCTGAGGTTTAGCCCCGGACGTGGAGCAGCTGGGCACTGAGGTCTCTATTATTAGTTTCTGACGCATTTGTCAGATCTGTAACCTCTGGAGACGGCAGTGATTTTCCATGGAAACTTCTGTGTCTCATGGATTCCGAGGTTTTTCCCCACTCCGCGCGGTTGATTATAGGCGGGATCCTGGCGGGCCGGCACAAAACCACAGAGTGTGCATGACCCAATGGCAGCTGGGCTGCGTGTGTTCAGGAACCAGGAATGAATAGTCTGGGTCGCACTTTGGGCACTGATGGTCGGTAGAGATGTAGAGTCTGCATTTAACGGATCTGGACGCACACGTCTGGGGGGAGGGGGGGTTACAGAAGAGATTAGGGTTTGCTTTGCGTTGCATGGCGTGTACGGCTGCATGAGCTGCGAGTATATGAGGAGATCCTCTGATTCTGCATGGCTCGCTCCGCTGCATTTATTAATTTCCTGTTTTTGTTGTTTTTTTTCCCCGTTTTTTTATTTTTTTTATTTTGCTCTGGTAAATCTTTATTAACCCTCTCCCCTCACTGCTCGACCTTAGCCGTGGCGGGTAAGCACTTTGTGTTTGTGTCTGTGTGTTTGCCAATTGGTTCAATATTAGGGGCTCGGAAAGCTGGGGTCACATAGGAGTCGCATGTTTTTTTTTTTGTATGTTCTTCACTACTTTAGTCGCTAATTCTTTTATGTTGGTGCTTTTTTCCCCTGGAGACCCCCTCCCCCACCTCTGTTTTTGGGGACACTCTGTTCTCTCTGTGTTTGCATTAAGCACTCTCATCACATAGAGAGTCCTCGTGTCAGATGTGCCTAGTAACGGCGCGGGTAACCACCACAAAGAGCCGACCGTGTGCCAAACCACAGCCCCCTCCTCGTATCCCTGCCCACACTCTAATGCTGTTGTCTAACAAGTCGTCTTCTCTCTATGTACACACGGCCAAAAGTATGTGCACCCCTGGCACCAGGCCCATACGTGCCTCTCAGTCATAACCCATGGACTTCCCTTGCTGGTACCTTCTTCTCAGAAGGTTTTCGGACATGGCCGCAGTTCAGATGCTGAGTCTCGAGGTCGAAGCTCTGTCACTGCTCCAGTTCTTTCTAATTAAACATATTAAAAAGAACGTGTCATAAGAAAATAACCTATTGTTTAAATTGTTTAGTTTTTTTATGCCAAACATATTTTCAAAGAATTTTTTATATTTTTAATTTTCCATGTTACTATCTATATTTAAACAAAAACCATAGACTCCTGCAGTACTCGCACTGGTCCCTAAGCCTAATAGTAGGCGCCACTTCTTGGTGTCTGTCTGTACAGATCACATAACTGCAGTTATCTGCTTATCTGTCATTCTAATCCTGCCTGTAATGATACCACCTCTGTGTATAGATAAGACAGGATCCACCATTCACAATAGGTGATTGTCAGAGCTTATCTATTCTTTCCTTGTACAATGACCTCTGCACAGAGCATGCCGAGAAAATTCTCCCAAAGAAGTCAAAAGGGTTCCCTCCTGCCCATTGTGTCTATGGGCCATGGGGCTGCCGTAAAGCAATTCATTAAATGCTGTTAAGGGCAGTTCGGGCAAGATGGCTGCCCCCATATTCATGTTCAGGAAAGAGAATAAATAAATCTGCAGAAAATAAAAACAGATTAGAAAAAAAGGAGATGTGTTACTATCAAGGTTTAACTGTCAGACAAAACTTTGGATGACCAATTCCCTTTAAGGGGATGTTCATCCCACACCAAACCATTTTTGCGAACCTCACTTTGGGCTCGGGGCAAAAAAAGTGTCTTTCCCAAGGAGATGATTCTGTAGCAGCCAGACCATAAAACCATGTAAGATGTGTCCTCCTAGAATTCACTGATGGTGAAAGAGTATAGTGCTGGTGGCTTTACTGAACCTCAGCTGCCACCTGACATTGTGCAGACTGACCCAGGTGTATTTGCAGCTGCTCAGTTATGAAAGCCTCAATCCCTGAGTGTGGGATCCAAGAACAAACCGGTGCCACCTTCTGTCCTTGGTGGTCCCATTCTCTGTGTTTGTGGGCGAGCAGTGGTTTCTTCTAGATGCTTCCATGTGCTTGCAGGGCAGAAATTTACAAACGGACTTATGAAGGTGGCCCCAGGAAAGGTCCACCACCCACCTGCTCTCATGTTCAGCGGGGCCCGGAGGCTGTTGCCAGGGGTTGGAATGGAAACGGTTAACCCTAAGCGCTGTCCACATATTTTTGGCCATGTAGCTGAACCTGTAGTTTTTGAATTCATAGCGCCACCTAGTGGTTACTGTGTGTTTTTAATGTTGTGTTTAGTGAATTTTTTTGGACTGTGTATTTTTACTGTTTCTTACGTCATTTTATGTCTTTTTTTTTTTTAGATTCAGCCGCAGGAAATCAGCCCTCCCCCAACTGCTAACCTGGACCGCACCAACGACAAGGTGTACGAAAACGTGACTGGTTTGGTGAAAGCTGTGATTGAAATGTCAAGTAGGATCCAGCCGGCACCTCCAGAGGAGTACGTCCCAATGGTGAAGGTAAGTACAGAAGATCTCGGCTCTGTAGGTTCGGTACATGTACAACTATCACATGTCCTGGCACGGGACGTAATAACGTTATAATGTGTGTCCGCCGCTTCGCAGGGGGTCGGTTTAGCCTTGAGGACGTTATTAGCGACTGTCGACGAGACCATTCCTGTTCTTCCAGCCAGCACGCACAGAGAGGTAAGTGTCGCACTATCGCACCCGTAATTTGGGGTGTTTGGAAGCATCTGTATAAAGCAGAGATGAGCGAATTTCATATTTAGAAATTTGTTTGCGTTTTGTTTACTGGTAAAAGCAAAATTACCTTATGGATTCCGTGACCACGGACCAGAACGTAATTCTATGACGGAATGCTTTTAGAGGACTCCCCTGCATAACGGAAACGGGACTGGTCCATTTTGCAGCCCATAGACTTCTATTATGACGGAAGGAATAACGGAATGTCTCTAAAGGCATTCCGTCATAGAACTGCGTCATGGTCCGTGGTAACGGAATCTATAACGTGATTCTGCTTTTACCAGTAAACAAGTTTCATAAGCGGAAATTCGCTCATCTCTAGTATAAGGGTTCGGAGTAGTGGTTTTCGGGGGGCACGGTAATTGACACCTGCCCTCCTGCACACATGGGTGAAACTGGAGCAAACACTTGGGTGTGCTGATTTGTAAAATACCCTTAGGGCTGTGATCAATATAGGAAGGGAGAGGAATAAATGTAAAAATGACCTCCTTCCTTAAAGGGATTCTTTACAAATAAGGACCTTTTCTACAGACCCCGCAGCGTGGCCAGACCTCTGGTGGTAATCATACTTAAACCTGGTCCCTGCTGCTGCATTCCAGCTCCATCACTGCCCCGCCGGCTCGGCAGGTCCCAGGTCTCCTTGAATCGGCATTCAGTTTGATGCCCGGTTATATAACTGCTGCAGCCAATGACTGACCACAGTGGTCACCCATGTGTCACGTGACTCAGTGACATAATGCATGAGTGACATCACCGATGCAGCCATTCATTAGCTACAGCATTCGCATGACCCAGCAAAAAATCGGATGCTTGCGCTGAGAGACCCCGGGCCTGCAATGAAGCTGCAGGGATCAGGCTACGCTATGGGGTCTGTAGAAAAGTTCCCCATTTGTCAACAACCCCCCTCTAAAAAGGATGTCACCTCTCCTGAAGTGTCTACTGGTGAAACTTGAAAAATTTGAATATTGTGCAAAAGTTCATTTATTTCAGTAATGCAACTTAAAAAGGTGAAACTAACATATGAGACTCATTACAGGCAAAGCGAGAGATTTCAAGCCTTTATTTGTCATCATTTGGAAGATTACAGCTTATGGGAACCCTAAATTCACAATCTGAATTCATATTGTGAAAAGGTTCAATATTCTAGGCTCAAAGTGTCACACTTTAGTCAGCTAATTAATCCATAACACCTGCAGAGGGTTCCTGAGCCTTTAAACTGTCTCTCTGTCTGGTTCAGTAGGAATCACAATCATGGGAAAGACTGCTGACAGTTGTGCAGAAAACCATCTTTGACACCCTCAATAAGGAGGAAATGCCTCAAAAGGTAATTGCAAAAGAAGTTGGATGTTCCCAAAGTGCTGTATCAAAGCACATTAATAGAAAGTTATGTGGAAGGGACAAGGGTGGAAGACAAAGGTGCACAAGCAGCGGGGATGACCGCAGCCTGGAGAGGATTGTCAGGAAAAGGCCATTCACAAGTGTTGGGGACTTTCACAAGGAGTGGACTGAGGCTGGAGTTAGTGCATCAAGAGCCACCACACACAGACGGATTCTGGACATGGGCTTCAGATGTCGTATTCCTCTTGTCAAGCCTCTCCTGAACAACAAACAACGTCAGAAGCGTCTTACCTGGGCTAAAGAAAAAAAGAACTGCTCTGTTGCTTAGTGGTCCAAAGTCCTCTTTTCTGATGAGAGCAACTTTTGCATCCCATTTGGAAACCAAGGACCCAGAGTCTGGAGGAAGAATGGAGAGGCGCACAATGCAAGATGCTTGAAGTCCAATGTGAAGTTTCCAAAGTCTGTGTTGATTTGGGGAGCCACGTCATCTGCTGGTGTTGGTCCGTCTACCAGGAGAGTTTGGAGCACTTCATGCTTCCTTCCGCAGACGAGCTTTATGGAGATGGTGACTTCATTCTCCAGAAGGACTTGGCACCTGCCCGCACTGCCAAAAGTACCAAAACCTGGTTCAATGACCATGGGATTACTGTGCTTGATTGGCCAGCAAACTCGCCTGACCTAATGGAGAAAGATGAGAGACATGAGACCGAACAATGCAGAAGAGCTGAAGCATCCTGGTCTTCCATAACACCTCAGCAGTGCCATAGGCTGATAGCATCCATGCCACGCCGCACTGAGGAGCCCGAACCAAGTACTGAGCACATATGCATGATTAGACTTTTCATAGGTCCTACATTTTTCTATTTAACATCCTTTTTTTTATTGATTTCATGTAATATTCTAATTTTCTGAGATTGTGAATTTGGGGTTTTCATAAGCTGTAAGCCATAATCATCCAAAGTATAACAAATAAAGGCTTGAAATCTCTCACTTTGCCTGTAATGAGTCTCATATGTTAGTTTCACCTTTTAAGTTGCATTACTGAAATAAATGAACTTTTACACAATATTCAAATTTTTCTAATTTCACCTGTATTTTAGCAACAAAAAAAAATAATTTCTTTGTTGTGCCATTCCTCTTTTATTCCTCCTGAAAATGTATGACTAAATTGAAAACCGGGTGTTAATCTAAATGCTGTCAACTCCATTTTCTTGTGTCAGAGCTTTTACGGGCAACCCCTCTTAATACCCATTTGGCAGTTTACTCATACATTTCCAGGAGGAGTAACAGAGGAACAATATACTACAGAGGTTCTAAGAAAAGATACTCCAGAATGTTGTAATGAACAATACAAGTAGCTACTACATCTGACATGTGAGTGAAGGCCTATTCTCAGGCTAGGCCATCGTTATCGGATCGGCAGGGGTCTGACACCCTGCGTGCCCACCAGTCAGCAGCTTCGTACTGGGGCTACACAATGCTGTCCATTGTCTAGACCAGGGATAGGCAAACTGCGGCTCTCCAGCTGTTGTAAAACTACAAATCCCATCATGCCCTGCTGTAGGCTGATAACTGTGGGCATACTGGGAGTTGTAGTTTTACAACAGCTGGTTAGCCGCAGTTTGCCTATCCCTGGTCTAGATGGAGCTATTCCGAGGAGGTGCAGGGTCTCGGACTCCTGACCATCAGGTGTAAAATCCTGGACATCCCCTTTATGGCCAAAGTTGGCTTTGCCTTTAAGAGGTTAATAGACG
Organism: Bufo bufo; assembly: GCF_905171765.1. Classification (NCBI taxonomy): domain Eukaryota; kingdom Metazoa; phylum Chordata; class Amphibia; order Anura; family Bufonidae; genus Bufo; species Bufo bufo. The sequence continues at coordinate 25,264,398 of NC_053393.1, forward strand.
TAAATAGGTTTTCAGCATTTTCTTTTATCTTTTTAAAGATTGAAATGGCCCAGAAGTTGCTGAATTCAGATCTGGCGGAGCTCATCAATAAGATGAAGTTGGCGCAGCAGTACGTCATGACCAGTCTCCAGCAGGAGTACAAGAAGCAGATGCTGACTGCCGCGCACGCGCTGGCCGTGGACGCCAAGAACTTACTAGACGTCATTGACCAAGCCCGGCTAAAAATGATTGGACAGTCGAGGCCGCACTAGAAATCCCACCATCCAGACTCTGGTTATATTCCCGTCTGAAGTGTTTTCCTTTTGGGGATTACGTTAAGCCTTCCACCAGCGATTCTGGTCATGAGCGGGCGGACGTCCCCTCCAGCGCTAGTCATCGGCAGCCGGTGCCAAGTGACGTTTTATCCTTTACCCCCCCCAAAAAAATAGTTCCCGGACATGTGATGCGGCCGGCCTGGGCCCCAGTGTCCGTCTCGTGGAGCAAGTAGAGGAAAAGAGGATCAAGATCGGGCGTGGCGACGGAGAGCGAGGCTCTGTGATACCAACCATCGGGGGTGGGGGGCGGGGGCAGAGCACGCAGCGTCCATGTGGATCCATGATGGCTGGTGCAACTGGAATCTCTTTGTCGTCTTCAGATTTTTTTTAATTTTTTTTTTTTATTTCTTACCGTTAAGTCACAATATGCTACAAAGCTATATTTTGAAAGACTTCGAATGGATTGTTCCATCTCGTCGCGTTTTTACGTTCCCTCTTTTCGGATGTGTGTAATGTTTGAAGGCAATGTGAGACTTGTTGTTTTTTTTATAATTTTCTTTCACACATGGAATATAAAGTGCCAGGTTGTGGGGTTTTTTTTTTTTTTTTGTAAGCCATGTATGAAGCACGCTGCTGACATTTGCGTAGAGAGATCCAGAGCCATTATATATATATCCCATTTTTTTATATTAAATATATATAATTTATAAATAAATCTTAAGGCCGTGCTAACAGTTCACATGCTTTCAGCTCTCGCGACTGTCTCGTCTGTTTTAATTTTGAGGGGGGGAGGGTGGAAACGGGCGTTTTTTTTTTGTTTTTTTTTTTTTTTTTTTTTTTGTTTTTTGTTTTTTTTTTTTTCCCCTCACGTCACAACCTTAATACCCAAATAAATTATGAAACTGTTTCTATTTTCGTGTAACCCTGTTCCCCTGCCTTGGGATTCTCGGGGGAAGATAAATTATTCTCAGGAAGAATATACAGACCTTGTACAGGTTCTTAGAGCTGTTGCGTCGCAGAATCAGCCGCCGCTCGTCTATTTATCATTAGAGCGAAATTGGACTTTTTCCGAGGCTCCGTGGACGACGGAGCAGACGGGACCTTCCACGTGTAAAGATCATGCTGTTATTAAAGGATTTGAATATAACGTTGAGGACCTTTTTCTCTTGAATATGGGTTTAGTCGACGACTAAGGAATTTTTTACATGCATAATATCACGTTTTATGTGTAGGGACACGGGCACTTTTATTTAAAAATTAATTTTACCAAATAAGCTAATTTCTGCCTTACAGTGAAGCTTCGGGAAGTTGCAAGTGTCGTTTTTGCCTTTATTTTGTAGGAATATATCTCTGCTGTGGAGGGTAGGAAATGTATCGGCTCAGAACCAACCCCCAAAAACCAGAGTAAGCGGTGTACAGTGTAAGGGGGGCGCAGTCCGATTATGCTCACCTGCAGTCCAACGCTGTGCTCCCACAAATCATTGGGAGGACTCCTCTGTCAGTCCTCTCCATTATGAGCTCGGGAGCACAGCGTCGGACTGCAGGGGAGTCTGGAGATAAAAGTTACAGAATCTGACCGCACACCCCTTACACTGTACAGTGCTTGCAATTGTTTGTTTTAAAGGGCCAGAAAGGGTTAAAAATAAGCCGCACAAATCCCGTGCCACCACTGTTTCAGTGCTGCTGCGGTCACCACCGATTTCCTCTTTTAGGTCCCGGCGTGGCGCACATGAAATGGCTTGAACTGCCCTCCGAGAGCGGTGACCGTCTGTAGCCAGTGATTGGCTGAGCTGCCATTTCCTCTGGGACTAAGAAGTGAAGACGGTGAGGGGTGGCGCATTATTATTATTATTTATTTTAAAAAAATGTATTACCCTTTCTGGACTTTTATTAAAGTCATCTCCCCAGAAAACACTTTCAATGAAAAGTTGCACCCACTTGGATTAAAGGCTATGGAGGCCTTTGCACTGATTTATTTTTTATTGTTCATTTGCTTCTTAAATGCAAATATTAACTTTCTAAATAATTTTCATTAAAAATGTCCTTCCATTTTGCTTCTGCAAAGTGTGTGTCAGTCCTTGACCGAAAAAGAGTTTGGTAAAAGGTTTTTAACTGTAGAAATTAATCTTGAAGTTATTACCCGAAGTCTCAACATTGTAATAGAGTACAAGGCGCTCGCTCCGTACAGTATTGTAACAAAGTGTTATGTGAATCGACTTCGGATGATTCGCTCATCCCTAATCATCAGGAAGAGGTGCTTTGAAAATAATTTTTCAGCTGTTCAATGTCAGTGGAACATGGATGACACTGATCCATCACGGACATCTTCAAGGAGGCATCACTGACCACCTTTCATGGATTTGAACACAGATGTGTGAATGAGGCTTAAAGGGATTCTGTCACCAGGTTTTAGGCTATAGAGATACGGACATGCACGGCGAGATCGCCGCTAGCATGTCCGCAATATACCGGTCCTATAGGGCTGTGTGCTTTTATTTTCTTTTAAAAAAGGATTTTTAGAGATATGTAAATTAGTCTTGTAAGGAGCCCAAGGGGCTTCACTAACCTTCCTGGTGCCCAGCCACGCCCGCCTGTGAAGGAGCCCAGCAACGCCTATGTCCTCCGAACCTCCTCCTTTCGTCATCGATAGATAGCCGTAATCTCGCGATGCGTGAGCTCGCGCATGCGCCGTGCCGCTATAGTTTTCCTTCCCTGTGCTGGCATCAGCCTCAGGGAAGGAACTGCGCGAGCTCACGCATCACGAGATTACGGCTATCTATCGATGACGAAAGGAGGAGGTTCGGAGGACATAGGCGGTGCTGGGCTCCTTCACAGGCGGGCGTGGCTGGGCACCAGGAAGGTTCGTACAGCCCCTTGGACACATACAATACAATTTACATATCTCTAAAATCCTTTTTTTAAAGAAAATAAAAGCACACAGCCCTGTAGGACCGGTATATTGCAGACATGCTAGCGGCGATCTAGCCGTGCATGTCCGCATCTCTATAGCCCAAAACTTGGTGACAGAATCCCTTTAAAACAGGGGTGTGTGTATATATGTGTGTGTTACGCAACATACAAACAAATAATGTCCCAAGAAATGGGCAACATCAAATCCCCTCAAAGGAAGCCAACTCAACATGGGGCAAACAAACCTATACTAAAAAAAAGCAGAGTTTAACCCCTTAAGGACCTAGGACGTACCGGTACGCCCTATTTCCCGAGTCCTTAAGGACCTAGGACGTACCGGTACGCCCTATTTCCCGAGTCCTTAAGGACCGAGGACGTACCGGTACGTCCTGACTTAAAATCGGAACTCCGGCGCCGCAGGGGTTAATCGGAACGGGATTTCGGCTGAAATCATTCAGCCGGCATCCCGTAACAATGCAGGGGGGGGTCATTTGACCCCCCCGTATCGGCGATCGCAGAAAACCGCAGGTCAATTCAGACCTGCGGTTTGCTGCGCTTTCTGCAGTTTCTGATCGCCGCGGTCCCTGACCGCGGGGATCAGAAACTTTAGAGTGGCTAAAATCATTATTTTTCACCCCCCCCTGCACCCCTGCACGATTTTATGCCGGAGGGTGGTGCGGGGGGGGGTGTCGCAGGCGGTGGGGGCGTTGCGGGAGGCGGGCGGTGCGGCAGGCGGGATCGCGATCCCCCGCCCGCCTCCCCATGAACGATCGTTGGCTTCTAGTGGGTATACCAGGGTGCCAGCACATTGCTGGCACCCTGGTATAAACGGCTGACATCTGTGAAGATGTCAGCCGTTTAACCCTTTCCATACCGCGGTCCGTACGGACCGCTGTATGGAAAAAAGTTAACTGTCATCGGTCAGGGAGCTCCCTCCCTCTCCATCGGGGGGCTGCTGTGGCTTTGCAGCCCCCCCGATGGAGAGGGAGAGAGCCCCCAGAGAGCCCCCCTCAGCCCCGTCCTTACCCTTCCCCGTCTGCGAAGTTCTGAGCAGACGGGGAGGGTTCCCATGGCAACAGGACGCCTGCTCAGGCGTCCTGCTGTCCATGGTGCTGAACAGATCTGTGCTAAAAGCACAGATCTGTTCAGTGTAAGTAAAATACAGTACAGAACAATATATATTGTTCTGTACTGTATTATACAGACACCAGACCCACTGGATCTTCAAGAACCAAGTGGGTCTGGGTCACAAAAATGTAAAAAAAAGTGAAAAAAGTTAAGATAAAAAAAAAAACATTTATCACTGAATAAAAATTAAAAAAATAAAATAAACTACACATATTAGGTATCGCCGCGTCCGTAACGACCTGATCTATAAAATGGTCATGTTACTTTCCCCGCACGGTGAACGCCATAAAAATAAAAAAATAAAAACTATGAGAAAATTGAAATTTTGCCCACCTTACTTCCCAAAAAAAGTAATAAAAGTGATCAAAAAAGTCGCATGTACGCCAAAATAGTACCAATCAAACCGTCATCTCATCCCGCAAAAAATGAGACCCTACTCAAGATAATCGCCCAAAAGCTGAAAAAAACTATGGCTCTTAGACTATGGAGACACTAAAACATGATTTTTTTTTTTTTCAAAAATGAACTCATTCTGTAAAACTTACATAAATAAAAAAAAAGTATACATATTAGGTATCGCCGCGTCCGTATCGACCGGCTCTATAAAAATATCACATGACCTAACCCCTCAGATGACCACCGTAAAAAAATAAAAATAAAAACAGTGTAAAAAAAGCCATTTTTTGCCATCTTACGTCACAAAAAGTGTAATAGCAAGCGATCAAAAAATCATATGCACCCCAAAATAGTGCCAATCAAACCGTCATCTCATCCCGCAAAAAATGAGACCCTACTCAAGATAATCGCCCAAAAACTGAAAAAACTATGGCTCTTAGAATATGGAGACACTAAAACATTTTTTTGGTTTTAAAAATGAAGTTATTGTATAAAACTTACATAAATAAAAAAAAATGTATACATATTAGGTATCGCCGCGTCCGCGACAACCTGCTCTATAAAAATACCACATAATCTAACCTGTCAGATGAATGTTGTAAATAACAAAAAAAAAAAACGTGCCAAAAAAGCTATTTCTTGTTACCTTGCTGCACAAAAAGTGTAATATAGAGCAACCAAAAATCATATGTACCCTAAACTAGTACCAACAAAACTGCCACCCTATCCCGTAGTTTCTAAAATGGGGTCACTTTTTTGGAGTTTCTACTCTAGGGGTGCATCAGGGGGGCTTCAAATGGGACATGGTGTCAAAAAAAAACAGTCCAGCAAAACCTGCCTTCCAAAAACCGTATGGAATTCCTTTCCTTCTGCGCCCTGCCGTGTGCCCGTACAGCGGTTTACGACCACATATGGGGTGTTTCTGTAAACTACAGAATTAGGGCCATAAATATTGAGTTTTGTTTGGCTGTTAACCCTTGCTTTGTAACTGGAAAAAAAAATATTAAAATGGAAAATCTGCCAAAAATGTGAAATTTTGAAATTGTGTCTCTATTTTCCATTAAATCTTGTGCAACACCTAAAGGGTTAACAAAGTTTGTAAAATCAGTTTTGAATAGCTTGAGGGGTGTAGTTTCTTAGATGGGGTCACTTTTATGGAGTTTCTACTCTAGGGGTGCATCAGGGGGGCTTCAAATGGGACATGGTGTCAAAAAAACCAGTCCAGCAAAATCTGGCTTCCAAAAACCAAACCGCGCACCTTTCACTCTACGCCCTACTGTGTGCCCGTACAGTAGTTTACGGCCACATATGGGGTGTTTCTGTAAACGGCAGAGTCAGGGCAATAAAGATACAATCTTGTTTGGCTGTTAACCCTTGCTTTGTTAGTGGAAAAAAATGGGTTAAAATTGAAAATTAGGCAAAAAAATGAAATTCTCAAATTTCATCCCCATTTGCCAATAACTCTTGTGCAACACCTAAAGGGTTAACGACGTATGTAAAATCAGTTTTGAATACCTTGAGGGGTGTAGTTTCTTAGATGGGGTCACTTTTATGGAGTTTCTACTCTAGGGGTGCATCAGGGGGGCTTCAAATGGGACATGGTGTCAAAAAACCAGTCCAGCAAAATCTGGCTTCCAAAAACCAAACCGCGCACCTTTCACTCTACGCCCTACTGTGTGCCCGTACAGTAGTTTACGGCCACATATGGGGTGTTTCTGTAAACGGCAGAGTCAGGGCAATAAAGATACAATCTTGTTTGGCTGTTAACCCTTGCTTTGTTAGTGGAAAAAATGGGTTAAAATTGAAAATTAGGCAAAAAAAATGAAATTCTCAAATTTCATCCCCATTTGCCAATAACTCTTGTGCAACACCTAAAGGGTTAACGACGTATGTAAAATCAGTTTTGAATACCTTGAGGGGTGTAGTTTCTTAGATGGGGTCACTTTTAGGGAGTTTCTCCTCTTGGGGTGCATCAGGGGGCTTCAAATGGGACATGGTGTCAAAAAACCAGTCCATAAAAATCAGCCTTCCAAAAACCATATGGTGCACCTTTCACTCTACGCCCCGCTGTGTGGCCGTACAGTAGTTTACGGCCACATATTGGGTGTTTCTGTAAACGGCAGAGTCAGGGCAATAAAGATACAGTCTTGTTTGGCTGTTAACCCTTGGTTTGTTAGTGGAAAAAATGGGTTAAAATGAAAAATTTGACAAAAATATGAAATTCTCAAATTTCCTCCCCATTTGCCAATAACTCTTGTGCAACACCTAAAGGGTTAACAATGTATGCAAAATCAGTTTTGAATACCTTGAGGGGTGTAGTTTCTTAGATGGGGTCATTTTTGGGTGGTTTCTATTATGTAAGCCTCGCAAAGTGACTTCAGACCTGAACTGGTCGCTAAAAATTGAGTTTTTGTAAATTTCTGAAAAATTTCAAGATTTGCTTCTAAACTTCTAAGCCTTATAACATCCCCAAAAAATAAAATATCATTCCCAAAACAATTCAAGCATGAAGTAGACATATGGGGAATGTAAAGTCATCACAATTTTTGGGGGTATTACTATGTATTACAGAGGTAGAGAAACTGAAAATTTGAAATTTGCTAATTTTTCAAAATTTACGGTAAAAATTGTATTTTTTTATGCAAAAAAATTAACTTTTTTGACCCAATTTTAGCAGTGTCATGAAGTACAATATGTGACGAAAAAACAATCTCAGAACGGCCTGGGTAAGTCAAAGCGTTTTAAAGTTATGAGCACTTAAAGTGACACTGGTCAGATTTGCAAAAAGTGGCCTGGTCCTTAAGGTGAAAATGAGCCTGGTCCTTAAGGTGAAAATGAGCCCGGTCCTTAAGGGGTTAAAATGGCTCGAAAATAATAATCTTTAATGAAATACATATATAAAAAATGATAAAAATAGATGAAATACATCAAAAATTAAAGTGCGATATACACCTGAGGGAAAATCTAGTAGGGCTCTCAATGCAGAGGGGAGTAAAATAGCTATACATAACCATCAAATGATAGTCAATGGAAACAAATGAGGTATATAAAAGCGTCCAGACCTGTGTCTATATAATTAAAAGCATTTAACCCCTCTCTCAAAGAGACAACAAACAATATGTAAAACCAGTCCTTACATACCCATGAGTGGGAAAATCACCTCAGGAGAACCGCACACCCCGACGTGCGTTTCGGCAACACCTTCATCTGGGGTCGCGGCTCTGCTTGAAAATGTGCTCTATTTAAGTGCAGAACTTACCAATCGGCTTAGTGCTAATGTAATAATAGAATAAATAGATCCCGATGCACAAATCACTTCATGGTGACCATCTGGATCTGTCATCATCTCTGCGTGCCGCCTGCATCAGACCGAAAATGCGTGGCGAACACGTGATGGCCAGTCACGTGACCGCCCTCGTTACTAGGTCTCTAAGACATGGGTACGCGCAGAGAGGTGGCAGTCCACACAGGTAAAGCGTCTCACAAGGATAAAGACAGTACAAATTAAATGTTATATTATGCAAGTATGAGGTTCTAAAATGCAAGTGCAGCGGAACAAATATCGTTGGACATAATGGGGGCATAATTGAATAAATATAAAACAAAAGAAAAAATAATAATAATAATGAAAAGTATAAGGAAATATATATATTATGTACAGACTATACACATCTGTTACCTGCTCCATAATAATTTAACAGAACATTGTAGAATATAATATAAATATTTAACTAAAATCAAATCATTTATAACCTATATAAATAAAATATTATCTAGACAAATATATATATGAAGACTAGGTATAAACAGAGGAAATATAGATGTAGGTCTGATATCGCAATATTATGTCTCACCATAATGTAATTCAAACATCATATGTATACATATAGCATGATTGCAAAAATAAATTAAAACAAATTAATCATAAATTACATCATTATATAGACATGTTATCAATGTGAATATGTATGAATGTGCATGCAAACAAATGTAAAGCAAAGAGTGACCAATAAGTACAGCCAAAGAAAGAAATGCTAAAAAAAATAAAAAGCAAGCCAAACTACTAACAGTGAAAGTGAGCATGTGAGATTATAAATCTCTATGACCGGCTCTATAAAAATATCACATAACCTAACCCCTCAGATAAACACTGTAAAAAAATGTAAAATAAAAACTATGCTAAATAAACAATTTTTGGTCACCTTACATCACAAAAAGTGTAATAGCAAGCGATCAAAAGGTCACACGCACCCCAAAATAGTGCCAATAAAACCGTCATCTCCCGCAAAAATCATACCCTACCCAAGGTGATTGCCCAAAAACTGAAAATATTATGGCTCTCAGACTATGGAAACACTAAAACATGATTATTATTTTTTTGCTTCAAAAGAAGAAATCATTGTGTAAAACTTGTGACAAAAAATAAAAACTTCCATGAACTCACTATGCCCATCACGAAATACCTTGGGGTGTCTTCTTTCCAAAATGGGGTCACTTGTGGGGTAGTTATACTGCCCTGGCATTTTAGGGGCCCTAATGTGTGAGAAGTAGTTTGAAATCAAAATGTGTAAAAAATGGCCTGTGAAATCCGAAAGGTGCTCTTTGGAATGTGGGCCCCTTTGCCCACCTAGGCTGCAAAAAAGTGTCACACATGTGGTATCGCCGTACTCAGGAGAAGTTGGGGAATGTGTAATTTTACATATACCCATGCTGGGTGAGATAAATATCTTGGTCAAATGCCAACTTTGTATAAAAAAAATGGGAAAAGTTGTCTTTTGCTGAGATATTTCTCTCACCCAGCATGGGTATATCTCAGCAAAAGACAACTTTTCCCATTTTTTTATACAAAGTTGGCATTTGATCAAGATATTTATCTCACCCAGCATGGGTATATGTAAAATTACACCTTCCCCCAACTTCTCCTGAGTATGGCGATACCAGATGTGTGACACTTGCGCACCTAGGCTGCAAAAAAAGGGGCCCACATTCCAAAGAGCACCTTTAGGATTTCACAGGACATTTTTTACACATTTTGATTTCAAACTACTTCTCACACATTAGGGCCCCTAAAATGCCAGGGCAGTATAACTACCCCACAAGTGACCCCATTTTGGAAAGAAGACACCCCAAGGTATTTTGTGATGGGCATAGTGAGTTCATGGAAGTTTTTATTTTTTGTCACAAGTTAGTGGAATATGAGACTTTGTAAGGAAAAAAAATCATCATTTTCCGCTAACTTGTGACAAAAAATAAAGTTCTATGAACTCACTATTTCTTTCAGCGAATACCTTAGGGTGTCTACTTTCCGAAATGGGGTTATTTGTGGGGGTTTTTTTACTGTCTGGGCATTGTAGAACCTCAGGAAACATGACAGGTGCTCAGAAAGTCAGAGCTGCTTCAAAAAGCGGAAATTCACATTTTTGTACCACAGTTTGTAAACGCTATAACGTTTACCCAAACCATTTTTTTTTTTACCCAAACATTTTTTTTTTATCAAAGACATGTAGAACAATAAATTTAGAGAAAAATTTATATATAGATGTCATTTAAAAAAAAAAAAAAATTTACAACTGAAATGTTTTTTTTCCAGGACGTCCCTCCATGACAGCACCCACTGGAGGATGTCCTATTGGACCTCTGTAGGGACAGGAAGCGAGAGAGGTTAAAAGGCCCCTCCCCACCCCTCATACCAGTGTTCTTCCTGTCCCTACAGGGATAGGAGCAGAGAGGAAGTTTCCCTGCTTTTTTAGTGGGGAGCGATATGGGCCGAGGCTGGTCGGGGGGCTTATGCCTCTCCTCTTCAGCCTCAGATGGGGCCCAAAGCTAGCACCTCTCTGGGAAGAGGTCCCCTAGCATTCCCGGTACCTGTATCCTGAAGCCGCGGTATGGGGACGCTGTTGCCGCTTCTCCTGCGGGAGCTCTGGGCACAGTATCGACTCCGGCGCTTCTCTGATGACGCGACGCGTCACGTCCCACGTGACCGGAAGTGACGCGAGGAAGCCGGAAGCCGGAGCCACTGGCGTCGCGCATCCATGCGGAGGCCTCGGGCTGGGGCCTCGCATGGGGGGGTCGATTCTCCTGGGATGAGTCCCCCAGAAGAGGAGGCGGAGCCGAGCGGTATCGAGGGGGGCCGGACGGTAAGTCCATTTAAAAAAGAGTGATGTATCCTGCATGCAGCACACATCATGGAAGGCCAGGTATCTGCAAAGCTAGATGCCACTGCAGACCCCCTCGTCCAGGGAAATGTAAGTGAGGTCCTACACAGTTAGGGTTTCTCTGACAGGCCCAGTTTCTATATCTCTCTCTCCCCCTTCTGTTAAGGTGGAAAGAGAACCAGGTCACAAACCGCATGGTGACTCCAAGAAAAGACCAAAGAAATGCGGGACCTGCGCCAAGAAGCTGGCGGAGTCATACAAGAAGGCCCTATGCACTGATTGTTTGGCAAAAATTTTAAAGGAGGAGCAACCATCCTTTCTGGCAGAATTAAGGGCAATAGTGAGGGAGGAGATACAGGCGGCAGGAACAAGTCAGCCCCCGTCCCTTCCAGTCCCCTCTTCTCTGCCGGTCCCCTCTTCCCCACCGGCGAAACGTTCTAGAGTACAGGTGGATTCCGACTCAGAGGAAGAACCAACGTACTATTCAGACGAATTGGAAGACGATCAGACCCCTTCCTTATCAGAGGAACCTAGGAGATTCCGGTTTTCGACTGAAGATCTAGACCCTCTCCTGACAGCTGTTAGACAAACAATGGCGGTGGAGGAGGAGGAGCAGACGCGCACTATACAGGATGAGATGTTTGGCGGTCTAAGAGCGAAGAAAAGGAAACTCTTTCCCGTCAACGCCAACCTGACTGACCTAATTAAAGATGAATGGGAAGAGGGTGACAAGAAGCTTTATGTTCCACGTGAATTCAAAAGCAGGTTGATCTTTAACCCAGAAGAAACAAAACTCTGGGACGAGATACCTAAAGTGGATATTCAGGTGGCCAAGGTGGTGAAGAAGACTTCCATTCCCTTTGTAGATTCCTCACAGCTAAAGGATCCTATGGATCGTAAGGTGGATGGGCTTTTAAAGAAAGCTTGGGAGTCTTCTGCTACCTCTATAAATACAAATATTGCGGCTACCTCAGTGTCCCGGGCCATGTGTGTATGGCTGGATCAACTAGAAAATCATCTTAGGATGAGGACATCCAGAGAAGATATTCTAGATTCCTTACCGTTATTAAAAATGGCGGCTTCTTTCATGGCGGATGCCTCGGCAGAATCAATTAGGTTTGCGGCGAGGAACGATGCGCTCACAAATACTGCAAGACGGGCCCTCTGGCTCAAATCTTGGACAGGGGACATTGCATCAAAGAATAAGCTCTGTGCAATCCCCTTTACTGGGTCCTATCTTTTTGGTCAGGTCCTGGACTCCATCCTAGAAAGTGCGGCCGACAAAAAGAAGGGCTTCCCAGAGGAAAAAGTAAAAAAACCTCAGCCCTTTCGGAAACCCTCCAAACAGTTTCCAACCTTTCAGAGGGGGAAAGGTAAAACGGGGAGATGGAGCTACCCCAAAGGAGGTAGAGGAAGGGGTTTCTTGTTTAACCCTTCTTCCAACACAGACAAACAATGACGCCAGGCCAGTCGGGGGCAGACTCAGTTTGTTCTGGGAGGCCTGGACTCGGGTCTCTCAGAATTACTGGATTCTCAGTACAATCCGAGAGGGAGTGAAAATAGAGTTCCGCAATCCACCCCCGTGGAGATTCCTGATAACAAATTTTCAGTCCACAGAACAAAAGAATCAGTTATGTCTCGACATAAGAAAACTGTTAAAACTAAAAGCAATAATACAGGTCCCAGTGGAACAAAAAGGCCGGGGTCATTATTCAAGACTTTTTCAGGTAAAAAAGCCGGACGGCTCGTTCAGGACAATTATCAATCTGAAGTCCCTAAACAGATCTGTAGCCTACCACAAATTCAAAATGGAATCTATAAAGTCATCAATCCCCCTGATATCAGTAGGAGATCTCTTATGCACAATGGATTTAAAGGATGCATATTATCACATCCCAGTACATCCACTCCACCAGCAGTACCTCAGGTTCGCAATCAACCAGGGGGGCACGATTCTCCATTATCAGTTCCAGTGCCTACCCTTCGGAATATCCTCGGCTCCTCGGATTTTCACAAAGGTGATTACAGAAATAGTGGCATACCTGAGACAGCAGCAAATAAGGATCATCCCGTATCTAGACGATTTCCTTCTAATCGCAGAGACAAAGCAAGGTCTTCTAGACAATGTCCAACAGACCCTGGCCCTCTTCAAGGACTTAGGTTGGATAATAAATTATGCCAAGTCGGACCTAGTTCCGAGTACCAGAAAACAGTTCTTGGGTGTCATCTTAGACTCGGTGAGTCAGCATTCCTTCCTTCCGCTACTAAAACAGGAAAGGATAGTGGAAAAGATAAGAGCCTTTCAGAGAAGAAGGGACCATACCCTAAGAGAATCCATGCAGGTTCTCGGTTTAATGACATCTTGCATATCGGTCATTCCATGGGCTCAGTACCATTCCAGACTACTACAGAGCTCAATTCTGAGTGCTTGGGACAAAAACCATCAGTCCTTAAACTCAAAAATAATCCTGTCAAGTCAAAGTCTAGATTCTCTATCTTGGTGGACCAACCCCAAAAACCTAAGGAAGGGGGTCGCCTGGAATCTTTCTCCGTTGATAGTAGTTACTACAGATGCAAGCCAGTGGGGCTGGGGGGCCCATCTAAGAGATCAATTCCTTCAGGGGAAATGGTCAGATCTCGACAGTCGCAGATCCTCGAATTTCAGAGAGCTGAAAGCTGTTTGGGAGACCCTGAAGAGGGCAGAACAAACACTCTCCGGCCACCACATCAAGATCCTATCGGACAACGTGACGACGGTTTGCTACCTGAAACGTCAGGGAGGAACCAGGAACCCTCATCTTCAGGGACTATCAGACCAAATATTTGGTTGGGCAGAGGGAAAAGTGCTCTCAGTTTCAGCAGTCCATCTAAGAGGAGTAGAAAACTCCACTGCCGACTTCCTAAGCAGACACACTCTCAACCCGGGAGAATGGTCTTTAAACAAGGAAGTGTTTCAGCAGATCTGTCATCAGTGGGGACTCCCGCAAGTAGACCTCTTTGCGGCAAGAGAAAACACCAAATTAAACAAATATTTTTCTCTGAATCCAAGGGACAACCCGCTGGGGGTAGACGCCCTGTCCCAGGTTTGGGATATGGATCTGGGGTACGCCTTCCCTCCATTCCCCCTGATTCCGGCGGTCCTAAAAAAGCTGAGGTCAAGCTCAATGACTCTCATTCTGATAGCTCCGGCATGGCCGAAGAGGGCCTGGTTTCCGTTGCTGAAGGAGATGGTAATAGGAGATCCGTTACCCCTTCCGAGAAGGAAGGACCTTCTCCTACAGGGACCCCTGGAACATCCAGACCTCGACAAACTGCAGTTAACAGCCTGGATCCTGAAAGGCAGATCCTAAGGAAAAAGGGTCTGTCAGAGAAGGTAATCTCTACCCTACAACAAAGCCGCAAACCTGTAACCTCAGCGATATATTTAAAAATTTGGAAAAAATTTACCTCATGGCTGTCACAAACACATCCTGGGGTTTCTGACCCATCTATAGGTTACATTCTGGATTTCCTGCAGTTGGGATTTGATTTGGGTTTAAAACCCAGTACCCTCAAGGTCCAGATTTCAGCTTTGAGTTGTTTTCTGGACACCCCCTTAGCTGAGCACAGATGGATAAAAAGATTTATTAAATCTACTTCCAGAATGAGACCTACTATTAGGCAGACGGTACCACCTTGGGATCTTAATATAGTCTTAGAAAGTCTATGTAATCCCCCGTTTGAACCGATTGAGCAGCTATCTGATAGATTACTCTCTCTAAAAACCATCTTTTTGCTAGCAATTACCACAGCACGTAGAATAGGGGAGATTCAGGCCCTTTCTATCAGAGAACCATATCTAAAAGTGTTGGACGACCGGATTATTTTAAAATTAGATCCGTCCTTTCTACCAAAGGTTGTCTCTTCGTTCCATAGAAATCAGGAAATAATCCTACCTTCCTTTTGTACCTCTCCCAAAAATGTGCAGGAAGAAAAGTTCCATTGTCTGGACGTAAGGAGATCCGTATTAGCCTATCTACAAAAAACGGATTCGTGGAGAAAATCTTCAAATCTTTTTATCTTGTTCGGAGGAAGGAACAAGGGCAATAAGGCCTCAAAACAAACTTTAGCTCGTTGGATCAGAGAAGCAGTTCAACAAGCCTACGTGATAAAAGGACTACCTTGTCCATTGTCCATTAAAGCCCATTCCACCAGAGCGGTGGCAACCTCTTGGGCAGAGAAGGCAGAAGCCTCAATTGAACAAATTTGCAGGGCCGCTACTTGGTCCAGTTTCACTACCTTTTGTTAGGCACTATAGACTGGACTCTCTTACCAACCAGGACCTAGGCTTTGGCCGTAAGGTTCTTCAGGCAGTGGTCCCCCCCTAATTATTAAGCTGGTAGTTCTCCAGTGGGTGCTGTCATGGAGGGACGTCCTGGAAATTAAGATTTAGTCTTACCGGTAAACGGTTTTCCAGGAGTCCGACATGACAGCACCCGTTAATACCCCCCCTTTGTTTTTGGATTTTTGTTTCTGGGATCCATGCATATATACATTATATATATTTATACTTGTATACAGAATTTCCAATGTGAGGTTAACATGGAGGTTCAAATAAAACAGTTTGGATCCTATCTGGTGTAGTAATTTGGAAAAACACTGGTATGAGGGGTGGGGAGGGGCCTTTTAACCTCTCTCGCTTCCTGTCCCTACAGAGGTCCAATAGGACATCCTCCAGTGGGTGCTGTCATGTCGGACTCCTGGAAAACCGTTTACCGGTAAGACTAAATCTTAATTTTTTTTCCATAAATTTCGGTAAATTTCGATTAATAACAAAAAAAGTAAAAATGTCAGCAGCAATGAAATACCACCAAATGAAAGCTCTATTAGTGAGAAGAAAAGGAGGTAAAATTCATTTGGGTGGTAAGTTGTAGGACCGAGCAATAAACCGTGAAAGTCGTGTAGTGCAGAAGTGTAAAAAGTGGTCTGGTCATTAAGGGTGTTTAAACGGTTTCTACCACTTCGTTTCATATAATTAGCTTTCAGACACTAGTGATCCGCTAGTGTCTGCTCTACCGAACCATCCTAATATAATTGCTTTTGGGGCAGCCGTTTCGTTAAAAAAAAGAACTTATATTGATATGCTAATGAGCCTCTAGGTGCTATGGGGGCATCATTAGCACCTAGAGGCTCGGTCTACCTTCACAAAATGCCGCCACCCAGCGCGTCCCTCCAGCCCGCCCATCTCCTCCGGAATGCAATCCTCCCTGTGAGCGTATGTATTCGGCGCATGCGCAGTGAATGTCTGACCGCTTCCCTGCTCAGACATCTCCACTGCGCCTGTGCCGGTGACGTCGGATCGCTAGTGTCTGAAAGCTAATTATGTGAAAACGAAGTGGTAGAAACCCTTTAATGTAGGGGAGCGGAGTTGGTTAAGGTGAAATAGGGCTGAGTCCTTAAGGGGTTAATACTGGGGTGGGTGCACTGCGCCACCAATGATAATTAACCTTTAATGCAGATACAGGAGACAGGTACCACCGGCACCCGCCGCTTGTATTTGTAGTAAAGGTTAATTATCATTGGTGGCGCAGTGGCCAGGCACCTGCTATGCTGGCTGCTTGACTCTGGGGAGGACACTCCGGCAGCATCCTCCTCCTCCTTTCACTGAGCTCACTAGCTCAGACGGTGCGGCAGTGTATTCCCTCCCCTGTCCCACCTCCTGCTTTATTTAATAGCGGCACATAAAGTTCTATGAACTTTATGAACAGAGCCCGTTCACTTTATTGGGCTCAGTGTGGCCGCGACATAGGAGGGAGGGACTCCCTCCCTCCTTCTGCACAGTCTGTGTGCGCACCGAGCGCCATAAGAGGAGAGTCTAGTATCGAACAAATGAACATCCTGATACCGAATCGATACTGGCATAAAAGTATCAATTGGGTATCGAAAGTTCGATACCCAAAACAACCTTACTGTGGGGTTATGTTGTATATTGTAAGGCATGGTGTATGGATTATAATTTATACTGTATAGCATGGTGCAGGGATTATGATGTATATTATACGGCATTGTACAGGGATTAAACTGTATATTGTACAGCATGGTGTAGGGATTATAATGTGTATTACACAGCATGGTGTAGGGGTTATTGTATAGCATGGTGTATGAACTATACTATATATTGTACAGCATGGTGCAGGCTAGGGATTATAATGTATTCAGTACAGCATGGTGTAGGGATTTTTAACTGTATTGTACGGGATGGTGCAGGGGTTACACTGTATGCTCTTTAATGTGACAATTATCTTAGGTTTTCCTATCGCCCACCTTTGATGGTGCTGTGCCCAGCTCTGAGCCGACCCGGCTCAGCAGCTGCCAAGGCTTAGAGGGAACACTGCTGTCAGCCAGCCAATCTACTACCACCGCCTACTTGTTCTGGCCTCACCATCCGTACATCGGTATTCGGGCCTACAAAATAATGCTGAACGTTCTGTCGCCTACGTGCACCTCAGGAAGGTGTTTCATTCGGGCGTGTAGCTGGCACAGATCGACAGGAGCTCCACCAACTCCAGCAGCACCCTGTCACATATGCAGTGCAGGTGTACCTCACACCAAAAATCCGTATATTTCACCGGCCAAACTAACAGTGAGATTAACTATATTAATTTCCCTGTCACAGATGCAGTGCAGGTGTATCTCACACCAAAAATGGGTATATGTCACTCACTGATCTAAAAGACGGATTAACTATATTAATTTCCCTGTCATGTATGCAGTGCAGGTGTACCTCACACAAAAAGTAGGTATACAGTTGCAAGAAAAAGTATGTGAACCCTTTGGAATGATATGGATTTCTGCACAAATTGGTCATAAAATGTGATTTGATCTTCATCTAAGTCACAACAATAGACAATCACAGTCTGCTTAAAATAATTACACACAAAGAATAAAATTTTACCATGTTTTTTATTGAACACACCATGTAAACATTCACAGTGCAGGTGGAAAAAGTATGAGAACCCCTAGACTAATGACATCTCCAAGAGCTAATTGGAGTGAGGTGTCAGCCAACTGGAGTCCAATCAATGAGATGAGATTGGAGGTGTTGGTTATAGCTGCCCTGCCCTATAGAAAACACACACCAGTTCTGGGTTTGCTTTTCACAAGAAGCATTGCCTGATGTGAATGATGCCTCGCACAAAAGAGCTCTCAGAAGATCTACGATTAAGAATTGTTGACTTGCATAAAGCTGGAAAGGGTTATAAAAGTATCTCCAAAAGCCTTGCTGTTCATCAGTCCACGGTAAGACAAATTGTCTATAAATGGAGAAAGTTCAGCACTGCTGCTACTCTCCCTAGGAGTGGCCGTCCTGTAAAGATGACTGCAAGAGCACAGCGCAGACTGCTTAATGAGGTGAAGAAGAATCCTAGAGTGTCAGCTAAAGACTTACAAAAGTCTCTGGCATATGCTAACATCCCTGTTAGCGAATCTACGATATGTAAAACACTAAACAAGAATGGATTTCATGGGAGGATACAACAGAGGAAGCCACTGCTGTCCAAAAAAAACATTGCTGCACTTTTACAGTTTGCACAAGAGCACCTGGATGTTCCACAGCAGTACTGGCAAAATATTCTGTGGACAGATGAAACCAAAGTTGAGTTGTTTGGAAGAAACACACAACACTATGTGTGGAGAAAAAGAGGCACAGCACACCAACATCAAAACCTCATCCCAACTGTGAGGTATGATGGTGGGGGCATCATGGTTTGGGGCTGCTTTGCTGTGTCAGGGCCTAGACGGATTGCTATCATCGAAGGAAAAATGAATTCCCAAGTTTATCAAGACATTTTGCAGGAGAACTTAAAGAGGACCTTTCACCGATTATTACACTAAGTATACAGACATGTAGAGCGGCGCCCGGGGATCTCACTGCACTTACTATTATCCCTGGGCGCTGCTCCGTTCTGCCGCTATGCCCTCTGGTATCTCCGCTCACTAAGTTATAGTAGGCGGAGATTTCAGTTACTAAGTTATGGTAGGCGGAGTCTGCCCTTGTTCTGCTCTAGCGCTGGCCAATTGCAGCGCAGAGCTCACAGCCGGGGAGGTTATTTTCTCCCAGGCTGTGAGCTCTGCAATGTGATTGGCCAGCACTACAGAAGAACAAGGGCAGACTCCGCCTACCATAACTTAGTGAACGGAGCGACGCCCAGGGATAATAGTAAGTGCAGTGAGATCCCCGGGCGACGCTCTACATGTCTGTATACTTAGTTCATAGTGTAATAATCGTTGAAAGGTCCTCTTTAAGGCCATCTGTCCACCAGCTGAAGCTCAACAGAAGATGGGTGTTGCAACAGGACAACGACCCAAAGCATAGAAGTAAATCAACAACAGAATGGCTTAAAGAGAAGAAAATACGCCTTCTGGAGTGGCCCAGTCAGAGTCCTGACCTCAACCCGATTGAGATGCTGTGGCTTGACCTCAGGAAAGCGATTCACACCAGACATCCCAAGAATATTGCTGAACTGAAACAGTTCTGTAAAGAGGAATGGTCAAGAATTACTCCTGACCGTTGTGCACGTCTGATCTGCAACTACAGGAAACGTTTGGTTGAAGTTATTGCTGCCAATGGAGGTTCAACCAAGGGTTCACATACTTTTTCCACCTGCACTGTGAATGTTTACATGGTGTGTTCAATAAAAACATGGTAACATTTAATGCTTTGTGTGTTATTAGTTTAAGCCGACTGTGATTGTCTATTGTTGTGACTTAGATGAAGATCAGATCACATTTTATGACCAATTTGTGCAGAAATCCATATCATTCCAAAGGGTTCACATACTTTTTCTTGCAACTGTATGTCACCCACCGAACTAACAGAGGGATTAACTATATTAATTTCCCTGTCCTGTATGCAGTGCAGGTGTACCGCACACAAAAAATGAGTATATGTCACCCACGAACTAACAGACGGATTAACTATTATGTTTTTGTGTCAGGGGTGCAAAGCTGGTGCATGGCACCCACAAAAAAATAAATTGCTATAGGTCTTCCACAGAATAAATAGCCAGATGAGATTCTTAACACTTTCCCTCACTTTAGCTGCCTTCTTTCTGTATCTGCAATACTCAGAGCTGATGGGCGGTGCTACACGTGATCCAGCTTGTATAGATGCTGGGTCACATGATGCAAAGGCCAATCAAAGCCGTACCATTACTAGGCATGGCTGTGATGGCTTCTAAGTGCCCACAGCTTAAAAGCTTGTTGATTGGCTGCCCTGCAGCCTTTCAACAAGCTTTATTAAATGCCTGAACACCGAACCCGAACTTTTGCTGCAAAGTTCGGGTCCGGGTACCCGAACTCGCAAAGTTCGGTACGGACCTGAACTTTGCAGTTCGGCGTCGCTCAGCACTAGTCATAACGTCTTATTTTGAAGAACGTCTCTTTAAAATCCACAAAGCCAGCACCAGGTGATCATATGTTGGAAAAAGGAACAAACGACATAATAGAAGATGGTGAGATGCAAAAATATGAAAAAATAAAATAATAAAGAGACTACTGTTAAAACCACATAAACAAGGATAAAGCATAACACAAAAGAAATAAAAATGAGTAAAATTAATACACTCAAAGGAATGTAGCAAAACTCAGAACATCATTTAAGCCTTTGGGTTGCATTGTATCCAGGGTCCAAATACATTTTGTTTCACGTTGTGCCAACAGTTTCATGATATTACCTCCTCGCATGCCTAGGTCTACATGGTCGATTCCACGAACCCTCAGAGAGGAAGGATTCCCCTTATGACACATTTTGAAGTGTTTGGGGATTGGTTTGAGATTGACAAGATCCTCATTTTCCTTGGCCCTAATTATATCTCGAACATGTTCTCTAACACGTACCTTTAACTCCCTGGTGGTTAGGCCAATGTAGATCTTTGGGCATGGACAGGTGGCATCATAGATTACAGCTTCCTCCCTTGTCGATTTGTCCAGCAGTGGACCTTTTTGTTAAATCTGTAACAAAATAATTTTCATGGATGTCAAAAAATAGGATATGTGATAATTTAACTTCTGATCAATGTCAGAGTTTGAAGAAATTGCAGTCCCTTAAAGACATAATATTTAAGCCGGCAGATAAAGGTGGCAATGTAGTGAGATCTGGCCATGTAAAATGTATGAAATGGAGGCTTACTGTCACTTGCTATAAAAAAAAACTTACTTGTACTCTCCTATTGGATCTCCTAAATGTGGCTACGAATGATGGAATAATCTCTCAACAATTTTGTGAGGCATTGATTGTGAACAACCCGACAATACCGACTCTATATTTGTTGTCTAAGATACACAAAAATGTGACAAAGCCTCCAGGTAGGTCTATAATATCGGGATGAGGGGGCCCCTTTTGAGAATGTCTGCAAATTTTTGGATTACAAACTAAAGCCGTTAGTTGAATGCTTACCGTCTTCTATTCGTGACACTGCTGATCCATCTGGATCCCTGAATGATGCTTGAGACATGCGACGTAGAGTCGCTCTATACCAACATCAGGCCTGAAGATGGGATCAAAGCATCCTCTTATTTCCTGTCTATGAGTGACAATGATAGTCAAATGTCAAAGTGTCTCGTTGAGTTTTGAATTGACACATAACTTTTTTACCTTTTAATGGCTCCTTCTACCTGTAGCTTCAGGGGACAGCTATGGGGGCGGCGTGCACACCCTTACATGTTAATCTGTTCTTGGGGCTGTGGGAGAGGGAGCTTTTTATGTCTGATCGGGATGTGCTGATGGACAGGGTCATTTTCTGGGCCCGGTACATCGACAACATCTTCATGATCTGGCAGGGTACGTCTGAGACACTTCACGCAATTCATTAGGGACCTTAATAATAATGAATATAATATTCATTTGACTTTCAATTATGATCTGAAGAGGATTGACTTCCTGGACGTTACGATTAAATGTGATGATTTTGGTTTTTTGCAGACAGATGTATACTGGAAAGAGACTTCTCTGAATGCGTTGTTGCATGCGACATCTTCTCATCCTGTACAGACGATTAAAGGAATTCCAATTGTCCAATTTATCAGAATCGGAAGATTTTGAACATCAGGCGGATATCTTGAGGAAACGTTTCCTTGAAAGGGGATGCAGTAAGAGATCTATAAAGAAGGCTTACAATAGAGCTAAGAATACAACACGTCCATCCTAGATCAAAAAAGAACCTGGAAGATACATCACTATCACTCACCATGGGAGAACATGCGCAATTTGATGGAGAGATTTTGGCCAATTTTGAGAGTACATTCCGTATTGGAGAAATTTCTGACCCCCTTTCCAGCTTTAGTGGCTAGGAGGTCAAAAAATGTGAGTGATTATCTGGTTAAATCATATTACTCCCATCAAAAGATGGGTACATCTTTTGGGTCAAAAGGACCAAAATGGGGATGTACTCCATGTGACAAATGTGTTGCATGTCCTAATATAAGAGCTACTGATTTTACAGATTCTACTCATACCAGAAACATATCAGATCACTCATAATATTTCCTGTACCACAAAAGCTGTATTATACACTGCCTGTCCCAAAAAAAAAAAGGTCACGCTCTAATATTTCGTTGGACCGCCTTTAGCTCTGATTCCGGCACGCATTCGCTGTGGCATTATTTCGATAAGCTTCTGCAATCTCTCAAGATTTGTTTCCATCCAGTGTTGCATACATTTTTCACCAAGATCTTGCATTGATGATGGTAGAGTCTGACCGCTGCGCAAAGCCTTCTCCAGCACATCCCAAAGATTCTCAATGGGGTTAAGGTCTGGACTCTGTGGTGGTCGATCCATGTGTGACAATGATGTCTCATGCTCCCTGAACCGCTCTTTCACAATTTGAGCCCTATGCATCCTGGCATTGTCATCTTGGAATATGCCTGTGCCATCGGGGAAGAACAAACCCATTGATGGAATAACCTGGTCATTCAGTATGTTCAGGTGGTCGCTGACCTCATTTTTGGAGCACATACTGTTGCTCAGGGATGCCCAACCTGCAGCCCTCCAGCTGTTGCAAAACTACAACTCCCAGCATGCCTGGACAGCCTACAGCTATCAGTCTACAGCAAGGCATGATGGGAGTTGTAGTTTTACAACAGCTGGAGGGATGCTGGTTGAGCATGCGTGCTATTGCTGAACCTAGACCTGACCAACTGCAGCAACCCCAGATCATAGCACTGCCCCCACCGGCTGGTACAGTAGGCACTAGGCATGATGGGGGCATCACTTCATCTGCCTCTCTTCTTGCCCTGAGGTGCCCATCACTCTGGAACAGGGTAAATCTGGACTCATCAGACCACATCACCTTCTTCCATTGCTCCAGAGTCCAATCTTTATGCTCCCTAGCAAATTGAAGCCTTTTTTTCTGGTTTCCTCACTGATTAGTGGTTTTCTTACGGCTACACAGCTGATTAGTCCCAATCCCTTGAGTTCCCTTCGCATTGTGCGTGTGGAAATGCTCTTACTTTCACTATTAAACATAGCCCTGAGTTCTACTGCTGTTTTTCTTCTATTTGATTTCACCAAACGCCGATCATTCAGGATTTATTTTCCCGACACATTTCTTTCTCGGATACGAGGGTTCCCCGCTA
Source organism: Bufo bufo (assembly GCF_905171765.1). NCBI lineage: Eukaryota > Metazoa > Chordata > Amphibia > Anura > Bufonidae > Bufo > Bufo bufo. The sequence goes on from NC_053393.1 coordinate 25,287,853, forward strand.
TCCTTCCAGTTTTTAATAATGCGTTGGACAGTTCTTAACCCAATTTTAGTCGTTTCTGCAATCTCCTTAGATGTTTCCTCTGCTTGATGCATGCCGATGATTTGACCCTTCTCAAACAGACTAACATCTTCTCCTCGACCACGAGATGTGTCTTTCGACATGGTTGTTTAAGAAATGAGAAGCAACTCATTGCACCAGTTGGGGTTAAATAACTTGTTGCCAGCTGAAAGATAATCGCCCATGCAGTAATTACCCAATAGGAGGCTCAGAACTATTTGCTTCGTTAAATCCAGGTGGCGACTTTTTTTTTTTTTGGGACAGGCAGTGTATGATGCCACCTGTCCATGCCCAAAGATCTACATTCGCCTTACCATCAGGGAGTTAAAAGTACGTGTTAGAGAACATGTTTGGGATATAATTAAGGCCAAGGAAAATGAGGATCTTGTCAATCTCAAACCAATCCCCAAACACTTCAAAATGTGTCATGAGGGGAAGCCCTCCTCTCTGAGGGTTCATGAAATCGACCATGTAGACCTAGGCATGCGAGGAGGTAATATCATGAAACTGTTGGCACAACGTGAAACAAAATGGATTTTGCCCTTCGCTACAATTCAACCCAAAGGCTTAAATGATGTTCTGAGTGTTGCTCCATTCCTTCCGCTTTAAAACTTTTCTCCCGCTCTTCTTATCCCTTATCTGTAGTTCACTGCTATAGTCCTTGGATGTGTCCTGTGTGGTGCGTCGTGGTCTCGCTGAGCAGGAGTACACGACATGGTCACATTACCCGCTGCAGGAGCTTAATAATATTACCTTAGTGTGTCACATACTAACTGAGCAGGCAGGGGTTCTGTTAGGCCATTGATGCTCTAGGACAGGGAAGCCCAACCTGCGGCCCTCCAGCTGTTGCAAAACTACAACTCCCAGCATACCTGGATCACCTACAGCAGGGCATGGTGGAAGTTGTAGTTTTATAACAGCTGGAAGGCCACAGGTTGGGAATCCCTGCTCTAGGACACAGACGTGGTCTACACCATTAGTCACTGCAGAGACCGCGGTACAGACTGCTGGCACAATCTTTAAGGTTACATTCACACGACCGGATGTGTTTTGCGGTCCGCAAATTGTGGATCAGCAAAACACGGATACCAGCCGTGTGAATGTAGCCGGCCCTATGATAGAAATGCCTATTCTTGTCCACGATTGCGGACAAGAATAGGACATGCTCTATCTTTTTTGCGGGGCCCTGGAATGGATCTACGAATGCGGACCGCACATTGTTCTGTCCGCATCTTTTGCGGCCCGATTAAAATTAATGGATGCAGAACGAATGTGAAGCCAAAAATACGGTCGTGTGAATGCACCCTAATGGTGCATTGTTATTAAGTAAAAAAAAAAAATCTCTCTGAGGGAAAATGAGATGTGTAGGTGGGTTACAAAAGACACCAGGAAACGCACACGTTTTTACCCTCACGCACACACGACTTGTACAGACTGTGGACACGAACCTCAACCAGTTCAGTTTCTCAGGCCACCACAGATTGGTTCTGAAGATGGACATGCCCTTCAAATCTGTACAATTTCCTTTTTTCCTGTAGTCTTCAACCATGGAGCCACGTAAGTCTGCAATGGAGCCATTTTTCCTGTGGTAGAAAGATGGCCGCCTCTGACTGATGGGGCTTTCTGTTAGAGTTTACTTTAGGAGTATACAAGCAAAAAACTGTACAAAACTTTCTCATACTGGTTCACATTGCTGCTGTTACTGGTGCCAGCGCAGCCGCTGTCTAATAACCTGTGTTGTCCAACATAGTGAGCGCTGGCGTCTGTATGAAAGTATGTGCCGTTCCTCTGCAACTCCTCATGGAAACAGTTATCCTTCCCTTTCTCTACAGGGTATGTTCCACAGTCAGACACTGATGTGATGGAGTCAGACATTAGAGGGGCACCCACTCAAAAGGAAGATCGGTGTCCGTTCACACCTTGATTTGCAGGAGGACTGTCTGGCGCCACCCAGGAGCCGGCGTCCTCTATTACACACACCCAGGAGCCGGCGTCCTCTATTACACACACCCAGGAGCCGGCGTCCTCTATTACACACACCCAGGAGCCGGCGTCCTCTATTACACACACCCAGGAGCCGGCGTCCTCTATTACACACACCCACGAGCCGGCGTCCTCTATTACACACACCCACGAGCCGGCGTCCTCTATTACACACACCCACGAGCCGGCGTCCTCTATTACACACACCCACGAGCCGGCGTCCTCTATTACACACACCCACGAGCCGGCGTCCTCTATTACACACACCCACGAGCCGGCGTCCTCTATTACACACACCCACGAGCCGGCGTCCTCTATTACACACACCCACGAGCCGGCGTCCTCTATTACACACACCCACGAGCCGGCGTCCTCTATTACACACACCCACGAGCCGGCGTCCTCTATTACACACACCCACGAGCCGGCGTCCTCTATTACACACACCCACGAGCCGGCGTCCTCTATTACACAGCGCAATAGATTCTCAGATCTGTAGGATGTTTCTGTCCTGGAAATCAATGTAGAGGGTAAAAATCTGCAACAAAATTCAGCCGTAGGGCCCAGTGATGGGCGGATAATCGGCCTGTGAACAGGCTTTGATTTATGATTCCTTAAGTACATTAAAGGGAGTCTGTCACCTCCATATGGCCATATACAGAGCTTACAATGTCCTATAGCACACCTGTACATGAATGGTGTATAAACAAGAAACTGAACTGGATCGCACATCCTCAATACTATGCTTTTATCTAACTCAGTGTTTCCCAACCAGTGTGCCTCCAGCTGTTGCAAAACTACAACTCCCAGCATGCACGGACAGCCTTTGGCTGTGCGAGCATGCTGGGAGGTGTAGTTTTGCAACAGCTGGAGGCACAGTGGTAGGGAAACACTTATCTAACTGCTTCTCAGTGTAATTAATCGTATACCTACCCCTATGCTGCACGCTATACATGAGGCATTAGTATACAATTTGATCAAAAAGCATAGACCCGCTCACCGCGTCAAGGTTACCTCTTTGAATGGGACCCTATTCTAAATGAATGGAACGGTACCTTTGTTATTTTCTTTAGACTTGCAGAAGCTGGAAAAACTAAGTTTAATTCATATGCAAATGAGCCCTCGCAAGTGCCCAGGGGCGGCGTTCACCGTGTTGGAGCCCAGGCCGCTCTGCCTTTTTTTGTTTCCCCGCCCCAGCCTCTGCCCGCCCTCCTATTCCCTTGCGTCATCCTTCGGTCCAGCCGAGATCCTGCGCCTGTGCACTGCGATGCCCATTGTGGGCACGGCGTCGATTAAACGACTGCGCCGGCGAATGGCGTGAAACCAGCGGCAATGTGCCGTTTGCCGACGCATGCACAGTAGTTAAACCGATGCCGTGCCCACAATGGGCATCGCAGTGCGCATGCTCCGGCCCAGCATTTTGTGAAATGTAGTTTCAAAAGAGCAGGCGTGGCGACGGTTGCTGACCCCTGGGCTACATGCTGCTTCTTCTCCTGAATGGAAAATATCTTCTGTTTACTCACATTTATTTTTAGGTTTACTGTTCCTTTAAGATTAATAAATGCTGACTGATGCATTTTCATAGCAACGGCGCCACCTTCAGGACAAGAATATGTAAAACACCAGCAGCAGAACTTGTACTTGCCCTCAGACAGTTCCTTCTCATAGGCTAAAATTTCTCCTATACATTTCAACATTCTTGAAATGACTACAAAACGTATTCCTCAATGCACACACGCCGCGCCAAATAGTGTGCACCAGGGACAGGCGCAGACTGCGTGCACTTTTATATTTCAATCTACAGAGCAGTTTGGATGAAGTAATAGCACATGTTAATATGGGCAAGTGGTGATTTGAATTGTTTTGAAAAAAAATAAAACTTTTACTTTAATAATTGGACACGACTGTTTGATCTCTGGTACCTGCCCATATTTCTGCAGGTTTCCTATTAGCCCTGCGGTAAGGCACCGGGGGGGGGGGGTCTGATAGTAAGACACATGGAGCTCCCTCTAACCACTTCAGATGCTGTGGTTCATATTCATGATCAAAGTTGTCTCCTATCAGATACTGAGGCAGGGGTCAAGTGTAGGGAGCGCCATCGTTAAAATAAAACCACCTGGGAGACGTCAGCACCAGAATAGCAGCCAAAAAGTCACTACTTTTTGCACAATCCCCATTTTTAGGCAAACAAAAATTGCAACTTAACCGTTCATGGCACTTGCTGCTTTTGTGCTGCTGCCTGACACTGAAATCTACGCCAGCTGCTACTCAGAAATTGAAGTAAATATGTATAACATTTTGTGTAAAGACTCAAACACTGGCCCCATCTGCAGTGTGAATGAGGTCTGAAGGTGAGACGTGGCCGGGCGGTCATCCTGGAGACTGTGCTCTAGTTTATGTACTGACCTGACATCACACAGAAAATGCAGCCATGTCTTATCCTTCTCTTGCTGGTTCCTGTAAAGATGAGCAGATCACCCCAAATACTTTAAGTCAGGCATGCTCAACCTGCGGCCCTCCAGCTGTTGCAAAACTACAACTCCCATCATTCCCGGACAGCCTACAGAAGGGCATGGTGGGAGTTGTAGTTTTACAACAGCTGGAGGGCCGCAGGTTGAGCATGCCTGCACCTTTTCCTGTCTGACCGGGGCACTGGGAATCATGACTATAAAGAGTTCTGTCCGACAGGACGGCATTACAGCAGACTATGGATGCACTGGCGGTGCCATCTGCTGTGGTGGATGGGGTTCCAGGCACAGACCTCACTCCTGCCTTAGAGAACCTTCTCACTAGGGATGAGCGAATCGATATCTGAGGTCGATTCACATAAAACTTTATTTCAATACAGTATGGAGTGAGCGCTCCAGTATTAGAATGTATTGGCTCTGATTAACCAGATATTACTTCAAAATCTCGCAAGACTTCTGGCAATAAACATAAATTAACTTGTACTGTAAAAAATATATATTTTTTTCCCCCCTGAACTCTGGTTCGGTTCCAAAAGGTACCACTTGGAACCGAACCAGAGTTCAGGAAATTGTTTTTTTACAGTATAATTTCTGAAGTTATTATGCAAAAGTCTCACTCAGCCAATACATTCTAATACTGTGCAGAGCACTCGCTCCGTACAGTATTGTACGAAGTTTTGTTTCATCTGAAGTAGATTCGCTCATCCCTACTTTTCACAGCTGAAAATTCCACAACTGAAAACCAGTTCCATTTATTTGAACGGGGCAGAAAGCACCTGGATTTCTGAAAGTCCCATTAAGGAGAATGGAACAGATTTTCAGTCGTGGATTTTCTACCCCGTGTGAGTGCACCCTTAGAGACGCGCATCATCGTCATACAGCAGTTATCCATTCTCACTGGTAGTTCGGGTGCTTGCTCAGGTCCTCACTGGAAAGGAAAACACTCCATGCTGGGAGCTTCTACGTGACACCAATAGGAACAGAGCTGCAGTGTAAAGCACTAGGGAGCAGCAGATGTGAATTTCAGACCACCTCCTGCAATACAGCTAAACTAGAGCCTCAAATACTGGACATGAGCGGTCAGCCATCACACAGAAGATCCTCTCAATCTACACATCCTACTCACAGGAAAACCCCAAACCCCTCTGAGGGCCAGTCCAGGTTTAGACCACAGCACTCAGACTAAAAGTTTAAAGGAATCAGTTTATATTGGCACGGGTCTGACAGGATAGGTCATCAATATCAGATTGGCAGGGGTCAGACGACCAGCACCCCCACTAATCAGCTGTTTGAAGAGAAATCCATGCTGGTACAAGCGCTGCCATCTCTCCATTGTTTACCTGCTCGCTGTGCAATGAGCAGGTGTAATTATATCTCCGCCATCCCATCCACTTCCCGTTTAAGTGTTTAGGAAAGAGTCGTCCCATAGAAGTGAAGGCACCTTTGATTACACCTGCAGTTGACGGCATCACAGGAGCTCAGTCTTCGCTTCAAACAGCTGATCCAACACTCAGGACCCCACTGATCCGATATTAATGACCTATCCAGAGGATAGGTCATCATTTAAGTAAAGGGGTTGTCTGGATCCCTATTTTGATGACCCATCAATATCAGATCGATGGGGGGGGGGGGGGTCCAACACCCAGGACCCCCACTGATCAGCTGTTTGAAGAGAAGGCAGAGCTACTGCGAGCACTGCCTTCTCCATTTACCTGCTCGCCCCCTTTGGCACCATTTAATATTGCATGCAGTAGTGGAAAACTGGAAGATTCCAAATGGGGAAAAACAGATTCTGCAATTTATTATTTTATTTATGGTTTGAGTATGACTGAATCAATTTTTTGGGAAGGTTAGTGACCAAAAACAAATTGGCCATTTTCCCCTTTCTATATTTTAATGGTTGGGTGTTTTGGGACACCAATTATGTTGTTTTTTTTTGTAAAATCTGTAAAGTTGGGTGATTTTAATACTTATTTTTTAAAAGTTTGCATGTTTAATTCCTCTAGGGGAGACTAGAATGTAATTGTCCGATGAAATGATTACTATTGCAGTCTAAGGGAGAACTGCTACCTTCCTATAAAGCCCTGCAACAGGAAGGGTCCGATTATGAACTTCACTATGCCAGGCCTCAAAAGCCTTCCGAAGACCCAGGGCTGCCATAGCAACCAATGGCTCAAGCTCACCACGCATGAGCCATTCATACACCGGAAGCACAATGCTCCCACTATTTGCCTGCTAAGATGCCAGGATCACCCACAGCATGAGGCCTTTAGAAGAAGTCCATGATCGGCAATCACCACCAGATGCCTGTGTAAAACATCTTCACAGGCTATATACCTATTCTTGGGCTTTTTACGATTGCATTTTATTCATTTTGGGCTAAGAATCATTTTCTATTGGACTTTCTTAAAGTTTTTCAGCTGTTTAAGATACAAGGGTTATTTAAAATAAAAAAAAATAAAAAAGTCTGCTTCTAAGCTGTGACTGTTCGCTTTGAATCCCATCAGCTGAAGGCTCATGTAGAGCTCTCATCTCCAGACCTCACTTATTTAAGCCATACTCTTACCAGTTTGAGAATTCAACTATAATGAATGCTTGAGATCAGAACTCTACATGAGTCTTCAGCTGACAGGATTCAAAGAAAACAGTCCAAAGTCAATTCACAAAACTTTGTTTCAATACCGTACGGAGCAAACGCTTCATACAGTATTAGAATGTATTGGCTCCGATAAGCCGAAGTTTTTTTCTTCACGAAGTGTTGAGACATTGCATAACAACTTCAGAAATTGATTTACTGTAAAAAACGATTTCTTGAAGTAATAACTTCAGCTCATCGGAGCCAATAAAGTCTAATACTGTACAGAGCGTTTGCTCCGTACGGTATTGAAAAAGTTTTATGCAAATTGACTTCGGATGTGTCATCTAAAGTAGATTCACTCATCCCTACCTTTTCTCTCAGCAACTGAACATTTTTAGCAAATACTAACTGAAAAAGGATTTCTAGCCCAAAATGAGTAAAACAATCCAAAAATGCCCCTGAAGGTATACATAGCCTTTGAAGTACCAGGTTCCACTGAGCATGTACAGCAGATGTTAGGAAGGGGTTAAGAGTTAGTAATACAATTATGTAAATGTATCAATATGATGTAGGAGTCTGAAAACCACTGCCATGTAAAATGCCTCCTCACATCAGTAGCTTGCGCCTCTCCCCTACACTGGCGTTTCGGCACCCGGCGTACTATTATATATCTAGTGTCAGGATCAGAGAAGTGACGGAGCCGCTCGCACTCAGATGGATTCTCTTTATTATAAGTCCTCTTACAAAATGCTTAGTCAAAGAGACCGAAGCCCATGTCGTCATCCGACTCCTCGGACTCTTCCTTCTTCTCTTCCTCCTTTTTCTTCTCTTCAGCTGCAGAAGACAAAAAGGCAGATTTAATAATCCGGTCTGGAGGGCAGACATAAGGCTATGGTCGCAGGGTACAAGTCATTACCTGGAGCAGCAGCTGGAGCAGCACCGCCAGCGGCTGCAGGAGCGGGGGCTCCACCGCCAGCACCAACGTTGCAGATCAGGCTGCCGATATTGACGCTGTTGAGAGCCTGAGGAGAGAAAACAGCAGAGGGTCACACCTGTCCTGTCCTGCAGGCTGTCGATTCTTGCACTGTAATAGCCTGATGGCCCGAGTGTCCCCCTCTATCTGCTCATGTACAAGAACATATGGTGTGGGTCCATTTTTTGCAGCCTGAATGCAGAACAAGCCTCTTCAAAGGGAAAAAGCATTCCGTGTCTAAGTCCACATGGGCGATCCACAAAAAAAAAAAATATATATATAACATGCCCTATAATGATCCGCATTACGGACAAGGATAGGACTGTTCCGTTCCACACAATACGGAATGCACACATCCCTCCGATTCCAGACAGGGTCTGCTCCATTCTTCTTGTCTGATTGAAAAACCCCTTCAACAAACAATTCCCTTAAAGTTATGATTTTGCTTCTTCATAAAAAAAAAAAAAACTATAGTGCAAGAAACCACTGCCCACAGCATCATGTACCATGACCCCCATCATCTCTATCACATGTGGCAAGAATTACTATCAAACTCCACTCATCGGAGCCACGCGGCTCCTTGTGGCGTTAGCGAAAAATCTGCCGTTGCTGTAGCACACTTCCGACACCCGGAGCTCATTGACCAGAAAGGCCTCAGCTCCGAGCTTTAACCGTGTGCGTCCCTACAGTGTACGGAGGCGACATTACGGGAGAACGCACCTTAGCGAACAGGCTGGGCCAGAAAGGCTCCACGCTGACACTGGCGGCTTTGATGAGAGCGATGATCTTGTCTTCCTGCAGAGAGAAAAATATATGTTATTGCCATCCTGACAACTGATTGCAGTAACTCCTGACTCCACAGCAAACTATTAAGCCCTTTAAGGGAGTGTCCGGTAATGACCCCCCCCCCCCATCCACACTGAATAGAGCAGCAGCGTGCTCCACCATCACAGGGGACACGGAAGCCATGCTCATGATTGTGAGGGTCCCAGCTGTCCGACACCCACCAATCATAGCAGGGATGCCAGGGGTGTCAAACCAGAATCAAGCATGTGCACTGCTACTGCAGAGCTCTGCTACATCGCACAGAGTGAGCGCAGCAGGGGACACACCTGACCACCTCTATAGTAGAGGACCCGGCAGACAGCTAACAGGTAGTCATTTCTGGTTACTGGGTGATTACAAGGGCACAGCAATCACGGACAGTACATAGGGATGTAGGAAAGGGTTAATGGCTGCAGCTAGGGGTCGATCCTTCCCACCTGTCCTCACAGGGGCCTCAAACAGTGGGGAGACCCATTTACATCCCCAATTCAGACTGACGAGCTGTCCATACCCAATGGCTTTATCAAATATTCACTCACATGGGGGTTGTCAGACCTACGTAACCGAGATTAGAGTGTCAGCTCTTGGGACCAGGTGACCAGACATGCATTGTACATACAAGATGCAGAACGTGTGGCGAGAATTACTATCAAACTCCAGTCATCGGGGCCGTGCGGCTCCTCATGGTGTTAGCGAAAAATCTGCCGTGTTCCTGTAGCACACTTCCGACACCCAGAGTTCATCGACCAATCAGGCCTCAGCTCCGGGCTTTAACCGTGTGCGGGACAAACATACAACACGCAGCAGGGAAAACCGGGTGACTACCGGCCCAGCCGCCATCGTGACCTCCGGGCGAGCAGCTGGTTAGTTCAGAGCAAGGCTGAATACACTGGGAGACTTACCAGTCAGGAGCCCTGGAAAGCTGGGTGACACCAACAGCACACCTAACATTAGGGCGGCTGCACTGGTTAGATCTGCTCCTGGGAAAGCTGGGTGATTCACTAACGGCACAGCACCGGGCACCTAACATTAGGGTGGCTGCACTGGTTAGATCTGCTCCTGGGAAAGCTGGGTGATTCACTAACGGCACAGCACCGGGCACCTAACATTAGGGCGGCTGCACTGGTTAGATCTGCTCCTGGGAAAGCTGGGTGATTCACTAACGGCACAGGGCACCTAACATTAGGGCGGCTGCACTGGTTAGGCTACTTTCACACCTGCGTTCAGGTGTCCGCTCGTGAGCTCCGTTTGAAGGAGCTCACGAGCGGTCCTGAACGCAGCCGTCCAGCCCTGATGCATTCTCAATGGAGGCGGATCCACTGAGAATGCATCCGCCTGCCAGCGCTCAGTGAGCGGACACCTGAAGGCTGCTTGCAGCGTTCGGGTGTCTGCCTGGCCGTGCGGATCCGTCCAGACTTACAATGTAAGTCAATGGGGACGGATCCGCTTGAAGATGACACCATATGGCTCAATCTTCAAGCGGATCCGTTCCCCATTGACTTTCAATGTAAAGTCTGAACGGATCCGCTCAGACAACTTTCAGACTTAGAAAATTTTCTAAGTTATAATGCAGACGGATCCGTTCTGAACGGATGCGAACGTCTGCATTATAGGAGCGGATCCGGATCCGCTCCGAACGCTAGTGTGAAAGTAGCCTTAGATCTGCTCCTGGGAAAGCTGGGTGACACCAACAGCACAGGGCACCTAACATTAGGGCGGCTGCACTGGTTAGCTCTGCTCCTCGGAAAGCTGGGTGATTCACTAACGGTGGCTGCGCTGGTTAGTACTAGATCTGACATCACATCCCCCTTAAGCATTACAACTCCCAGCATGGAACTAATTAACACACCCAAGACAAAGGGAGTTGTAGTCCCACTACTGATTGGTGTGCACCAGCCTGAGGCGATCACAACTCAGGGGGACTACAAGTCTCAGCCAGCACAATGCAGCTTAAAGGGGGTTCTCAATCATTACAAAAACTGCGTGCCAGTCAACAGCTCTGCAGGCAATCAGTGAATGAAGCCATAAGGCTCTCAACTGAGGAACTGCCTGCAATAGTGAGGAACCCTCAGCTGTGATGAGCACTATAAGGTTTCAGCCTTAGAAGGTAAACCATGTTCTTGCTCACTGACAGCAAGCAGAGATGGTGAAAGCAGCAGTAATTGAATGCATTCAATATGAAGACCCTTTATGATGAGTTATCCTATAAGTAGGCCTAAAACCAGCTCTATCCTATGGGAAAGGCCTGTGGTAAGGCAGACTACGGTCCATGATGGGAGTTGTAGTAATTAAGGAGGTCATGTTTGCCAGCTGTCAGCATGCTGGGACTTGTAGTGCTTCCGCCCTGACCAGGCCATGCTGGGACTTGTAGTGCGGCGCTAAGCTGTACCTCAGAGGCGGAGAGATGCCCAGTATAACATTAACCCCACCGGAGCCGGCTGAGAGTAGTAGTGCCCGGTCACCGCGCCGCCATGTTGTTCCCCCCCGTCCTCCTCACCGTGATCGTGATTTCGTCATCATGAAGGATGAGAGCAGAGTAAATACAGGCGAGCTCGGAGACGGTTGCCATTGCTGAGAGTATCGGGCGCTTGTCTGGCGGTGGATGGGCGGGTTACAGGGTGCTAGTCGCCGGATGGACACCAGGCCTTAGCTTCAGCCGAAGAACCGAGCACCTTAAACCGCTGCCGTCACTGAGGCAAAGAGGAAGGGGAAGGGGCGGAGCATGCGCTTTTATAGGCGCGCGCCGAAGAGGCGGGAAAACCTGTCGTCGGGAGTTTTGTCTTTTTTTACTTTATTGAAAACCGTTCTGTCGACAGTTTTTTTTGTTCGTATAAACTTTATTTATAAAGCTTATTGTAAAACGATGTCCAAATATCGCAGAGCTCTGTATCTAAACTGACTGCCAGTTCCGATGGGCCGCCACTAGAGGCAGGCGAGAGCACATCACTGCTGCCCTGTGTCTGTACAGTGAACACCTATGGCCATATTGTGAGCCAGCTCCGATTATTACAGTGGAATGAGGTGACTGTATGATGGCAATATAAGACTGAGAGTACATGGCTGCCGCGCTACATCTGTATACTGTCCGGTGACGATGACATAAGAAGTGTATTCTATTATAGTGTGAACATTGGAATATGCTAAAGTCTAACTTCAATTTCACTACCAAAAATGAAATTCCTAACAGATGTGATGCTGAAGGGAAGATATTCATATTCAGCCCTCAGCAGCCATGTTTCTCTGTGCCTCTGCTGCACTTCCTGTGGTGATCGTCGCCCTTCCTTGAGGCCATCCTGTATTTCCCTCACTTCCCATAAGCCCTTGCTCTCCTCACAGGACCAATCAGAACGCAGATAACTTCCCGCAGTACCCAGAGCAGTGTGTATCCTCACATACAGCTAACCAGAGACAAGCCCAGCAATTACATTAAATCAGTAAGCATTTGTTTTAACCTCTTAATAGCCAGCTGTCCCTCATTCTCTTCCAGACTGCTTTAGCTGCTTATATCCCTGGCGTGACAAAGGCTCCATGGAGTGAGCTGAAACGTTGCTGCTATCACATGGGTTAATAAATTACCCACTTTCTTACACGGATACCTGTGTGCTGCCTTGGTTTTTCTTTTTTGTATATGCAATAAGACCTTGGTTCTTGGTCTTTTTCAAGGTATTGCACCACCTGTTTGCTGCTCTTTCACTCTTTTTGTATATGGTTTGGTACCAGCTACCCTGTTTCCCCGAAATTAAGACAGTGTCTTATATTGATTTTTGCTCCCAAAGATGCGCTAGGTCTTAATTTCAGGGATGTCTTATTTTTCCATGACACAGGGGGATCAAAAGGGGGAATCAAAATGGCACAGGAGAATCAGAGGGGGGATTACCATTTTAGTACCCCCTTCTGATCCCCCTGTGTCATTTTAAGTGATCCCCCTCCCCTGTGCCAGTGGACAGTGGATTATTTAGTCTCTTCCCCCCCCCACCTTCACCAGACATTCCCCCCCCCCCCCTGTGTGTCCATGCCGGCCAGATTCCACACAATGTGCCCGACTCCTGCCCTGCGCGACTCACTCCCTGTCTAATCGCGAGTCAGCCAGACTCCATCAGGGCAGAGCGAGCAGGAGGCGGCAGCTTGTCCTGGCGGCGGCACAGGCTCTCTGATTTAAAGAGACCTCGCACTGCCTGAACAGCTCTGGCTGCGCTGCGGCCTCAGTGAGTTGCGCGGCGGCGCCCGCCTTTACGGTCCAGAGGAGTCAGGCGCCTCACAGTAACTTCGGGGGCCTTATATTATCGGGGAGGTCTTATGTTCGGGGGTGGCCTTATTATCAGGGAGGTCTTATGTTCGGGGGTGGCCTTATTATCAGGGAGGTCTTATGTTCGGGGGTGGCCTTATTATCGGGGAGGTCTTATGTTCGGGGGTGGCCTTATTATCGGGGAGGTCTTATGTTCGGGGGTGGCCTTATATTACAGTGAGAGGCAAAACTGGAAGTAGGTCTTATTTTCGGGGGATGTCTTATTTTCATGGAAACACGGTAGAAATATGGGCTTTGTATTGTCTGAAAGCTGACATTCCAGACAATACCAGAATGACATAAATCTGTTCAGTACAGGGGAAGATATCAATGATAGAAATTGGGATGCTGTGAATGAAGCTGAAAGTAAAAGCAGATTTTACTCGCGATTATTCCTGACTATTTCTCACAGAGCTGTCATTCTGGACTGTCAGCTTTCAAACAAGACCAGTTGCATATTGAGAAGGTCTCACCATGTAAAGCAGCCCTCCGCCCTCCACTTTCTGCCTCAGCCGAGCTCCAGGCGGTCAGGGCTGAGCTCCTCCGTCTCTTGTTATAATACTGAGAAGACGGACGGCACACGGCAACGCTGTGAGAGGAGAGCGGCTGAGTAGGAAAGTAGCATGCATCTGTGGGAGTTATTAGCAGGTAAAACTGAAAATGATCACATTTTAAAGCACAAAAGCACTTATACAGCGGGGTGTACTATACCATTAGGGAATAAAAAAGGAAACGGCAGTTACCCTTTAAGTCACCCATTCTGGTGATCATACTACGGCAATACAAGAGTGTCAGCAAATGACACCATCCACAATCGCTATTTCTGTCAATTCTTGGTTATAATAGGGACGTATATCAAGTGAGTTCAAATATCTATGCCCCACTGTATCAATGAAACTTTAAAGGGAACCTGTCACCTCCAAAACACATTTTAGGCTACTTTCACACTAGCGGCAGGACGGATCCGAGAGGCTGTTCACCCTGTCGGATCAGTCCTGCCGCTATTTCGCAGTGCCGACGGACCGCCGCTCCATCCCCACTGACTATAATGGGGACGGGGCGGAGCTCCGGTGCAGCTCGGCAGTGCACGGCGAGAGGCCGCTGGTCTAAAAGTACTGCAGGTCCGACTTTTTAGTCCGGCGGCCTCTAACCGGGAACTGCCGTGCTGTGCCGGAGCTGTGCCGCCATCCCCATTATAGTCAATGGGGACAGAGCGGCGGTCCGGCGGCATGGTGAAATAGCAGCAGGACTGATCCTTACAGTAGCCCCCAGTGTGTTCATAATCGTGTGTTTCATTCCTTCACTGGTTGTTGTATACTTAATAAAACAGAGTCAGCTTGAAGTCAAGGGGGCAGCCGCCTCCTCGCTTCAAGTAAAGCTAAGCCCCGCCCCTTACCCGTCCTCCCTTCACTGTGATTGACATCCTGCTGTGAGACTGGGATCGTGCAAGTCTCTCGCATGATCCCGTCTCCGGCGCCCGCATTCAGCCGGCCGCTTTCCTCTCTCTGCGCATGCACGATGGAAAAGCCCAGCGCATGCGCAGAGAGAGGAAAGTGACCGGCTGAGTGCGGGAGCCGGGATGGCGCAATGACAAGGAGTGCACCGCGCATGCGCAAGACTTGCACGATCCCAGCCTCACAGCAGGATGTCAATCACAGTGAAGGGAGGACGGTAAGGGGCGGGGCTTAGCTTGACTTGAAGCAAGAAGGCCGCTGCCCCCTTGACTTCAAGATGACTCTGAGGATAGCGAAAACACAGATTAAAACAGCGTTTTTATAAAGTATACAACAACCAGTGGAGGAAGGAAAAACATGATTAGGAACACACTGGGGGCTACAGTAAGGGAATGATGTCGGTTTAAAATGTGTTTTGGAGGTGACAGGTTCTCTTTAAATACACTGTTTCGGTTGTGATAGCAGCTGACTGTGTGGACTCCATTATATAGACTCAAACTGTGGTGGATGTTGCCATTACATTTGAGCCAGTTAATATATCCTTGTGTATTTTTATGCATATTCTCTATTTTTATATATTTTTTAGATATTTTTTGGGGGGGATTTAAGTTATGTCATGGCAGTGTATGGAGAGGTGACTCAACATGTGTGGCTCCTTCCATTTACCTCTATGGGAGAATGGGACCTGTGCTACAGTCCTGATCAAAAGTTTAAGACCACTTGAAAAATGGCAAAAAATCCTATTTAGCATGGCTGGATCTTAACCACTTAAGGACCACAGGTTTATACCCCCCTAAAGACCAGGCCCTTTTTTACAAATCGGCACTCCACAACTTTAGCGGTTTATTGCTCGGTCATGCAACTTACCACCCAAATTAATTTTACCTCCTTTTCTTCTCACTAATAGAGCTTTCATTTGGTGGTATTTCATTGCTGCTGACATTTTTACTTTTTTTGTTATTAATCGAAATTTAACGATTTTTTTGCAAAAAAATGACATTTTTCACTTTCAGTTGCAAAATTTTGCAAAAAAAACGACATCCATATATAAATTTTTCTCTAAATTTATTGTTCTACATGTCTTTGATAAAAAAAAAATGTTTGGGTAAAAAAAAATGGTTTGGGTAAAAGTTATAGCGTTTACAAACTATGGTACAAAAATGTGAATTTCCGCTTTTTGAAGCAGCTCTGACTTTCTGAGCACCTGTCATGTTTCCTGAGGTTCTACAATGCCCAGACAGTAAAAACACCCCACAAATGACCCCATTTCGGAAAGTAGACACCCTAAGGTATTCGCTGATGGGCATAGTGAGTTCATAGAACTTTTTTTTTTTTGTCACAAGTTAGCGGAAAATGATGATTTTTTATTTATTTTTTTTCTTACAAAGTCTCATATTCCACTAACTTGTGACAAAAAATAAAAACTTCCATGAACTCACTATGGCCATCAGCGAATACCTTGGGGTGTCTTCTTTCCAAAATGGGGTCACTTGTGGGGTAGTTATACTGCCCTGGCATTCTAGGGGCCCAAATGTGTGGTAAGGAGTTTGAAATCAAATTCTGTAAAAAATAACCAGTGAAATCCGAAAGGTGCTCTTTGGAATGTGGGCCCCTTTGCCCACCTAGGCTGCAAAAAAGTGTCACACATCTGGTATCTCCGTATTCAGGAGAAGTTGGGGAATGTGTTTTGGGGTGTCATTTTACATATACCCATGCTGGGTGAGATAAATATCTTGGTCAAATGCCAACTTTGTATAAAAAAATGGGAAAAGTTGTCTTTTGCCAAGATATTTCTCTCACCCAGCATGGGTATATGTAAAATGACACCCCAAAACACATTCCCCAACTTCTCCTGAATACGGAGATACCAGATGTGTGACACTTTTTTGCAGCCTAGGTGGGCAAAGGGGCCCATATTCCAAAGAGCACCTTTCGGATTTCACTGGTCATTTTTTACAGAATTTGATTTCAAACTCCTTACCACACATTTGGGCCCCTAGAATGCCAGGGCAGTATAACTACCCCACAAGTGACCCCATTTTGGAAAGAAGACACCCCAAGGTATTCCGTGAGGGGCATGGCGAGTTCCTAGAATTTTTTTTTTTGTGTCACAAGTTAGTGGAAAATGATGATATTTTATTTTTTTTCCTTACAAAGTCTCATATTCCACTAACTTGTGACAAAAATAAAAACTTCCATGAACTCACTATGCCCATCAGCGAATACCTTGGGGTGTCTTCTTTCCAAAATGGGGTCACTTGTGGGGTAGTTATACTGCCCTGGCATTCTAGGGGCCCTAATGTGTGGTAAGGAGTTTGAAATCAAATTCTGTAAAAAATGACCTGTGAAATCCGAAAGGTGCTCTTTGGAATATGGGCCCCTTTGCCCACCTAGGCTGCAAAAAAGTGCCACACATGTGGTATCGCCGTACTCAGGAGAAGTTGGGGAATGTGTTTTGGGGTGTCATTTTACATATACCCATGCTGGGTGAGATAAATATCTTGGTCAAATGCCAACTTTGTATAAAAAAATGGGAAAAGTTGTCTTTTGCCAAGATATTTCTCTCACCCAGCATGGGTATATGTAAAATGACACCCCAAAACACATTCCCCAACTTCTCCTGAGTACGGCGATACCACATGTGTGGCACTTTTTTGCAGCCTAGGTGGGCAAAGGGGCCCACATTCATTTTATGAGGGCATTTTTAGACATTTGGATCCCAGACTTCTTCTCACGCTTTAGGGCCCCTAGAATGCCAGGGCAGTATAAATACCCCACAAGTGACCCCATTTTGGAAAGAAGACACCCCCAGGTATTTCGTGATAGGCATAGTGAGTTCATGGAAGTTTTTATTTTTTGTCACAAGTTAGTGGAATATGAGACTTTGTAATAAAAAAAAAAAATCATAATTTTCCGCTAACTTGTGACAAAAAATATAAAATTCTAGGAACTCGCCATGCCCCTCACGGAATACCTTGGGGTGTCTTCTTTCCAAAATGGGGTCACTTGTGGGGTAGCTATACTGCCCTGGCATTTTCCAGGGGCCCTAATGTGTGGTAAGTAGGTAAATGACCTGTGAAATCCTAAAGGTGCTCTTTGGAATGTGGGCCCCTTTTCCCACCTAGGCTGCAAAAAAGTGTCACACATGTGGTATCGCCGTATTCAGGAGAAGTTGGGGAATGTGTTTTGGGGTGTCTTTTTACATATACTCTTGCTGGGTGAGAGAAATATCTCAGCAAAAGACAACTTTCCCATTTTTTTATACAAAGTTGGCATTTGACCAAGATATTTATCTCACCCAGCATGGGTATATGTAAAATGACACCCCAAAACACATTGCCCAACTTCTCCTGAGTACGGCGATACCAGATGTGTGACACTTTTTTGCAGCCTAGATGCGCAAAGGGGCCCACATTCCTTTTATGAGGGCATTTTTAGACATTTGGATCCCAGACTTCTTCTCACGCTTTAGGGCCCCTAGAATGCCAGGGCAGTATAAATACCCCACATGTGACCCCATTTTGGAAAGAAGACACCCCAAGGTATTCAATGAGGGGCATGGCGAGTTCATAGAATTTTTTTTTTTTTGGCACAAGTTAGCGGAAATTGATTTTATTTATTTTTTTCTCACAAAGTCTCCCTTTCCGCTAACTTGGGACAAAAATTTCAATCATTCATGGACTCAATATGCCCCTCACGGAATACCTTGGGGTGTCTTCTTTCCGAAATGGGGTCACATGTGGGGTATTTATACTGCCCTGGCATTCTAGGGGCCCTAAAGCGTGAGAAGAAGTCTGGAATATAAATCTCTAAAAATTTTTACGCATTTGGATTCCGTGAGGGGTATGGTGAGTTCATGTGAGATTTTATTTTTTGACACAAGTTAGTGGAATATGAGACTTTGTAAGAAAAAAAAAAAATTTCCGCTAACTTGGGCCAAAAAAATGTCTGAATGGAGCCTGACAGGGGGGTGATCAATGACAGGGGGGTGATCAATGACAGGGGGGTGATCAATGACAGGGGGGTGATCAGGGAGTCTATATGGGGTGATAACCACAGTCATTGATCACCCCCCTATAAGGCTCCATTCAGATGTTCGTATGTGTTTTGCGGATCCGATCCATGTATCCGTGGATCCGTAAAAATCATACGGACATCTGAATGCAGCCTGACAGGGGGGGTGATCAATGACAGGGGGGTGATCAATGACAGGGGGGTGATCAATGACAGGGGGGGTGATCAATGACAGGGGGGGTGATCAATGACAGGGGGGTGATCAGGGAGGGGGGTGATCACCCCCCCTGGAAGGCTCCAGGGAGACGCCTGTATGTGTTTTGCGGATCCGATCCATCTATCAGTGGATCCGTAAAAATCATGCGGACGTCTGAATGGAGCTTTACAGGGGGGTGATCAATGACAGGGGGGTAATCAATGACAGGGGGGGTGATCAGGGAGTCTATATGGGGTGATCACCACAGTCATTGATCACGCCCCTGTAAGGCTCCATTCAGACGTCCGTATGCATTTTGCGGATCCGATCCATCTATCAGTGGATCCGTAAAAATCATGCGGACATCTGAATGGAGCTTTACAGGGGGGTAATCAATGACAGGGGGGTGATCAGGGAGTCTATATGTGGTGATCACCACAGTCATTGATCACGCCCCTGTAAGGCTCCATTCAGACGTCCATATGCGTTTTGCGGATCCGATCCATCTATCAGTAGATCCGTAAAAATCATGCCGACGTCTGAATGGAGCTTTACAGGGGGGTGATCAATGACAGGGGGGTAATCAATGACAGGGGGGTGATCAGGGAGTCTATATGGGGTGATCACCACAGTCATTGATCACACCCCTGTAAGGCTCCATTCAGACGTCCGTATGCGTTTTGCGGATCCGATCCATCTATCAGTGGATCCGTAAAAATCATGCGGACGTCTGAATGGAGCTTTACAGGGGGGTAATCAATGACAGGGGGGTGATCAGGGAGTCTATATGGGGTGATCACCACAGTCATTGATCACGCCCCTGTAAGGCTCCATTCAGACGTCCGTATGCGTTTTGCGGATCCGATCCATCTATCAGTGGATCCGTAAAAATCATGCGGACGTCTGAATAGAGCTTTACAGGGGGGTAATCAATGACAGGGGGGTGATCAGGGAGTCTATATGGGGTGATCAGGGGTGATCAAGGGTGAATAAGGGGTTAATAAGTGACAGGGGGGGGGGTGTAGTGTAGTGGTGTTTGGTGCAACATATTACTGAGCTACCTGTGTCCTCTGGTGGTCGATCCAAACAAAGGGGACCACCAGAGGACCAGGTAGCAGGTATATTAGATGCTGTTATCAAAACAGCGTCTGATATACCTTTCAGGGGTTAAAAAAATCACATCTCCAGCCTGCCAGCGAACGATCGCCGCTGGCAGGCTGGAGATCCACTCTCTTACCTTCCGTTCCTGTGAGCGCGCGCGCCTGTGTGCGCGCGTTCACAGGAAATCTCGGCTCACGCGAGATGACGCCAATCGGCGTTAGCGTAGCCTGGGGGAGCCGCCGCGATGACGCCTTTCGGCGTTACAGTTGCGGCAAGTGGTTAACAAGGTTCCAAGTAGAGCTTCAACAAGCAACAAGAAGAAATGGGAATGAGACAAAACATTTTTTGAGCATTCAATTTAATGAAAACAACGAATAAACTGAAACAGGCTGTTTTTCAGCTGATCAAAAGTTTAGGACCACACCTCCAAAAAAAAACTAAACCCCCCCAAAACAGAAATCCAACTTCCAAACATGAACTCAGTAATGAGTAGCTCCGCCGTTATTGTTTATCACTTCAAAAATTTGTTTCGGCATTCTTGATGCAAGCGTTTCCATGAGGTGAGTGGGAACATTTCTCCCAGTGGTGAAGACGGCCGCACGAAGGCCATCTACTGTCTGGAACTGTTGTCCATTTTTGTAAACTTCCCCAAAGGTTCTCAATTGGATTTAGATCAGGGGAACACGCAGGATGGGCCAAAAGAGTGATGTTATTCTCCTGGAGGAAGTCCCTTGTCCTGCGGGCATTGTGTACTGTAGCGTTGTCCTGTTGAAAAACCCAGTCGTTACCACACAGACGAGGGCCCTCAGTCATGAGGAACGCTCTCTGCCACATCTGGACATAGCCAGCGGCCGTTTGACGCCCCTGCACTTCCTGAAGCTCCATTGTTCCACTGAAGGTAAAAGCCCCCCAGACCATTATGGCGCCCCCTCCACTGTGGCGCGTAGAAAACATCTCAGGTGGGATCTGCTTGTCATGCCAGTAACGTTGGAAACCATCAGGACCATCAAGGTTACATTTTTTCTCATCAGAGAATAAAACTTTCTTTTTTATTATATATTATTATTATAAATAGCGGAAAATGATGTTTTTTTTTTTTTCTTACATCGTCTCATATTCCACTAACTTGTGACAAAAAATAAAAAATTCTAGGAACTCGCCATGCCCCTCATGGAATACCTTGGGGTGTCTTCTTTCCAAAATGGGGTCACTTGTGGGGTAGTTATACTGCCCTGGCATTCTAGGGGCCCAAATGTGTGGTAAGTAGTTTGAAATCAAAATCTGTAAAAAATGGCCGGGGAAATCCGAAAGGTGCTCTTTGGAATGTGGGCCCCTTTGCCCACCTAGGCTGCAAAAAAGTGTCACACATGTGGTATCTCCGTACTCAGGAGAAGTTGAGCAATGTGTTTTGGGGTGTCATTTTACATATACCCATGCTGGGTGAGAGAAATATCTTGGCAAAAGACAACTTTTCCCATTTTTTTATACAAAGTTGGCATTTGACCAAGATATTTATCTCACCCAGCATGGGTATATGTAAAATGACACCCCAAAACACATTCCCCAACTTCTCCTGAGTACGGCGATACCACATGTGTGACACTTTTTTGCAGCCTAGATGCGCAAAGGTGCCCAAATTCCTTTTATGAGGGCATTTTTAGACATTTGGATCCCAGACTTCTTCTCACGCTTTAGGGCCCCTAGAATGCCAGGGCAGTATAAGTACCCCACATGTAACCCCATTTTGGAAAGAAGACACCCCAAGGTATTCAATTAGGGGCATGGCGAGTTCATAGAATTTTTTTTTTGCCACAAGTTAGCGGAAATTGATATATATATATTTTTTTCTCACAAAGTCTCCCTTTCCGCTAACTTGGGACAAAGATTTCAATCTTTCATGGACTCAATATGCCCCTCATGGAATACCTGGGGGTGTCTTCTTTCCGAAATAGGGTCACATGTGGGGTATTTATACTGCCCTGGCATTCTAGGGGCCCTAAAGCGTGAGAAGAAGTCTGGAATATAAATGTCTAAAAAATTTTACGCATTTGGATTCCGTGAGGGGTATGGTGAGTTCATGTGAGATTTTATTTTTTGACACAAGTTAGTGGAATATGAGACTTTGTAAGAAAAAAAAAAAATATTCCGCTAACTTGGGCCAAAAAAATGTCTGAATGGAGCCTTACAGAGGGGTGATCAATGACAGGGGGGTGATCAATGACAGGGGGGTGATCAATGACAGGGGGGGTGATCAATGACAGGGGGGTGATCAGGGAGTCTATATGGGGTGATCAATGACAGGGGGGGTGATCAATGACAGGGGGGGGTTATCAATGACAGGGGGGTGATCAGAGAGTCTATATGGGGTGATCACCCCCCTGTCATTGATCATGATCACCCCCCTGTAAGGCTCCATTCAGATGTCCGTATGTGTTTTGTGGATCCGATCTGGTGCAAGTCTTCGTTTTTCCTCCTGGTGCAAGTCTAAAGAAAAGAACAAAGGTACCCTTACAATCCTGTATAGGTGTGCTACAGAGCCATGTAAGCACTGTATATGGCCATATGGAGATGACAGACTCCCTTTAATGATTATAATTCTTCAATTTTGCGAGTCTCTGCCCTAGACATATGTGAAATGTAGTTTTTTTGCACTGACTGGATATCTGCAAAAGTAAGTCAGTCTATAGACTGCAAGTACGTGACGAAATGTGCTGATAAAGAGTGTTTTTTGGACCCACTGCTGATCTTGATAATGTGTTCAGATCCGGGCCGGATTAAGAGCATCATGGGCCTGGTGCAGAAGATTTTAATGGGCCTTTTTATAGAAAATGAAAACGCAACGCAGAGCAACTTTTTATAGCACAAATAAAGTGTGAATTTACGCAAAATGACACATGTGAAAATACGCATGCATAAAGTTTGAAGTGTGAACGGGTCTGCGTAATCCCATTCAAGTCTATTGGACTAAAGTTCATGCGTAATTTTGAAGCAGATTTACGCACGGGTTTGCGTGTGAAAAATCTGCAGTGTGAACTTAGCCTAAGTGTACATCTCTGGCCACAGTTTAAATATACAGCCATCTATATAGATGGCTGTATTATGTATAGCCACCCCCCAAGGAGTTAACTAGTGCTGCTGGATATGTCATTCAGGAGCATGAAAAAGCTATTCACGTCTAGCCTTTCCATGCTCCTGAATGGCATATGTGTTTATAAAAGCTAATCTATTATAAGCAGATATGCCATTGGGGAGCTTGGAAAAGATAGGTAGGCAAGAAATAGTCACCTAGCTTTTCCATGCTCCTGAATGGCATATCTGCTTATATGCATACATGTTTATAATAGCCAAGCTATTACACTGCGTGCAGAATTATTAGGCAAATGAGTATTTTGACCACATCATCCTCTTTATGCATGTTGTCTTACTCCAAGCTGTATAGGCTCGAAAGCCTACTACCAATTAAGCATATTAGGTGATGTGCATCTCTGTAATGAGAAGGGGTGTGGTCTAATGACATCAACACCCTATATCAGGTGTGCATAATTATTAGGCAACTTCCTTTCCTTTGGCAAAATGGGTCAAAAGAAGGACTTGACAGGCTCAGAAAAGTCAAAAATAGTGAGATATCTTGCAGAGGGATGCAGCACTCTTAAAATTGCAAAGCTTCTGAAGCGTGATCATCAAACAATCAAGCGTTTCATTCAAAATAGTCAACAGGGTCGCAGGAAGCGTGTGGAAAAACCAAGGCGCAAAATAACTGCCCATGAACTGAGAAAAGTCAAGCGTGCAGCTGCCAAGATGCCACTTGCCACCAGTTTGGCCATATTTCAGAGCTGCAACATCACTGGAGTGCCCAAAAGCACAAGGTGTGCAATACTCAGAGACATGGCCAAGGTAAGAAAGGCTGAAAGACGACCACCACTGAACAAGACACACAAGCTGAAACGTCAAGACTGGGCCAAGAAATATCTCAAGACTGATTTTTCTAAGGTTTTATGGACTGATGAAATGAGAGTGAGTCTTGATGGGCCAGATGGATGGGCCCGTGGCTGGATTGGTAAAGGGCAGAGAGCTCCAGTCCGACTCAGACGCCAGCAAGGTGGAGGTGGAGTACTGGTTTGGGCTGGTATCATCAAAGATGAGCTTGTGGGGCCTTTTCGGGTTGAGGATGGAGTCAAGCTCAACTCCCAGTCCTACTGCCAGTTTCTGGAAGACACCTTCTTCAAGCAGTGGTACAGGAAGAAGTCTGCATCCTTCAAGAAAAACATGATTTTCATGCAGGACAATGCTCCATCACACGCGTCCAAGTACTCCACAGCGTGGCTGGCAAGAAAGGGTATAAAAGAAGAAAATCTAATGACATGGCCTCCTTGTTCACCTGATCTGAACCCCATTGAGAACCTGTGGTCCATCATCAAATGTGAGATTTACAAGGAGGGAAAACAGTACACCTCTCTGAACAGTGTCTGGGAGGCTGTGGTTGCTGCTGCACGCAATGTTGATGGTGAACAGATCAAAACACTGACAGAATCCATGGATGGCAGGCTTTTGAGTGTCCTTGCAAAGAAAGGTGGCTATATTGGTCACTGATTTTGTGAATGTTGAGATGTTATATTGGTTTCACTGGTAAAAATAAATAATTGAAATGGGTATATATTTGTTTTTTGTTAAGTTGCCTAATAATTATGCACAGTAATAGTCACCTGCACACACAGATATCCCCCTAAAATAGCTAAAACTAAAAACAAACTAAAAACTACTTCCAAAAATATTCAGCTTTGATATTAATGAGTTTTTTGGGTTCATTGAGAACATGGTTGTTGTTCAATAATAAAATTAATCCTCAAAAATACAACTTGCCTAATAATTCTGCACTCCCTGTATATGCAGATCTGCCATTCAGGAGCATGGAAAAGCTAGGTGAGAAACAGTCACCTAACTTTTCCATGCTCCTGAATGGCAAATCTGCCTATAGGCATATCTGTTTGTAATAGCTGATCTATTATAAGCAGATATACCACTCAGGAGCATTAAAGAGCTAGGTGACTATTTCTCACTTAGCTTTTCCATGCTCCTGAATGGCATATCTGTTTATAATAGATCAGGCTCAGCTATTATAAAGATATATATGCCTATAAGCAGATATGCAATTCAGGAGCATGGAAAAGCTAGGTGAAAAAAATCATCACCCAGCTTTTCCATGCTCCTGAATGACATGTATACATTGTACAGTACACAGTATAATAGGTGAGGTGAGCCAATGCTGATTTACTTACCGCCTACGAGTTGTTTTCTGAGCAGTACACACTGAAGGCTGCTGAACGCGACTCACCGCCGGCAGCACCCCTGACTCCACGCAGGAAGAATTTTGAACTTCCCGCGCGCAGCAGCCGTCACGGTGTTTCACTTTACGGCATGGCCTAGGCCCCAGGGGAGTAGTCTGAAGTGACGACGCAGCGCGGCGTGCACAGCTGACCTGATCTGTCAGCTGTCACTGTCCTGGTGAGTTCTGTAAAGGGCCAGCCTGGGAGATTTCTCCTTGCGTGCCGGCCCTGTCATCATCTGACAGTCGGCACAGTTCGGTCCTACTAAAGGGTTGCGGGGCGGCCGCCAGGCAACCCCAGCGAGGCGGCCTATGCGGACTGCTGGGCCTATTTTCATGCAGGGGCCTGGAGCTGCAGCTCCATCCGCCCCTACGTTAATCCGGCCCTGGTTCAGATATGTTGTCTAAAGGACCCTTTACATGGGCCGAGAATTGAAAAGATCATTGCTAACGAACAATCATAGTAACGCTTATTAGCGATGATCTGGCGGTGTAAATGTACCGCCGAATTCAATCGTTGATCTGGTAATTTGGTCCTTAGTGTAGCACAAAAATCCTCATTTCCCAGTGGCCAAAAGTGTTGTGTAATCACAATCTGCTGCCAGGAAACAATGAGACAGTATGGGGAAGAGCGATGACATTCGAGACCTCTGCCCCGATACTTTGGAGATCACTGCATTTATGTGTCTCCTCCACCAGAGATCAGTAGATTGTCTGGAAGGAACGCTTTCTTCCCGACGATCTGCTTTTACATCGTCCCATGTAGAGACCTTGAATGTTTGTGATGTTTTTTGTAATCGGATCCTTCTGTGTACACAGTGGGTGGTCTGAACGGTATTTTTCTCCCATAAGTTTTTGAGTCTTTGCTCAGTAGCTGTCAGTTCTTCTGAATGATACGACTGATTTCTCCATATTGAGTTCTTCTATAGTGGTTGTATAGGACCTTTGTCAGCCATCTTTGGATTTAGCCATTCTTGGCTACAGGTTGTGGTATGCGTAGCACTACAAGTGAGATCCCACTCCAATCACTTGTAGATCCAAATATTCTATGGACGCGTTTCTTATGTGCAGGGAAAACAGAGTAAGTTATCATTGAGGTTGCTTATGAAATTGGTTGGTCCGTCCCAAATCAGAACAATATTGTTAATATGTCTCTCCCAGTTTAGGTAGAATGTCTTGTTGTCAATATGCCATAGAAAGAATGGCATGACTAGGGGTAAATGGCGTGCCCATTGCGGTCCCAGATATATATATATATATATATATATATATATTTTATTGTGTTCCATAATAAAAGTAGTTATGTGTTAAAATGAACGTAAGAATAGCTTGAGATCTGCTTGTAGCACGTGATGAATGGTTTGTGTGCCTTGTGAGTGGTCTACCCTTGTGTATAAGGAACGGACCACTAGGGTGCCTAGGTGCCAGTGGAGTTTGAGGAATAACTGAATATCCTTCAAATATGTTGTGATAGTGGGTCTATATAACGAGAGATCTGATGTCAGTGATTCGATTTCAGAGATAATAGGTCTCGTTGCATTTTTTGGGTACCTGTAATGAATTAGAATTCTTGTTTGCCGAGGGCCCTCTTACATTATTCATTTAAAGGGGTTCTGTTATGACTGATAAAAAAAAAAAAAAGCCAAATCAGACATCGTATAAGACATGACAATCTCTTTCTAACAAAGCTAGAACCAGCCCTGTACCTTGCATTTTTGCAACAAAGAAAATTACAAAAGTAACTCGTTTTTTACACTGAATTATATTAAAATAATATTTAAAGAGGGTTTTCTCTGGGATTTTGATATTGATGACCTATCTTCAAAATAGGTAATCAATATCTGATCGGTGGGGGTCTGACACCCCATGCTGGTATAACCTGGGCATCTCCTGTATATTATTATATATGTACAGCTGGTATAAGTTATACATCTTGTATACAGTGATATGGACCATGCTGGGGTCGGTATCTCCTTTATATAACTATATATGTACAGCTGGTATAAGTTATACCTCTTCTTCTATATAGTCATATAGAGCATGCTGGGGTCGGTATCTCCTTTATATAACTATATATGTACAGCTGGTATAAGTTATACCTCTTCTTCTATATAGTCATATAGAGCATGCTGGCATAACCTGGGCATCTCCTGTATATAATTATATATGTACAGCTGGCATAACCTGGGGATCTCCTGTATATAATTATATATGTACAGCTGGTATAAGTTATATATCTTCTTGTATAGAATATATGGACCATGCTGGTATAACCTGGGCATCTCCTGTATATAATTACACTGATCAAAAATATAAACTCAACACTTTCGGTTTTGCTCCCATTTTGCATGAGCTGAACTCAAAGATCTGAAACATTTTCTACATACACAAAAGACCCATTACTCTCAAATATTGTTCACAAATCTGTCTAGATCTGTGTTAGTGAGCACTTCTCCTTTGCCGAGATAATCCATCCCACCTCACAGGTGTGGCATATCAAGGTGCTGATTAGACAGCATGAATATTGCACAGGTGTGCCTTAGACTGCCCACAATAAAAGGCCACTCTGAAATGGGCACTTTGATCACACAGCACAATGCCACAGATGTCGCAACGTTTGAGGGAGCGTGCAATTGGCATGCTGACTGCAGGAATGTCTACCAGAGCTGTTGCCCGTGCAATGAATGTTTATTTCTCTACCATAAGCCGTCTCCAAAGGCTTTTCAGAGAATTTGGCAGTACATCCAACCGGCCTCACAACCGCAGACCACGTGTAGCCACACCAGCCCAGGACCTCCACATCCAGCATGTTCACCTCCATGATCGTCTGAGACCAGCCACCCGGAGAGCTGTATAACCAAAGAATTTCTGCACAAACTGTCAGAAACCGCCTCAGGGAAGCTCATCTGCTCGTCATTCTCATCCGGGTCTGGACCTGACTGCAGTTCGTCGTCTTAACCGACTTGAGTGGGCAAATGCTCACATTCGATGGCATCTGGCACGTTGGAGAGGCGTTCTGTTCACGGATGAGTCGCGGTTTTCACTGTTCAGGGCAGATGGCAGACAGCGTGTGTGGCGTCCTGTGGGTGAGCGGTTTGCTGACGTCAATGTTGTGGATCAAGTGGCCCATGGTGGCGGTGGGGTTATGGTATGGGCAGGCGTATGTTATGGACAACGAACACAGGTGCATTTTATTGATGGCATTTTGAATGCAGAGATCCCGTGACAAGATCCTGAGGCCCATTGTTGTGCCGTTCATCCACGACCATCACCTCATATTGCAGCATGATAATGCACGGCCCCTTATTGCAATGATCTGTACACAATTCCTGGAAGCTGAAAACATCCCAGTTCTTGCATGGCCAGCATACTCACCGGACATGTCACCCATTGAGCATGTTTGGGATACTCTGGATCGGCGTATACGACAGCGTGTTTCGATTCCTGCAAATATTCTGCAACTTCGCACAGAAGAGGAGTGGACAAACATTCCAGAGGCCACAATCAACAACCTGATCAACTGTATGCGACGGAGATGTGCTGCACTGCGTGAGGCAAACGGTGGCCACACCAGATACTGACTGGTTTTCTGACATAATCTTGTATATAGTGATATAGACAATGGATGTATAACCTGGGTATCTCCTGTATATACACTGCTGAAAAAAATAAAGGGAACACAAAAATAACACATCCTAGATCTGAATTAATTAAATATTTTTCTGAAATACTTTGTTCTTTACATAGTTGAATGTGCTGACAACAAAATCACACAAAAATAAAAAAAATGGAAATCAAATTTTTTAACCCATGGAGGTCTGGATTTGGAGTCACACTCAAAATTAAAGTGGAAAAACACACTACAGGCTGATCCAACTTTGATGTAATGTCCTTAAAACAAGTCAAAATGAGGCTCAGTAGTGTGTGTGGCCTCCACGTGCCTGTATGACCTCCCTACAACGCCTGTGCATGCTCCTGATGAGGTGGCGGATGGTCTCCTGAGGGATCTCCTCCCAGACCTGGACTAAAGCATCTGCCAACTCCTGGACAGTCTGTGGTGCAACGTGACGTTGGTGGATAGAGCGAGACATGATGTCCCAGATGTGCTCAATTGGATTCAGGTCTGGGGAACGGGTGGGCCAGTCCATAGTATCAATGCCTTCGTCTTGCAGGAACTGCTGACACACTCCAGCCACATGAGGTCTAGCATTGTCTTGCATTAGGAGGAACCCAGGGCTAACCGCACCAGCATATGGTCTCACAAGGGGTCTGATGATCTCATCTCGGTACCTAATGGCAGTCAGGCTACCTCTGGCGAGCACATGGAGGGCTGTGCAGCCCTCCAAAGAAATGCCACCCCACACCATTACTGACCCAATGCCAAACCGGTCATGCTGGAGGATGTTGCAGGCAGCAGAACGTTCTCCACGGCGTCTCCAGACTCTGTCCCGTCTGTCACATGTGCTCAGTGTGAACCTGCTTTCATCTGTGAAGAGCACAGGGCACCAATGGCGAATTTGCCAATCTTGGTGTTCTCTGGCAAATGCCAAACGTCCTGCACGGTGTGGGGCTGTAAGCCCAACCCCCACCTGTGGACGTCGGGCCCTCATATCACCCTCATGGAGTCTGTTTCTGACCGTTTGAGCAGACACATGCACATTTGTGGCCTGCTGGAGGTCATTTTGCAGGGCTCTGGCAGTGCTCCTCCTGTTCCTCCTTGCACAAAGGCGGAGGTAGCGGTCCTGCTGCTGGGTTGTTGCCCTCCTACGGCCTCCTCCACGTCTCCTGATGTACTGGCCTGTCTCCTGGTAGCGCCTCCATGCTCTGGACACTACGCTGACAGACACAGCAAACCTTCTTGCCACAGCTCGCATTGATGTGCCATCCTGGATAAGCTGCACTACCTGAGCCACTTGTGTGGGTTGTAGACTCCGTCTCGTGCTACTACTAGAGTGAAAGCACCGCCAGCATTCAAAAGTGACCAAAACATCAGCCAGGAAGCATAGGAACTGAGAAGTGGTCTGTGGTCACCACCTGCAGAACCACTCCT
This sequence comes from Bufo bufo, assembly GCF_905171765.1. Lineage (NCBI taxonomy): Eukaryota > Metazoa > Chordata > Amphibia > Anura > Bufonidae > Bufo > Bufo bufo. The sequence continues at coordinate 25,318,160 of NC_053393.1, forward strand.
TTATTGGGGGTGTCTTGCTAATTGCCTATAATTTCCACCTGTTGTCTATTCCATTTGCACAACAGCATGTGAAATTGATTGTCACTCAGTGTTGCTTCCTAAGTGGACAGTTTGATTTCACAGAAGTGTGATTGACTTGGAGTTACATTGTGTTGTTTAACCTCTTGCCGCACACGTACCGCCGTCATTGCTGCGGCGCTCCCAGGCAACACTAACGCCGAATGGCGTCATCTCGCGTGAGCTGAGATTTCCTGTGAACACATACGGACGTCTGAATGGAGCCTTACAGGGGGGTGATCAATCAATCACCCCCCTGTCATTGATCAGACTCCCTGTCATTGATCACCCCCTTGTAAGGCTCCATTCAAACGTCCGTATGATTTTTACATGGATCGGATCTGCAAAACACATACATACGGACGTCTGAATGGAGCCTTACAGGGGGGTGATCAATGACGGGGGTGATCACCCCATATAGACTCCCTGATCACCCCCGTCATTGATCACCCCCCTGTAAGGCTCCATTCAGACGTCCGTATGATTTTTACGGATCCACTGATACATGGATCGGATCCGCAAAACACATACGGACATCTGAATGGAGCCTTACAGGGGGGTGATCAATGACAGGGGGGTGATCACCCCATATAGACTCCCTGATCACCCCCCTGTCATTGATCACCCCCCTGTCATTGATCACCCCCCTGTAAGGCTCCATTCAGACTTTTTTTGGCCCAAGTTAGCGGAAATTTTATTTTTATTTTTTTTCTTACAAAGTCTCATATTCCACTAACTAGCGTCAAAAAATAAAATCTCACATGAACTCACCATACCCCTCACGGAATCCAAATGCGTAAATTTCTTTTGACATTTATATTCCAGACTTCTTCTCACGCTTTAGGGCCCCTAAAATGCCAGGGCAGTATAAATACCCCACATGTGACCCCATTTCGGAAAGTAGACACCCCAAGGTATTCGCTGAGGGGCATATTGAGTCCATGAAAGATTGAAATTTTTGTCCCAAGTTAGCGGAAAGGGAGACTGTGAAAAAAAAAAAAAAAAAAAAAAAATCAATTTCCGCTAACTTGTGGCAAAAAAAAAAAAATTCTATGAACTCGCCATGCCCCTCATTGAATACCTTGGGGTGTCTTCTTTCCAAAATGGGGTCACATGTGGGGTATTTATACTACCCTGGCTTTTTAGGGGCCCTAAAGTGTGAGAAGAAGTCTGGGATTCAAATGTCTAAAAATGCCCTCCTAAAAGGAATGTGGGCCCCTTTGCGCATCTAGGCTGCAAAAAAGTGTCACACATCTGGTATCGCCATACTCAGGAGAAGTTGGGGAATGTGTTTTGGGGTGTCATTTTACATATACCCATGCTGGGTGAGAGAAATATCTCGGTCAAATGCCAACTTTGTATAAAAAAATGGGAAAAGTTGTCTTTTGCCGAGATATTTCTCTCACCCAGCATGGGTATATGTAAAAAGACACCCCAAAACACATTTCCCAACTTCTCCTGAGTACAGCGATACCAGATGTGTGACACTTTTTTGCAGCCTAGGTGGGCAAAGGGGCCCACATTCCAAAGAGCACCTTTAGGATTTCACCGGCCATTTTTTACAGATTTTGATTTCAAACTACTTACCACACATTAGGGCCCCTAGAATGCCAGGGCAGTATAACTACCCCACAAGTGATCCCATTTTGGAAAGAAGACACCCCAAGGTATTTCGTGATGGGCATAGTGAGTTCATGGAAGTTTTTATTTTTTGTCACAAGTTAGTGGAATATGAGACTTTGTAAGAAAAATAAATAAATAAAAAAAATCATCATTTTCCGCTAACTTGTGACAAAAAATAAAAAATTCTAGGAACTCGCCATGCCCCTCACGGAATACCTTGGGGTGTCTTTCTAAAATGGGGTCACTTGTGGGGTAGTTATACTGCCCTGGCATTTTAGGGGCCCAAATGCGTGCGAAGTAGTTTGAAATCAAAATGTGTAAAAAATGGCCGGTGAAATCCTAAAGGTGCTCTTTGGAATGTGGGCCCTTTGCCCACCTAGGCTGCAAAAAAGTGTCACACATGTGGTATCGCCGTACTCAGGAGAAGTTGGGGAATGTGTTTTGGGGTGTCATTTTACATATACCCATGCTGGGTGAGATAAATATCTTGGTCAAATGCCAACTTTGTATAAAAAAATGGGAAAAGTTGTCTTTTGCCGAGATATTTCTCTCACCCAGCATGGGTATATGTAAAAAGACACCCCAAAACACATTCCCCAACTTCTCCTGAGTACAGCGATACCAGATGTGTGACACTTTTTTGCAGCCTAGGTGGGCAAAGGGGCCCACATTCCAAAGAGCACCTTTAGGATTTCACCGGCCATTTTTTACAGATTTTGATTTCAAACTCCTTACCACACATTAGGGCCCCTAGAATGCCAGGGCAGTATAACTACCCCACAAGTGACCCCATTTTGGAAAGAAGACACCCCAAGATATTTCGTGATGGGCATAGTGAGTTCATAGAAGTTTTTATTTTTTGTCACAAGTTAGTGGAATATGAGACTTTGTAAGGAAAAAAAATAAATAAAAAAAAATCATCATTTTCCGCTAACTTGTGACAAAAAATAAAAAGTTCTATGAACTCACTATGCCCATCAGCGAATACCTTAGGGTGTCTACTTTCCGAAATGGGGTCATTTGTGGGGTGTTTTTTACTGTCTGGCCATTGTAGAACCTCAGGAAACATGACAGGTGCTCAGAAAGTCAGAGCTGCTTCAAAAAGCGGAAATTCACATTTTTGTACCATAGTTTGTAAACGCTATAGCTTTTACCCAAACCATTTTTTTTTACCCAAACATTTTTTTGAAAAGTCATTTTTTTGCAAAAAAATCGGTAAATTTCGATTGTGAACAAAAAAAGTAAAAATGTCAGCAGCAATGAAATACCACCAAATGAAAGCTCTATTAGTGAGAAGAAAAGGAGGTAAAATTCATTTGGGTGGTAAGTTGCATGACCGAGCAATAAACCGCTATAGTTGTGGAGTGCCGATTTGTAAAAAAGGGCCTGGTCACTAGGGGGGTATAAACCTGTGGTCCTTAAGTGGTTAAGTGTTCCCTTTATTTTTTTGAGCAGTGTAATTATATATGTACAGCTGGTATAAGTTATACCTCTTCTTGTATACAGTGATATGGAGAATGCTGGTATAACCTGGGCATTTCCTGTATAGAATTATATATGTACAGATGGTATAAGTTATAGATCTTCTTGTACATAGTGATATGGACCATGCTGGTATAACCTAGGCATTTTCTAGATATAACTACACTTCTCAAAAAATAAAGGGAACACTAAAATACCACATTAGTTAATGAAATATTCCAGTTGCCAATCTTTACTCATTACATAGTGGAATGCGTTGAGCACAATAAAACAAAAATCATCAATGTAAATCAAAATTTATATCCCATGGAGGTCTGGATTTAGAATTATACTCAAAATCAAAGTAGAAAATCAAATTTCAGGCTGATTCAACTTCAGTGGAAATGCCTCAAGACAAGGAAATGAGGCTCAGTAGGGTGTGTGGCCTCCACGTGCCTGTATGACCTCCCTACAACGCCTGTGCATGCTCCTGATGAGGCGGCGGATGTTCTCCTGAGGGATCTCCTCCCAGACCTGGATTAAAGCAACAGTCAACTCCTGGACAGTCTGTGGTGCAACGTGACGTTGGAACATAATGTGATGTCCCAGATGTGCTCGATTGGATTCAGGTCTGGGGAACGGGCGGGCCAGTCCATAGCATCAATGCCTTCGTCTTGCAGGAACTGCTGACACACTCCAGCCACATGAGGTCTAGCAATGTTATGCTGTCGTATATCTTCTATATAAAAAGAATCTTCATATAAAAGAGGATCAGAAAAATATATATATATATAAATTATATGATCCTTCGGGCGGACATAATCGCTTCTAAGTTCTTTTATCGAGTATCTTAATTTGTTTTGTGCAAGCAGTGAAACAAAGGGACAATTTTCTATGCAAAAACATATGTAATTTATTATACATCATACAAACCAAGAATATAAACGCAATACAATTGCAAAGACAAACAATGAAGCTGTAAAATAATACCCAAAATATGCCACACGGTGGTGCTAACACACCAATATCTCACCAGCACAGTACAGCTTAAAGGGTTTCTGTCACCCCACAAAACTCTTTTTTTTTTTTTGGGATAGTTACATTCCTCATAGCGCGATATAGGAGAATATAATAGTCTTACTTACTTTCATGCGGCCGATTGTTTATAAAACGAAGTTTTATAATATGTAAATGAGGGCTCTACCAGCAAGTAGGGCGGCTACTTGCTGGTAGCTGCTGCAGAAAACCGCCCCCTCGCCGTGTTGATTGACAGGGCCAGCCGGGATCTCCTCCTCCGGCCGGCCCTGTCAGTATTTCAAAAATCGCGCGCCTCTGGTCATTCGGCGCAGGCGCTCTGAGATATGGAGGCTCGTCTCCTCAGCACTCCCTCAGTGCGCCTGCGCCGATGACGTCTTCTCTTTCGGTGATGTCATCGGCGCAGGCGCACTGAGGAGACGAGCCTCCTCATCTCAGAGCGCCTGCGCCGAATGACCAGAGGCGCGCGATTTTTGAATTACTGACAGGGCCGGCCGGAGGAGGAGATCCCGGCTGGCCCTGTCAATCAACACGGCGAGGGGGCGGATTGCTGCTGCGGCTACCAGCAAGTAGACGCCCTACTTGCTGGTAGAGCCCTAATTTACATATTATAAAACTTTGTTTTATAAAGAATCGGCCGCATGAAAGTAAGTAAGACTATTATATTCTCCTATATCGCCCTATAAGGAATCTAACTATCCAAAAAAAAAAAAAAAAAAAAAAAAAAAAAAAAAAGAGTTTTGTGGGGTGACAGAAACCCTTTAAAGTTACTTATGACAAAATGCCAATGCTATACTTTTAACAAACAGACCGAGGATTTTTATACCAGGAGAAACTTAGGATCTTCTGTTTACCAAACAGGCTATAACATGATAAAACACTGATTAACACAGCAAGTATAAATGTTGTTATCCCTTCACTCTGTTTCACTATGACCAATCAAAAATATATGATATTAATATGACAAAATATCCCTCTCGGCAATCAGACTACGGAATATAACTTCAAGGGTTTAGTCCTCTTTTCAAATAATGTCAGATCTTCCATTAGCAATATGCATCTTTGCTAAGAGAATGATCAGCATTATGGAGGCACCTAACACTATATATTCCCACAGTATTGGGACTTTTGGCTATATACCGAGAGAAATATCTTCTATCACGAGCAATAAGCACAGTATACGTTACAGGGTCAAAGATAGACAGAGTTTCAGATGGGACCAGTTCTCAAGAACTTTCCAAGTAGTCAAAACATAATCCAAGTTTCTTATGGTATATCCTTCTTGTGGTCAGTTTCCTTCGTGAGTTTTTTCTTTTGGTGAGCCCCTGATGCTCTGCACAAAAGTAATTATTCCCCACCTTATCTAAGAATCATCCCCTTCTGGATTAGGGATTTCCAATCAGGCAAGGTGGGTGTATTCGTATGCTAATAACACAATGATGTCATATTAACCCTTGAAATGGTATAAAAAAAAGTGGTAAAACAATGTAATATTGTCCATCTGCCTCCAGATGGCACTGTTGTACAACATATTAACATCAGACTTAAGTTAAAACTTAAATAACGTGTCTTTATTTTATAAAGAACCTTTTAACCTTTCTCAACGTATATGAAAGAGGAGGGATACTTCTTTGACACTCTGAAGTAATCTTTCCCAGACACAGTGGTACCATCATGATTTTCCCAGACTCTTGAATTTATGGGTTTGATAAGAAATACAATGGGCCTTACACTTGCACCGTGGGTTTGTATATCTAAGGCTACTTTCACACCTGCGTTCGGGTGTCCGCTCGTGAGCTCCGTTTGAAGGGGCTCACGAGCGGCCCTGAACGCAGCCGTCCAGCCCCAATGCATTCTCAGTGGACGCGGATCCACTGAGAATGCATCCGCCTGCCAGCGTTCAGCCTCCGCTCCGCTCAGTGAGCAGACACCTGAACGCTGCTTGCAGCGTTCGGGTGTCCGCCTGGCCGTGCGGATCCGTCCAGACTTATAATGGAAGTCAATGGGGACGGATCCGCTTGAAGATGACACAATATGGCTCAATCTTCAAGCGGATCCGTCCCCCATTGACTTTCAATGTAAAGTCTGGACGGATCCGCTCAGGCTACTTTCACACTTAGAAATTTTTCTAAGTAATAATGCAGACGGATCCGTTCTGAACGGATGCAAACGTCTGCATTATATGAGTGGTCCCTAACACTAGTTCCTACCTGTTTATGGGCCATGACAGCCACACAAAGTCCAGGGAATGCAGGTCAGCATGCACGCCAAGCACACTCTGCTTTTAACCCCGTCCGGTGCCATTACAGCTTTCATCGGATCCAGGGATGCAAGTACCAACATGCATGCTGAGCCCACCATATACTTCTCCTGGAGCCAAATGGCTAATGGTAGGTGCTATATATGCAGACTCAGTTTTATACTGACTTTAAAACCAGCCTCCAGGACATTGTTCCCTTCAGAGAGACATGTCTGGAGAAGCCAGTATACTCCCTATAGATAAACCCATATCTTTTAGCAATAACTTTTAAAATAAAACGTCCTTTATATTCACTATGACTCTTATATAAACTGAACTTGCCATGAACTCATCGTGGCCTCTTCAGCCACATAACAGAAGCCGATTTCACTCTTAAAAGGCAATGAGCATTCATTTTGGCTACATCATTAGATAATACTGTACACTTGGGCCTCATGCACACAGCCGCTGTTTGGGTCCGCATACGAGCTGCCGTTTTGGCGGCTCGGATGCGGACCCATTCACTTCAATGGGGCAGCAAAAGATGCGGACAGCACTCCGTGTGCTGTCCGCATCCGTCGCTCCGTTCCGCGGCCCCGCTAAAAAAATATAACATGTCCTATTCTTGTCCGCGCTTTGCAGACAAGAATAGGCATTTATATTGAAGGCTGTCCGTGCCGTTCCGCAAATTGCGGAACGCGCACGGATGTCATCCGTGTTTTGCGGTTCCACGATTTGCGCACTGCAAAACACACCACGGTCGTGTGCATGAGGCCTTATGAAAATGCACTATAATGCATCAGAAGGAACCCAGGGCCAACCGCACCAGCATATGGTCTCACAAGGGGTCTGAGGATCTCATCTCGGTACCTAATGGCAGTCAAGCTACCTCTGGCGAGCACATGGAGGGCTGTGCGGCCCTCCAAAGAAATGCCTCCCCACACCATTACTGACCCAATGCCAAACCGGTCATGCTGGAGGATTTTGCAGGCAGCAGAATGTTCTCCTCGGCGTCTCCAGACTCTGTCACATGTGCTCAGTGCGAACCTGCTCTCATCCATGAAGAGCATAGGGCGCCAGTGTCCAATCTAGGTGTTCTCTGGTAAATGCCAATCACCCTGCACGTCGGGCCCTCACACCACCCTCATGGAGCCTGTTTCTGACCGTTTGAGCAGACACATGGATATTAGTGGCCTGCTGGAGGTCATTTTGCAGGACTCTGGCAGTGCTCCTCCTTGCACAAAGGCGGAGGTAGCGGTCCTGCTGCTGGGTTGTTGCCCTCCTACAGCCTCCTCCACGTCTCCTGATGTACTGGCCTGTCTCCTGGTAGCGCCTCCATGCTGTGGACACTACGCTGACAGACACAGCAAACCTTCTTGCCACAGCTCGCATTGATGTGCCATCCTGGATAAGCTGCACTACCTGAGCAACTTCTTGTCACAATCAGTGGGGGAGGGAGAGAACTCCACACTGAACACAGGAGGGAAGGGGAACAGTAACTGGGCCTGGAAACTAGGGAAGGAACAGGTCACCTCCTAGACAACCCTAATCTGGGCCCTGACTACCTATCAATATGAATAGACCTTGAAGGTAGGAATTCCTCTCCCTGTTAGATTCCTCCACGCTCAGCCAATCTCCTTTATTTCCTGACATCAGTCACTTGATGGACAGTGACACTTCTGCGAGTTGTAGACACCTCCTCATGCTACCTCTAGAGGCGAGAGCAATGACAAAATGCAAGTGTGACCAAAACAGCCAAAAAGGATGAGAACAGAGAAGTGGTCTGTGGTCACCACCTGCAGAACCGCTCCTTTATAGGGGGTTGTCTTGCTAATTTGCTATCATTTCTACCTGTTGTCTGCCATCATAACTGGACAGTTTGATTTCACAGAAGTGTGATTGACTTGGGGTCACATTGTGGTGTTTAAGTGTTCCCTTTATTTTTGAGAAGCGTAGATATGTGCAGCTGGTATAACCTGGGCATCTCCTGTATATAATTATATATGTACAGCTGGTATAACCTGGGCATCTCCTGTATATAATTATATATGTACAGCTGGTATAACCTGGGTATCTCCTGTATATAATTATATATGTACAGCTGGTATAACCTGGGCATCTCCTGTATACAATTATATATGTACAGCTGGTATAACCTGGGTATCTCCTGTATATAATTATATATGTACAGCTGGTATAACCTGGGCATCTCCTGTATACAATTATATATGTACAGCTGGTATAACCTGGGTATCTCCTGTATATAATTATATATGTACAGCTGGTATAACCTGGGCATCTCCTGTATATAATTATATATGTACAGCTGGTATAACCTGGGCATCTCCTGTATATAATTATATATGTACAGCTGGTATAACCTGGGCATCTCCTGTATATAATTATATATGTACAGCTGGTATAACCTGGGCATCTCCTGTATACAATTATATATGTACAGCTGGTATAACCTGGGTATCTCCTGTATATAATTATATATGTACAGCTGGTATAACCTGGGCATCTCCTGTATACAATTATATATGTACAGCTGGTATAACCTGGGCATCTCCTGTATACAATTATATATGTACAGCTGGTATAACCTGGGCATCTCCTGTATATAATTATATATGTACAGCTGGTATAACCTGGGCATCTCCTGTATATAATTATATATGTACAGCTGGTATAACCTGGGCATCTCCTGCATACAATTATATATGTACAGCTGGTATAACCTGGGTATCTCCTGTATATAATTATATATGTACAGCTGGTATAACCTGGGTATCTCCTGTATATAATTATATATGTACAGCTGGTATAACCTGGGTATCTCCTGTATATAATTATATAGGTACAGCTGGTATAACCTGGGCATCTCCTGTATATAATTATATAGGTACAGCTGGTATAACCTGGATATCTCCTGTATATAATTATATAGGTACAGCTGGTATAACCTGGGCAGACGGCTGTTATTGTATTAATGACACCATGAAAGAAATAAAAACACCACCAACAAAAAGCTAAAGATGTAGAGATTTATTTTCATCAACTTTTGTAAAGGGAAAATAAGACAATATGGACAACATAGAAAAGATTGATCAGGTTTCATTCACATCACTCTCTTTCAGGAGTTTACAGCATTCGGAGAAGATAAATCCACATTGAATGTAAAGCTCTTAGTATTCGGATACACGGAGGACTGTCAGTGAAACATTTTTATTGTAAAATAATAATAAAAATAATAAAACTAAAACATAATAGTGCAAACTAGGTTAGGTAGGAAGCTTTCAAATACAATTAACCCTTCATTTGCTTTGGGGTCTGCTGCAAATTAGGTAATGCATATTTAAGAACACAGTAATGAAGCTGAACACACGGCCACGACGCGGCTAAGGTCGAGCCAGCGCTCTAGTGCTATAAACACCGTATTTTAAAGGGGTCGGTCCAGGACTAGAAAACATGGCAGCTTCCATCCAGAAACAGAGCTACACCCGTCCATGGGTTGCCTCTGCTATTACAGCTCAGCTGACGTGAATGGGGTGGAACTGCAATACCACACACAACCTGTGGACAGGCGTGGAGCTGTATTCCGACACAAGTCATGCTTTTCTAAACAAAGGCAACCCCTTGAAATCCTAGAAAATGGCACGAACAAGGAATTTTATGCATCTGTTATATCTTCCAACCTCTGACAACATGTATTGGAAATTTCATCAGGATTTTCCCCCTATACTTCACCGTATGGAGAATGGAAGGCATAGCTGATGCATCCAAATAATTCGGTAAGGCTCTGTTCACACTGACATCATGGCTTTCAGCTTACATCATTAATGAAGAACCCCCACACAGTATTAGGCACCGATCACAATGTCACTTGTTCTGTTCTGCCAGCGTTTGCCAATTTTTGATGGCAGGAGTAGCATACTCTGCCCGTCTACCCTCACAGTGATACCCCAACAGACCCCATCAGGGTCCCTCATGTAGGGATAACACCTGTAGGAATACCCGGACGCCATCCTCAAATCCTCCTGTATAAACTATGGCGCGGATTTGAAAAAAAAATGGGAAGCGGATTGCGAGCAGGACTCTGCCATGTGAACGAGCCCTTAGGATGTAAGCTATGACGGCAGCATGTACAGAGCCTGGCGCCAAAGTTAAAACACCGCTATCTTACAATAAAGTAATCCGAAGAAAGCTTTGAACTGTGACGAGTCTTCAGTAAATTATTTTTTTAATATAAATTCTTATACAGTGTAACAATTACATAGAAATTGTATTTCTGGGGGGAGAAAATAAATGTCTCTGGATTCTGAAGAATCGACAAAAACAATTAAAATGTACATTTACAGCTGAAAGGCAGTACAACAGGAATACAGGTAGACTACAGAACACCGCTAAATACATACCTATGTACACACACTACATATATATCATACACGCATACACCAGTAAAAACATCTCATTATAAAAAGATTGCAAACTCTTAAGAGGAAAAATAAAAACTGATATAAGGAAACACTATGCAGCATTTTCAGGATTCTTTTTGAGGTACCTAAATTTCCATGTATTTTTTTTCTTCTTATTTTTGCCCAAAATATGATCGCTCCAACTTCAAATGAAAGGGAGTCGGGTGCTTTATGGCTACTAGACTAATAACGCGCACACACACCTCTGTGGCCACCGTAGAACTGCAGAGAATAAGTATTTTCACGCCCTTTAAGTGTCTGATGGTCGCCCTATCTTATCAGTAAACCTTACCCCCGTGATGGCGAACCTCCGGCTCTGGTAAAACTACGACTCCCAAGATGTACACTCGCTTGGCTGTTCTCAGAACCCCACAGAAATGAATGGAGCATGTTGGGAGTTGTAGTTTCACCACAGCTGGAGTGCCGGAGGTTAGCCATCACTGGTCTACCCAATGCCTCCCATTTGGTGTTGATTGGCAGCTCCAGTTCGAGTTGCCAAAATCTTGTGCAATATATTAGCCCGTTCCATGGGTACTGCATACAGATGTGGCGCATGCACAGTATGTCACCAAGACAGTAGTTCACACTAGGGAGAATGTGGCTCTCGTCAGTAAACCCTACCCAATGCCTCCCCTTAGCTACTGTGTGAGTTGCCAAAAAAAAACAGCACATGCACATTATATTAGCCCTCCCATGGGTACTGCAAACAGATGTGGCGCATGCGCAGTATGTTGCCAAGACAGTGCACACCTGGGACCATACAGTTTCCAGTACCTCACACACTGACACAGCACAGAGTTGGGGCCATCAATGAAGACTTGAAGAGGAGACATTGGCCAGAGATTACGAACGAGACCCCGAGGACCTGTCAGGCTGTGACCGCCCTCGACGCACTTGAGGCTCAAAGTACTTTTTCTTTGCAGTCCCCTACCGGCACAGTTATTTGTTAAGTAGCCATAAAGCATCTGACAGACTTCCTTTAAAAACTCACACACGCGTGCGGCCGCGTTGATCCAAACATAGGGCACACATTGAGAAAGTGCAATGATGCGGATAAGTTAAGATATGCAGCATTTAATGCATGATTAACGTCCTGTAAAAAATATATCTTTATACTGTTACAGCTTACACGGAGCAAACGGTGCAGCATCACAACCTTTAAGAAAAAAAATCTGTTTTTAAATAATTTAAAATGCCTTTAAAATTGGTTTTGTAAAGGAATGTTTTTGTATTTTTTTTTATTTTTTTGCTTTCCCCCCCCCCCCCCCCCATGCACAAATGACTTCAGGTTTAATGTCTTTCAAGGCAAGTAACATCATCATAGATAAGGTTTCAAGTAAAAGCCTTAAGGAAGACGTGAACTTTATGCGGTTTATAAATCATAGTCCTTGGTACGAAATTAAGAGAGACTTTCTGGACTGTGGCTTGTAATGAAATCTGCAGGGACGTCAAAAGTTACGTGAGGTTCAACACAAAAGGCACGAAAAGGGGGCAAAAGTAACTCCTCTCCCAAATTCATAGAATATTTATATTTTGTATAGAAATTCAAGCAAGGAAGCAAGCCTTATACTGCCAGTGTAGTCGTCTAGTACCCAAATTTCCTACATGCTGATGAAAACTTAGAGATGCCCTCTCCTGCTCAACCTAACCCCCTCTCTGAAATCAGCAGGGGTGTAAAACTGAGGTAGTCTAGATCTGGAACAAACTGAGGGGGGAGTCATATCACGGATTGGCGGAGTGGCAAACAAGGGGTCTTCTATATTAAGATGCCCAGGTATGGCACAGTAGCAGTACTCACAAGACCCTCACACAAGTCCCAGGGTGCAAATATAAAGGATAACGGGCACAGACGTCTGCCGGTTTACAGGATTGGACTACTTCACTCCCGAAATGCCAAAAATTAAACTTCAGGACAATACAATTCCTTCAAGTCGGGTGCGTTAATTTTAAAACCAGCCGCAGTCCAGAGTCTAGAAGTAAACCTTAGGTCGGCTGTGCTTCTTAGTGAACAGAATAGTCCATAGATATGAGGCTGCCAGAGGACGATGGGTCACGAGTACACCCAAACTGCAAGAAGCACCATCACACTAGGCCGAAGAGGTCAGATTGATCGGATTTCACGTTGCACATATCAAGTGATACCCAGTGGAAGACTCCTCGGGCTCTCTAGTATTTGTGTAAATCGATAGATGGGTTCTGGACAGGAGCCTGGACACGAGTCACCCAGGGTGGTTCTCCAAAGAAAGGCCAAGGATGTCAAAAAGGTTGACTCCTCCTGCAACAGTCATCAGGTCTTGGGTCAGGTTCACACAGGAGACCCAAGACTGCGCGACAACTACAGGAGTGAGCAGTCAATCTGTGTCCTCATCGACCAAATGGTCTTCCCGAGTCTTTATCTAATTCTACCTCGGTCCCCCCTACAGTACGGTTATGTCAATGCTCAAATCACGTAGGATGAGAAGAGGTATCGGTGTGCACGAGCATCAATATAAAAATTTCACCATCAGTGTATACTACATGCATCCTCGGTCACAACCTGAGGCCAAGTCCACACACAGCGGAAATTTTCTGCCGCAGATCGACAGTGGATTTTGCTGCAGATATCATCACTGCTACATTAAAATTAGTAAAATTTGTGAGGAACATCTGCAACCAACGCATATTAACATGGGTTTGAATATTTGCAGCATGCCCAATCTTTGTACAACCTCAACCCCCTGCTGTAATCTACTGCAAATCAGACTATTTCCACCCCATGTGAAGTCACCTTAAAAAGGGGTTCTCTGGGAATCAAGAAAATGAAAATACTTAAATAATACTTCATTATAAATATATTCCCAAATACAGTACCTTTCATTACTTATAATGACTCATTTTGTCTAAAGCGCAATCATTAGGAGAAATAAAATGGCCGCTGTCCTATTAGTGCACACAAAACCTGTCTGAGTCACACAGAAGGACAAGTTACATCACAACACTGAGCTAAAGAGATGCCTCATCCTGCTCTCTCTGTAGGAATGTAGTTCATGAGGAGACATGAAGTACAGAGAGGAGGTGGGGATGTGGATAATATGCAGCAGCACTTGTATGCAGTCTCCATTACCCCAGTCTGTCCTGTCCGTCCTCTCTGTACTTCATGTCTCCTCATGAGCCGCTTTCCTTCAGAGATTCTGCTGAACATCTTATCAGCTGTATTCAGGATTATAATCCCTGACAAGCAGAGCAGATAGGAGGATGAGGCAGCTCTTTACCTCAGGTGTTGTGAAGTAACTTATCCTTCTGTGTGACTAGGACAGGTTTTGTGTGTACTAATAGTACAGCGGCCATTTTATTTCTCCTTATGATTGCAATGCAAAGCAAGATATTTCAAGCCTTTATTTGTTATAATCTGGATGATTATGGCTTACAGCTTAAGAAACCCCAAAGTCACAATTTTAGGTCCCCTTTGCTCAGGGGGTATGGATTAATTAGCTGATTAGAGAGTGACACTTTGAGCCTAGAATATTGAACCGTTTTACAATATTCTCATTTTAAGCTGCATTAATGCAACTCCTTTTAAGTTGCATTACTGAAATAAATGGACTTTTGCACGATATTCTAATTTTCCGAGTTTCACCTGTATATTTATAATAAGGTAATATTTAGGTATTTTCATTTTCTTAATTCCCGGAGAATCCCTTTAAGGATACAAGACACTGTTCAAGCACAAAAACTCAAGGAGATTCCTATGTACCAGAACCAAGAAAAGCAGAATAAAAAAAATATAAATAAAAAAAAAGGTTCAGTTTCTGCCGACTCCCACCACAGCAGATCTGTTCTTCCTTTAAGATATGTCCAGAGGTACCTTCCACATCGCCTATTTGTAATAGGTACGGACCTCATCAATAGGAGCATTGACTTTGCCTGTAAGGGTGAAGTGGCTAAAAGTGAAAATCCTCACCAAATGACTACACTCAGAGTTCTGCATGGAGACCGGGCAGTTGATGTCTATGGGTAACAGGCAGTGGGTAAGATACGGCAGAGGGTCCAATCCAATGTCTAAATATAAAATGGCATATTTCCTTACGTGACGACGCTTTGGGTTTCCTACGCAACATTCTGCTCAGAGGCTCTTCTGGGGGGGACCCCGACAATACGGTAAACTGATTAACAAGATGCTGGGCTGATAACTTCAAGCAGCGTAAATATACAAACTAATGATCACATGTAGGGGAACTCTAAGCAAAAGTCTTCCCAATTAAAGGGGTTCTCCCACTCCAGTACATGGCATTTATCATGTAGTAATGTATTGCGATTCTCCATATTGCCTCCTTTGCTGG
Source organism: Bufo bufo (assembly GCF_905171765.1). Classification (NCBI taxonomy): domain Eukaryota; kingdom Metazoa; phylum Chordata; class Amphibia; order Anura; family Bufonidae; genus Bufo; species Bufo bufo. Next base: position 25,333,372 of record NC_053393.1, read on the forward strand.
CTGGATTCATTTTATTCTTCACATTATACACTGCTCATTCCCAGGGGTTAGGACCACCCTGCAATCTAGCAGCGGTGGTCGTCCCTGCATACTATAGGAAAAAGTGCCGGCCGCTCTGGGACCACAGGAGTAGAGCAGTGTGCAAGCACGACCACCGCTGCTGGATTGCAGGGTTGTCGTAACCATGGAAACCAGACGTGTATAATGTGATGGAAAAATGAATCCAGTCATCAAAGGAGGCAATTTGGACAGTCACAATACATTAGTAAGTGGCTTGTATTACCTTCCTCTACTTGCCGAAGTGACAAACCCTATAAACGTGAATTTTAATCTTAAAGGGGTATTCCCATCTTATAAAGTGATGGCGTATGGCTAGTACATGCCATCACTTTATGATCATGTAGATCGGACCTCTAGGACCGCCACCAATCCTGAGAATGAAGGGGTCGCCGCGCTGCTATAGCTCTCTGGTCCTTGGCTAGTTGTCCCTGCAGAGCAGCGCTCAACTGCAGCTCTTCTCATTTACCTGACTGGGCCAGAGCTGCCATTCCCTGCACAGCGGGTGGCCAGGGTGCCGCTCAGCAGGAGAAAAAACTGAGCGGAACCAGTTCTCCACCCTTTCATCACCCAAAGGTTGTACCCTCCACAAATCATAAAATGGAGGAGGCATATCTTAGATGTAACTACCCTTTAATATACCCCGATATATCAAAAGGTATTGTCCCAGAGCAAAGACCCAAAAATTTCTTGCAACTATGTCCGATTTCAACAATTTTATATGCAGTCCCCCATGTCACCAATGCTCAGACCCCAGGGTTCAGGGTCTTGGCTTAGCTCCTATTTATGTCCCTTTGGACATAAATCTGAATTTTGCATTATGTATTAATGAAGATATTCGTTGACAAACCAAGTGTTTTCACAAACTGGGACCCTGGACAGAGTTCACATGACTTATGTAATTTACATGTATATATTTTTCCAGACAAGCAGCACATTTCATTTCTGGAAAGTGGAGTCCCCCTTTAAATTCACAGCTAGCCAATGCAAACACATTGCTCTACAATCTTGCAAGAAACAAGCTGAATTAAAATGAAGCCCATTCACTTGTAATAGCCGAGGCTAGAAATAATCTGCTAAGTTCAAAAAATACATAAATCTCTTTAGTAATAAATTCTGGCGGCAGCCGATCGCTTGTCATAAAAGCCCCCTTGATGCTGCACCCCTAAAAACCCCACAGCACACGCCGAGACAGTAATAACTCACACGTAATATAAAAGATTAGCACCCTTGATAGTGTCACCACCTACACAATAAGACAAAGCCTTGATTGTCCACACGTAGAAATTACACAGAAGAGGAACTGTGGAAGAATCAGCACCGCTAGAAGCTGGCATGTATTGGCATCTCTATAGGAAGAAGCGGCTCTGGGAAAACCACTTGATCGCTAGTACAGTGGCACGACACCTCAGCTTAGTATCCACAACCAGGCAATGGTTTTGGCTGCTTTAACAAAAAGAAAACATTTTTTTGGCTGAAACTCAAGTCTTTGTCACGTATTACTATGAAGTCGGGAGGTAGCCATTAAAGGGGTTGTCTCATCATGGACAAATGGGGGCATATCGCTAGAATATGCCCCCATTGTCTTTATAAGACAATAAATGTCTTATAGGTGCAGGTCGCACCAATATTGAGGACGGAGCCCTGCGCTTGGGCAGCCGCCCTCCATTCATTTTCTATTGGGCCGGCGAAAATAGCCGAGCGCTGCCTCGGCCATTTCCATCAACGCCATAGAAATGAATGGGAGCGGGGGGCCACGAATGTGCGGTACGCTCCTATTCACTTCGATGGGGAGCCGGCTTGGGGGTGGCCGGTCCGGAGTTCTCCAACCGCCACTCTGTTATCGATATAGGTGTGGGGACTGGAACCTGTAAGACAATGGGGGCATATCCTAGCGATATGCCCTCATTGTCCATGATGAGACAACCCCTTTAATATCTACTACAGGTTACGACAGCAGCCTCATGTAGTAAAGCAGGGATCAGCAACCTCGGCACGCCATCTTTTCAGAAACTACGACTCCCAGAATTATTCATTTACTTCTATGAAAGTAAAAAAAAAACCAGCCAAACATGTTTGCATGCTGGGAGTTGTAGTTCCTCAGGAGCTGGAGTGTGAAAGGTTGATTATCCCTGTGCTAAAAAAAATCCCAAAATGTCATCTATGCCCACACTATAAAATCTGAGTCTGTAATCTGCAAAGTGTTTGTGACTCGATAGACTCCGGCGCCTTCAAAAGCAAAGGGAGCTGGACCTGGCACCGCGGATGGATGAACCGCCACTGAAATAAGAGGATTCCTTATAATAATAAAATAATAGTACAAAAACCCAAGTTCTCCCCCCTCCCCCAAATGAAAGGAAACTATTAACTGTTCCCAACATTTGCTAAGCAATGAAATTATGGCTGTAACCATCCATCAGATTGTCATCAAAAAGATTTGCCAGACAATGACCGCAGTGATTGAGCGCTGCGTGAAACGCGGGGACACATGGGCATGCAGAAGGCTCCATACCCTGCAGTACCCTGGCATGGCCACTACACAGGGGGTGTAGTCTTCTGCTTCTTGCCCTGTACGCTGTATGTTTTTCGTTGCAGGCAGGTGCCCGAAACAGCCGATTGGTTGGGTGCCATGTGTCGGACCCCCGCCGATCTGATTTTTTTATCTTTTAGTTTACGCCACACCCCGCACTACAGTAAGACAACTATGCAGCAGTGAAGTTTGCGTCCACAGTGACCTCACAACACGTGACCTCACTATTCTATGGCTACCGTGGGACGTTCTGTCACTATGGACGCAGCTTCACCGTGGCCTGGTTGTCGCACTGCGGAGGAGCAGAACAGCAAACATATTACAAAGTTCTTATTAGAAAATTCTTGACTTTTTGGAGTCCTGGTTATAGTCCTTTAGGAACATATTCCTCTTGTGGCCATCACATTCACACATCTCCATCAGCCATCGTGCCTCCATTTTCTAGAGATCAATGGCGTCACCAGTCTCATTACAGTATGGAGGCGGCACAGGCCGTAGTAAAATGCTGGTGATGTCACCTGAACTTGCAAGCCACTAAAGGCATCACAATTGTCATGGACTATACATAAGAGAAGAATTGCAAAGGATCAGCACAAGGGTCAGCTGGATATCATCCGAGCAATGCAAGTCACAGGTCAAGAAATGCTGGTGGAATAACGCAATGCAAGTCACAGGACGAGTCTGCCCAAAGACAAGTCCTATGGGCTGGAGCCGTGCAAATTCTACAAGTCCCCATGGGAACTTTCCCCCTAAGGAATAATGGAAGTAGTACTGGAGACCACAACTTCATGAGGCACCAGCCTTGTAGACCCAAATCACACCGAAACCCGAGCAAAAAAACAAAACAAAAAATAATCTAACCACTTAATAAATGAATAGCAGGGGCTGCACGAGAAGATTTCTTTTAATTACTGAAGGACTAACTTCTACTGAATGTCCTATTCCTCCGTGGAGGTCGGGTGGGCCTGGCTATAGGCACAATTCTGCTTGCATACAGAGAGTCCATGGCTGATGGACACATGCAGGGATCCACTACCTTCTCCTTGCTCATGGACGTGTGTTATAAAAGTAGCCTGCAGCCCCCCCCCCCCCCAAAAAAGGAAAAATCCTTCAAGGACCTACAGACACTAAGCAAAGACGGAGTTCCTCCTGGTGGAGTCGGGGGGTATAGCCCGAGGAGGAGGAGATCTTTTGTATTTGCATAGTGTCCCTCCTACTAATACCTCTAAGCTATACCCATGGTCTGTGTCCCCCAATGGAAAAAAAAATTGGATTTTTTGTACTCACTGTAAAATCCTTTTCTCGTAGTAGGCATTGGGGGACACAGCACCATGGGTATATGTCCAACTACCACTAGGAGGCGACACTAGACATAAAAGTGTTGGCTCCTCCCCGTTGGGCTATACCCTCTCCACAGACACTAGGCGAGAAACATAACCTTCAATAAACTAATGAGTGACGACGGTCTGTCCCCACTAGTGCTGTGTCTAATGCATGTATCCAATGGAGATTTTCTTTAAAGGGGTTGTCCAGTCTTGGAATCCCATTTTCTCACACCCTATTAGGCAATCGTGAGTTAATTTGGGGGGGGGGGGGGGGGGGGGGGATGTCGTCGGGTCTTCTCTTAAGGATCCCCATTTTTTTGGCCAGAGTGGAATGTGATTATAAAGAGCGTCTCTCTCTGTCTGAAGGACCTGTCCTATACTACACAGACAACCCATCAATATGAATAGGCACTGTGTAATGCTTCTTCCCCCCCCCGCGGAGGCGCTGCAGGGAAGCTGAACACTTAGGGCAAGGATTGCCAACAGATTAGAGCAAATTGCTGAAGGTCCTCAGCCGTGGAATTTTTTAGATTTGCTTATTGTCAAAAGGCCCTTCTAATAAGTAGGGAAATGTCTAAACTGGAGAACCCCTTTAACATGACCAAAAAAATTATGCCTCAATAACCATGGCAGCATGCGCTATCGTGGGATCTCCCCTCCCAGCCCTAAGAATAAAATGGTCTCATCAGTGGGTGGATGAGGGGAGCAGGGGGTGAGTCCTGCATAACCCGGACTCTTCTCTGGCAGTGCTTGACTCTTCTCCGGAGCACAGTCTCCGCTATATTCTAGCAGATAATTGACTGACCACTGATTTCAGAGACATCTGCCACTATTTTTTGCTACGTGTGACCCACAAAAAAAATGTGTTTGCGTGCGTGAGGCCTAACCTATATATTTTTTTTATTTCACCACATCCTCGGATTTGGTGAACGCTCAAGTAAAAAAAAAAAAAAAAAGTGAACTACAAAGTCCGGCAAAATATCGTCTATTACCTTTACAGCTTTTCAACCGAGAGCTTAGGTTGAAATCTGACGGCCTTTGATCTATTAATATTTTTATAACTGTACCTGGCTCCCTTTCCATTACAAAACAAAGATCAAAAGTCTCCTTAATTTCATCTGGGGTGCGGCTTTAGTGCAACTACTTATACAACATCTGCCATTTATGATTTGAGTGCAAACTTTTTAACAGAAGCAAATCTGCCGACTGACACCAGGAACACGAACAGAAAACTCACAATCCTCACCCCACGTTACGGTTCAATGCATAGATTCTTCTTACAAAAAAAAAAATAAAAAAAATGAAGCACCACACTCATTGTAAATGGTAAAGGACAGGTCTACCGAGGTTTTCGTTAGGGTTGTTTCTGCTGCCTGCATGGGACATAGCAATGAGGTAAATGTATGCAGATTTAAAAACTGGTACTAACCCCCCCCCCCCCCCCCATCATTCATTGCAAAGATATGGATCGGTTTTCAGAAAGGAAAACTATCATGAAATGTGCTCTGAAGCAGTGATCCCAACAGTTGCAGAACTATCACTCCCAGCATGCTCTGCAACAACCACAGACAGGGAATCACTGCTTTAAAGGCTAGGATATATAGTCAGACTTAAAGGCAACCCCATTAAGGTCCTCCATCTACAAGTCACAGCAGCTACAAAGAGTTCCTGCCTTCTGGAGGACGCTGTGCATCCATGTTATTACATCTTGTAATGAACAGCGTGTAATGCTTTAAGTCACCTGTGGGGGCGCTGAAGAAAAGCTCAACACCCGTCACCAAATTCCTCCACAGATTGCAGCTGATCATTTCAATCGGTGGGAGAACGTCAGATGGAAAATGAGCGACTGATCAAGAGAACTTGTGGCCAACAGCCCTACAAACCATGCGCAAAGATTTCAAAAGAAAGGACCTGCCTTTTAATGGCAGACAGGGAAGAAAGGTCAGCACTGAATGAGGCTGGCCGGGTCTATGGTCAGCTTTAAAGGGATTTTAGTTATTAAAGTAGAAATGCTACAAAACAGTGCAATACCTACAGTCAACCCTCCAATATCCGTCCATGTCAATCAAAACAACGACTTCTCCTACCCTACGGGTTTTGGCTAAATGCTGAAGACGGTTTAGGCAGATGATAGAACTACTATCAGCACGTTTGTGTCCTCAGACACGGAGGCAGATAAGGCTTTGGTCATATGCAACTGATCGTCAAGCCAGAATTGCTTGGACTTTCTAATGATAGGGGGCGAAAGAGCTGCTTCAGTCCTCAAATTTCTAGAATATGAAAAGGCAGGGGATTGTTCTGCAGGGTTCAGGAGCACTATCCCGCACACAAGCAGACATGGGTCATTTTGTTTTCATACATCAACATTAGGGATGAGCGAATCGACTTCGGATGAAACATCCGAAGTCGATTCGCATAAAACTTTGTTAGAATACTGTACAGAGCAGGAGCTCAGTACAGTATTAGAATGTATTGGCTCCTATGAGCAGAAGTCATTACTTCGTGAAGTCTCGCGGGACTTTAGGAATTCATTTCTACTGTTAAAAACCTTTTACCGAACTTGGGTTCGGTAAAAGGTTTTTAACAGTAGAAATTCCTTAAGTCCCGCGAGACTTCACGAAGTAATGACTTCTGCTCATAGGAGCCAATACATTCTAATACTGTACAGAGCGCTCGCTCCATACAGTATTCTAACAGTTTTATGCGAATCGACTTCGGATGTTTCATCTAAAGTCGATTCACTCATCCCTAATCAACATATATATTTCTACTTTTCTTAAGTGGGCATTGATAGCCGGACGTGTCCTTACACGACGACAAACCCCCTGTGCATAGACTATTTCCTTACCAACATGTTCTGAATCAAGGAAACAGGGCCACACGTCATTAACCTATAAAGTCATTAATGAACATACAGAAAGAAGTGGAGGAGCGCTAAATGTTTAATGTAAGGAAATATCAAAGCAATGACCAACATTTTCATGATAGTTTTCCATGAATTCTTGACGGTCCACAATATCAGCACCTAAAGCATCAAAGGTGAAATCGCATCCCTTTGAGGAGGAAATGTTCTATAAAATCAACATATTCATACCCCCCCTCCTCCCCTTAAAAACTTCCTAGGTATTAATTACATCCAGGCCTTGACACACACTAATGAAGACCACATCTACTAATTGACAAGCAAAACCTGCAGTCTTCCTCCACGTTTTACTATGGGAGACATAGTCTCCATTCCATGTGGCTTTCCAGCGGTAGCAAAACTACAATTGCCATCATGCTCTAACAGGCGGTGACCTGCTGGGAGTTGTGGTTTTGCACTAGCCGGAGAGCCGCAGGCCGGAAACCGCTTTCCTATATTGACATTTCGAGTGTTAAGGCTCAATACATAAGAAAATCGCATGCCCATGGTTTCATGTAGCAGACCCAGACTACTGCACTGTACAAAAAATGGTCATGATATTGCTTAAAAATCGAGTCTTTGTATTTAATCTCATTACAGAATTGCATATTCCTTAAAGCATAGGAGGAGCAGGAAAAGATAAATATACATGTAATATTAGAAGAAGGGGAGAAAAAAATAAAAGACAGAAAATAAAACAGGTTGCATATGAACGTCTTTGAGGCCTGACAGCATTAGAAAGCATTGTAAAACACAGTGCGGGCGCCTCGAAGACTAGAGTATAAAGAGACGAGTGTCAGTATTTGTGGTTAAAAGTGTCAAACATTTGCTGCATTTAAAAGCTGCAGCCTAACAAGAAAATTTTTTTGCATAAAAAGATTTTTTTTTTTTAGAGTTTAAAAAAAAAAAAAGTTTATTTTCTTCCCCGTTTTCTTTGCTCCTCACAAATAACCCTGTTTGCAACCAGAGGGATCGGAGAGACATTGCTTCTTATTGCATTGCAATGTATGACGAGCCCTCTGGCAGTGAAGCAGTTCCATAAGATAAGGTTTTTTTTTTGTTTTATTATATTTTTAAAATCCATTCACTGCCGGTGGTCCTGTACAGGCTCTACAGGTCGCGTTGTCAGTGCAAGGGTTAAAAAACAGGACACCACTTAAAGCCAGAGTACATAACATAGGTTAATAGAAATAGGGTGATCTGTGTAAATAAAATAAATAGCACGGCATCTCACATTAATACTGCTAAAATAGAATTATTTTTTTTCTGTACATTAGCTTAACATGATTGTACTGTCCACATTGCAACAGACCCGTATTAGTCAGCAACCTCAGAAAAGAAGAAAGTACGAGCGCAGCCAGACAAATGCAATAATAATTAAAAACTACGTCTCAGAGATTCTGAATGGCACACAGTTATAAAAAGAAACCCTAGTGAATACTAGAATATTCATCCTGTAGTCAGACCTGACCGCCAGAGTAACTAGTGACTTTATAAATTACAATATTTGACACAAATCTTAGAGGAAGAAGGAAAACAAAAAACTAGTTTTCACGTAATAAATTTAAGGCTTTAAGAACGTCAAGATCCTTTTCTTCCTCTATTTCCCTAGGCTGTATCATTTATCTGATCACCCAACGTGACATTTCCACAGAGAAAAGCATTTCATAGAGTTTTGTGGTTTTTTGTTTCTTTTTGTGAGCCCTGAGAGAACGGTTAAGTTGAACCTTTTTCGTTTAAAAGGGTAATTTTTGTAAACTCTTCTATATATTTGTGTGTATTTCACAAACCTCACAGGATTCAATGCAGGTGGTGGCGTTCGAAATGAAAGAATATTCGGTGTCTGGACGGAAGGCTGGTTGGACGCTGAGGGCCTTGTGAGACTGACGGGGCTGCGGGTAGATTGCACTTTTGCTGGATGTCACTGTAGAGGAGACTACATTACAGGTAAGTGCAGCTGGTCTGGCGTGAATGCTCCTTCGGGTAGTGCCTGCTTCCAGCACCAGTTAAGCAAAGTACATGGTACGCAGTGTGTCCTGGTGAACTTGAACTGCCTTAGCAAGTGCTTGATGGTCTCTGCCGTTGCTCTGACCTGAAGTGTGGCTGCCTTCGGCGCTATAATAAAAGGACATGAATTTACATCATTATAAAGTCAATAGAAAAAAAAACATGGCTCCGCTAAAGCATTGTGCACCACATATACCAGAAACCATTTCAGTGGCAACCTGTAGGAAACCTGCGAGGTTGAACGTTGTGTCGGAGCTGAATGCAGCAGGTTATGGAGCAGGAGGAGCTGATACTGATATTCGCTCATCCCTGAACATAATGTATGAACATACCCTTACCCATCCTGGTCATCTATGACCAGAGGTTGCACATAAAATGGCTCCTCTTACCAGTTTTGAGGAGTATTTTTGGCCAAGGAGTAAAAAAGTTGCAGTAATTTAAATAAATAATACGTAGGCCTACATAATGTTGGGTCTTATTCACGTTGACATCTGTTTTGGCGGGTCTTGCATGCAGGACTTTTCTGTATAAAATTTTAATTAAAAAAAAACAAAAAAAAAAAACAGACCCAGAATAGAAACAGAACAGACTCCATTATAGTTAATGCAGTTTGTTCAACTCGGTTCAAGTTCGTTTTGCTCATCTAACAGGGCAGAATAATAGAAATAAATAGCGGTGGTGTGAAGAGGTTGGTATTTATGCAGGGAAGTCACTACTACTCTTCCCTCTGTTCTGCCCCCTCCAACATACAGTCCCACGTAAATATCACCACCTCTCTCCAGCCCCTCCAACATACAGTCCCATGTAAATAACCTCACCCCATCAAACAGAGTCCCATGTAAATACCAGCACTCCTTTCCCTCCCGGGACCCTAGGGGGTCTGCAGCGAATGCAGAGCAGGCAATTATAGCCAAGTGATAAGGTACAGTCCGTACAATACTGTATATGACTTCTATGCACTTTATCACTTGGTTATAACTGCTTGCTGTGCATTCACTTCAGACCCCTCCCAGGGGCTTAGAACCCCCCCCCCCCCCCCAAGCAGACACCCTGACCAAAATGTATAAATGCCCACCAGGAGGCTGCTTACCCCAGCAGGCCGCCACAACGCAAGCAGCATTGAACACTGGGACCCTGCTGCACGCGTCTCCCACAACACCCTCAGAGCAGGGCAGCCCGCCCAAACTGATCAATAGGCAGCTTTCTTCCAAATAACTAGTATGGAGCTTTGCTATTGGCTATTTCAGGCACCAACAATTATATCATTGTGCCGCCAGCGATGTTCATACCGCGTGCTGCGTTCATGAATGGCAGGGAACTATCGAACGCATTTTAACCACTTCAGCCCCCAGTGCTTAAACACCCTGAAAGACCAGGCCACTTTTTACACTTCTGACCTACACTACTTTCACCGTTTATTGCTCGGTCATGCAACTTACCACCCAAATGAATTTTACCTCCTTTTCTTCTCACTAATAGAGCTTTCATTTGGTGGTATTTCATTGCTGCTGACATTTTTACTTTTTTTGTTATTAATCGAAATTTAACGATTTTTTTGCAAAAAAAATGACATTTTTCACTTTCAGTTGTAAAATTTTGCAAAAAAAAACGACATCCATATAGAAATTTTGCTCTAAATTTATTGTTCTACATGTCTTTGATAAAAAAAAAATGTTTGGGTAAAAAAAAAATGGTTTGGGTAAAAGTTATAGCGTTTACAAACTATGGTACAAAAATGTGAATTTCCGCTTTTTGAAGCAGCTCTGACTTTCTGAGCACCTGTCATGTTTCCTGAGGTTCTACAATGGCCAGACAGTACAAACACCCCACAAATGACCCCATTTCGGAAAGTAGACACCCTAAGGTATTCGCTGATGGGCATAGTGAGTTCATCGAACTTTTTATTTTTTGTCACAAGTTAGCGGAAAATGATGTTTTTTTTTTCTTACAAAGTCTCATATTCCACTAACTTGTGACAAAAAATAAAAAGTTCTATGAACTCACTATGCCCATCAGCGAATACCTTGGGGTCTCTTCTTTCCAAAATGGGGTCACTTGTGGGGTAGTTATACTGCCCTGGCATTCTAGGGGCCCAAATGTGTGGTAAGGAGTTTGAAATCAAATTCTGTAAAAAATGACCTGTGAAATCCGAAAGGTGCTCTTTGGAATATGGGCCCCTTTGCCCACCTAGGCTGCAAAAAAAGTGTCACACATCTGGTATCTCCGTACTCAGGAGAAGGTGGGGAATGTGTTTTGGGGTGTCATTTTACATATACCCATGCTGGGTGAGAGAAATATCTTGGCAAAAGACAACTTTTCCCATTTTTTTATACAAAGTTGGCATTTGACCAAGATATTTATCTCACCCAGCATGGGTATATGTAAAATGACACCCCAAAACACATTCCCCACCTTCTCCTGAGTACGGAGATACCAGATGTGTGACACTTTTTTTGCAGCCTAGGTGGGCAAAGGGGCCCATATTCCAAAGAGCACCTTTCGGATTTCACAGGTCATTTTTTACAGAATTTGATTTCAAACTCCTTACCACACATTTGGGCCCCTAGAATGCCAGGGCAGTATAACTACCCCACAAGTGACCCCATTTTGGAAAGACGACACCCCAAGGTATTCCGTGAGGGGCATGGCGAGTTCCTAGAATTTTTTATTTTTTGTCACAAGTTAGTGGAAAATTATGATTTTTTTTTTTTTTTCATACAAAGTCTCATATTCCACTAACTTGTGACAAAAAATAAAAACTTCCATGAACTCACTATGCCCATCAGCGAATACCTTGGGGTCTCTTCTTTCCAAAATGGGGTCACTTGTGGGGTAGTTATACTGCCCTGGCATTTTCCAGGGGCCCTAATGTGTGGTAAGTAGGTAAATGACCTGTGAAATCCTAAAGGTGCTCTTTGGAATATGGGCCCCTTTGCCCACCTAGGCTGCAAAAAAGTGTCACACATGTGGTATCGCCGTATTCAGGAGACGTTGGGGAATGTGTTTTGGGGTGTCATTTTACATATACCCATGCTGGGTGAGAGAAATATCTTGGCAAAAGACAACTTTTCCCATTTTTTTATACAAAGTTGGCATTTGACCAAGATATTTATCTCACCCAGCATGGGTATATGTAAAATGACACCCCAAAACACATTCCCCAACTTCTCCTGAGTACGGCGATACCACATGTGTGACACTTTTTTGCAGCCTAGATGCGCAAAGGGGCCCAAATTCATTTTAGGAGGGCATTTTTAGACATTTGGATACCAGACTTCTTCTCACGCTTTGGGGCCCCTAGAATGCCAGGGCAGTATAAATACCCCACATGTGACCCCATTTTCCCCAAGGTATTCAATGAGGGGCATGGCGAGTTCATAGAAATTTTTTTTTTTGGGCACAAGTTAGCGGAAATTGATATTTTTTATTTTTTTTCTCACAAAGTCTCCCGTTCCGCTAACTTGGGACAAAAATTTCAATCTTTCATGGACTCAATATGCCCCTCACGGAATACCTGGGGGTGTCTTCTTTCCGAAATGGGGTCACATGTGGGGTATTTATACTGCCCTGGCATTCTAGGGGCCCTAAAGCGTGAGAAGAAGTCTGGAATATAAATGTCTAAAAAATTTTACGCATTTGGATTCCGTGAGGGGTATGGTGAGTTCATGTGAGATTTTATTTTTTGACACAAGTTAGTGGAATATGAGACTTTGTAAGAAAAAAAAATAAAAAATTCCGCTAACTTGGGCCAAAAAAATGTCTGAATGGAGCCTTACAGAGGGGTGATCAATGACAGGGGGGTGATCAATGACAGGGGGGTGATCAATGACAGGGGGGGGTGATCAATGACAGGGGGGGGTGATCAATGACAGGGGGGGGTGATCAATGACAGGGGGGGGTGATCAATGACAGGGGGGGGTGATCAATGACAGGGGGTTGATCAGGGAGTCTATATGGGGTGATAACCACAGTCATTGATCACGCCCCTGTAAGGCTTCATTCAGACGTCCGGATGCGTTTTGCGGATCCGATCCATCTATCAGTGGATCCGTAAAAATCATGCGGACATCTGAATGGAGCTTTACAGGGGGTTGATCAATGACAGGGGGGTGATCAGGGAGTCTATATGGGGTGATCAGGGGCTAATAAGTGACGGGGGGGGGGGGGTGTAGTGTAGTGTAGTGTAGTGGTGCTTGGTGGGACTTTACTGAGCTACCTGTGTCCTCTGGTGGTCGATCCAAACAAAGGGGACCACCAGAGGACCAGGTAGCAGGTATATTAGACGCTGTTATCAAAACAGCGTCTAATATACCTGTTAGGGGTTAAAAAAAACACATCTCCAGCCTGCCAGCGAACGATCGCCGCTGGCAGGCTGGAGATCAACTCTCTTACCTTCCGTTCCTGTGTGCGCGCGTTCACAGGAAATCCCGGCTCACGCGAGATGACGCGTATATGCGTCGCTGAGCGCAGGGCTGCCACCTCCGGAACGCGAATCTGCGTACAGCGGTCCGGAGGTGGTTAATACGCCCAAATGTCTAGTACAGGTATCTGTGGTGATTGTACAGGCGTTAGTGCAATCTGTGTCCGAGACTATACATATTATGTATCAAAATGACTGAAACACAACAGTGCAACCCAATCTATATTTTCATCCAACACCTTTGATTTAGTGTCAATTTATTTCTTTGTATTTTACTTCATTATAAATTAACAGCCCTGTGTTTCTACAGAAAAAATGCTTTTGGTAGCCCACCAAACATTAGGACTGGCAAAATCGCTAAAAAAAAAAAAAGTTACCTAGGACCAAAACTCTGGTTAAGGGGTTAATCAAAGCTGTATACAAATGAGACAATGACAACACAATAAAGTCGATGACATTAATAACTAGCGTACCTGTCGTGCTCTTTATCCACCAGGTGATATCTGGCTCTGAAAGCCACTAAGTGTGCGTAGTATGCAGGAGCGGGGATAGAGACGGATCGAGTGCAGCGGACGTAAGTATGGCACAGCTGGTAAGTGAGGATTTGCAGTTCATCAGAGGAGAATCTGTTATCGTCCCAGAGAACGTGATAGTGAGAGGGTCGGCTCGTTCCCTGTATTGCAAGAAGACCGATGTGTAAGCAAGAGAGTGCTCTAAGACCAGCATGTGAAATAACTCAACCAAAAGATATGAATAAAAGTTTCCTAAGGTACGGGTCGTAACGCCTGGGAATCCTAAAACCCCATCGCCCTGCACAAAGGACCAAACTGAAGGAAGGATTTTACTCATTAGATAGAACGTCATACAACAATGGTCTGCAGGTGCTCTACGGCCTTAGACAGGCTTTATATCCTGCAGTAACAAGCGAGTCCTAGTAAATATCCTACATTCTCACAGAGACCTACCTGTATACCAGCGTGACTACACAGATAAAAATCAAACTCTGATGGGTGTGTGATCTTTGTGTCCACTGTGGTACCAGCAGGTATATTTCCGCTTTTTCCAACCTGTGTGTTGACAGAAAAATATTTAGAGACCATGGGAGACACATTGCAAAAAACATGGTGCATACTGGAGAACAGTCACCTATGGTATATGTCTGCAAAACAGAAACTGTACTAATGATAAAGATTACAACTGGCTGCTTTATTTCTTTTGACATACAAACAGATGTTAAAGACACATTCTGCCGGAACTGTGAAGTACAGTGCATTCAGAAAGTCTTCGGAAATCCCCTCTGATCACAGCTATCAAATAATTAAACAGATTCCAGTCCTTAGAGCAGGAGCTAGGCTGATGCTAACATCATCTGTGGCCCTCAACAGCCACTGATAAAGGTGGACTGGAGTAACAGTTAAAGATAAAATTTCCCAAGTGATTTTTCCTTCGGCTCTTACCCGTTCGTTCCTATCTGTACAGAAGAGCCTTGTATGATGCCTTTTCTGTACAACAATGAAGGTAATTCCAGGCTGATAATCCTTCTCCAATTTAATGCAGGCTTCTCGTATGGCAAGCAGCTCGTGGTGTAATACCTGAAATAAACCAAACGTGTTCAGAACTCAAATTATATCTGCAAGACAGGAGCAGTCTCAAAATGCGCTGCATACGGAGAAACCTACCTGCTGAAACTGCCCCTCAGAAACACCATCCCTATAGAAAATGATCCTTGTGGGCTTAAAGCGAGTAGACTTGTAGAACTGGATGAGCAGCTCTCGGACCATGGCGGCCAGGTCCTGGATAATCTCCTGTCGGTGCTGCTGCACTCTTACGGTGGCACAGTATCGGTTCGGATGGGCATCCATGCTACCGACAACCTACACATACCACCACAGAAAGTCACAAGTTAGTAGCCTGTCTGCTGTAACGGATAGGCGGGGGATTATTTTTATGTATGGCAAACAAGGCAAATGTTCTATGGGACATTCTAAGAACAAAGGCCACTAATAAAATAATTACAAGAATAAATATCTATTGGATATAATGTGGTTTCTTACCGCAGCAATGGAAGGCTTCTTTCCATCCCCTGCAGGAGGATGAGTGACATCTGCTCCAAGGAATATGACAGGCTGCTGAAACACTGGAGGTCTGAAATAAAAAATTAAATATAAATAAAAAATATTTTTTATGTATGGCAAATAAAGTGGAAGTGCAAGCAATGAAGCCCCTGAAAACGTGCCTGTAAAGTCATGGCTGTAGTCTAGATGTCTGCCACAGGACATATGGAATAGCACTAGTGACAGGCTGCAGTATGTCTTTAACCCCTTCCCACACACCTCTGTGCACATAAAGTCAGAGGTTGACCGACTCTCTCTCACCCTAAATGTTTCTTCTTTTTTAACCCCTTAAGGACTCAGCCCTATTTCACCTTAAAGAGGACCTTTCACCGATTCTTACCCTATGAACTAACTATACAGATATGTAGAGCGGCGCCCGGGGATCTCTCTGCACTTACTATTATCCCCGGGCGCCGCTCCGTTCTCCTGCTATGTCCTCCGGTATCTCCGCGCACTAAGTTATAGTAGGCGGAGTCTGCCCTAGCGCTGGCCAATCGCAGCGCAGAGCTCACAGCCTGGGAGGTTATTTTCTCCCAGGCTGTGAGCTCTGCAATGCGATTGGCCAGCGCTAGGGCAGACTCCGCCTACCATAACTTAGGGAACGGAGATACCGGAGGACATAGCAGGAGAACGGAGCGGCGCCCGGGGATAATAGTAAGTGCAGAGAGATCCCCGGGCGCCGCTCCACATGTCTGTATACTTAGTTCATAGGGTAAGAATCGGTGAAAGGTCCTCTTTAACCCTTTCGTGACCAAGGGTCATTGATGCCCTAATGTCCAGGTCAAAATTTACAAATCTGACATGCGTCACTTTATGTGGTAATAGCTTTGGAACACTTTTACTTATCCAAACCATTCTGAGATTGTTTTCTCGTGACATATTGTACTTCATGATAGTCATATATTTGAGTCAATATATTTCACCTTTATTTATGAAAAAATCCAAAATGTACCCAAAATTTTGAAAAATTCACAATTTTACAAATTTCAATTTCTCTGCTTCTAAAACAGAAAGTCATATCTAATAAAATATTTATTACTTAACATTTCCCATATGTCTACTTTATGTTGGTATCATTTTGGAAATGTCATTTTATTTTTTTAGGACGTTAGAAGGCTTAGAAGTTTAGAAGCTATTCTTAAAATTTTTAAGAAAATTTCCAAAACCCACTTTATAAGGACCAGTTCAGGTCTGAAGTCACTTTGTGGGGCCTACATAGTGGATACCCCCATAAATGACCCCATTGCAAAAACTACACCCCTCAAGTTACTCAAAACTGATTTTACAAACTTTTTTAACCCTTTAGGTGTTCCACAAGAATTAAAGGAAAATGGAGATGAAATTTCTAAATTTCACATTTTTGGCAGATTTTCCATTTTATTGCATTTTTTTATTTAACACATTGAGGGTTAACAGCCAAACAAAACTCAATATTTATTACCCTGATTCCGCGGTTTACAGAAACACCCCACATGTGGTCGTAAACTGCTGTACGGGCACACGGCAGGGCGCAATAGGAAAGGAATGCCATACGGTTTTTGGAAGGCAGATTTTGCTGGATTGGTTTTCTGAACGCCATATGTTTTTTATTTTTCTGCCGATCGTCTTGTGCAAGGGCTCGTTTTTTGCAGAAAGTGTTGAGGTTTTAATTGGTACCATTTTTGGGTACATAGGATTTTTTGATCATTCATTATTACACTTTATATGGCAAGGTGACCAAAAAATTGGCTGTTTTGGAACAGTTTTCATTTATTTATTTTTACAGCGTTCATCTGAGGAGTTAGGTCATGTGATAGTTTTATAGAGAAGATCGTTACGGACGTGGCAATACCTAATATGTATACTTTTTCTTATTTATTTAAGTTTTACACAATAATAGCATTTCTGAAACCAAAAAAATTATGTTTTAGTGTCTCCATAGTCTGAGAGCCATAGCTTTTATATTTTTTGGGCGATTGTCTTAAATAGGGTATCATGTTTTGCGGGATGAGGTGACGGTTTAATTGGTACTATTTTGGGGGTCATAAGCCTTTTTTATCGCTTGCTGTTGCACTATTTGTGATGTAAGGTGACAAAAATAGCTTTTTTTGGCACAGTTTTTTTTATTTTTTTTTAATAGTGTTTATCGGACTGGGTCTATCATGTGATATATTTATAGAGACGGTCGTTACGGACGCGGTGACACCTAATATGTGTATTTTATTTTTTTATTTTTTTTATAGGAAAAGGCAATTTCTTTTTTTAATTTACATTTTTATTTATTTTTCATTTTTATTATTTTCACTTTCCTTTTTTTATCAAGTCCCTCTTGGATCATGAAGATCCAATGGGGCTGATGGCTGTACTATACTTTGCAATGCTCTTGCATTGCAAAGTATAATACTATTAGATGCCCTGTAGGTGGCAGCACCAGATGCCTTTGCCATGGCAACCGGACGCCTTTGCAAAGCGTCCGGTTGCCATGGCAACCATCGGGCGCTGCTATCAGCGCTGCAGCCCCGATGGTTCAGAGAGGGAGCTCCCTCCCTCTATTAACCCCATGGATGCTGCAACCGCAGCATCTATGGGGTTACAGCAGAGCGCAGATCAGAGCCTGAAACCGGCATTTTTTCCACTGCCGCGATCCGATTGGTTAGTCTGCACAGACTAACCAATCGGATCGATTGTCGGCAAGGGGCCACTCTGATTGGTCCCTTGCCGGCATTACTGAACTGTATGCTGTCCGTGACAGCAGCAGTGCGGGGGCAGAAGCTTTAATCCAAGCGCTTTGCAGCGCTTGGATTAAAGAACTGTCTTGACGTTTATAGACGTGATAGCTGCACGGGGCATGTGCAGCTATCACGTATATATACAGATTGCAGTCGGGAAAGGGTTAAGGACTTGGCCATTTTTTTGCAAATCTGACCAGTGTCACTTTAAGTGCTGATAACTTTAAAACGCTTTGACTTATCCAGGCCATTCTGAGACTGTTTTTTCATCACATATTATACTTCATGACACTGGTAAAATGAAGTAAATTTTTTTTTTTTATTTATAAAAAAAATAAATACCAAATTTACCAAAAAAAAGTTTCAATTTCTTTACTTCTATAATACATAGTAATACCTCCAAAAATAGTTATTACTTTATCATTCCCAAAATGATCCAAACATGAAGTAGACATATGGGGAATGTATTTTATTTTTGGGGGATGTTACAAGGCTTAGACGTTTAGAAGCAAATCTTGAAATTTTTCAGAAATTTTCAAAAACCCAATTTTTAGGGACCAGTTCAGGTCTGAAGTCACTTTGCGAGGCTTACATAATAGAAACCACCCAAAAATGACGCAATTCTATAAACTACACCCCTCAAGGTATTCAAAACTGATTATACAAACTTTGTTAACCCTTTAGGTGTTCCACAAGAATTCATGGAAAATGGAGATAATTTCAAAATTTCACTTTTGTGGCAGATTTTCCATTTTAATAATTTTTTTCCAGTTACAAAGCAAGGGTTAACAGCCAAACCAAACTCAATATTTATGGCCCTGATTCTGTAGTTTACAGAAACACCCCATATGTGGTCGTAAACCGCTGTACGGACACACAGCAGGGTGCAAAAGGAAAGGAATGCCATACGGTTTTCGGAAGGCAGGTTTTGCTGGACTGTTTTTTTTGACACCATGTCCCATTTGAAGCCCCCCTGATGCACCCCTAGAGTAGAAACTCCAAAAAAGTGGCCCCATTTTAGAAACTACTACCTCCCCGATACCTCTGACAGCTTCCTGCGCTGCGATGTGCCGGTCTCACTGATCAGCGAATCGCAGCGCTTGGAGCTGCAGGGGGGCGGTGCAGCACCATGCTGCCCTTACCTGACATGGCTGCCTGCCGGTAAGAGCAGCATTGTGCCGCGATTTTCCCCTGATCGTTCCCCAGCACCCCGCAGATCTTGCGCCGTACAAGTACGGCACTGGGCGTTAAGGGGTTAAACTTTTTTTTTTCTTCTTATACTTTATTTAATAACTATTTCCCCCTTAGGGGCTAGAACCTGGGATCTTTTAATCCCTTGTCTATTCAACCTAATAGAGCTCTATTAGGGTGAATAGGATCTCACACTCTCCCTGCTGCCCTGAACACACGGCTTCAGTAGCGTCCTGGCTGCCATGGTAACTGATCGGAGCCCCAAGATTTCACTGCTGAGGCTCTGATCGGAACTGCCACTGCCACCAATGAGGAGGAAGGGAGGGGACCATGTGGCCACTGCCACCAATGACTGTCAGAGGCCGGGTGCCAGCTATGCGATTCTGCAGCCGCCACCCGCAGCCTGTATTTGTAATAATGGGTTAGTTATCCTCATTAGTGGCGCAGTGGCCACATCCCCTCCCCTCTTTCTTGTCATTTGTGGCAGCGTCGGCACTGTGGGGAGAGAGGGAGAGACTCCTTCTCTACTGTGCTGCTGAGGAGAAGATGGCGCAGCTGAGAGAAGCGCGTGCCATGTTCTGTGATACTAGGCTGTGCAGTAGCGCAGCATAGTGTCGGTAAAAGGCAAATCCCGGTATAAAAATCGATCCGGGTAAAAAAAGTATAGATAATTTGATACCCGATGCAACCCTAGTCACGTTATGAGCGGATTCAATACGGTTATCTTCCATGGCATGTGGGTGAAATTTTATAAAGGTATCCACTATGCTGCAACTGTCAAACTATGCAAATTTTCCACCTGGAAATTTGCAGCATTTCTGCCAAGTGTGGCCACTTCAAACGCTTTGGCCTTCAGAGGAAACCGGTGTGCATAGCTGGTCTGAACTGCAGTGTGGTTGACCTAACTACTTGTAAGGTTAACAGAAACCTTCCCTCCATATTCCTATTACACATTCTCCTACAGAGAATCACTGCTCCTGGGGTCCTTACCTGCCCTGGGGTAACAGGATGTTATTGACTCCTCCTAATTTGACGTTGATCTTCAGGCAGAGGTTTGACAGAGTCTGTGGCGTGGTTCTCTGCACATTCTTCATCTGCACACACTGCGTTGCCATTCCCAACACAGTGTCTCCCACGCGCTTCACCTCAGCTAAAAGCAAAACGGGAATTATTACTTTTCGCCAATGTCAGGAATACGACTGCTGCTGAATACATACTCAGATGGCCTGATCAGTCTACATATGGGGTCTACTTTAACCCTTAGGCTCCAGTGCCATACAGACCAACGGCTATTGTCTGCGACCATCAATAATGCTGATCGCAGTCATTTAAGCCATTAATTGTCAATGGGGACAAAACAGACGAGGATGCATCAGTTCAGTTTTGAGGCTAAACACAAAACTGCTGCAAGCAGCGTTCAGGAGTCTGCTTTGCAAAATGCAACAAACCGGATCCGGCACAGAAATCAATGTAAGTCAATGGTGCCAACAGTTTTTTCCTGCTTCCCACTACATTGTATGTCATATTAAATGGTGGCATTAAAAAGTACAACTTATCCCACAAAAAACAACCCCTAATTATGGCTATGTGAACGTGAAAATAAAAAATAATGACTCCAGGAAAACAGGGAAGAAAAAGAAAAAAGAAAACCTCCAGTATCCAAGGGGTTAAAAGTCACAGACCACCACAACAGCAACCAGGACCCTCTCACTAAGGGTGCATTCACACGACTAAGTGGTTTGCGGTCCGCAAAAGAGATACCCATTGTGTGCGTTCTGCATTTTGCGGACAGCACATGGCCGGCGCTATATAAAGAATGCCTATTCTTGTTCGCAACCGCGGACAAGAATAGGACATGCTCCATATTTTTTGCGGGGCCGCGGAATGGAACAACGGATGCGGACAGCACATAGTGTGCTGTCCGCATTTTTTTGCAGCCCCACTGAAATGAATGAGTCCGCACCCGTTCGACAAAATTGTGGAACGGATGCGGATCCATTTATACGGTCGTGTGAATGCACCCTTATACATATGGCAAGTAAATGATCGCAGCTGCAGTCAGACAGCAGGGTCAGTCACCAGCAAGAAAACAATCCCAGCAGAGGATGCATAGGACACAACAGTGTGTTCGGATGTTAGTAATGCTCACCATACACAGGCGTCTTCCCAGGAAGGATTACAACAATCAGTTGTAGACCCGTGTACGTGTTCTTCAGATGTCTAAACATCGGTTCCACGCTATCTGCTCCTTGGGCATATTTGCAGAAACACGGCTGCCCCTGGATGGGCATACCAGCATCACGGGAGATTTTCCGCAATTGTTCAGTGAAAGTCCTAAGAAAGCAAAAGGAAAAAAAAAAACACATTAGCAAAATTGCTAGTATTATAAACTCACCAAAGAAAGCATGGAGAAGTCCTACAACCGATCCAGGGGACAAAAGATGGAAGAACAGACATTACTTGTGAACGCACAAGGAACATATGCACGTGCACAGAAGAACCTACACCAGCTGCGGTTCCCTGCACAGCTCAGTGGTCAGAATGGCGCTGGGACACAGCAATGAGGTCAGACCCCACCGATCATGAACCTCTTGTTGATCAGGAGGGAGCTGCCTAATGTCCTGTAGCATGTATGTCACAATGAGCTCATGGGCATTGTACCCACAAGATCCTCAGCAGGATACTGGGAATGTGAGGCTCCGATGGGTAACCAGAGCAGACAAGTGCCTAGCAGACCATGCCAGAAGGGGCCATTTTGGAAGCGCAGGAACAAGTAAACATAAATTAAAAATAGTAACCAACTGGGCATCTGCACCGCTGGTTTAAGAATGCCCATTACTAGCTGCATGGATGTGCTGCTCCCAGAACAAGTGCAACTGGAAACAGATTGCGGCCAACTGCAATATTACAGAAAAATACATATCACAAAATTACACCATCCAGCAATTATTAGTGAACTTGCCCTGCCCCATTACTCTGTAATAAACATGCAACGTGTCAATTAACGGGATATGACAAACAATATAAATTACAAGTCTATGTTAGGGTCACAGGATATTATCACCAGAAAAGATAATCAGAACGTAAAAAAGAAAAAAAAGAAAAAGGATTACGAAGCACTATTTTTCCAAATCTATAAACCTAAATATCCGAAAGCATGTGAAAATTAGGTTCACAACACAATTAAAAATGAATCCTCTTTTGGCCACGGAAAAAAAAGTTGCAAAAGCCACACAATAGCTGGACTTAAAAAAAAAAAAAAAAAAAAAAAGAATTAATAAATAACAAAACCTCAGAAATTTAATGTGTACCAAAATAGCCAACTTGAATCTGGTCACGTAAACCCAAAATACCCTAAGGACTGAACCAGGTAAAAAGAAAAACCTCTAATTTCATTCAAAACTATTTTTTTAAAATAATTTACATAAAAAAAATTATGAAAGTTTAACAAAATATTGACTGCAAGGACTTACTTCAGATGGAGCTCTGTGCACTGCCGCTGAGGAGCAAAGCAAGCAATGGCCCACACTTTTATTTCAATCCCGGTGTGAAACTGCTTGTTCCTCATGTCCCATACACCTTGCACAGGGGTAGCAATAGCCTTATTCTGAAACGTATATAATAAATATATTCAAACACATATTGATAGACACGAGGCACAAAGAAAAAAAAGCAGCTTTACACAATGACAAGGCGATGCAGCAAAAGCATGTGCACGTGTGAAAGGAAAGCAAACTGGTTAGGCTCCATTCACGCGGCCGTGGTGTGTTGCAGACCCGCAAATTGCGGCTCCGCAACACACCCGCCCGACCCCCCTATAGAAATGCCTATTCTTGTCCGCAAGCTGCGGACAAGAATAGGACATGTTCTATCTTTTGCGGAGCTACGGACCCGAAGATCGGGGCCGCGCTCCGCAAATGCGGATGCAGACAGCACACATCCATTCCGTCCCCATAGAGAATTAATAAGTCCGCACACGGTTCCGAAAAATTGCGGAACGGATGCGGACCCATTTGCGGACGTGTGAATGGAGCCTTATCGAGAGAAACAGAGCTGAACGCTGGTCATGCAGATCCCCATTAACCCCTTCAACCCCAGGCCTGTTTTCACCTTCCTGCCCAGGCCATTTTTTTTTGCAAATCTGACATGTGTCACTTTGTGTGGTAATAACTTTAAAACGCTTTCACTTATACAGGCCATCGTACTTCACGACAGTGGTAAAAATAAGTAAAAAATAAGTAAAAAAAAAATATATATAAAAATACCAAATTTACCAAAAATTTTGGGGGGAAAATTAGCAAATTTCTAAATTTCAATTTCTCTACTTTTATAATACATAGTAATACCTCAAAAAATAGTAATTACTTTACATTCCCTATATGTCTACTTCATGTTTGGATCATTTTGTGAATAGCATTTTATTTTTTGGGGACGTCAGAAGGCTTAGAAGTTTGGAAGCAAATCTTGAAATTTTTTGAAAAATTTACAAAACCCACTTTTTAAAGGACCAGTTCAGGTCTGAAGTCACTTTCTGAGGCTTACATAATAGAAACCACCCAAAAATGACCCCATTTTAGAACTACACCCCTCAAGGTATCCAAAACTGATTTTACAAACTGTGTTAACCCTTTAGGTGTTCCACAAGAATTTATGGAAAATTGAGATGACATTTCAGAATTTCACTTTTTTTTGGCAGAGTTTACATTTTAATAAATTTTTTCCAGTAGCAAAGCAAGGGTTAACAGCCAAATAAAACTAAATATTTATTACCCTGATACTGCAGTTTTTTTTATTTATTGTTTATATATTTTATGTGTAAAATTGGGAAAGGGGATATTTAAACTTAATATTTTAGGGTACTTTTCACACTAGCGTTTTTCATTTCCGGCACGGAGTTCCGTCCTAGGGGCTCTATACCAGAAAAGAACTTATCAGTTTTATCCTAATGCATTCTGAATGGAGAGTAATCCGTTCAGGATGTCTTCAGTTCAGTCATTTTGACTGATCATGCAAAAAGATAAAACCGTAGCATGCTACGGTTTTATCTCTAGCGGAAAAAATGCTGGATCTGCCGGATCCGGCATTTTTCCCCATAGGAATGTATTAGTGCCAGATTCTGCATTCAAAATACCAGAATGCCGGATCAGTCCTTCCGGTCTGCGCATGTGCAGACCAGTAAAAATGTGTAAAAAGATACAAGACGGATCCGTCTGTCCGCATGACAAGTGGAGAGACTGATTCGTTCTTGCAATGCATTTGTGAGACGGATCCGCATCCGGATGCATCTCACAAATGCTTTCAGTCACATCCAGATCGGCGGATCTGGCAGGCAGTTCAGACGATGGAACTCCCCACCGGATCACACTGCCGCAAGTGTGAAAGTAGCCTTAGTGTTTGTGTTTTTACTTACTATTAACCCCCTTAGGGGCTGGAACCCTTGTCCTATTCACCCTTAGGCCCCTTTCACACGGGAGAGATTTCCGCGCGGGTGCAATGCGGGAGGTGAACACATTGCACCCGCACTGAATCCAGACCCACTTCTATGGAGCTGTGCACATGAGCAGTGATTTTCACGCATGACATGTGCGTTGCGTGAAAATCGCAGCAGGCTCTATGTTGTGCGTTTTTCACGCAACGCAGGCCCCATAGAAGTTAACGGGGCTGCGTGAAAAACGCAAGCATCCGCAAGCAAGTGAGGATGCGGTGTGATTTTCACGCATGGTTGCTAGGATTAAAGTCTATTCACTGTTATTTTCCCTTCTAACACGGTTATAAGGGAAAATAATAGCATTCATTAATACAAAATGATTAGTAGGTGGTCAATTAAGGGTTAAAAAATAAATGAACTCACCTCCTCCAATTGATCGCGTAGCTGCCGGACTCCTGTTCTTTCTTCAGGACCTGTGGTGACATCACTTTGCTCATCACATGGTACATCACAAGATCCATCATTATGGTAATGGACCATGTGATTAGCACCGTGACGTCACCACAGGTCCTTCGACAGGTCGTGAAGAAAGAACAGGAGACCGGCAGCTACGGGATCAATTGGAGGAGTTGAGTTAATTATTTTATTTTTAACCCTCATTGGCACTGCGCCACCAATGTTTATTATACTGGGGTGTTGGGGGGGGGGGGGGGGGGGGAGGGCACACTGCGCCACCAATGAAGATAACTGACCTGTTAATACAAATACAGGAGGCGGGTGCCGGAATCAAATAGCCGGCACCCGACCTCTGACAGGGAGCTGCGATCCGCTGCAGTTAACCCTTCAGGTACCGCACCTGAAGGGCTAACTGCCGCCGATTGCAGCTCCCTGCCAGAGGTCGGGTGCCGGCTATTTGATTCCGGCACCCGCCTCCTGTATTTGTATTAACAGGTCAGTTATCTTCATTGGTGGCGCAGTGGCCACAGCCCCTCCCCTCCTCCTGTCTCTCTTATTGGCAGCGGCAGCAGCACAGGGGGGAGGGAGAGACTCCTCCTCCTCTGCCTTGCTGAGAAGAACATCGGCAGCGGGGCAGAGAACTATCATCTCCTGTGCCCCGCCGCTGTATTCAACTGCAGAGCTGCGGCAGCCGGTCTAGTCACAAATGGCGACAAGACTAAAAAGTCTTGTCGCCATTTGTAAATTCTAAGTCGCATTGGCGACCATTTTGGTCGCCATCTGGAGCCCTGATATGTACCCTAAAATAGTACCAACAAAACTGCCACCCTATACCGTAGTTTCTTAAATGGGGTCACTTTTTTGGAGTTTGTACTCTAGGGGTGCATCAGGGGGGCTTCAAATGGGACATGGTGTCAAAAAACCAGTCCAGCAAAATCTGCCTTCCAAAAACCGTATGGCATTCCTTTCCTTCCGCGCTCTGCCGTGTGCCCGTACAGTGGTTTACGACCACATATGGGGTGTTTCTGTAAACTACAGAATCAGAGCCATAAATATAGAGTTTTGTTTAGCTGTTAACCCTTGCTTTGTAACTAAAAAAAATGGATTCAAATGCAGAATCTGCCAAAAAAGTGAAATTTTAAAATTTTCTCTCTATTTTCCATGAATTCTTGTGGAACACCTAAAAGGGTTAAAGTTTGTAAAATCAGTTTTGAATACCTTGAGGGTTGTAGTTTGTAAAATGGGGTCATTTTTGGGAGGTTTCTATTATGTAGGCCTCGCAAAGTGACTTCAGATCTGAACTGGTCCTACAAAAGTGGGTTTTAGAAATTTTCTGAAAAATTTCAACATTTGCTTCTAAACTTCTAAGCCTTGTAACGACCCCAAAAAATAAAATGGCATTCCCAAAATGATCCAAACATGAAGTAGACATATGAGGAATGTAAAGTAATAATTTTTGGAGGTATTACTATCCATTATAAAAGTAGAGAAATAGAAATTTGCAAATTGCTCCAACTTTGATTCATTTTGTATTTTTTATAAATAAAAACCAATTTTTTTGACTCCCTTTTACCAGTGTCATGAAGTACAATATGTGATGAAAAGACAATCTCAGAATGGCCTGGATAAGTAAAAGAATTTTAAAGTTATTACCACATAAAGTGACCCTGGTCAGATTTGCAAAAAAAAAAAAGCCTGGTCCTTAAAAGGGAACCTGTCAGCAGTTTTATGGTGTCCTAACTAAGGGCAACATAAATAAGTGATTGATTCTCTTCGCACAATGCTGGGTCACTTTCTTTAATTGACCCAGTCAATCTGCCAACATCTTGTATTGAAAAGCTCCAGCTGATAATGATGAAACCTGAATATTAATGAGCTCCTGACTCTCCCGCCCACCTGCTGCTGAATGACAGTTATTTTCCATATGAACCAGCAGCAGGTGGGCAGGGGAGTGGCTATAGCTCTGAATTAAATAAACGCTGGACTCAACGACATCACGCTGGACTCCAATCAGCTCATTAGCATGCAGCATCTTTGTGTGTATATTATGAGGTAACCATCTGTCACTCCAGTAAGTGAATACATCTAAGGCACTTTTTAGTAGTTAATGATTGTTTATAATTAGTTAGATTATAATCAAATATCCACATGA
The DNA here is from genome assembly GCF_905171765.1 of Bufo bufo. Taxonomy (NCBI): domain Eukaryota; kingdom Metazoa; phylum Chordata; class Amphibia; order Anura; family Bufonidae; genus Bufo; species Bufo bufo. The sequence goes on from NC_053393.1 coordinate 25,360,662, forward strand.
CAGGTTCCCTTTAAGGTGAAATATGGCCGTGTCCTTAAGGGGTTAAAGCCCCTCTGATGCACCCCTACAGTAGAAACTCAAAAAAGTGATCACATTTTGAAAACTACGGGATAAGGTGCCAGTTTTATTGGTACTATATTGGGGATTTTTTATTGCTCTATATTACGTTTTTTGTGAGGCAAGGTATCAATAAAATAGATGTTTTGGCACCGTTTTTCTTTTTAACAACGCTCATCTGACAGGTTAGATCATGCGCTATTTTTAGAGCAGGTTGTTACGGACTCAATAATATAAAATATGTCTACTTTCTATGATGTTTGTTACAGTTTTACATAAAGCATTTTTGAAAACAAAAATTAGGTTTTTGTATCTCCATTTTCTGAACGCCCTATTTTTTTATTTATTTTTTCTGCCGATCGCCTTGTGCAAGGGCTCGTTTTTTTGCAGGAAGAGTTGACGTTTTTATTGGTACCATTTTTGGGTACATATTTTTTGATCACTCATTATTGCACTTTATGGGGCAAGGTGACCAAAAAATTAGTTGTTTTGGCGCAGTTTTAATGTATTTTTAAAGCGTTTACCTGAGGGATTAGGTCATGTGACTTTTATAGAGCAGATTTTTATTTTTACTGTGTTCACCTGAGGGGTTAGGTCATGTGATATTTTTATAAACCTAGTGGTAGGTTGTGGTGGCTCACTAGCAAGTAGTTAGGCTGGGTTCACACCTGAGCGTATTCGATAAGCGCTTTTTACAGGCGTATTTTGGAAACGCGCGTAGTACGCGCGTTTGTGTGATTAATCCAATGAAAAACTGCCACAATACGCGTGACAATACGCCCCAAAGAAGCTCCTGTACTTCTTGGGGCGTAGGGCGTTTTACAGCGCGTTTGTACGCGCTGTAAAACGCTCAGGTGAGAACCATGCCCATAGGGAAACATTGGTTTTTGCCCGTTGAGCGTTTTACAGCGAGTAGGAACGCGCTGTAAAACTCTCAGGTGTGAACCCAGCCTTAAGGTATGGTGCTGCAAGCTCATATAGAGGGAATCACCCCACCCTCTCTTAAAAGGCAAATGTAGTAATAGAGTAATGAGCGAGCACTCATACACTTGGCAACCAGATTGACACGTGCAGAAAATATTTATTAAATCCCCATAAAATACAAGTAATAAAATTTATAAGAACAATGTAGCAATAATATACAACATTACAGTCACATATATTGTGGTAGATACGATCGATACTATATTCAATAAAAATATATTCGATAGAAATATTCGATAAATTGAATGGTAGAAAATTCAATACCACTCAATAGTGTCGATATATTATTGAATTTATATCACACCAAAAAACTTCAAGTATATGCTGTTATTTGGGAAAGAGGGGGTATTATCTTCTAGCGCTCTATCCCAATTTGGGAAACTGAATGTCACTGAAAATGCTGTAGGTGTATTCACTGGGAGCGCAACATGTCCATAAAGTGTCCACAGGAATCCTGATAATGTGAAAAGTCTCTTATAGCATATCCTTTTAAGGTCGATATGAGCTTTGAATCGAAGAAAACTTTAAATCGATATTTGGCTTACCGTCTAGCGTCTGCTGTCTCTCTATTGCTTCAATGGAGCTTTAAATAGGGAGACAGCAGACGCTAGACGGTAAGCCAAATATCGATTTAAAGTTTTCTTCGATTCAAAGCTCATATCGACCTTAAAAGGATATGCTATAAGAGACTTTTCACATTATCAGGATTCCTGTGGACACTTTATGGACATGTTGCGCTCCCAGTGAATACACCTACAGCATTTTCAGTGACATTCAGTTTCCCAAATTGGGATAGAGCGCTAGAAGATAATACCCCCTCTTTCCCAAATAACAGCATATACTTGAAGTTTTTTGGTGTGATATATATTATTGAATTTATAGACACTATTGAGTCATATGAATATAGTGTCGATCATATCTACCACAATATATGTGATTGTAATGTTGTATATTATTGCTACATTGTTCTTATAAATTTTATTACTTGTATTTTATGGGGATTTAATAAATATTTTCTGCACATGTCAATTTAGTTGCCAAGTGTATGAGTGCTCGCTCATTACTCTATTACTACATTTTTATAGACCTAGTTGTTATGGACGTGGCGATACCTAATATGTAAATATTTTTTATGTATTTCACTTTAGCACAATACTAGCAGTTTTGAAACAAAAAAAATAATGATGTTTTAGTGTCTCCATGTTCTGAGAGCTATAGTTTTTATTATTTTTTGGGCGATAGTCTTAGGTAGGGGCTCATTTTTTGCGGGATGAGGTGACTGTTTTATTATTATTTTGTGGGACATTCGCCTTTTTGATCGCTTGGTGTTGCACTTTTTGTGATGTAAGGTGACAAAATTGGAATTTTTTTTACACCGTTTAAAAAAAATAAATAAAATTTATGGTGTTTATCAGATAGTGTGGATCATGTGATATATTTATAGAGCCGGTCATTACGGACACGGCGATACCTAATGTGTGTTTTTTTTCTGTTTTATTATAAAATAAGGGGAAAGGGGCATTTTCTTTTTACTTTATTAATTTTATTAAAAACACAACTTTTTTTCCCCCCTTTACTTTATTTCTGATGTTCACTTTTGGGGGTCTGATCCCCTCTGCAATGCATTACAATACACCTGTATTGTAATGCATTGCCTGTTAGTGTACTACAGAGAGCCATACCCTAACAGGTTGCCTAGGAGACGGGCCTGAGGCTGGATCTCCTTGGCACCCGTAGAAGGCAGGTCCCGATGCAGTGTAAGGCATCGGGCTGCCTTGTCGATGCGCTCACTCACCCGACAAACCCTTTCTATGGTCGCGGTCAGCGGCATAGAAGGAGTTAATCAGCCGGTATCGGCTTTTACAGCAATGCCGGCGGATACAGCAGAGGTTCCCATGACGTAGTAGTATGTCATGTGTCGGGAAGAGGTTAACTTCTATTTTGTTTTATTATTATTTATTATGCCCCCAGATGCACGGGGCAAAACCTCCTGCAAAGAAAGATTGTGAATAAAAATTAAAACATCTAAAATGATCCCCTATAAACATTTACAAAGCACCGCAAATGACAACAGCTACTGCTCTGCCCCCATGCTTTACACTGCAAGCTCTGTGTGCTCAGATTGGCTGACACGTGTAAGCCCAAGTTTACCGGTAAGGCCTCATGCACACAACCGGGCTGCAAATTACAGATCTCAACTGTGTGTATGACGCACTTACCCAACAGAACTGCCTACTCTTGTCTGCCAAACAGACAAGAAATAGGACGCTCTATAATTTGTGGAACGGCCGCATAGATGTGGACAGCACAGAGGTAACGTCCATGTGCTGTCTGCATTTGTGGACCCATAGGAATCAACAGGTCCAGGTGCAATCCCCCAAAAATAAGGGGCCGGACGTGGACCAAAACAGCTGTGCCCATGAGGCCTAAGTGAGTGCATGATCCAGCACTAATCCAAATGAGCCGCAGCAAGAAGTGGCATTGGGGGTTCTACATCAAAGGGATTTTCCAGGACTACACTCTGAATAGGCCATGAATATCAGAACTGTGGGCGTCCAGTTCCTGGTAACCCCGGTGATCAGCTGTTTGATGGGGACCACTCTGTTCACATTGCTCAGTAAACCTGCACACCGTACATTTAACCCTTAGGCTACCAGCGCCATACATGTACGGCGCTGGTGATGTGTAAACATGACGCCCGCTCGTGCACCGGGTGTCATGGCCGGCAGATCTCTGCTATTTCATACAGCAGAGACCTGCGTTTATTTACTGTGACCGACAATAATGCCAATCGTGGTAATTAAATGCTTTAAAAGCTGTGATCAAGTAAGATCACGGCACCTAAATGCGCAAAAACGCTGAAGCTTGCGCTTCCGGTCTTCCTACTTATGCCTCGTGTGTCCAATCCGGGCGTAGGTAGTTGCGCTGAATACTAGTAGCCTTACTGAGTAGGCTAACAGTATTCAAACTGCAATTCATATTTTGGCCACCAGATGGCAGGCCAGGATAAGAAATGAGCAAAATAAGCCAATAATAAATTCCTGATAAACCAAAATTTTAAAAAAAAAATGGAATTAGACTTACCGGTAATTCAGTTTCCATGAAATCACCATGACGGCCACAAGGAGATTGACCCATGACCTCTGTGGGGGCAGGAAACAGAGAAGAGGTTAAATTGCCCCCTCCCACCACCACACCTCAGTGTTCCAAAGATATCAAGTGCCAGAAGTGTCTTAGTATTTCCCAGTATTACATCATACCAGAAAATACCGGTGAAAAGAACTTAAAAGAAAGGGAGGGAATATATGGGCCGTCATGGTGATTTCATGGAAAGTGAATTACCGGTAAGTCTAATTCCGGTTTTCCCATATCATCACCATGACGGCCACAAGGAGAGTTATAAAATTATTTTTTAAGGGTGGGGGCAACCGCTTGGAGAACCTACCGACCAAAGGAGAGGCCAGAGGTTCCAGATAAATCCAAACGGTAATGTTTCACAAATGTGTGAATACTAGACCAGGAGGCGGCCCTGCATATATCATCCAGGGAGGCCCCTGCTCTTTCAGCAAAAGTAGTGGAGACAGCTCTGGTAGAGTGAGCTCTAATATTGGAAGGAGGATCCAGATTCTGATTCTTATAGCAAAGGGTAATAGTGTCTTTAATCCATCTTGCAATGGAGGATTTTGAGACCTTGGATGCTTTATTCTTTCCAGCAAATTGGACAAGCAGGCTGTCAGACTTCCTGAAGTCCCTAGTGGCTTCTAAGTATCTAAGGACTGTACGCCTAACATCAAGGAAATGAAATTTCTCTTCCTCCTGATCCTTGGGATTGTTGAAAAAGGATGGAAGGAGGATCTCTTGGCCTCTGTTGCGGTCTGAGGCTACCTTTGGCAGGAAACCTGGGTCTAGTTTAAGCACAATCTTATCCTCAGTGATGGTAAGGTATGGTTCCCTAATGGAGAGAGCTTGAATTTCTCCCAGTCTCTTGGCAGAGGTAATTGCTATAAGGAAAGCAGTTTTGAAGGAAAGCAATTTAATTGAACAACTCTCCAATGGCTCAAATGGGGAACACATAAGGTTGTTGAGAACTAAATTTAAGTCCCAGGTTGGGCTGCGGGATCTTAGCGTGGGTCTAAGTCTGCAGGCAGCTCGTATGAATCGTTTGACCCATCTATGGTCTGCCAGGTCGGCGTCAAAGAAAGCGCTTAATGCTGAAATCTGAACTTTTAAGGTGGATGGAGAGACGCCCATGTACAGACCTTTCTGTAGAAATTCCAGAATTTTCTGGATATTAGGCCCTACAAAATTTGGATTCTCTTCGCCCGACCATGAACAGAACCTTTTCCAGATCTTCAAGTATATTGCGGAAGTTACTTTTTTTCTGGAACATCTCAGGGTGGCTATAACTTTGTCTGACAGGCCCTGAGACCTTAAGAGGGAGACCTCAGGATCCAAGCCGTGAGCTTCAGGAACTCCGGATGAGGATGCAGCAAAGGACCCTGGTATAGGATGCAGCAAAGGACCCTCTGAGTGGGAGTCTCACTGGTTCGTCTATTGCTAGTTTCAATAGAGGAGCGAACCAACTTCTCTTCGGCCAGAACGGGGCGATCAATATTACTGTGGTTCTCCCCTCCTGAATGACCCTCGGGATGAGAGGCAACGGAGGGGATGCGTACCCTAGATCCCAGCACCATTTTAGGGAGGAGGCATCTATCCTCCAGGGATGATCGCCTGCATTTAGGGAGCAGAATGTTTGTACTTTCGTATTTCTCCTTGCTGCGAACAGGTCTATTGTAGGAAGCCCCCATCTCTGGGTTAGCATATTGAAGACCTCCGGATTCAGTGCCCACTCTGTATGATCTACCACTTGTCTGCTCAAAAAGTCCGCTTCTAGATTCTGGGACCCCTTCAGGTGCATTGCTGAGATGGATTTTAGTTCTTTCTCTGCAAAGAAGAAAATTTCCTCTGAGATACTCTGGAGTTTCCTTGATCGAGTACCTCCCTGGTGTTTAAAGTAGGAGACCACGGTCACATTGTCCGATAGGACTTTCACATGCTGATTTCTTATCAACTGTCTGGCGGAGAGTAGAGCTTCTCTTACCGCATACAGCTCCCTGAAATTTGAGGATTGGGCAGATATCAGATGCTTCCACGTCCCCTGGAAATAGGCTTTGTCGATTTTCGCTCCCCAACCGGATTGGCTGGCATCCGTGAAGATGGTAATTGAGGGTGATTTGATCCATGGGACTCCCTGGGAAAGATTTTTCTCCTTCATCCACCATGAGAGAGAGCTCTTTACTGATCCTGGAATTGGAAGTTTGGAGTCCAGAGAGCCCTTCTTGTTCCAGTGGGACAATAGCCAGTTCTGTATCACTCGGCAGTGAGCCTGTGCCCACTCGACAGAAGGTATACAGGAGGTTAGGAGGCCGAGTAGGCTCATTGCTTCCCTCACTGAACATCCTTTCCGGCGTTGGAAGTGCCTCACCTTGTTCATCAGGGACTGGACCTTGCTCTGTGGAAGGAAGGTTGACTGAGTTACGGAGTCTAGAGTAACTCCCAGGAACCTCACCTTCTCGGATGGAACCAACATTGACTTGGATTCGTTCACTATCCATCCTAGTTGAGACAGGCGGGACAGAAATATTTCCAAGTCCGATAGCAGGAGTTCTTTTGAGTCTGCTATAATTAGAAAGTCGTCCAGATATGGCACTATATTTAACCCTTCCTGTCTGAGTGGGGCTATCATCTCTATCACTAATTTGGTGAAAAGCCTTGGAGCGGCTGAAATCCCGAAGGGTAGTGCTATAAATTGGAAATGACGAATCCGATTGGAAGGATCTAGGATAGCAAATCTTAGAAACCTCTGGTGATCTGGGTGAATGGGGACGTGCAGATAGGCGTCCTTCAGGTCGACCGAGCACATAAATGCCCCTAGCTTTATCAATGGTACTATGGATCTGAGAGACTCCATCTTGAACTTCCTGTAAAGAATAAACTTGTTCAGTTGTTTCAAGTTTATGATGGTCCGGAAGTCTCCTTCCTTTTTCCTTACTAAGAATAGGGTTGAATAGTACCCTTGACCTCTTTGAGACGCAGGAACTGGGATTACTGCACCCTTCTTCACCAAGTCCTGGACTCCTTGAAAAATATTTAGGTTGGAGAATCTGGTAGGCATCTTTGTGACGACGAATCTTGGAGGGGGGAGAGAGGTGAACTCGATCCTGTAACCTTGCCGAATGATATCCAAGGCCCAGGGATTTCTTGATGTTAGAGACCATGGACCCAGGAAATCCTTCCGTCTCCCCCCTACAATGGCGTCATGGTTTGTCCTCGAATTTGGATTGGGGCTTGAGAAGGAAGCCTCTCCCTCTACCCCCTTTGGGATAAGACCAGCGGCCTGACTTGCCTTTCCCTCTAACAGACTTGTTTTGTCCACCGTAAGACCGAAAGGACTGGTTCTTTCTAAAAGGACCTTTCCTCAGGGAATCCCTTCTTCTTGTCGGCCGCTTTCTCAAGAAATTTGTCTAGGACCGGCCCGAATACATATTCTCCTGAAAAGGGGATAGATATTAACTTCTGTTTAGAAACTCTATCAACCGACCAAGACTTCATCCACAAAGCCCGACGAGCTGCATTGGAAAGCCCTGCCTCCTTAGCGCAGAATCTAATAGACTCAGCCGATGCATCTGCCAGGAACCCCGTAGCCGATTTAAGTAGCGGGATGGACTGCAAGATTTCTTCCCTGGAGGTCTTACTGCTTAGGTGGTTCTCAAGCTCTCCTAACCATAAGTACATAGACCTGGCGACAGACGTTGCTGCGATGTTGGTCTTGATGTTAAACATGGAGGCCTCCCAAGCTTTCCTTAAAAGGGCATCTGCCTTCCGCTCCATAGCGTCTTTCAATTGGGCGGCATCCTCAAACGGCAGGAAAAAATGCGTATAGCAGCACAACGAAAAATTAAAGTCTTATCTTGTGGTGGTGCCAGCCGTGTTGGGAGCCAGTCAGAAGTTCCCCCTTGGATGCGTCATATAGAAGAAACCGCAGCACTCTCCTGTCTTCAATTCAGTGGAATTTATTTCACCAGCAAAAAAAATGCGACGTTTCGACCGTAAAGGTCTTTCTCAAGCAACGTTGCTTGAGAAAGACCTTTACGGTGGAAACGTCGCATTTTTTTGCTGGTGAAATAAATTCCACTGAATTGAAGACAGGATAGTGCTGCGGTTTCTTCTATATGACGCATCCTCAAACGGCAGGGCAGTTTTTTTATTAACCTTCGCCACCTGCACATCTATTTTAGGGGTCTCGTCGAACAACTTAGACTGAGAGGGGTCGAACAACAGTCGATTTTTAAATTCTTTGGAAATCCCCAAACGTTTTTCTGGTTCTGACCATTCCTCCAGAATCATTTGTCTAATGTGTTCGTTTATGGGGAAGACCCTGGATTTTTTCACCTTGAGTCCCCCGAACATTTCGTCCTGAAAGGATAAGGACCTAGGGGTTTCCTCAATCCCCATTGTTGTTCTGACTGCCTTTAATAAGTCACTCATCTCTTCAGAGGAAAAATAAAATTTCTTATTATTTTCGTATATTTCTCCTTCAGAGAGAGAGATCATCCTCCCACTGCATGGAAGTGGAGGTTTTATCGTCGGCATCCTCGGATCCAGAGGTAATGATCCTAGAACGCGGACGCTTGCGAGAGGGCTCGTCCTGGGGATCAGACTGAGCAACTCTAGCGGCCCTAATTTCTTCCTGAACCACAGATCTAATATTCTCCATAAGGGACGACTGTTCCTGCTGGACCACATCAGAAATACATGCTTTACACAGCTTCTTTCCATATCCCTCAGGCAGTCTTTTAGCACAAGAGATGCAGCGAGGAGGTTTATTAAACTTTTTTTGCGCCTCTTTAGCCTGAAATAAATATGGAATAGAGGCATCAGAAATAGGCCTAGTAAAAATACAGTGCTATAAGAAAAGCGGACCCCCAGAGGGATACTTACAGGAGGCAGAGAGGGGGCATCAAGCTCCATAACAGTTTGTATCTCAGGACCTGACATATTCTCAAGCAAAGCAATTGCAGTACTCACAGACCTCAGATCAGCGTTCCCATGGCCGTCCCGCCTTTTATTCAAACTGCTCAGCCTCCTGCGCTTTACTTCCGGGTTGCGTCACATGACCGAACCCGGAAGTGACGTCACTGACGTCGGCGTGCGCACACGCCGGCCGCACCAGCCCGACCCACAGGGGAGGAGGAGGAGGAGATTGCGGCCCGGGAGCAGGCTCCAGACCAGCCGGAGCGAGACCTCCCGATATCCCCCAGCCCAGCATAAGCACGCGGCCGCCGGCGGACTGGGGGAGCTCCGATGAGCTTCAGGTAACCAGGAGACCGTCCTCGGACCCTCCTGGAGACAAAGAAAAATAAAAAAGGAGACTATTTCCTATCTTCATCTCCCTGCCGTCCGCAGGGAGACTCTTCTCTGACCCTGGCCACAGTGGGGACAGGAACACTGAGGTGTGGTGGTGGGAGGGGCAATTTAACCTCTTCTCTGTTTCCTGCCCCCACAGAGGTCATGGGTCAATCTCCTTGTGGCCGTCATGGTGATGATATGGGAAAAATGTGATAAGCTCTTATGAGGCACATAATGATCCCAAAAAATTAAAAAAAATTATATAAAAAAAAATAAAATAAGTTTAAAATCACCCCCCTTTCCATATAATTAAAATATAAATAACAAAAAATATAAACCTCATGGCTATCACTGCGAGCAAAAATGCCCATACTATTAAAACAGGGAAAAAAATTCAAATACAGCGAATGGCGTAACGGAAAAAAGGGTCAAAATAGCCGTTTTGCCATTTTTTTTATTGCTTTTCTTACCCAAATTTTTTTTATAAAATGCGATCAAAAAATAACGCTTACCCCAAAAAGGTTATCAATTAAAAGTACAGATTGTTCCGCAAAAAATGAGCCTCTAAACAGCTCAGTAGTCATGAGTATAAAAAAAAGTTTTAAAAAGAATTCTCAAAGTTTAAATTTATTTTTACACTATTTATACATGAAGAACTTATATAAATGGGGTATCGTTGAAATCGTACTGACCCAGAGAATGAAGGGCATGGGTCAGTTTTGCCGTAAACAAAACGCAGTGGAAACAAAACCCGTAAAATGGTGGAGGGATTGCCTTTTTTTCCCAATTCCACCTTATTTGGAATTTTTTACCGCTTCACACAACATTTTAGGCCATAATTAATAGTGGCATTAGAAGGTACAACTTGTCCCGCAAAAAATAAGCCCTCATACAGCTATGTGACTGGAAAAAAAAATCAAAAGTTATGGCTCATGAAAAATAGGGAACAAAATGAAAATGCAAAACCTTCGGTAGCCAAAGGGTTAATGACAGCTGTACTGGGTATTCAAGGGACTGGGACAAAGCTGCAATATTCAGCAGAGCTGCTAATGTACAGCATGCCGGTGTATGGAGCAGGGCACACCATGGCTGCTCCATACAACTGGTTGGAGGGGTCACCAAGAATCAGACCCCCCACAGAACGGTTAGTGACGGTCTATCCTAATGACAGGCCACCCATTCTCTAGTCCTGGGAAACCCCTTTAAAAGGGAATCTGTCACCTAGATAATTGATATTAAACCAAAAGAATGCCCTTCTAGTACTTCATACCTTCTTACCATAGGTTTTTCTTTGGAGCTTATATTATATCTTTATAAAATCCATATGCTGATGAGGCACTATGGTGCCCAAGAGGGCATTATTTTCATTCAAAGGTGCCCAGGCCCGCCCCCTACAGAGCCCAACCACGCCTCTCTCTCCCCGCTCATACACTACTCCCCCAGCACCGCCGTTGCCGCCCCCACTTAGTCACTAGCCGACAATAACCCCGCCCACCCTTTCCCTTCAGCATAGTCAACAGGCACAGTGCCGAACACTGCCTGCGCTCTTCCAGATCAACTGATGACATCAGCTTCAACCGTTTCATTGGGCACGTGCTGAAAACGTCACTGGGCCCGGCGCGTGCTCAGTGAAACAGTTGCCCTCAGTTGATCTGGAAGAGCGCAAGCAGTGTTGGTCACTGTGCCTGTAGGCTATGATGAAGGGAAAGGGTGGGCAGGGTTATCGGCTGCTAGTGACTAAGTGGGGGCTGCAACGGCGGTGCTGGGGGAGTAGTGTATGAGCGGGGAGAGAGGCGTGCTTGGGCTCTGTAAGGGGGTGGGTGAGTGCACTCGATGGGGGCGTTCCAGGGCACATTTGAATGAAGATACTGCCCTATTTGCATATGGATTAAGGTGGATTTTATGAAGATATAATACAAGCTCCAAAGAAAAAGAAGAACATATGGAAAGAAGGTATGAAGTACTATAAGGGCATACCTTTGGTACAATATCGATTCTCTAGGTGGCAGATTCCCTTTAACCTTATCTTAGTTCCACAGAGGAAGTTACTAGCAATTAACACGGTTGCCCCTCGCCCTCAAGTTTCCCCTAGAGCAATAATTTCACATTCCAAGAAATTCTCCCTTCAGTGGAACATTTCTCATTGCCCAGCATTTACCATGAGAGGATTTCCTTTCACACAGGCGTAATACTCTATGTCTTTCCAAAATGCAAAGCACAGCCAAGACAAACAAGACACAGAAAAAGAGATCAAGAACCATGGAGATGTCTACCAAGGGAGCATTTGGCTCTTCCCATACCCTGCCTCCGTAAAGGATTGAAGGAGGTTGAAGGACTCTGCCGGTGACATCGGTCATGTCGTCTTTCACCATAATCCCAAACTCACGGACAAAGGGATCAGTATTGAAGCTTGCACTACGCATCTGAAGGAGACACAAAAATCAAGAGACTGGTTACATTTCTGCTCAATTCAACAAACTCTTTCATACATAGATCTCAATTTACATTCACGTGATTTTTCCCTAAATAAACGATATCGCCCAATAGCAGTGACCTCAATACATGAATTATCTGCACTCATTTTGCAAAATAGTTCAGGGTATGGGCCACATATGTTGAATACGCAGCAGATTTGTCTGCAGAAAAATCCACAGGAAATACATTTACAAAGTGAATAAAAAAATAAAAATAAAAAAATCTCATCCAAACACTGACAAAATTTAGCAACAAACCTGCAACATTTCCAGGAGAAATTCTGTAATAAAATCCACACAATTTGATGTCGATTTTGTTACTGCAGAAAACAAGCAAATACTTTTTCCCGAAAAGGAAATTCTGTTTTGGGTTTGCCCATGTACATCAGAGAGTATGGACGTCATGGGAAGGGATCCTTATTGATGTGATGGGCAATGGACAAAATGTCCCTGCAGCTTCAGGAGCAGCCACAGCAGGGGACAACTAATACAACCATAAACCAAGTATTGTAATATTTGTGAGAACTGAGGGTGTGCCGTGCTCCGCGTGCGTGACCCTGCGTTCTGGACACTGCTCGTCTTGCAGAAGCGAGGCATTATACGGATTTATAATGCTATGTGCACGACCTTATTGCTACAGAATCACGCCGACAGCTTTAGGTCTCTATGATTCTGTAGCAGTAAGGTCACGCTGAGGCACACAGCATCATAAAGTCAGTATAAGGGTCCATTCACACGACCGCAAAATGGGTCCGCATCAGTTCCACAATTCTGGCGACATTTCTTGGTCTGTAGATTATTTTGAGGAATTTTGAGAAGGAATATAGCATTTTTTTTTGTGGGAGTTTGTGGAGAAAAGGTGAGCATCCTTTTATTTTTCTTTGTTATTCGGGGTAGTAGGGTAGTTTTTAGTGTTAATAGCCAGTTTGTTAGGGGTTAATATTGTCATTTTACAATTATTGCTGCCCCCGCTGGTTTCTTCAGCAATAACAGCCGTTGTTAGGCTGTTTTGTGAGAAACCGGCGCCATCTTGTGGAGCTTTCGTCGCTGTGACGAACTCCGTAATATGACGCGGTGCCCGCTCGTTCCTCTTCCCCTTCGACATCGCGGGAGATCGGGAGTCGGTAAGAAAAATATAAAATACTTGTTTTATATCTGTCTGTTTGCTTTCTTCAGTTTGGTACCGTTGCAGCAGTGCTGATCCACGCAGCTGATGGGTCAAGCGGCATACTGTTGCGCGGCCAAGCTCCGCCCCCTTACACATCCGTAGTGTATTGCGGATCCGCAATACACCCGGCCGGCAGCCCCATAGAACTGACTGTCCGCATCCATTCCGCAGAATTGCGGAACGGGTGCAGACATTCACGGACGTGTCAATGGACCCCAATGTCCTGGGCTCCTCCAAAACGAGCAGAATGGCAATTAGGAATGCCGGTCATTAATTATAATACGCTGAGGCTCTCTAAAGAGACCCAGCGTATTAGAACTGTAGTCATGAAATGGGAATACAGTATAAGTTGTCATCAGTCTGAGTACTGTATTTTGTATTTTTTTTTATTGAAAATTTGAATCCCCTAGAACAAAAAAAATAAACAAACATAATGGGAACCGCTGCATACTATTAAAATATAAAACTATTTATCTTATACTGTGAATGAAGTTACAGGGAAAAAAAAAGCATTAAATTGTCCGATTCATTATTTCTAATAGCTTCTCCGACCCAAAAAAATCTAATAAAAAGGTGATTAAAAAAAACTCACTTCAAAATGTTATCAATGAAAACTACATACTGTCCTGCAAAAAAATAAGCCCCCACCCAGCTCAGTGGAAATAACTATTAAAAAATAGTCATGGGGGTCAGAATATGGCAATAAATTTTTTTTTTACATTGTTTAACCCCTTAAGGCCTATATCCCCTTAAGGACTTGGCCATTTTTTGCAAATCTGACCAGTGTCACTTTAAGTGCTCTGTTGAGGAACGGTTGAGACATATGCATATATATCCATGCATGCCTGCAAACACGTGCGGGCATGTATGGTATATATGTGCATACATTAGCCATAGCATCATGGGACGATGTGCGCAGATGTGCCCCAGCATCTGCGCACGTCTGCCATGGTGATCCCCAGGGGCTCATGGTGGCCCCGTGGGAAATATGTGCCCCCTTATATTGTAGGGGCTTGTGCCCTCTTATATTGTAGGGGCTTGTGCCCCCTTATCTGTGCCCCCTTATATATGAATGTGGGCCCCTTAGATAATCCCCCCTTAATATATGCCCCCTTATCATATATATATGTGCCCCTATACAGTTATATAGGAGGGCTTATTCCTGCCCCTATGTGAATAATGTCCGTTCAATATATGCTTATAGATGTGCCCCAAGCATCTATGGACATATATGGCCGGATCCCGCTATATGCGCCTGCTGGGTGGGTGGAGGAGACAGACAGTTGGACAATTATGTCCAGCGTCGGCCTCTACAAAGGACAGAGGATCAAAAAGATCCTCTGCCCTTTGTCACCATCTCCAGCAGCGCTGGAGATGGTATGCCTAACAGGGGACATGGGAACAGAGTTCCCATGCCCCTGTCTGCCGCTCACCTCAGGCGCTGTATTACAGCGCCAGAGATGTGCGATATCTCCACAGGCGGGAGGATCAAGGATCCCCCTGCCTGGGAGAGCGGGCTGGCGCAGGGCGGTAAAACGGGCGCGAGTGCTGCAGGGTTTAATACCCCAGCAGCACTGCGCTCTGACAGTTGGGACCCCCCCCCCCCCCCCTGAAGGTGAGCGCACCCGGCGCTGGGATAGAGAACCCTGCCTGCCTGCCCGCAGCAGAGCGCTGTGCCTCTGCGCTCAGAAGTGGGACCCCCTGCATGCCGGAGTGAAGATCCCCCCCCCCCCCCCACTAAGAGGAGAGAGCGCAGCCAGCGAAGGAGCTGCGCTCCTGCACATACCCGAAAGGCTGGCAGCGCTCTGAAGAGAAGTGGAGGAGACTAGGCTGAGTAGTTGAGCCCAGAACAGCCCTGAGGAGGAGAGCAGAAGGACGGAGCAGAAGTTATACAGTCTAAGTATCACTTTCCCTGTCCTGCCTCCTCCTTAACCCTTGCTGCCCTGAAATATCTCACTGCCCCCCCTGCCATTAACCCTTCAGTGCCCAGCAGTCCCCAATGGCAATCCCAGCAGCATTGCTGCTGCCCCTTAACCCCTGCCCTGCTGCCCCAGGTCACAGTCCCCTGCTCTGCAACTCTGCTCCCCAGTCCCCTGTTAACCCCTTCAGTGCCCTGTTCCCCTACTCTCCCCTGGAACCCTATACATCCCCTGGTTCCCTGTGTGCCTGCTCTCCCCTGGTTTACCCTGTTATCACCCCCCATAGACCCCTGAACCCTGGTGGCCCTGCTGGTAAACCCTGATTAACCCCTGGTGGTTACCCTGGTCCCCTGCCTTGGTTCCTCTGTAGAGCATGCCTCTGCTCTGCAAACAATATTGTGTAATTAACCCTCTTGTTACCCTGTAGGGACAGTGAGTACAGACGGGTGGGGTTGTTACTGATATTTGTGTGTATGCGAATGTATTATTGTATTGTATAGGATAGTGTGTGGGGTGGAATGTGGGATTGTGTTGTGTAGTGTAGTTAGGCTTGTATTGTGTTTATGGTAGTACTGTTTTCTGTACTGCGGTGTGTACGTCTATATGTATATATATTCATATCCATTGATCCATGAATATGTATAGATATTAGCGTATTGCTAGACGTTGTTATAATTGTATTGTGTAATAAATATTCCTTATTGTTCATAATGCAGTGTATGGTGTTTTTAGTAGTCGCTGCCGTAGTATTAGTGATAGTAAGGCGCATGCAGCTAGATTAGTGATTAGTGTAAGGCAATCAGTAGTGATTTATGTTTATTTAGGTATAAATAGGCGGAGTCATCACTAGACGACTCTCGCCTATTTATGAATATTAATTATTGAGATCTGCATAAATATCAATAATTAATATCCCCTTTAACATGCTCATAACTTTAAAACGCTTTGACTTATCCAGGCCGTTCTGAGATAGTTTTTTCATCACATATTGTACTTCATGACACTGGTAAAATGAAGTAAAAAAAAAAAAATCATTTTTAATTTATAAAAAAAAAATACCAAAATTTACCAAAAATTTATAAAAAAATTGCAAATTTCCAAGTTTCAATTTCTCTACTTCTATAATACATAGTAATACCTCCAAAAATACTTATACTTACATTCCTCATATGTCTACTTCATGTTTGGATCATTTTGGGAATGATATTTTATTTTTTGGGGACGTTACAAGGCTTAGACGTTTAGAAGCAAATCTTGAAATTTTTCAGAATTTAAAAAAACCCAATTTTTAGGGACCAGTTCAGTCTGAAGTCACTTGCGAGGCTTACATAATAGAAACCACCCAAAAAATGACCCCATTCTAGAAACTACCACCCCCCTCAAGGTATTCAAAACTGAAATTTACAAACTTTGTTAACCCTTTAGGTGTTTCCACAAGAATGAATGGGAAAAGGAGATTTTTGTGAAACTCACCTGTAAAATCTTTTCCTCGTCTTTTTCCATTGGGGGACACAGACCATGGGTATAGCTTAGAGGTATCACTAGGACTATGCATAGTAACACTAGGACTATGCATAGTAACACTATGCAAATACAAAAGAAAGCTCCTCCTCCTCGGGCTATACCCCCAGGCTCCACCAGGAGGAAGTCAGACGTTGCAAAAGCAGTAGGAGAAGGAGAAAAGAAAAAAATAATGGAAGCCATCGGACCAAAGACCATGAGGCCTAACCATAAACAGAACTGAACCCCTCCTGCAACAGGCAGAATGGGTGGGAGCTGTGCCCCCCAATGGAAAAGACAAGAAAAAGATTTTACAAAAAATCTCCTTTTCTCGTACATTTCATTGGGGGACACAGACCATGGGACGTCCCAAAGCAGTCCATGGGGTGGGAAAAAACATCAGCACCGCCAGGAGGAACATCCAACGGTCAAACAGGAACCACAGCCTGCAAAACCCTGCGGCCAAAGACAGCATCAGCCGAATCCAGCGAATGCAACTGATAAAACCTTGTAAAGGTTATGTAAGGGACCCAAGGTGGCCGCCTTACACAGCTGAGACCGAGAGGCAACGATTGCGCCTGCCCCAGGAGCTTCACCGCCCTAGTGGAGTAAGCGTATCCGGAGCCGGGGAAACCCGCCACGAGAGCGTAAGCCGCGGCGATAGATCCGAGCGGATCCATCGTGCCCACAGTGACCATTGAGGCCGCCAGAACCCTTACGAGGTCCCTCGGGAATTACAAAGAGGGAGTCTGAATGCGAACGGAAGCTGTAGCCGTCAGATACACCTTCAGGGCCCGGACGACATCCATGAGGTGGAGAGCGCGTTCCTTGGGGTACGCCGGAGAAGGACAAAAGGAGGGCAGGACAAGATAATCGTTAAGGTGGAAGGGGGAGACCACTTTGGGCAAAAAGGAGGGAATCGGACGGAGCACCACCTTATCCTGGTGAAAAAACAGAAAAGGCTCCTGGCAGGAAAGTGCGGCCAGCTCCGATACCCGCCTGATGAAAGTTATGGCCACAAGGAAGACCACTTTCCAGGTGAGAAAGGTCAGGGAGACCACCCTCAGAGGCTCGAAGGGAGCCATCTGGAGGGCGCGCAGGACCAAGTTGAGATCCCAAGGAGGTAAAGGGGGGGACGTACGGAGGGACCGAATGCGCCACCCCCCTGAGGGAAAGTCCTCACAGGACCCAGTAGAGCAAGGGACCTCTGAAAAAAGACGGCCAGAGCCGAAACTTGACCCTTCAGGGAGCTGAGCGACAGTCCCATCTCGAGGCCGGACTGAAGAAACAAGAGCACCATCGGGATGGAAAAACGAAGGGGAGGGAAATCCGAGTTCTCACAAAAAGCAAGGAATGCCTTGCAGGTACGATCGTAAATCCGGGAGGAAGTCGGCTTCCTTCTCTGATCACGGTTCTGACTACAGAATCAGAGAACCCCCTCTTCTTTCAGGATGGCGGTTTCAACAGCCACGCCGTTAAACGAAGTGACTGTAAATTCCGGGGGAAGAGCGGGCCCTGAGACAGTAGATCTTCCCTGTCGGGAAGAGGCCATGGGGCGTCCGCCAGCATCCGAGCAACATCCGAGAACCATGCGCAGCGAGGCCATTCCGGGGCGATGAGAACGGTCGGAATCCCTTCCGCCTCGATCTTGCGTAGAACCTTCGGCAGCAGAGAAAAGACAGAGGAGACTGAAGTCCTGCCACGGAGACACCAGCGCGTCCACAACAGTGCGCCTTCGGATCCCGAGCGCGAGCCAGGAACACCGGGAGCTTGTTGTTGAGCCTGGACGCCATAAAGTCCACATCCGGACGGCCCCACCGGCGGCAGACGTCTTTGAATACATCCGGATGCAGAGACCACTCGCCTGGATCCACCTTGTTGCGGCTTAGAAAGCTCCAATTGTTGACTGCCGGAATGTATACCGCTGACAACAACGGCACGTGAGACTCCGCCCACAGCAGAATTCTCCTCACCTCCCGCATTACCTCCCGACTGCGGGTCCCGCCTTGATGGTTGATGTAATTGTGGCATTGTCCGACTGAATCCTCACCGGGCGGCCGGCAAGGAGGGGAGTCCAATGGGAGAGGGAGTGGAAAATCACTCTCCGCTCCAGGATGTTGATCGGGAGGCGAGATTCCGCCGCTGACCAAAACCCCCTGAACTGTGCGGGACTGGAGGAACGCCGCCCCATCCCAGAAGGCTGGCATTGGTGGTGACGATCATCCAGGAGAACGGGAGGAAAAATCTTCCCGACGTCAGGTTCATAGGGGACAGCCCCCAAGGGAGAGCTGCCCGAACCCGCTGAGACAGGCGGATGCGAGCGTCCAGACCGCGAGAGGTCTTGTCCCAGAGGGAAAGTATCTCCCGTTGCAGCGAACGAGTGTGAAACTGTGCATATGGTGCGGCCTCGAAAGAGGCTACCATAAGACCCAGGACCCGCATGCACTCCCGGATGGAGAGACACGGGGAGCGCAGCAGGTGCGACAACCGCCCCCTGTATCTGGGAGGACTTGGAGACTGGAAGAAACACTTTGGCGGCCGAGTATCCAAGACCATCCCCAGGAAGGAGAGCTTCTGGGAAGGGAGGAGATAGGATTTCGGGAAGTTGATCAGCCAGCCGAACTGTTCCAGAGTCTGAACAGTGATCCGGACGGTGTCCTCGGCCAGCGGAAGCGAGGGGGCCTTTAATCAGGATGTCGTCCAGGTAGGGCAGCAAAGGAATGCCCCTAGTACGAAGTAGCGCCATAAGCGGCGCTAGGATCTTGGTAAAGACCCGAGGGGCGGTCGCTAACCCCGAAAGGAAGGGCGACAAACTGATAGTGCCGGCCACCAATGGCGAAGTGCAGGAATCGTTGGTGAGATTCTGCGATAGGGACATGCAGATAGGCGGTCCTGGATGTCTACGGACGCGAGGAACTCCCCTGGAAGAAGAGAAACAATAACGGAGCGGAGGGACTCCATTCGAAACCTCCGCACCCACAGAAACTTGTTGAGGAGCTTCAGGTCTAGGATCGGATGCCCTGACCCCTCCTTCTTTGGGACCACAAAAAGGTTTGAATAGAAACCTATGCCCTGTTCCTCTGGGGGAACTGGGGTAATAACACCCCGGTCCAGAAGGGAAGAAACGGCCATCAAGAGGTCCTAGGCTCGGGCCGGATCCCCCGGAACGCGAGAAGGGAAAAAACGTTCCGGCGGTCAGGACGTGAATTCTATCTTGTAACCAGACGTTACAATTTCTAGAGCCCAGGTGTCCTGAACATGAGCCCTCCAAACCTGCTGATAAGAGAGCAGACGGCCCCCCACCACGAGGGGTGGGGGCGCCCCTTCATGCGGAAGACTGCTTGGGAGCAGCAGGGCAGGCCGACTGTGCCCTCGGGCGCCAGGAAGGCTGGGGCTTGAAGGAGGGCTTCATGCGGGAGTCCTGAAACCCCCCAGTGGAGGAGGCAGATGACGTCCTGCTAGAAGAGAAGCGGCGAAAGGACTGGTACCGGGAACCGGAAGACTTTGTCCGAAAGGGGCGCTTGGACCTGGGTTGGGGAAGATGAGTGCTCTTGCCCCCAGTAGCGGCAGAGATGAACTCATCCAGCTCAGCCCCAAAAAGTCTGGAACCCTCAAAGGAGAGGTTAGCAAGGGAACGCTTGGAAGAAGCGTCGGCGTCCCATACCTTCAACCCAGACCTCCCTGCGCTGAATAATCGAGAGGGCTGAAATGCGGGCAAAGAGGGAACCAATGTCCATGGAAGCCTCGCAAAGGAACTTGGAAGCCTGAGATATCTGTAGAATCAAATCCAGAGTGTCAGCAGACGAATCTTGTTCTGCCAGGTCTCGGTGGAGGCGCTGCAAACCACATCGAGAGAGCTCTGGCCACCCATGTCGAGGCAAAAGCGGGCCGCAGTATGTGCCCACCAGTGAGAAAATGGATTTGGAAAAAGAATCCAGGAGTCTGTCCACAGCGTCCTGCAGAGAGGAGCCGTCTAAGACGGAGGGGCCGTGTTTTTGGCTAACCTGGCCACCGGGGGATCCACATTAGGGGGAGAAGACCACCTCTCCACCCCGTCAGCCGGAAAAGGATAAAGCGTATCCATGCGTTTGGTGGCAGAGAAATTTTGATTAGGCCGATCCCAGGCCCTGGATATGACCGCGGAAAATTCCTCATGGACAGGAAAAAAAGACAGCCTCCGGCTTCTTGGGCGGGAAAAGGGCGAACTCCCAACTAGTGGAAGGAGGAGAATCCCCTTGGAGATTAAAGGTGTCACGGACAGCCGCCACTAAGTCAGCCACCATGTTGGAGAGCTTAGGCGGGGGGATCCAGTTCCATGACCTCTCGTCCTCTTAGCGGTCAAGCGTCCTCTGCGGGAACCACAGAGGGGATGGAGTGGTTGGCGCCACAGGATTGGAAACCGCCATACGTTCCATAAAGGACATGGCTGCCTTGGCGACTAAGGCCAAATCAGCAGCCACACTGGACATGGCAGATGCCCAAGCGGGGACCGCAGGCTCCGCAGGGACAGGGGGGGGACTGGGCTGGAGAGAAGGATGATCCTGTCCAGGGGCAGGGCAGGAGGCACAGATACCAGTGACCGAAAGTGACAGAAGACACCCTTACTAGAACCCAGATGTGGTCCGAGAAGAGGTCTTGGCAGACTTAAGGGGGGCCCCAGGCTTAGGAATGATGGCAGCCACAACTAAAAAAAAAAGGCTAAAAAAAGAGTCCTACCACCCAGGCAACAGCAGACCGGAGAGGGAGCAGGAGAGCAGCCACGCGTGTGAGGAACTTCTCAGCAAGCGGAGGAAGACGCCGGAGCAAAGCGCTGAGGCTTCCGACCCCCACGACGCGTCATAGAAGCGCGAAAATGAGCTCGCGCGCTTATGAAAAAATGTCCCCCGGCAACCGAACGCGGCGTAGCGGGGGTTAATGAAGGGGAGTCGGAGGTCCCCGAACAAACCAGGGGGGGGCCCGCCGCCGGCGGGTGCTGTTAGAGGGTGGTAGGAGCGGAGCCGCACCGAAGAGCCGTGCCCCATAGAAAAGCCTCCATGGGAGAGATCAGACGTCCAACGGTCTACAGTGCCTCCAGATGCCCCAGTACCCTCTGACAGAAAAACACACATTCCCCAACTAACCAAGGCGGCCCATAGGTATCAGAAGAAAGGGGGGGGGGGGGGGGGGGGGGGGGGGGGGGGGGGGGGGGGGGGGGGGGGGGGGGGGGGGGGGGGGGGGGGGGGGGGGGGGGGGGGGGGGGGGGGGGGGGGGGGGGGGGGGGGGGGGGGGGGGGGGGGGGGGGGGGGGGGGGGGGGGGGGGGGGGGGGGGGGGGGTGGGGGGGGGGGGGGGGGGGGGGGGGGAGCAGAGGGGGTTGCAGCCATACTTATCTGCTCCTGCAGTCTTCTCCCTCTGTTCCGTACCAGCAGGGCTCACCTCTTCAGACGTCTGACTCACCGGAGTACAGTGCTCTGGATGGAGGGCAGCAGCAGGTGACCCAGGAGCTGGTGGGATGCCGGAGCTAACAGGTCGAGCCCCGCATCCACTTGTCTTCTTGGGGGAGAAAAGGAGGCAGCCAGGCAGCGTCCAAAGACGGAGGCGGCCGCACTCCACAAGGGACCAGGAAAGCGCTATTCTGACCTGTGTCCCCATCTAGAAAGAAAAATAACAAACCGGAGTAGAATTAACACAAGTGTCCATCCTCCTTCACCGGACACTAAGCAAAGACTGACTTCCTCCTGGTGGAGCCTGGGGGTATAGCCCGAGGAGGAGGAGCTTTCTTTTGTATTTGCATAGTGTCCCTCCTATGATTACCTCTAAGCTATACTCATGGTCTGTGTCCCCCAATGAATGTACAAGAAATAGAGATACAATTCCAAAATTCACTTTTTTTAGCAGATTTTCCATTTTAATAATTTTTTCCAGTTACAAAGCAAGGGTTAACCAAACCAAACAATATTTATGGCCCTGATTCTGTAGTTTTACAGAAACACCCCATATGTGGTCGTAAACTGCTGTACGAGCACACGGCAGGGCGCAGAAGAAAGGAATGCCATATGGTCTTTGGAAGGCAGGTTTTGCTGGACTGTATTTTATTTTTACACCATGTCCCATTTGAAGCCCCCTGATGCAACCCTAGAGTAGAAACCCCATAAAAGTGACCCCATCTAAGAAACTATTCAAAACAGATTTTACAAACGTCGTTAACCCCTTTAGGTGTTCCACAAGAATTATTGGCAAATGGAGATGAAATTTCTGAATTTAAATTGTTTGGCAAATTTTCCATTTTAAACCATTTTTTCCCAGTAACAAAGCAAGGGTTAACCGCCAAACAAAACAATATTTATGGCCCCGATTCTGTAGTTTACAGAACACCCCATATGTGGTCGTAAATAGCTGTATGGGCACACGGCAGGGCGCAGAGGAAAGGAATGCCATACGGTTTTTGGAAGGCAGATTTTGCTGGACTGGTTTTTTTTGACACCATGTCCCATTTGAAGCCCCCCTCATGCACCACAAAGTAGAAACTCCAAAAAAGTGGCCCCATTTTAGAAACTACGGGATAGGGTGGCAGTATTGTTGGGTACTATTTAGGGTACATATGATTTTTGGTTGCTCTATATTACACTTTTTGTGAGGCAAGATAACAAGAAATAGCTGTTTTGGTACCGTTTTTATTTTTTGTTATTTACAACATTCATCTGACAGTTAGCTCATGTGATATTTTATAGACCAGGTTGTCACGGACGCAGCGATAACTAATTTTAAACCTTTTTTTTATTTATGTAAGTTTTACATGAATTCATTTTTGAAGCAAAAAAAAAATATCATGTTTTTAAGTGTCTCCATAGTCTAAGAGCCATAGTTTTTTTTAATTTTTGGGGCGATTGTCTCAGGTGAGGCTCATTTTTTTGCGGGATGAGGCGACGGTTAGATTGGTACTACTTTGGTGGGCATACGCCTTTTTTGATCGCTTGCTGTTGTACTTTTTGTGATGTAAGGTGACAAAAAATGGTTTATTTAGCACAGTTTTTATTTTTTACGGTGTTCATCTGAGGGGTTAGGTCATTTGATCTGTTTATAGATCTGGTCGATACGGACGCGGCGATACCAAATATGTATACTTTATACAGTTTTTGTTTATTTTTACTTGAAACTTAATTATTTTTTTTTGGGGGGGGGAAACTATTTTTTCACTTAATTTTTTGTCCCACTTTGGGACTTGAACTTTTGGGGGTCTAATCCTTTACAATGCATTCCAATACTTCTGTATTGGAATGCATTAGCTGTATGAGTAATACTGTGCATTACTCATACAGCTTCCGGCCTGAAGATTTCAGCGGGCATCCTGTTCCTATTAACCCCCGCCGCAATGTCTGTTTAAAGTTAGGGCGTACGCCCTGAGTCCTTAAAGGGATTCTGTCACCCCACTAAAGTCATTTTTCTTTTTTGGGCTAGTTAAATTACTTATATTGCGATATATGAAAATATAATGGTCTTACTTACTTTGATTCAGCAGTTTCTTCTAAAAACTAAGTTTTATAATATGTAAATTAGGTCTCTACCAGCAAGTAGGGCGGCTTACTTGCTGGTAGCAGCTGCAGAAAACCGCTCCCTCGTCGTGTTTGATTGACAGGGCCAGCCGGGATCTTCCTCCTCCGGCCAGGCCTGTCGGCATTTCAAAAATCGCACGCCTGTGTTCATTCGGCGCAGGCGCTCTGAGATGAGGAGGCTCGCCTCCTCAGCACTCCCTCAGTGCGCCTGTGCCATGACGTCTTCTATTTCGGTGATGTCATCAGCGCAGGCGCACTGAGGGAGTTCTGAGGAGGCGAGCCTCCTCATCTCAGAGCGCCTGCGCCGAACACTGGCGCGCGATTTTTTGAATGCCGACAGGCTGGCTGGAGGAGAGAACCCGGCTGGCCCTGTCAATCAACACAACGAGGGGGCGGTTTTCTGGCAGCTGCTACCACAAGTAGCCGCCCTATTTGCTGGTAGAGACCTAATTTACATATTATAAAACTTTGTTTTTAGAAGAAACTGCTGAATCAAAGTAAGACCATTATATTTTCATATATCGCAATATAAGTAATTTAACTAGCCCAAAATAAAAAAAAAAATAATGACTTTAGTGCGGTGACAGAAGCCCTTTATCCCCTTAAGAACACAGCCTTATTTCACCTTAAAGGGACTCTGTCACCACTTCTAACCCCCCCTTTTAAAAGTATTGTTATCGGTCCATGGCGCCCCTGTGATTACAAAGGTGTTGTTTAGAAGATAAATTCGCCGTCTCCTT
Source organism: Bufo bufo (assembly GCF_905171765.1). Lineage (NCBI taxonomy): Eukaryota > Metazoa > Chordata > Amphibia > Anura > Bufonidae > Bufo > Bufo bufo. The sequence goes on from NC_053393.1 coordinate 25,385,443, forward strand.
TTGATAAAAAGAGCTTTTATCTAACCTGTCAATCTTCTTGATAAGGTGCCCAGGGCGTTTCTGTTGGTCTCAAGCTGCCGCCCGCCGCCGCCGTTGGTGCCCAGCTCCTCCCCTGATGCTTTCAGCTGCAGTGCTCGTCTGATGAGGAGGTTGAGCGAAGTGCGCGCATGCGCACTTCGCTCAATGAGGCTGATTGTAAATGTCCGCACGGGCGCATCAGGCACAGGCCTGTGCGCACGCGCGGGATCTTTGAAATGGAGGAGGGGGCACTGAGCGAGAGCCGGAGGCGTATTTCATTACATTCAGGCGGCGCTGAAAGCATCAGGGGAGGAGCTGGGCACCAACGGCGGCGGCGGCGGGCGGCAGCTTGAGACAAACAGAAACGCCCTGGGCACCTTATCAAGAAGATTGACAGGTTAGATAAAAGCTCTTTTTATCAAAAGGAGACGGCGAATTTATCTTCTAACAACACCTTTGTAATCACAGGGGCGCCATGGAGATAATACTTTTAAAAGGGGGGGTTAGAAAGTGGTGACAGAGTCCCTTTAAGGACCAGGCCATTTTTTGAAAATCTGACCAGTGTCACTTTAAGTGGTGATAACTTTAAAACGCTTTGACTTATCCAGGCCATTCTGAGATTGTTTTTTCGTCACATATTGTACTTCATGACACTGGTAAAATGAAGTAAAAAAAAAATTTTTTTTTTGCATACAAAAAAAATAAAAAACTAATTTACCAAAAATTTGGATAAATTAGCAAATTTTAAAGTTTTCGTTTCTCTACTTCTGTAATACATAGTAATACCCAGTAGGGTCTCATTTTTTGCGGGATGAGATGACTGTTTGATTGGCACTAATTTGGGGTGCATATGACTTTTTGATTGCTTGCCATTACACTTTTTGTGACGCAAGATGACGAAAAATGGCTTTTTTTTACACCATTTTTATTTTTTACGGTGGTTACCTGAGGGGTTCGGTCATGTGATATTTTTATAGAGCCGGTCGATACGACGTGGCGATACCCAATATGTATACCTTTTTATTATTTATGTAAGTTTCACACTATGATTTCATTTTTGAAACAAAAAAAAAACAAACATGTTTTAGTGTTTCCGTAGTCTAAGAGCCATAGTTTTTTCAGTGTTTGGGCGATTATCTTGGGTAGGGTATGATTTTTGCAGGATGAGATGACTGTTACAATTTTGGCGTACATGCGACTTTATCACTTTTATTACCTTTTTTGGGAAGGTGGGCAAAATTTCAATTTCATCATAGTTTATTTTTATGGCGTTCACCGTTCGGGTAAAGTAACATGACAGTTTCATAGATCTGGTCGTTACGGATGCGGCGATACCAAACATGTGTAGGGCATTTTTTTCAATTTTAATCAGTAATAAATGTGTTTTTTGATTTTTACTTTTTTTTGACCAAGACCCATTTGGTTCTTGAAGATCCAGTGGGTCTGATGTCTGTATAATACAGTACAGTACACCATATAGTGTTTTGTATTGTATTTTACTTACACTTTGTCTGAAACAGATCTATGCCTTTAGCACAGATCTGTTCAGCACCATGGACAGCAGGATGCCTGAGACGGCGTCCTGTTGCCATGGGAACCTTCCCCGTCTGCTCAGTAGTGGCCAGAACTGCGCAGAAGGGGGAAGGGTAAGGAGGGGGGCTGTCTGGGGGATCTCTCCCTCTCCATCGGGGGGCTGCAAAGGCACAGCAGCCCCCCGATGGGAGAGGGAGGGAGCTCCCTGAGCTGTTAACCTTTTTCATACAGCGGTCCGTACGGACCACGTATGGAAAGGGTTAAACGGCTGACATTGCATCACAGATGTCACCGTTTATACTAGGGTGTCAGCAATGTGCTGACACCCTGGTATACCCACTGTACACCAACGATTATTCAAGGGGAGGCGGGCGGGGATCACGATCCCACCTGCAGCACTGCCCGCAACACCCCCCCCCGGGATAAAATCATTAAGGGGTGCAGGGGGTGAAACATATTTTCGGCATATAAAAGTTTATAAAAAGGATCAGAAACTGCAGAAAGAGCAACAAACCGCAGGTCTGAATTGACCTGCGGTTTGTTGCGATCGCCGACATGGGGGGGGGGGGGGGGGGGGGGAGGGTCACGGGACACCCCCACGCATTTAGCCGAGGTGCCTGCTCAATGATTTGAGCAGGCACCTTGTTCCGATCACAGCCGGCCGGGCGGCAGTGATCGGAACACCACATGATGTACCGGTACGTCATGTGTCCTTAAGGGGTTAAGGACTCGGGAAACAGGGCGTACCGATATGCCCCAAGTCCCTAAAGGGTTAAAGTTATGTTTTCTGTGATTAAAAACACAAAAAAACATGGTATCGTAATCGTACTGACCCAGAGAATAACTAGCACCGGTCAGTTTTTCCACATAGAGAATGCTGTAGGGACAAAACCCATAAAACTGGCTTAACCACCTCAGCCCCCAGTGCTTAAACACCCTGAAAGACCAGGCCACTTTTTACACTTCTGACCTACACTACTTTCACCGTTTATTGCTCGGTCATGCAACTTACCACCCAAATGAATTTTACCTCCTATTCTTCTCACTAATAGAGCTTTCATTTGTGGTATTTCATTGCTGCTTACATTTTTACTTTTTTTGTTCACAATCAAAATTTACCGATTTTTTTAGCAAAAAAATGACTTTTCAAAAAAATTGTTCTACATGTCTTTGATAAAAAAAAATGTTTGGGTAAAAAAAAAATGGTTTGGGTAAAAGTTATAGCGTTTACAAACTATGGTACAAAAATGTGAATTTCAGCTTTTTGAAGCAGCTCTGACTTTCTGAGCACCTGTCATGTTTCCTGAGGTTCTACAATGGCCAGACAGTACAAACACCCCACAAATGACCCCATTTCGGAAAGTACACACCCTAAGGTATTCGCTTGATGGGCATAGTGAGTTCATAGAACTTTTTATTTTTTGTCACAAGTTAGTGGAAAATGATGATTTTTTTATTTTTTTTTTTCCTTTTCTTACAAAGTCTCATATTCCACTAACTTGTGACAAAAAATAAAAACTTCTATGAACTCACTATGCCCATCACGAAATACCTTGGGGTCTCTTCTTTCCAAAATGGGGTCACTTGTGGGGTGGTTATACTGCCCTGGCATTCTAGGGGCCCAAATGTGTGGTAAGGAGTTTGAAATCAAATTCTGTAAAAAATGACCTGTGAAATCCCGAAAGGTGCTCTTTGGAATGTGGGCCCCTTGCCCACCTAGGCTGCAAAAAAGTGTCACACATCTGGTATCTCCGTACTCAGGAGAAGGGTGGGGAATGTGTTTTGGGGTGTCATTTTACATATACCCTTGCTGGGTGAGAGAAATATCTTGACAAAAGACAACTTTTTCCCATTTTTTTATACAAAGTTGGCATTTGACCAAGATATTTCTCTCACCCAGCATGGGTATATGTAAAATGACACCCCAAAACACATTCCCAACTTCTCCTGAGTACGGCGATACCAGATGTGTGACACTTTTTTGCAGCCTAGATGCGCAAAGGTGCCCAAATTCCTTTTAGGAGGGCATTTTTAGACATTTGGATACCAGACTTCTTCTCACGCTTTGGGGCCCCTAGAATGCCAGGGCAGTATAAATACCCCACATGTGACCCATTTTGGAAAGAAGACACCCCAAGGTATTCAATGAGGGGCATGGCGAGTTCATAGAAATTTTTTTTTTTTGGCACAAGTTAGCGGAAATTGATATTTTTTAATTTTTTTCTCACAGTCTCCCGTTCCGCTAACTTGGGACAAAAATTTCAATCTTTCATGGACTCAATATGCCCCTCACGGAATACCTGGGGGTGTCTTCTTTCCGAAATGGGGTCACATGTGGGGTATTTATACTGCCCTGGCATTCTAGGGGCCCTAAAGCGTGAGAAGAAGTCTGGAATATAAATGTCTAAAAAATTTTACGCATTTGGATTCCGTGAGGGGCATGGTGAGTTCATGTGAGATTTTATTTTTTGACACAAGTTAGTGGAATATGAGACTTTGTAAGAAAAAAAAAAAAATAATTCCGCTAACTTGGGCCAAAAAAATGTCTGAATGGAGCCTTACAGAGGGGTGATAAATGACAGGGGGGGTGATCAATGACAGGGGGGTGATCAGGGAGTCTATATGGGGTGATCACCACAGTCATTGATCACGCCCGTGTAAGGCTTCATTCAGACGTCCGGATGCGTTTTGCGGATCCGATCCATCTATCAGTGGATCCGTAAAAATCATGCGGACATCTGAATGGAGCTCTACAGGGGGGTAATCAATGACAGGGGGGTGATCAGGGAGTCTATATGGGGTGATCATCACAGTCATTGATCATGCCCCTGTAAGGCTTCATTCAGACGTACGGATGCGTTTTGCGGATCCGATCCATCTATCAGTGGATCCGTAAAAATCATGCGGACGTCTGAATGGAGCTTTACAGGGGGGTAATCAATGACAGGGGGGTGATCAGGGAGTCTATATGGGGTGATCACCACAGTCATTGATCACGCCCCTGTAAGGCTTCATTCAGACGTCCGGATGCGTTTTGCGGATCCGATCTATCAGTGCATCCGTAAAAAATCATGCGGACATCTGAATGGAGCTTTACAGGGGGTTGATCAATGACAGGGGGGTGATCAGGGAGTCTATATGGGGTGATCACCACAGTCATTGATCATGCCCCTGTAAGGCTTCATTCAGACGTCCGGATGCGTTTTGCGGATCCGATCCATCTATCAGTGGATCTGTAAAAATCATGCGGACGTCTGAATGGAGCTTTACAGGGGGGGTGACAATGACAGGGGGGTAATCAATGACAGGGGGGTGATCAGGGAGTCTATATGGGGTGATCAGGGGCTAATAAGGGGTTAATAAGTGACGGGGGGGGGGGGGGGGTGTAGTGTAGTGTAGTGTGCTTGGTGCTACTTACTGAGCTACCTGTGTCCTCTGGTGGTCGATCCAAACAAAGGGGACCACCAGAGGACCAGGTAGCAGGTATATTAGACGCTGTTATCAAAACAGCGTCTAATATACCTGTTAGGGGTTAAAAAAAACACATCTCCAGCCTGCCAGCGAACGATCGCCGCTGGCAGGCTGGAGATCAACTCTCTTACCTTCCGTTCCTGTGCGCGCGTTCACAGGAAATCTCGCGTCTCGCGAGAGGACGCGCCGGCGCGTCCAGGAGGAATAAATCAACCACCTCCAGGACGCGTCTGTGCGTACAGCGGTTCGGAGGTGGTTAAAGAGGACCTTTCACCAGAATAAAGTATCTAAACTGACTATATAGACGTGTAGAGCGGCGCCCAGGGATCCCCCTGCACTTACTGTTATCCCCGGGCGCCGCTCCGTTCTCCCGGTATAGCCTCCGGTATGTTCATAGTTAGGCTCCACCCAGGGGAACCTGCCGGCGTCTCCTTCTCCTATGCTGTAGCGCTGGCCAATCGCAGCGATCAGCTCATAGCCTGGCTATGAGCTGAGCGCTGCGATTGGCCAGCGCTACAGCATAGGAGAAGGAGACCGTTCTCCTAGACGTGCTGTACAGAAAGGGTTTCTCAACTTCATTCCTCCAGTAACCGGTCAGATGTCAGCACTTCCTAAGGGCACAGCCGTGCCCCGCGGACAAAATGTGTTTATGTAACCACAAGGGTTAAATGCACACCAAGTACTGACCATCTATGGGACATCCTGAAATCAGGACCTGAACATAGAGGACACTGGTCAGCACATTCACTTCTGCAGCTGGCCAAGCTCAGGAAAGATTTCATGTGCAGATTCAATGCAAGGTTTTGTGTCCTTGGGAACACATCGGGAGAATAGTAAACATCTATATTTTGGTTGGGGTCTTTCAATAATCTCTTACCAATTTACTGATCTCTTCTTGGCGATCTGGAGCAGATCGGGCTGTTGCTCGAATCATAGTGGAGGTTTGATTGTCAGTCAGTTTTTTAATGCACCTTTGTCCCGCCACTATGTTGCATACCTAACGGGAAGAGAAAGCAGCGTCTTAGACCAGAGCAATCGAAACAGGAGAAAAGACAAGAATGGAAAGACTCTGGAAGTGTTGATAGGACAGAGGTCGACATGGAACAACACACCTATAGACCTATCTAAAAGTGAACCCTTTCCATTCCACACCACCCTCACGAGCTGTTAGATCAAATGTTGTGCTCGACACAAAATGTATACCATAACACCTTCAACCACGGGACGTACTTGAATGTAATGGTGGTTGAGGAAATGTATGGAGTGTGCTGCTGCAAACAGCAGGCACCTGGCCACAATGATAGGGAACGGCAATCCAGCCGAACCCTGTCACTTAAAGGGGATGTCCCATCTCAGACAATGGGGGCATATCGCTAGGATATGCCCCCATTGTCTGATTGCAGTGAAATCGCAGGGCTCCAATCGGTTACCATGGCAGCCTGGATCCTGCTGAAGCTTACTGGGCCTGCCTGGTAAGCTCCCTGCTGCTGTGTGCAGAAAGCAAATGAAAATCCTATACACCCTAATAGACCTCTATTAGGGTGAATAGGACAAGGGATCAAAAGATCCCAGGTTCTAGCCCCCAAAGTGGTCTAATCTTTATTAAAAAAAAAAAAAAAAAAGTTTGAAAAATAAAACATTTTATACGTTATATTTTACAAGTTATATGACCCCTCCTTTTCCCTATTTTACATATAAAAATATATTACAAATAAAACAAAACCTATCAGGTAAATATTTTTAAAAATTCCTGTGCGGTGAATGCCGTACCGGAAAAATAGAATAAACAAGAAACACATTCATCATTTAGTCCCCCCCAAAAAAATATATTTGAATAACAGTGATCAAGAAAGAAGTCGTTCATGCCACAAAAAAATGGTACTAATAAAACCTACAGTTCTTCTACAGCCCTGTGGATGGAAATATAAAAAAATTTATGGCCGTCAGAAAATGGCGATGAAAAGGTATAGGTATTATATATATTAAAAAAATCTGTACAAGTTTGTAATGTTGTATTTGCATTGAGCCAACGTGATTTTTTTTATTATTTTTTTTCAATGTATAATATGCAAATAAGCCTCTAGTTTTTTTTTTTTAAGAAAGGCAGAAGCAGAATTTTGTCAAAAAAAGCACTTTAAAGGGTTTCTGTCATTAGAAAAATCGTTCTGTAGCTGGCTGAGATGAGCGATGTGCTATTGTCAGCAGAACATAACTGTATGACTTATATCTCCTTGCCTGCCGCCGTTCGCGCTAAATAATGACATAATATGCAAATGAGCCTCTAGGTGCTAGTGGGGCGTGGCTGCAGCACCTAGAGGCTCCGTCCTCTCACTGTTTGGCATGCCCTTGTAAAGGTGATTGATATCCTCTTTCTCCTCTGTGCCGGTAATATCCAGCGCCTGCGCCGTCACGTTTAGTATTCGGCGCAGTGAGTGAAGGACGCTCGTCTGCTGCCGTCCTTCACTGCCTGCGCCTAATACTAAAATGAACGGCACAGGCGTGGGATTTGCGGGGCACGGAGGAGACCGAAAATGTCAATCACCTTTACAAGGGCGTGCCAAACGGTGAGAGGACGGAGCCTCTAGGTGCTGCAGCCACGCCCCACTAGCACCTAGAGGCTCATTTGCATATTGTAAAAGTCATTATTAGCGCGAACGGCGGCAGGCAGGAGATATAAGTCAGTTATGTTCTGCTGACAATAGCACATCGCTCATCTCCGCCAGCTACATGACAATTTTTTTAATGACAGAAACCCTTTAAAGTGCTTTTTTTGACGACACTTAGCAAGCATAGCAGGTAACCTAACATCTAATGGGGGCAAAAAAAGACAGCGCTTAGAGGTAACTGAACTACAGCAGAAAAAGAGCTGCAAATTTTGAAAAATGCATGTATTCTATATTTTTGCACATGGTGTTTAGGCTCGCACCGATTGTAGGGCATTTTAAAATTCCCTGTTGCCACCCTGTAGCATCTGCCAAAAAAAAAAAATTTAAATACAGAGTGTGAAACCACCCACTGAGGTATTTTAGTTGTGTACAGATGTCAGAAACTGCCCCATGGGGAGGGAATGATGAAACAGCAGAGCTGTCGGATTGTGTGCACCAGGTACTTCTAGAAAGACAGACATTGATTCCCGGATGCTTGCCTCTAGAGGGAGGTACGTATGTTTCTGCTCCTGCCCGACCTGTAAACATGGAAGATGGGGGTAGCGTAATACTAGTTTGTGTCTATCCTTGAAGTATTGTGCGACTGTGCACTCCACCGTCTGCCCGCTCTCTTGCTGGAGAGGGAATCTGTAAAAGAGGAAGAAAACGACATCAGAGGCGGCAAGGCCTGGTCTAATTACAACACTAAAAACGCAAGGATTCATAGGCTTAAGGACGCACTGCCTGCGTAGAATGTACAGTCAGATACGGGACTACAAACACCGGAACCGGCTTTCCTTGCTGAAGAAACAATAGTCAGTCTAACCTTGACACAAGAGGGACCCTGTGAAAACACGTTCTACCACACACAATCTATTTGTTAGAAGGATCCCCTGGGAAGAAGCTAATCTCGGGGTGTCAGCGATCAGCTGTAATCTGTGGGAGAACAGGGCAGCAGATGTTCAATTACTCAACAGCGCCACCACAGGGGAAAGTAAGCATTTCACACTTCTCCCTTAAATCAAATACCTGTCTGTCTGTGTAAGGAGGCATTCACACCACCTAAAAGGGGTATTCTGGTTAAAAGTTATCCCCCTATCCACAGGATAGGGGATAACTATCAGATCAGTGGGAGCCCTACTGCTCGGACCACTACCGATCACGAGGACGGGGGGCGCTGTACCCCCTCTGAATTGAATGGAGTGGCCGGTCGCACATGCATGTGGCCGTTCCATTCATTTCTTTGGGAGTTACGGAGATAGCCGGGCACTGTACTCTCTCTCCGGGACGCCCGTAGAAATCAATGGACCGGCCATATTGTGTGCTTCTGCATCCGTGCGGTCACTGCACAAAAGATAGGACACATACTATACTTCGCCACAACATGCGGAGCATGGATCCTTTGAAGTCAATGGAGCCACACCATGATGCACTTAGCAGGTATCTGTGTTTGGCGGATCCCGAGTCCGCGAACCGCAAAACACTTACAGTGGTGTGACTGCTTCCTAAGGCAGGACATGACCTCCCAGAGAAGAGCTGCCACCAGCCTCTGCTTCATGGAACAGGTGACGGTCCTATAAAGTGACTCCATTTATTAACACAGAATTTGGTGAAGAGATGTTTGAAAATGGGATTTATAAGCCAGGCACACTGCACAGTTTTTATAAAATGTACAATAAAACAATTTTAAAAAAAACTGTATAAATTATTATTTTGTTGTATATATTTTGCCCACTGTCAGCACATACAAAAACTTTTTTTCCTCAAAATATAACAAGTTATTTATGCAAAAAAGGTTTATCCTAACCAGCTAATGTTTGTGCTCTGACATAACGACCATCGCTCATTTTAGTGTTTTAGTGCTCAGATCCCATAGTCATAGTCTAATCATCCACTTTCCCCATAATAAAAATAAAAAATAAAAGATCATTTGAACCACCTCATCTCAAAACACCTGAACTGTTTAAAAATAAACGTATTTATCCTCGTGAATGAATGGGAAGAAGAAAAAAAAATGCCTGGCTTGCCGCTTTTTTGTTGCTTCACCTCCCATAAAATGTCATCAAAAAGTTGCAATTCAAAATGGTATCAAAAACTACAGATCGCCCCGCAAAAACAGGCAATTGCCGGGAGCTGAAAGGGTTATATATAGGTCTTAGAAAATAAACTCTCGTGCATGGCATTGAGGGACACAGCACCATGGGTATATGCTCAGCTGCCACTAGAAACAAAAAAAGTGTTGGCTTCACCCAGGTGGGCTATACCCCTCCGCCAGAGCAGAGAGAGATCCGTCTAGTTCTAGTGTCCATTTTTTTGCGTTAATTTTTTTTTTCTCAGCAGGTTTCGGCCTGCTGCAGGGGTGGCTCCATCGTGTTCCACTTGAGTATGCGCCCGCAGGGGGGCAACTTAGGTACCTGGCAGCCACCCAGTCCCCACTTGAAACTGCTTCCGCAGTGGAATTCCGGTAGACCCACAGCTCCCGTGTTGAGTCCGCCGAGGGGGTGGTCACTGCTGCGCCTGAAGACATCGGAAGGTAATTAGGGATCCGGATCCATTGCGGGGGCCCTGTAGTCCCCTTCCAGCTCCCTCCCTCCTCTTCCCCACTTCTCTCCCATGGCCTATTAGTGCCTGAGGCACTTTTGCTTCGGTGGTCCATCCACTTTATCTCCCCCATCTCCAGGGGGTCATTTTGGGGCCAGTACCTGCAAGGAGGCCCATGTCTTTTCTCGGTGTGGCACTTTTCCCCTGGAAGTTGAAGAGTTACCGCATTAATGGGGGTCATTTTGGGTGCATCCAAGTCCACCATTTCTCGCTGGGTTCGGTCGGCCGTCAAGGAGGCCTGTGTCGCGAAGGGCCGGGCTCCCCCTTACAGGTTGACCACACATTCGACTAGGGCGGTTGGGGCTTCCTGGGCGGTGCGTCATCAGGCATCAGCTTCCCAGGTCTGCCGGGCCGCCACCTGGGCGTCAGTTCACACTTTTTCTAAGTTCCAACATATTCATTCCTTGGCTTCTGCTGATGGCAGTCTGGGGCGCAATTTTCTGCAAGCAGCTGTGCTTTAGATTGGTGGCATGGCGCTTTATTCTTCCCTCCCTCGGGGACTGCTTTTGGACGTCCCATGGTGCTGTGTCCCCCAATGCCATGCACGAGAAAATTGGATTTTTTGTACTTACCGTAAAATCCTTTTCTCGTAGTAAGCATTGGGGGACACAGATCCCACACTTCTTGAGTTTCTTCTTGTTTGAGGTCCCGGCGTTGGCCTAATTTGGTTGTCGGGTTTCCCCAGTTGAGGACTTGTTGGCTTTCAGTTTTTTGGTTCAGGTGCAACATTCCTTCTGCTTTTGTACCGACTGATCTCTCTCGGCTCTGGCAGAGGGGTAAAGCCCACCTGGGTGGAGCCAACACTTTTTTTGTTTCTAGTGTCAGCCTCCTAGTGGCAGCTGGGCATATACCCATGGTGCTGTGTCCCCCAATGCCTACTACGAGAAAAGGATTTTACGGTGAGCAAAAAAAATCCAATTATTTAGCTCTGTCCTGTTAATATGATCACTGTAACGTGTTGAGATTAACTTTTGAAGGCCACATGAAATGGTAACACTGAAATGTGCAATTTTGAGAGCAAAACAGAAAAGTTTTACATAGTCTCAGCCTAACATAAAGAAACCTTACGTCTGATGACTTGCTGGCCGTCTTGTCACATTGCATACTCTATATTTTCTTTTCATTTGCCCACAGTGAGTAATTTCAACTTTTAAGCCTAGAAGGAGAAAAAAAAACAAGGCAAGATATAATTTACACTTAACAAAAGCGATGTGACCTAAGTGTACAAGAGCCATCTTTTCGGGCCTGCAGCCTGTCCCCTCGCCTGGCGACTTTTTACATAAACTACTGAATCTAGAGAGAGTGTGCAGCCTGTTTATATCGATGACCTATTCTCAGGATAGGGCATCAATATCTGATCGGAGAAGGTCCAACACCGGGCACTCTGCTGATCAGCTGTTTAAAGAGGCGGCGGCGCTCCATGAGAGCATGGCTTCCTCTTCATTACACATGGTCTCCCCTGTAGCTGCCGCGTAGTGCAAATACAAGTACTCACTCTGTTCCAGAGAATGGAGCGAGTACTTGTCCAATACTCTACGCTTCTGAGATGACTATGAGCAGCGCAATGAAGAGGAAGCAGCGCTCACATGGTGGCCGCCTCCTCTTCAAACAGCTGATTGGTGGGGGTGCTGGGTGTCAGACCCCCACCGATCAGATATTGATAACCTATCCTGAGGATAGGTCATCAATACAAACAAGTTGCACAACCCCTTTAATCGGCTACAACAAGGAAATGGTTCAGGGGCTGTTAAACGTTCCTGTACAGATATGCTATGGATTTGACGAAGAACTAAAATGCAATGTACGTCAGTGGTTTTGAAAAGCCCATCTACAGATTTAGGGCTTAATGCATATTTGACTCTTGAATCCACATAAAGGGAAGCAGTCACGCAGATGTAAGAGTAAGGTCTCTTTCACACAGGCGTTGCGGGAAAAGATGCGGGTGCGTTGCGGGAACATGTGCGATTTTTCCACGCGAGTGCAATATATTGTAATGTGTTTTGCACACACGTGAGAAAAATCGGCATGTTTGGTACCCAAACCCGAACTTCTTCACAGAAGTTCGGGCTTGGGATCGTGTTCTGTAGATTGTATTATTTTCCTTTATAACATGGTTATAAGGGAAAATAATAGCATTCTGAATACAGAATGCAGAGTAAAATAGCGCTGGAGGGGTTAAAAAAAAAAAAAATGTAACTCCCCTTGATCGCGCAGCCCGGCTTCTCTTCTGTCTTCTTTGCTGTGTGCAGGAAAAGGACCTGTAGTGACGTCACTCCGGTCATCACATGGTCCGTCACATGATCTTTTACCATGGTGATGGATCATGTGATGACCGGAGTGACGTCACCACAGGACCTTTTCCTGCACACAGCAAAGAAGACTGAAGAGAAGCCGGGCTGCGCGAGCAAGTGGATTAAGGAGAGTTAAATATTTTGTTTTATTATTTTTTAACCCCTCCAGCCCTATTTTACTATGCATTTTGTATTCAGAATGCTATTATTTTCCCTTATAACCATGTTATAAGGGAAAATAATAATGATCGGGTCTCCATCCAGATCGTCACCTAGCAACCTTGCGTGAAAAATCGCACCGCTTCCGCACCCCATTCATTTCTATGGGGCCTGCGTTACGTGAAAAACGCACAAAGAGGAGCATGCTGCTATTTTCACGCAACGCACAAGTGATGCGTGAAAATCACCGCTCGTGTGCACAGCCCCATAGAAATGAATGGGTCAGAATTCAGTGCGGGTGCAATGCGTTCAACTCACGCATCGCATCCGCGCGGAATACTCGCCCGTGTGAAAGGGGCCTAAGGCTTTGTTCCCTAGTATAAAGGAACCTACTAGTAAGCAGAATGCATCCCATGTTGAAAAGCCACCTGCCAAGATCCACCAGTAAGTCCAATTGTCACTTTGAAGGTGTTATGTGTGTTGCTGGGCAAGAGTCGGACACCACCAACCCGATATTGATGGCCTATCCTAAGAACAGGTAGATTTTTCAAAGCTAGATAACCGCTTTAAGTCACTCGGCTCTGGTATTTACCTTTTATTTCTTTGGTAAACTTGACCCTTTGGGAATCAGTCAGAGGTTTCTGTTGCTCCTCTATGCTCTTGAAATCCAGAACTTCGCACATAAACTCTATTACTGGCTGTGCTTTGTAAAACGCTGTAGCAGATACTGGAAACGAGAGAAATGTGCTCATTATGTATTCCCAACGACATTACGCAGTCTTCATGCAGACAGACATAATCAAGCCTCAACCACTGAGGTGGTGACAGCACACTGACTTACTGGAAATCCTACAACATTTCAGAGCACAAACTCAGCAGATCGCCGCACCGGCAGCTTTTAAGGCGTTGACTCACTTCAGCAAATGGCATTTATTATGTAGAAAGAAGTTAATACAAGCCTCTGCCCACAACCTCTGTATTCGAGCAGTGTATAAAGTGATAGAAAAATGAATCCAGCCAGCAAAGGGAGCAATATGGACAATCACAATATATTAGTAAGTGGCTCATTACCTTTCTCTACATGATAAATGTCGTTTGCTGGAGTGACAACCCCTTTAAATAAATAAATCTTCTGTGATGAAATAATTTATTGGTCCACATTTACCAAGACCACTGCAGCCTATGCTAACCCAAGTAAAGATGGGTTGGAGTCATATTTGCCTTAAGGGGGAGTATCGTCTCACACCAGTCAGGAACCACCCCACTCAGAGTTCCAGGACATTAATCAGAGCAGTGATTTCGCGCCGACGCAGAACCTCTTTTCTTCACCACGAATTTCTTTTGGGGGACTGGACATCCCATCCAAGAGACTACAAAACCTGCGGCTGCAGTCCTGATCTAAAAGGTCTTATTTCCATTAAAATTTACAGTAGAGTTGTGCCTGCCGGAGCACAACTCCATTAGGTGAGTTTGGATATTTCTCACTCTGATACCCTTATCCGGTTGAACATATTACACTATTGTGCGCTCTCTCTCTCTTTTTCTGTTTCCCTGTTCTCGAGGGGAAATTAGATACGTCCGTGACCTATATTTGCCTTAAGGACAGGGCCAACTTCTGAGTTTTTGTTTCTTCCCTTCCTACCTTCCAAAAGCAACAGGGCTTTCTTAAACAAGACCTTTCATGGTTTTACATTAATTGAGATAAATACCTGTACTTGTGGGGTACCCTCTGCTGATGCCACCCTGCCTGATTTTTTAAAATATCGCTCCTACGCCCCGCTGTGCCCCCCGTATTTTTTGCGCTCAGTATGCTAATACTTAGCATCGGTACAGAGAGGAGGAGACGCCAGGGTTTCTCAATGGGCGTCACCTTCTCCCTGGCTGTGCCGTGATCCAATCACAGCGGAGAGCGCCACAGCCAGGGAGAAGGAGACGCCCATTGAGAAACCCCGGCGTTTCTTCCTCCCTGTATCGATGCAAAGTATTAGAATACTGAGCGCGAAAAATACGGGGGGCGGGGGCGGCACAGGGGGGCGTACGAGCAGTATTTTAAAAAAATCAGGCAGGGTGGCAGCATCAGCGGGGGTACCCCACAAGTACAGGTATTTATCTCAATTAATATAAAACCATGAAAGGTCCTCTTTAAATGTTCCCTTCACATTTCCATAGGAGGGTTTACATTTTTTGCAGGACAAGTTAAATTTTTTTAAAGCGCCATTTAATTTGCCATATGTTGAATTGAAAAACAGGGAAAAAAAAAAAGTTTAGATTTTTTTGGGGGTAAGCTGACTAGAAAGTGGGGAATTGTGCAAGTTTTTTTTTTCTTATTTCAACAAATTTAACATGCAGGAAAAATATTTTGATATTTAGAACAGTTTGGACATTAACGATAAGTTTATTTTTATATGTAAAATTGGGTGATGAGTTTAATTTTTGTGTTTATTTTATTTACATTTTTTTTTTTTTTTTTTTTTACTGTAAAATTTTTTCACCCCTCCAGGGAACCCGAGTACCTATCAAGCACTGGGTGCCATCACAAGGTGCCAGGCTGTCATGGCAACTGAATGAGCCCCACGATTAGCATTATAGCCAATTCCTGTAGCTGCTGCACCCACCATGTATGGGGCCATGTGGGAACAGTGCTCAGAACACCGGCTCTGCTATTCACCAAGGGATAGGAGGGGCAGGTGTGCACCGAGGGTAAAGGGCACAACCTTGATGCTCGAAACAATTAATCTGCATATGTCTTTCTGCTAATTGAAGCACCGGTTTAACTAAAGATAGGTCTTCACATGTCTCTGCTAGCACCACTTGACCCTATGCTTCGCTTAATAAGCAAAACAAGGTGACAGACTCCCTTTAATGTAAATGATTCATGGAAACTGAAGGGCACATTTATTAAGACCAGCCTTTTAGACGCTGGTCTTAATAAACCCTTAAGCTGGCGTTGATTCCACTGAAGTTATGTAGAGGGTGCCGGCCCCTTCATAACTTGGGCGGAACCTCGACCAGTTGTAAATGTAAGAGAGCTTCCGAGCTGTCTTACATTAAGACCTTTTTCTACGCCTAAAACAGGCGTAGAAAATGTTAAATCAGATAGCCTGTCCCCTTCCTCTCCCACTCCACAATTTTAGACCTGGCGTGAGCGGGTAAGAGTCACAGATAGCGGGGCAAATCTGCACCTGAAATACACCTAATATAGACTTATTTCAGTATAATAAATGACCCCCTGAGAACTTACCATCTATGTTGAGCATCATTTTCCAGAGGGAAGGTCTAACAGATTGATGGAAGCCAAACCAAACTTCTCTACCCCCACCAAGAGGATTTGCACATCCTTCGGATGCAGTAAAGAACGAACGGCCCACAGGCGTGTACCTAAGGAGTGCAACGTTGGGTGAATTAGAAGGCATGGAAATCCTACACGGCACAGAAGCCAGCATCTACAGTAGGTGACAGTCCGTGAAACACCAACTCCAAAGATGGCATTCTACGTACCTCATAGAGGGCAAATGTCTCATCACTACGTCTAATGCCTGGATAGTCTCAAAAGGAACGCTGGGAAGACGTCCGGTCAATGCGTCGTGTAACGCTTGTAAGCTCACACACGCCATCCATTTGATTGCTACCTTGAAGATGCGGTCCTTTCCTTCCCCTGGCAGTGTAACTTCCAACTCCACCTGCTGTAAGGTGCAAAAACGACCAGCAAATGATTCTGCTTATTCTACAAATCACAGAGCGGTCACAGGACATAACTACTATAAACGTACCATCCTACATACAGAAGAAAAGAAAGCCAAAGTGCATGTTCACAATCACCAGATTTGTTGAAGAAATTTGCGCAAATGAAAACCTATTCCATATATCTGCATGGGGTCATTTCTGCAGCATGTGCATGGATTTCTGCAAGCCCAATTTGGATGAACGGAAAAGTCGCAATGTTTCCGATACAAAAAAGAGGTGTATAAACATGCACTGATGCACCAAATTCCAGACTCCTCAGACTGACGGGACCCACGTTGGTAATCATACTTACCTGACCCACAGCGCTGGGTCCCGGCTCGTTTGCTCCTCGGCCTCTGGGGCTCGTCTAGGGTTCTCCCATCTATACTTCCTGTGTGATGCAGCCAATTACCAGCCACTGCTCCCATTGAGTCATGTCAAATGGTGACGAGGCGCAAGAGGAGCAGATTACTTGCTGTGGTCTGTGATTGGCTGTAGTGGCGTTAAACCGGTGTTTACGTGGAAGGACCAAAGACAAGCAGAGACCGCAAAGTGAAACAAAGCCCAGCGCTGCAGAACAGTTAAGTATGATCACCAATGTGGGTCCCGCCAGTCTGAGGTATGGAAATAAGCTCACAACCCCCCTTTTACATGGGCCAATGATTGAGCAGAAGAATGCTCGTTCCCAGTCACTGCCCAGTATAAGCTCGTTTGTTGGCTGATCAGATCTTTCATAGAAACGTTTGGACGTCAACAGCACGTTGCTCCATGTAAACAGGGGATGTGCTGTGACCTCGCAAACTGCACTGCGGACAAATTATCGCTCTGCTGCTCCATTCAAATGGTTAACACAGATTCCCCGTTCGGCAGTGGCCCCAGTGGTCAGACCCACGGTGATCAGAGAATTATCTTTATACTGGGACAATCCCTTTAAGGCCTCTTTCACACGACCTTATGGCTTTTTCAGTGTTTTGCGGTCTGTTTTTCATGGATCCGTTGTTCTGTTTGGCATATACAGTAATTACATTTTCAATAGATGGTTCCGCAAAAACTGAACGGATACAGAAGACATAAGGATGCATTTCCGTATGTGTTCCATTTTTTTGGGACCCATTGACTTGAATGGAGCCAAGGAACGTGATTTGCGGGCAATAATAGGACATGTTCTATCTTTCAACGGAACGGAAAAACGGAAACTGAATGCATACGGAGTACACTCAGTTTTTTTTGCGGAACCATTGAAATGAATGGTTCTATATACGGAACTCAAAAGACAGCCAGTAAACGGAAAAAAATAAAATAAAATAAAAAAACGTTGCGTGCAGGAGGCCTAATACTGTGCTCCTTATGACAAACCAGGCACAACTCTGTGTGGCTAGCTCAGCTGAATGAAATTATACCTTTCACTTAGCGATTCATTGCTTTATTCTGGAGAAGGAGCACTTTAATCCATACGCAAATGAGCAGCTAAGTGCACCAAGCATGGGCCCAAGCCTTTGTGTGCACCTTTGTTTCTATTGATTGCTCTCACAGCCCCTCCAAATCCTTTTTGATTAACAGGACCATGCAGGAACCTGGTCCTATCAATCAAGGAAGAGGGAAGGACTGACGGAGGAAACCGGAGGAGCAAGGGTGCACAGAGCGGCTTGGGCCCATCCTTGGTGCGCTTAACTGCTCATTAAAGATTAAAAGTGCTTTTTCTCCAGAATAACGCAATAGATTGAACTGATACTTTTCACTTCACATTCAGCTTGAGCCAGCCCTACAAGGCAGTGTTTAACAGTGAATATTTTAGTGATAGTTTCCTTTTAGGCAGGATAAACTTTTGCACTGAAACGCACACTGACAAGTCAGTCAAATGTTGACATGACATTACCGAGTATGTGCACCTTTAACTACAACACCTACGTTGCAGTGCCCAAAAGGTACACAAACCCATTAAAAAGGGGAGCTAAACCTTTGGTGAAACCACAATTGTGCAGCAGTGCTTCTCATAGCGCTCAGCACCATGGGTTTTCATCTGCATATGGGATCCATACTCCACAAGCTGGAAAAGCCAAGCAAGTGCAGAACACGATAAGAAGCGCTGCTGCAGGATTATGCTTTCAATAAAGGTTATGTTTCCCTAAAAAAAACTCATATGAAGAGCAAAAGGATATAAAAACAGATTTGGTGCTTTACTACGATCCTATGAAAATGTATTAAAAAAAATAAATAAAAATCATTCACTTTCTATAAACTACAACTCTACCAGATGCTTACTTTGTCCCTGGCAATAGGAAGGGGTATTGCAGTGTAAAGGTTTTTCCTCCCATCAAACACAGGCTTCCGATCTCCGAAGATTTGACCCTTAAAATGCAATACCATGTGTTCTACTATTTCCCTGGAGGAGACAAGAAGAACAAAGTGAGGGAATTTTAATGAAAACATTAAAAATGAAACTATTAATGTGCACACATACACAAGTCAATGACACACATCTGCATGCAGTTTGTATGGGTTTCCTCCCATAGACAGACTGATAGGGGACTTAGACTGTGAGCCCCATTAGAAACAGCGCGATACTAATGTCTGTAAAGCGCTGCGGAAAATGTCAGCGCTAAAGGAGTGAGTAAAATAAATAATCTAAGATGCACCCACTACTGCTTGGGGTTTTTAGGATTAAAAATTGTGCACTTAGGGCCTTTTTACACTGCGAAAGGCCCATAAGTATAATAGCAGAGGCCAAAAGTGTTCTTTTGGCCTCCATTGGGCAGGAGGTGTTTTCCGTTTTTTTTCCCCCTCATCAGCCTGCACTATTCCATACAGATCCAGAGAGTAGAAAGAAGACTTATTCTGCACAGTATGCGTCTTTGTATGTATCCCTCTCTAGTTATGGCCACTTATGGGGGACAGATGCCACACAGTCGTCCTGACAGCTATTAAAGGGGTTTGCGCTTGGAAAAGCTATGCCTCAGTGGCTCGGGATTCTTGGGAAAAAAATCGCAAGATGGAAACAAAGTGGAGTTGATTGAAACTTTGATGGACATCCTGCAGACCACAGAATTTTTTTCACCAGCGTTCATATCTCCGAGGTTCATTGATAAAGTCAAGGACAAAATGGGAGTATTCTCAGAGAAGGCAGTCGATGGCATCCACCAGGATATACTGGACTCTGAATGACACTATTGAGGAAAGTCTAAGGAGAAGGCTTGAGGACAAACTTGTAAAAGTGATTTGGTGTATAATCAAATTTTCAAACACCACTCACTTTCACTTTTTTTTTTTTTTTTTTTTCGGTTTCATGCAGACCTTATGTGAATGAAAACGGGTAAATGCGTAGATCGCTGTCCTGGTCACAAGAGCAAAGGTTCTGGGGGTTAAAAGTATATTCTCATCTAATACTTTAGCGCATATTAAATGTATACCATCTACATCCTACCTCTAGAATCCGCAGCTCTCGAAATTGGAGGTCTGTGTGCCGTCTGCATTTTATTTGCGGACCTTTTGTTTTCAATGGGTCTGTGGTCTGCATTTTGCAGACATGATTTTGTGGAACGGACATACAGATGCAAAAAGCACACAGATGATCGGTTTGCCTGTTCCGCACATGGACAGAACATGAAAAATGCAGACCTATTGAAAATGCGGATGCAACGTGGACCGGATCCATAATTTGCACACTGCAAAATGGATACGGTCGTGTGCATGAGACCTAACTCTGTGCAGGCGGTCACTGCATCTGAATGCTGTGGATATGCCATAAATGTGTAACATGAAAAATAGAATACCTGGTGCAGGTTTGAGGCATAATCAATTAGATAAAAACACTTACACTGTGCCAATGGTAGTGTGATGAAGGAAGCTTGCCCTTTGCTGCATATCAGAAGTCCCTATTGCTATGAGGTGTACACGTATGCCCGTACTCTGTTTACCCGCTATTCCTTGCATGTGTCAGGTTTACAGAAACACCCTTTTCTACAGACATCAAGTCATGGTGAGACCACACAGCCGAACCGGCTGTCCATGCTGCCCCTTACCTGTTAACTCTTCTGGGACACTTTTCTGGCTTGATATCTATTTCATAATGGTAAATCTCTATTTTGGGAATGTCCATTTCAAAAAAGTTTGCCTGCAGCTTGATGGTCCTTCCTGAGGTGCCAAAATCTGGCCTTGGCGGCGGCTTGAAGGTGTATGCTGGCATTGGGAGAGGTGGTGCAGGAGGTGGAGATGCCAGCACTAGGAGAAAGAAAAAACATGAGCGTTACTATCTCGCCCCTAAACGAGGAAGAACAGTAGAGTCCTTTCTATATTCAACAATTTACTGAACACCAAATATATATAAAAAAAAAAAATTGGTAAACGGCTTTGGCTGGGTCCCTGTTGCCATGACAAACGATCAATCGCTATGATAATGTCTACATGCAGTCGCTATTGACTGCAACATCAAAAGGTATTAAACAGCCATAATGAATGTTAGAGCCGATCCCTGTGGTTATGGAGCGGCTCGACTACAGTTCCCCTTGACTTCAACAGTAAATCTATATGCCGGACGTCAAAAAGGGGTTGAAGAGGACAACTCAGCACGTCAGCTGTAAATACCTGGATGCACCTGTATTGGAGGAATTTTGTATTGTAATGTGTCTGCTATTTCTCCAAGAAATGATTAAAAGCTTTGTCTGACACTGAACCATCAGCACTAACAGATTTGATAAAGACTTCAGATTTCTAGGAGGAATAACAGATGAAAAGATGCTCTTGAACTGTTATTACATCCTCAAAAATAGCTGTGAAAATGGTGATGATTTTGCCACACTCATCTCCGTACCTAGTGGCAGAGGTGGCACAGAGGTCACACTAATAGATTGAGACGACAGCCCGGTACCTAATGGCAGAGGTGGCACAGAGGTCACACTAATAGATGTAAACGACAGCCCCGTACCTAGTGGCAGAGGTGGCACAGAGGTCACAGCCCCGTACCTAGTGGCAGAGGAGGCACAGAGATTACACTAATAGATTGAGACGACAGCCCGGTACCTAGTGGCAGAGGTGGCACAGAGGTCACACTAATAGATGGAGACGACAGCCCCGTACCTAGTGGCAGAGGTGGCACAGAGGTCACACTAATAGATGGAGACGACAGCCCGGTACCTAATGGCAGAGGTGGCACAGAGGTCACACTAATAGATGGAGACGATCGCCCGGTACCTAATGGCAGAGGTGGCACAGAGGTCACACTAATAGATGGAGACGACAGCCCCGTACCTAGTGGCAGAGGTGGCACAGAGGTCACACTAATAGATGTAAACGACAGCCCCGTACCTAGTGGCAGAGGTGGCACAGAGATCACAGCCCCGTACCTAGTGGCAGAGGAGGCACAGAGATTACACTAATAGATGGAGACGACAGCCCGGTACCTAATGGCAGAGGTGGCACAGAGGTCACACTAATAGATGGAGACGATCGCCCGGTACCTAGTGGCAGAGGTGGCACAGAGGTCACACTAATAGATGTAAACGACAGCCCCGTACCTAGTGGCAGAGGTGGCACAGAGATCACAGCCCCGTACCTAGTGGCAGAGGTGGCACAGAGGTCACACTAATAGATGGAGACGACAGCCCCGTACCTAGTGGCAGAGGTGGCACAGAGGTCACACTTAGGGCTCTTTCACACCTGCGTTATTGTCTTCCGGCATAGAGTTCCGTCGTCGGGGCTCTATGCCGGAAGAATCCTGATCAGGATTATCCTAATGCATTCTGAATGGAGAGAAATCCATTCAGGATGCATCAGGATGTCTTCAGTTCCGGAACGGAACGTTTTTTGGCCGGAGAAAATACCGCAGCATGCTGCGCTTTTTGCTCCGGCCAAAAATCCGGAACACTTGCCGCAAGGCCGGATCCGGAATTGATGCCCATTGAAAGGCATTGATCCGGATCCGGCCTTAAGCTAAACGTCGTTTCGGCGCATTGCCGCATCCGACATTTAGCTTTTTCAGAGTGGTTACCATGGCTGCCGGGACGCTAAAGTCCTGGCAGCCATGGTAAAGTGTAGTGGGGAGCGGGGAGCAGTGTACTTACCGTCCGTGCGGCTCCCCGGGCGCTCCAGAGTGACGTCAGGGCGCCCCAAGCTCATGGATCATGTGATCACATGGATCACGTCATCCATGCGCATGGGGCGCTCTGACGTCATTCTGGAGCGCCCGGGGAGCCGCACGGACGGTAAGTATACCGCTCCCCCGCTCCCCACTACTACTATGGCAACCAGGACTTTAATAGCGTCCTGGGTGCCATAGTAACACTGAACGCATTTGGAAGACGGTTCCGTCTTCAAATGCTTTCAGTACACTTGCGTTTTTCCGGATCCGGAGTGTAATTCCGGCAAGTGGAGTACACGCCGGATCCGGACAACGCAAGTGTGAAAGAGGCCTAATAGATGTAAACGACAGCCCCGTACCTAGTGGCAGAGGTGGCACAGAGGTCACACTAATAGATGTAAACGACAGCCCCGTACCTAGTGGCAGAGGTGGCACAGAGATCACAGCCCGGTACCTAGTGGCAGAGGTGGCACAGAGGTCACACTAATAGATGGAGACGACAGCCCCGTACCTAGGGGCAGAGGTGGCACAGAGGTCACACTAATAGATGGAGACGACAGCCCGGTCATTCAGGGGATTGAAGGGATTAAGTCTCTATTAAGGCCACACAGAATGTGATTGTCTACTTCGGAGGCTGATCAATGACTCCCATCTGACTCCCGCCTTACAATACATCCTACAAGCCATGGAAAGCGACTCCAGTCTAATCACCAAATTAAAGTAAAGCAAAAATCAGAATCTAGGAAGACCAGCTGGGATGACGTGTGGAAAACCAGTAGAGGTTAGAAGAATCATCATGGGAAACAATACAGCGGGCACCAGTCGCTCAGCGGACCCTCCATGGTTGTCTGCAACGTAAAAATACATGACCCAGACAGGGAAAATGTCTGAACGAGCCCGTGCACCATCTAACTGCTGCGGGCAGTCACGGTGGGGCGGCTTTTCTTCTACTCATCGCAAATATCCCGTACCGTGCCTGCACTGCAGCACCTTTCTGGTCAGTCCCTATCTAAGCCTATGACTAGCAATTCACCCACAGACATGACATCTTGAGACCTGACCCCATCTCATCGCCACCATGACTGTTCTATGCCCTGTGCCCGCTCTCCCTCAAACCCCGCACCCTGTAGAACACTGATCACATTCACTGAATGCAAGCAGAAAGCGGAGATTAGATAATAGGCACTGCACATGCTTGAAAAGCAGAGACGGGCAACTGAAAAACCAGGGGTAAGTCTGTCTCCATGGTAACAGACAACAACAGACTGTGTAGTCAGATCCATCCATTTACTACTACTCCAGACCTCCAGCTTCTGTGAATGAACAACTCTTAGCACAACCTAGTCGCTTCAGTGGGCGTTCCCAGAATAGCCAATCCAATGCACATGCTGAGAGTTGTAGTTCCACCACAGCTGGAGGTTGCTGATCCCTGTGCAATAGCTCTCCTAAACAAGCCACATAACAGGCCTACTTGTCTGAAATGTGTTGTTATCTCCATGTGAGGGACATCACAGAACCTACGCAAGACTGCGGAGATCCAGCAGGTCCCCCGTGGACTGAGTTAGAAGACAGCAGCCTCAAGATACTCAGAGGTATTGAGTAAGCAGAGCAGCTCAGAAGTCACTAACACTTTCAGGCCCGGAGGTTTTTTTCGCGTTTTCGTTTTGCGCTCCCTGCCTTCCCAGAGCCATAATTTATATATATATATTTTTTCTGTTCACATAGCCATATGAGGGCTTGTTTTTTGCAGGACAAATTTTACTTTCTAACACCACCATTTAATATTGTATATAATGGGGTGAAATTGGGGATGGGAGGGGGACCGCAATTCCACCACAGTTTTACTTTTTTTATTTTTTATTTATTTACGACGTTCAATGTGCGATAAAACTGACAGGATACTTTTATTCTACAGGTCAGTACGAATCTGGCGATACCTTATATGCATAGTTTTTCTTGCGTTTTGTAATTACGTGTACAGAGCTGTATGGGGGCTCGCTCATTTATTGCGGGGCAATCTGAACTTTTCATTGATACCATTATGGGGTGTGTATGACTTTTTGGACGCTTTTTTTTGCTGTTTGCCGTATGGAGAATATATTCTTATACTATGGGCGTTTTCGCACATCGCGACACCCATGGTGTATTTTTTTTAGTTCCTTTATTTTTATTTTGGGTAAAGGGTGGTGATTTGAATTTTTTTTTTTTTTACGCTTCATCGTTCTAATAGGGAACTATAACAATCAATCATCTGATTGCTATTCTCAGACTCCAATGCACTTGCATTGGAATCTATGATGATTTC
Source organism: Bufo bufo (assembly GCF_905171765.1). NCBI lineage: Eukaryota > Metazoa > Chordata > Amphibia > Anura > Bufonidae > Bufo > Bufo bufo. Next base: position 25,410,262 of record NC_053393.1, read on the forward strand.
ACTACTTTCCTATGGAGCCCTATTACAGGTAAGGGCTCCATAGTAAATACTGTGCAGAAGCCTCCTGTCATTCACAGACAGGGGCTGCTGCACACACGCTCCAGCTCCTCCGATCGCCACACAGGGGAGCCGGAGCATAACCAAAAGTGCGCGTTTTCAGCGCGCTCAGATGCCGTGGCAGTAATGCCAATCGCGGACATAAGCCGCCGGTGTCTGCTATAAGTAGTATGAGCAGGCGCCATCTTTAAAGACCCCGCCAGCGCCATACATGTACAGCACTGGGCGTTAAGGGGTTAAAGGGATAGTTCTATACTTAAATACTGATGGCCAATCTTCAGGGAAAGTCATTAACCCCTTCGATACCAGCGCTGTACATGTATGGCGCTGGAGCGATGGGCTAACATGGCACCCGCTCGCCCTTGCAGTGGGCGTCATGGCCGGCGGGTCTCCGCTGTTTCAAACAGCAGAGACCCTCGGCTAATTACCGCAACAATGCAGATTGCGGTAATTAAAGCCTTTAGCTGTCGTGATCAAGCGAGATTGATCAAAGTTTGAATTTATTTTTACACTATTTAGACATAAAAAACCTACACATATGTGGCATTGTTTTAATTGTACTGACCCAGAGAATGAAGGGCACAGGTCAGTTTTGCCGTAAACGGAGCGCAGTGGGAACAAAAGTCGTAAAACGCTGGAGAAATTGAGTTTTTTTCCCCCAATTACACCCCATTTGGAATTTTTCCCCGCTTCCCAGTAGATTGTATGCCATACTAAATGGTGGCATTAGAAAGTACAACTTGTCCCGATAAAAAAAAAAAAAAAAAAACCCTCATACAGCTATGTGAACAGAAAAATAAAGTTATGACTCAAAGGAGAATAGGGAAGAAAAATGAAAATGATAAAAACCTCCAGTATCCTCAGGGTTAATATCAGATTGGTGGGGTCCGACATCCCCACTGACCAGCAACTCCCAAAAACTCAATGTAATGCATGTTTAAAGAGTCTTGTTGCCTCTGGCCCATGCGCAGTTAGAGGGAACCTGTCATGTTGAACATGGTGCTTGAGCTGCAGGTTATAGAGCAGGCGGGGCTGAGCAGCTCAATACATATCTTTAAATGAAAAGATTCATTATACACTTGTAATTTATTCAATTAAATCCTGCTTATTCTGGTCTTTGAAGTCCAGGAGGCGGTCCTATCAGTGACTGACAGCCTTCCCTCTATGAGGAGGCGGTCCCATCAGTGACTGACAGCCTTCCCTCTATGAGGAGGAGGTGCCATCAGTGACTGACAGCCTTCCCTCTATGAGGAGGCGGTCCCATCAGTGACTGACAGCCTTCCCTCTATGAGGAGGCGGTCCCATCAGTGACTGACAGCCTTCCCTCTATGAGGAGGAGGTGCCATCAGTGATTGACAGCCTTCCCTCTATGAGGAGGAGGTCCTATCAGTGACTGACAGCCTTCCCTCTATGAGGAGGAGGTCCTATCAGTGACTGACAGCCTTCCCTCTATGAGGAGGAGGTGCCATCAGTGATTGACAGCCTTCCCTCTATGAGGAGGAGGTCCTATCAGTAATTGACAGCCTTCCCTCTATGAGGAGGAGGTCCTATCATTGACTGACAGCCTTCCCTCTATGAGGAGGCGGTCCTATCAGTGACTGACAGCCTTCCCTCTATGAGGAGGCGGTCCTATCAGTGACTGACAGCCTTCCCTCTATGAGGAGGAGGTCCTATCAGTGACTGACAGCCTTCCCTCTATGAGGCGGTCCTATCAGTGATTGACAGCCTTCCCTCTATGAGGAGGAGGTCCTATCAGTGACTGACAGCCTTCCCTCTATGAGGCGGTCCTATCAGTGATTGACAGCCTTCCCTCTATGAGGAGGTCCTATCAGTAATTGACAGTCTTCCCTCTATGAGGAGGTCCTATCAGTGATTGACAGCTCTCAGTCATTTTTCGGCACTCCCATAGCAATGAATGGAGGGCGCCGGCGCCTACCTTCTGGAACTTTGCAGGCTCCGTTCTACGTATAAGTGCGGGATCTCGGAGGTGGGACCTGCATATCCTAGCGATATACCCCGAATGTCTGAGATGGAAATACCGCTTTAAATCATAAAAAAAGTTTTAAAAAAATATTTCCATGTCATATTTAAAAGAAAATGTATATACTATAACCCTGCAATTTGGAGAGCAGCCAGGAAAGGCCACGTGTAGACAGGAGCTGACCCCATTGACTTGTGTGGGAGAGTTTACTGGGCATGCTCTGTGACTGAGGTCAGGAGGGAGCTGATAAGCCGTGACATGACCTATTGTGAACGGTAGATCCTGTGTTATCTATACAGAGGTGGTAATTGTCATTGCAATTCTGCCTGTGGTGATAATGATCTTTGCTACAGAAACATTACCTGTAAAGAACAGGAAATCCGGACCTATTAGCCGATGTCATATGGGGAGACCTGTAAGTGCTGCAGCTAGTTCATAAAGCTATAGATCGGCAGATTGTTGTGCACCAGTATATTGAAAAGCCGTTTATGTGGATATCATTTGTACATTGCTTTCAGTTTGCTGCACGTGCTAGGAAAGTGAAATAAAAATCCTAAATTCTGCTGATCTATCCTTCCAAACAAGCGGCCGGCCCTATTCTGCAGCTCTAGCTCTTGCAGCCGACAAACATGACAGCGGATGTATTTATGGCCCTTTACCCATCAGCAAGAAGTTCTTATCGAGGAGAAACACTGACGTCCCACCTTACAAGCTGCGAGCTCTATCTACATAGATTACAGGCGCACGTATCAGCTGGGCCACACGGCGAGCCAGGATCCCGGTTTTCAGTAAAGAATGCAAACGTGGCCGCAATAATGGATAATCTGAGGCTACGTGTCCATCTGTATGCAGTCTACCACCAGTGTGCTAACAGTGGCCATACAAGGGGTATTCCAGGACTTAAATACTGATCACTTACGACTAGTGACAGGTGGAGTCCAACTCCAAGCTCAAGCGAGCACTGCAGCCTCCTCTTCGGTCATCAAAAAGTCTTAAAATGGGTATTCCCGTCACATACAATGGGACACGCACCTACAAGGAGAACGGAGCGGGGAGCGCTGTGGCTGGAGGATCCCAAATTTCCTGGGGTCCGTTCTATACCAAGTGCTGCTCCCATACAAATGAATGGGATCGCACCGCGCACTCGCAGCTCCTGCTCCCGTTCATTTCTATGGGGCAGATGGAAATAGCAGAGTCGGCTATTTTCAGAGGCCCCATTGAAATGGAGGGCGGCTGCGCATGCGCCCTCCATTCATTTCCCCGCTCCGTTCTTGTTGGAGGTGCGGGCCCCAGAGGTGGGACACACACCCATCATACAATGGAGGGATATCCTGGCATTATGCCCCCATTGTATGTGATGGTAAAAAACCTATAAGTATTCCAAGATAATACCAATAAAGACTACAAATGGTCCCACACAGTTCCGCAGAAAGAAAAATTTTAAAAAGTTGTGTGCCTTGGAATGCGGTGATGCAAACAATTTTTTAAAAAGAAGGTTTTTGTAGTACAAAAGTAGTAAAACGTAAAAACTACTACATGTATTTGGTATTACTGTAATTGCACGGACTCAGAATAAAGTTATGTTATTTATGTCGAAAAATGAACACTGCAAAATTTATAACGTGAGAACCCAGCGGCAGTACTGCCGTTTTCCCATCTCCCGCCCAGAAAGAGAGTGAATAGAAGTTAATCAGTAAGTTATGTGTACCCCAAAATGGCAGGAAGGAAGAAAAGCGCTTGGTCAGTAAGTCCTTATTGTAAAGTCAGATACAATCTGCCCTCCACATGATGTGAGGAAAGTGGATCCTTTATTCACCAATTGCAACGTTTCAACTGCTCAATGCAGCCTGTGTCAAGCCGGAGCTACCCCGGATCAGCTGCCCCCGAGGACAGGCCATGAATGTAAAACACTGGACAATCAAGAGGGGCCCGAACGGCGCACTGACCCGATGCCCTCCTTTTAGCTGCGGTCAATTCTCGTGCTCCTCTTCTGTCATCCAGCTCTGCTGCATCGTTTCTACACTGTGCACTTGTTAGTCCTGCTGCTCTTGTACTACACTAAACCACAATATGCAGACAGTCTGAGGAGCACTGCGGCCATCTTGGATGACAGGAGAAGAACCTAAGAACTTACGGACCTGCAGCTAAAAGATAGTTCATTCCCCAATTTATGCGTTTTTTTTCTCTCGGTCGCTTTAATTCCACACTGCTGTGTACATTTCCCTCACTGACAGACACACATTGCTAGCAGAGGCCCAATATCCGGAGTCGGACCCCCACAGCTTTTCCTCCTGCACAGCGTTCGTCACAGCCATATCATTTCTCCATTGAAGTGAGTGGGGTTGTGTCGGACTCGGGAAGCAGCGGACAGGTGCGGCAGAACCTCTGTTAGGGAGGCATGCACATGTTGCGGATTAGGCTGCGGACCGTGTGTGTGAATAAGGGCTCATGCACACGACCGTTTCCGTTTTGCGGTTTACAAATCACGGGTCTGCTCTAGCCGTGCGCATGCCACCATTTTTTTTTCAAACTACTGAAGAAATGTCCTATGCTTGTCCGCGCAACGGACGAATATAGGACACGTTCTATATTTTTGCGGAATGGACATATGGGTGCTGTCCACATCTTACGCCTCCCCATTGAAATGAATGGGTCCACATCCGATCGGCAAAACATGTGGATTGGATGCGGACTGAACATATGGTCGTGTGTATGAGCCCTTATGCTGTGCAGTTTGCTTCTCCACTGAAATAATGAGACCTTCAGCTACAGGAATCCACAAAACTGTATGCAGCAGGGTCATCCCCACAGGCTAACATGGAGGAAGTCTAACGTGTGAAGGCTCCGTAATTAGGACTGTGGGGGCCATGCCAGCTATGCCTACTAACGATATACTATAATGAACATCTTAAAACCATGCAAAATCCCATCGACACTGCCTCAAATTTTCCCCAGAACCACAGTTCAGTGTTCTCTTCCTAAGCAGAGGATCTTCCGCCCGCCATCCCGGCACTTCCAGGCCATCAATGCATCCGCGCAACCTGAAGGACGGGAACTACAGCAGGAGGATCCACGGCAGACAACAGGACTCCAGTGTAGCGTACCTTCACGGGGACGGCATTTTTTTTCCCTGCTCAAGTCAAAAAAATGCAGGAATTTCAGTCCATCCCAAAAAGGATGAAAGAACTATTTTCCGCAGATTTTCAGAGACCCTCCTGTGGCACAGTAATGAGGCCTACAGGGGGTTTTCACACCAATGCCATCCACAAACAGCCCTGCAAAGTGTTTGCAATAATTGGCTGGCACAAACAAGTTACCTGGGAATCTCTATATAAATCCGCTCTTCCCCGGAGGCTCCTGAGGCAGAGCCGTGTGTGGGTGCACCCTGACAACGCTCCCAAGTGCAGTCAGCAGGCCGGGTGACGGGCATTTATAATACAGTCATGAAGTACAAGCGGCTTTCACACCTAAACTCAGGAGGAAAAGGTCTGGGTGAAGTCTGGGCAGATATTGCGGATGTTTGCATTCGCACATACAGGTCCTCCGGGTAAACTCCAGGAAATATCAGGGTTGGGATCCATTCACACAACTGTATACATTTTAGAGGATCAGCCAAACATTGTTACCGGCTGTGAGCATTTTGCAGATCGGAATGTCCTTCGCTATGACAGAAATGCCCATTCTTGTCAGCAAAAACGGACAAGAATAGGACAGGTTCTCTCTTTTTCAGGGCTGCAGAATGGAGGTGCAGGTGCGCAGAGCACACGTCGTGCCGTCAGCATCTTTTGTGGCCCCACTGAAAT